>NC_090440.1:311276343-311901343 GCF_031143425.1 Pleurodeles waltl | reverse complement strand
AAGCTGAGCTACAAACTGGGGCACCTGCTACGTTTATATATGTAAGTGCTTCCTGTTGAGGTTTAGTTTCTGTAAAATGAGCATCGTGGCCTCCCCAACCGGAGTATTTTCTACGAGTATGTCAGTAAGCGTTACCTATCGTGTTTTATACGCCCCGTTTATATTGTACACTAAGGCTACGTGATGGACCAAGGGAGAAAAACGTCTCCAGCAACCTTGTGTGCCTTTGGCAATGTTATTGTTACTAGTGCGTCTTTGTGGAGATGTCCTCGTGCTTCTGCGTATCAACAACGCAACACTGAATCGGCGGTAAATGTAGTGGGGTCGTTTGGAAAGCTGTCCATCATCCTGGTAAAGGGCGGGGATTCCTTTACCTACTAGGAGGGTGGACGGGGCGTGGCTCAGCGAGCGGAGCTTACAGGTGCTTTATAAAGGGAGAACATTCTACTTTGTGTCTCCAGGAGTTGAAGATAGAACCCGCGCGTCACAGTCAGATACAGATTACGCTCCAGTACATCATCAGTTCACCTCCAGGTAGGATTCTAGATCTTTTCTGCTATGGGATCTCTGAGCGCACAGCATTGCTTTATCTTTGCCAAGCCCAAGAGTTAGAGTGGCTTGTCCTTTCCAGAAGCTGAGCTTCAACTGGGGCACCTACTACGTTTATATTTGTAAGTGCTTCCTGTTGAGGTTTAGTTTCTGTAAAATGAGCATCGTGGCCTACCAACCGGAGTATTTTCTACGAGTATGTCAGTAAGCGTTACCTATCATGATTTATATGCCCCGTTTATATTGTACACTAAGGGTACCTGATGGGCCATGGGGTTAACGTCTCCAACGATCTTGTGTGCCTCTGGCAATGTTATTGTTACTAGTGCGTCTTTGTGGGGATGTCCTCGTGCTTCTGCACATCAACAACGCACCACCGGAAATCGTCGGTAAACGTAGTGGGGTCGTTTGGAAAGCTGTCCATCATCCTGGTAAAGGGCGGGAATTCCTTTACCTACTAGGAGGGTGGACGGGCGTGGCTCAGCGGGCCGAGCTTACAGGTGCTATTATGAAGGGAGAACATTCTACTCTGTGTCTCCAGGAGAGGAAGATAGAACCCGCACGTCACAATCACATACTGATTACGCTCCAGTACATCATCAGTTCACCTCCAGGAAGGATTCTAGATCTTTTCCTGCTATGGGATCTCTGAGCGCACAGCATTGCTTTATCTTTGCCAAGCCCAAGAGTTAGGGTGGCTTGTCCTTTCCAGAAGCTGAGCTTCAACTGCGGTACCTGCTACGTTTATATGTAAGTGCTTCCTTTGAGGTTTAGTTTCTGTAAAATGAGCATCGTGGCCTACTCAACCGGATTATTTTCTACGAGTATGTCAGTAAGCGTTACCTAGCATGTTTTATATGCCCCGTTTATATTGTACACTAAGGGTACCTGATGGGCCACGGGGTTAACGTCTCCAGCAATCTTGTGTGCCTTTGGCAATGTTATTGTTACTAGTGCGTCTTTGTGGGGATGTCCTCGTGCTTCTGCACATCAACAACGCACCACCGGAATCGTCGGTAAAACGCAGTGCGGTCGTTTTGGAAAGCTGTCCATCAAACCTGGTAAAAGGCGGGAATTCCTTTACCTGCTTCGAGGGTGGACGGGGCGTGGCTCAGCGGGCGGAGCTTACAAGTGCTTTATAAAGGGAGAACATTCTACTTTGTGTCTCCAGGAGTTGAAGATAGAAACCGCGCGTCACAGTCAGATACAGATTACGCTCCAGTACATCATCAGTTCACCTCCAGGAAGGATTCTAGATCTTTTTCTGCTATGGGATCTCTGAGCGCACAGCCTTGCTTTATCTTTGCCAAGCCCAAGAGTTAGAGTGGCTTGTCCTTTCCAGAAGCTGAGCTTCAACTGCGGCACCTGCTACGATTATATTTGTAAGTGCTTCTTTTGAGGTTTAGTTACTGTAAAAAGAGCATCGTGGCCTCCCCAACCGGAGTATTATCTACGAGTATGTCAGTAAGCGTTACCTAGCATGTTTTGTACGCCTCGTTTATATTGTACACTAAGGGTACGTGATGGGCCACGGGGTAAAAACGTCTTCAGCAACCTTGTGTGCCTTTGGCAATGTGATTGTTACTAGTGCGTCTTTGTGGAGATGTCCTCGTGCTTCTGAGCATCAACAACGCACCACCGGAATCGGCGGTAAAAACGCATTGGGGTCGTTTTTGGAAAGCTGTCCATCATCCTGGTAAAAAGGCGGGAATTCTTTACCTACTTCGAGGGTGGACGGGGCGTGGCTCAGCGGGCGAAACCGCGCGTCTCAGTCAGATACAGATTTCGCTCCAGTACATCATCAGTTCACCTCCAGGATGGATTCTAGATCTTTTTCTGCTATGGGATCTCTGAGCGTACAGCCTTGCTTTAGTTTCCAAAGAACTATAAATAAATAGAAATATACATATAATCTGAAAAAAATAATTATCCACATAGGCATATGCAGTTCATAGTTGTTTGAAAAAGGTGGTTATGAAGGAAAGAGCCAACTCTTGAGTAGTTTCCTGAAAACAAGAAAGTTATCTGTGGCTCTTATAGTTGGGGGTAATGAATTCCATAGTTTGGCTGCTTGGACGGAGAAGGATGTACCACCTACAGTCTTTTTCTTGTATGGTGGTGTTCTAAGGCGGGGTGCCAGTCTTGAGCGGAGGGTTCTTTGTTGGATGTATTTGGTAATTTTCTTTCTGATGAAAAGCGGTCCTGTTCCATGTATAGCTTTGTGGGTGATACAAAGCAGCTTGAAAGTGCATCTTCTGGCAACGGGTAACCAGTGTAGTGCTCTCAAGGCAGGGGAGATGTGGGCTTGCGGCTTTATATGTAGTAGTAGCCTGGCTGCGGAATTCTGGATACGTTGTAGTTTTTTCATAACAGATAGAGATGATCCATGGTAGAGGCTATTGGCATAATCCAGTTTGGATAATACAAGTGAGATAGTAGCTTGCACCTTATGTGGAAATCCGAGGTGAGGGAAAATGCGTCGTAAAGTCTTTAAGGTGATGAAGCTTGTGCGTGCTAATTTGTCTACTTGGGCATTCATAGTTAGTTTGGAATCCATGGTGATTCCTAGGTTTTTCACTTCCTTGGATAATTGAGGAGGTGGTCCGAGATCGTCAGGCCAGACGCACAGAGGGTCATAATGTTTCCAGTCACCACATATGAGTATTTCAGTTTTGGAGGTATTTAGTTTGAGATGGCTCCAGGTCATCCACTGATCAACGGCTCTGAGGCAACTGAAGATTTGAGAGTTTTCAATGTTTTTGGGGTCTTCTAATTGAAGTAGTATTTGTGTGTCATCTGCATAGTTGTAGCATGTGAGATGGAAATCATTGATCAGTTCTGGTAAAGATATCATGTGGATGTTAAAAAGCAAAGGTGAGATGATTGACCCTTGGGGGACCCCTGTTTTTGTGAGGTAGGGTTCGGATGAGAAGGGGGGTGAGTGGATGATATTTGTTCTTTTTTGGAGATAGGAAGTAATCCAGTCGAGCGCAATCCCTTGTATGCCGGCTTCGTGGAGTCTTTGAGTTAGGGTGTCATGGTCAACCGTATCAAAGGCAGCTGAGAGGTCAAAGAGAAGTAGTGCAGCAACTCCATTTCGGTCAACTGTGTTTTTAAGATCGTCCCAGATTGCCATGAGTGCCGATTCAGTGCTTCTTCCTGGGCGGAATCCAGTTTGGAAGTCTGAAAGTATAGAATTGTCTTCAATGAATTGTGACATCTGGGCGAATGCTGCTCTTTCTATCAATTTGCCCAGGAAAGGTCCATTTGTGATAGGTCTGTAGTTGTTGGGGTCTTGCGGGTCTAGATTTGTTTTCTTTAATAATGGTCGTATGTATGCCTTTTTCAGGTCTGTAGGAAAAGTTCCTGAAGTTAAAGAGTTGTTGATGATTCTTCTTACAGGTGTGGCAGCGGAAGTAGATAGCAGGATGTTCTTGAAGATCTGTGGTGGGCAAGGGTCAGAAGGGCAACCAGAAGGTCTGCTTGCCTTGACCAAATCCATAAATTCATCCTGGGATATTTGTTTGAAGGACTGTAGAGGTTGGGATGGTTTATTCTTAAAGGGTATTTTGGTAAAGGGGTTGGTGCTGATGGTTTTCTTCTGTTTTAAATAGGAGTCCAATGTGTCTGCCTTGGTTGTGTAGTGAGTTGCCAATTTGTTTGTGAAATCTTGAGTGGTGGGAAAACTTCCTTCCATGCATGTGGGTTTTCGAAATTCATTGAGAATTTTGTAAAATTCCTTGGTTGTAGATTGAGCATTTAGAATTCTGTCTGAGTAGTATCTTTTTTTAGCTTTTTTGATTGACGATTTGTATATCCTGTTAAGTTTGTGTAGCTGCAGTTTGTCTTGACTGTTGTTTGTTTTGAGCCAGGTCCGCTGCAACTTTCTGATTTGTTTCTTTATCTTTTTAAGTTCTGTGTTTCTCCAAGGTGTTGGTTTTCTTTTGTCATGTTTAGTTTTTTTGAGTGGTATTAGGACATCAAAAGCTTCCTGTAGCCACTCATAAAGTTTAGGTACAGAATTGATTGTATCTAGATCTGTGTTTGCTGTTAGTTGTGTTTCAAAGTGATCCAAATTGAGTGTGCCCTAATCCTCACACACTGCACAAGGCTTCAAGTGGAATCGGGCTAATGGTGCCTGATTAGGTCATGACAACCGTCCCTGCGGTAAAATCCCCTGGAAATATGGCAGTGTGGAAGAATGGCCAGGCTGGCCCTGCTTATCCCTTACTTCTTGCTGCATCGTTACTGGTAGGCTGAGCGTGCTGTGGCTAGGACGGTGACTGCTACTCTGTGGCCGGAACGCCGACCCGATGTGACCCTTGGTCGGCCACAGAGGAGGGAGGGGCAGTATGTGTACATAGAGGGGCTAATGACCGCATGCAGTCCACAGAGAGATGGCCAAGCTATTTCCATCATTTTTTTCAACTTTGTTGATGAGGCATCCTATGCTTTGCCCTGAGCTGTGAACACAGCAGCATTCACAAGGCCACTCGTTCGCAGATATGGTTTTACTTAGTCAATATGGGGCTAGACAGGGTGATAGAAGTGTCTGTTGCACAGTTAACTGAGGGCCTTCTAGTTAATTGGACGTTACAGATGGCTCCCTAAGAAAAGTTTGTTCTCTGATCACGGACAGCTTTAGAAAGTTAGCATGCCTTGCTGCTGTCAACAGTGCGATACTACTAATAAAAATTAGAGCTGCTAGTCAATATGTTAATATGAATTATTTTGGGAGATTGAACTGAGTGTGCACGCAATGAAAAAATACACCTGGAAAGATACAATCCCTGCGTTCATTTTGTGGAAGTATCTGGTCATTCACTATTTCTAGTGTTCCAGAATATAGTAGTAAGCTGTGGCAGGTGAAGGTAGAATGTATGTCGGAACAACGCATGCTGGAACAACGCATGCCTGAACAACGAGGTCGGAACAACGACCGCGTTGTTACCACTAATGCCTTTACCACAAATGACTTAACAACGATTTTTTGTTGTAAAGGCATTTCTGGTAAAGGCATTAGTGATAGGCATGCATGGTTCCAGCATGCGTCCTCCCGGCCCTCCACCCCTAAAAATACTCCGACCCCCCATCCCCACCCCTAAAACTAAAAATACCCGACCCCCCCTTCCCCCACCCTTAAACCTAAACCGCCCCTAAAACAAAAAATAACCCAACCCCCCTCCCCTAAAGCACCCTGACCCCCCAAAACTAAAAATACCCCAACCCCCCACCCCTGCCCCTAGAACTTAAAATACCCTGACCCCCCAGTCCCTAAAACAGCCCCACTTACCTGACTGATCGCGTCATCCTCCTCAGCCGACTCCCTTCTTCTGTGCCTTAACCACGCATGTGCGTTGTTCAGCACATGCGTGGTTAAGGCACGAAACAACGAAGTTGTGCTTAACGAAAGCGTTGTTCCGCTTTCGTTGTCCACGACTTCGTTGTTACGGAGTCGTGGTTAAGGCTGTTTCCCGGTGAAGGTATGGTCCAGGGCTATCTGGCTGCTGGTAACAGCACTGCATGTACAGCACTGCAAGCAGTGATATTATTGTCATATGCCTTTTGGTGTAGTTAGCTAATAGGACATTCGGGAAAGCCTCCACTGTGGCTTCTTTAGTATACCGCCCATGTGTGTGGCACCTCCACCAAAGCCATAAACAACCTACCAAGGCTATTCAGAAAGACGAGTGGGTAGAGGGGTATTTTACCCGTTCTCGCCTTCCTTTCATAGCACTGGTCTGTAGACAAGGCATTTGTGCCATCCTAAGAGTGAGTATGGCAGAGGGGAGTTGTGGGATAGGAAATATGGGGAAATTAAGACAGAAAAAGAAACAGGCAGATATCGAGATAATATGGGATAGAGGCAAAATAAAACATAATAGAAGAGTGATGTAAAAAAATGCAGAGGCAAGGCATGAGAAAGGTGGGTGACTAATGTGCTGTCAAGGCATCGGATTTGGGGAATGAATTACTTAATTTCACAACAACCCATGGCACCCTTGCTCTGCTACCCTTCACTACCAGTGGCTGTCTGCACATTACTAAATATCTAGGTAGATGATCCTTTCACCTTGCATAGTCAAAACATAATTGAAGAAATGGTTACTGCCAGGAACACAGTGACAGCTCGTCCTTATGGACATCAGCTTGGGCTCCACACTCTTTATTTTCTGTCAATTTTAATTAAACTAATAGTAAATAATAATGTGTTATTTACTATTTGTGTAATAAAAACGGGGTACTGTTAGCTGGAATATGCTTTTAAGTATGTGTTGTGTGCGTGCTTGTGGGTAAAGCGTGTTTATGTGAAAGAGAGGGTATGTAAGTGTGAATTTGTGTGTATGTGTGTGTGAGTGAAAGTGGTGGTCAGAGGGCCTGTGATGTCACTTCACACTACCTCTGGCATTTTCTGTGAATTGACGTCCATGAATTTTCTGCGGACCTAGACAGTGGACTTTACAGTCAACCAATCTCAACCCTATATTTCAAAAGCAGTTGAAACACTAGTCATCTGTAAACTTTCATTGTATCTGGAAGCTTAAACCTTCTCTGTGACTTTCAGTTGGGTTTCAGACCCCTCAAGGGCAAAGGGGAGAACCAGTACCAGGCCTTACTCTGTATTTTAACTGTATCACATATATCAGCTGCATTTTGACACCATCAACCACAACGTGACAGAACGCCATATTTGTTTGTCACCAGTGTTATAGTGCTATTTTACTTTAAATCCTTTTTTTGGAAATAACTGTAAACAATGTTGAAGTAGTGTCACAGTGGCATAGTGCCCTGAATCAGACATAGAAGATTGAATACAGATAATAACTGAACATCTCTTAAAGTGGTATTATGAATTGAAGGGATCCATCAGTCCTGTTTATATTAGAAAGGTAATTCAACATTGGTGAGGAGCCTGCAGAATGAAAGGGTGAAAACTGGTTTTACCCATCTGGCTGACGGAGGACTTGTCAGAAGCCTGTTCGAAGAAGTATGTTTTTAGTGATCATTACAATTTGAGAAAGTCAGATTTCTTGTATAGAGACAGGTAGTGAGCTCCACATGAATGGTCTTTGCACATGAAAGGTCATTCCTTTGAATATTTTGCGACAGCGCTGACAACTAGACATTGAATTAAGATCAGAAGGCATGATGTATCAGGCAGAGGATAAAAGACAAACAACTTTGTTAGGAAATTCAGAGCTAGGCCATCTAAGAATTATGTACAAGGCAGATTCATTTATAATTTCCTCTATAGGGGGCTATGGATAGCCTTCACTGCAGGCATAATGTTGACATGCTGTTTCAGGCTGAACAAGACAAAAAGGATGATTCTGGAATCTTTTGAGTTAGGACCTGGATTTGATAGGGACTCGCAGGTCTCTACTGCAGAAGTAGCACCAATAGGAACTGGGAAAACATTAAACAGTTGCTACAAAGCTAGGATTGTTTCTTATTCTAAACTGTAGATAGCATTTGAAAACAATATGGGTAGAGAAATAAGAAAATGCATATCAAACACTTAAAGGAACATCTGGTTTGTCTGTCTAGCTCATCAACAACTCTTCCGCTGTGTCAGGCCCCCCATTCATCACTGCTAGACGGAGCCTGCCAGGCGGTGAGCTTCTCTCCCCTCATAACTCTGCATAGCTCTTGCTGCAGAGGTAACTGCTCACTGCCGGCTAGTCCAAAAGCCCCACCCAAACACATCCGGCTAATTTGGTGCTTCTGGAACTCAGCTGGGATTTTAGCAAAGGGCATCAATTGATGCATTCAGTGCCTGCATGACTAAATATAAGATACATCTGGAGAGTAGGAAACGTGGAGCGGGCATGTAGGCAGCAGCCATGACGAGCAGTTGATTTATTTTCAAATAGGAACTGAAATGCCTGCCTGCCACTGCACAACAGATTTGAGGTGATGTATCTCCTTGCATACCACTCCAGGCATCAACCCCCAGCCTACTCCCTGCCCACTGCAACCTACTGTTTCCAGTACAATGCTGCTGGCTACTGCCTCCTACTAACTATATAGATATGTTCAAAACACAAGCTCAGATACAGCCACAAACCAGCCCACCCCAGAAAACTGGTACACATTCTGACCTCTCAGACTGGCCCATCTTGAACTGACAGATTGCCCTGTAGGCCAGTCCAACCCTGTCTGACACTATTAAGATTAACCCAGAAAGTAGGCTTCCCTTCCTGGAGCTACTGAATACACATTCCGAAATGTGAGGCAGTGTCCACTTCTTTTGTAGGTACACTGTCATTTGCCATCAATTTTACTTTTTTCTGTTTTTAGGTTTTCATAAACATTAGGGTCGCAAACAGTAACTGTTAGTGATCCCTAACAACACAATTCCATTCGGGAAGGAGGCATTTTCAGTCTATTGATCATGCTAAGCTAAAGATCTTAATCTTCACCAATAGAACTGTAACTGCATTGGAATAATATTTTGTGTTTCATTTCCTCGATTGTGTAATCATTTAATGATCATTGAAAGAGGATAAAAAAGTGTACAGTATGCAGTGTGCATAGCAAGTGGGCCCTAGTTATATTACTTTACTGTTGATTTTTTGGGTTATTACGTTGCATATGTTCCATCATCTAGGTTGCTATTTGTACTATAACTATATTTATACACTTGAGAGTTATTATAATTATAATTGTGTGCTCCCACCTCTGAGTGGACATTCATAGCTTTGTTTTGACTGATTGCTAATGTGTACCAAGATCCTCAAGGAAGTTTTGTGAAGTCATCATTCTGTCGCAGTCCGAGGTTAGTAGGTGTTCACATTTTTAGAATGCTTGGTAGACCCTACACCTGAGCACCAGTGAAAAAAATCTGTCATACTGTAGAAAATGTCTGATCACATATAAGCTTTCTCAGCCCTACAATGTTATTCTGCTAACTTAATGTTCGTAGTGACTTCCTTACTAGCGTTTCATCTGGCTCATATTTTTGCTTTTTTTCTGTTGTTGTTTCGAGTATCATTTACGCTCCTCCGATCTGTCATTTTCTTTCTTGCTGACTTCAAATTAACCAAATTTTATCAGATCTATTCCATATCGACTTGACGATCTCTTCATATGCTAACATCTTTTCCTATGCCATTATTAACTGTTATTTTAAACTTGATTGGTCATAAGCTGAAGTACGGCAATCTGTTTGCAAACATATACTTTTAAAATATCTCAGAGAATTGTCCCAATCATGGAACAATGTACTGTGTACAGTTTGTCAACATCAAATGGAATTGTTCCTTCACCAGTGGTTTCTGGTCCATCACTGCATGGCCTAGATTTGCTACTAATTGATCTAAGGGCAACTCTGAGAGGCAGCTGACAACTGGACACATACTAGTATTTTTCTAACAAAACGAGGATTTGTTCAAAATAATCTTAAACAATAACTTGCATAAGGGAATGTGTAACTTTTTACCTCCATAGATAATATGATTGTAAGATAAAGTCAAATAAAACAAGCATTGGTAAAGCCAATAGGATTTTCCTATGCGATAGCTATTGGCTTTGTCAATGGGTTTTTAGACATGTTGCAAATCAGTGTGAGATGCTGTGCAACATGGCTTAAAGTCAAACACAAAAAAACACTATGACGCAGCCAGTGTTGACCGTGTCAGAGCTTGTTTTCTTTACTGTAAGCCATGTCGCACAGCAGCATGGGCTGCTGTGCAATATGGCTTAAAGAAAAGAAAAAAAAGTGATACGATCCAGCCAGCATTGAGTGCTTTTTTGTTTATTCAAGCCATGTTGCACAGCAGATCTGGCTGCTGTGCAACATAGTTTAATATATAGGGAAAATAGCACTGTGACGAGGCCAGCGTTGACTGTGTCATAGCTTTTTCTTTTAATCAAGTGTGATAGGGCAAGACACAGGAGAGAGGTGTGGGGGAGGAGGGAGGGAGCCACAACAATTGACAGTGGTGGAAGAAACATTTTCGGGAGGCATTGGGGAGGAGGGAGGTAGCAGCAACAACAGGAGGTAGGGAAGCTCACTTAATCTCTGAATGCTAAAAAATGAGCGTGCCCTGGTGTGATGTAACTGGTGCTCATGTAAAGTGCTTCTACACTTTTGGGCCAAATCTGCACAATATAAAACTGCAAAAAACCAAATGCAACAGGAAGGATGTGCAGCAGAGGAGAGAGAGAGCAGCAACACTTGGAACAGCCGGAGAAGGGCTGGGGGGACAAGCTACACTAAGGAAAGCTGGGAGACGAACTGCACATGCACTCTTTGAGAATGTATGTCGAACAGTAAAAAAAAACAGAAGTACCTGCAGGAGCTGGTAGTCACTGGAAGGACACTGACCACATACAGGAAGCTGTACTAGGTCCATGCTCCACAGCAGGGGTGAACACTGAAAGTGCAGGGAGGCAGCAAGAGGCGCTGATGAATCAGAAGCAAGGAAACAAGAGTGATATGTTAACCAAGCAACACTACATAATGTTGAGTAATGGGTGTGCTCTAAGCCAGTTTTGAACCTTTTTCTGTTAAGAATAGATTTTGCTAACAGTACATGTGTGCTGTTCAGGAGAAACATAAAAATAAATTTTTGACCATTGGCGTATCACATTTCGAAACAAAGGACATGCCATGGTTTTTTAAATTAAATTTTAAACCCTTTTCATCTTCTCACTTTACAAAGTAGAAAATCCCATCATGAGTGTTCAGTTCCTAATTTGTGTGCTATTAGCTATTATTTACTGTGTTATTTAAAGCGCTAAAATATCAGAACTATTTATATAGTTGCAACTTACACAATCTAAAGGAGGAATACTCTATGCCGACTGGTCTACAATGGAGAAGGATAGGATAGGGGAAAAGGTGGTGGCAAGTTTTTCAGAGCTGGAACAATCAGGGAAAGAAGCCATTTTGAACTCTATAGAGCACCTATGTAATAAGTGGGATTCTACTAAATCAAGTGACATTGCAAAGGCTTAGCAGTGTAATGTTGAAGGAAATGATTGAAAATGTGTTGAAGATGCAGCATTCACAATGTTTTCATTAACACCATAGCAGAGAGTAGAGAAAGCAGTAGTGGAGTAGCAGTGCCAGCTTTAGAGTTGGTGGCACAGGAGTGACAGTCTTTGTTGGCACCCCCCAATTACGTCCTTCTCCACTGATTCCCTCACTACCCCATCCAACAGTGCTCCTCATCTCTCTATAGCCCTCCTCTCTCTCACACGTATTTCATTTGTTTTAAGAACTACTGATACCAGTATGTGGAGTCAGAACACTTTATATCACACTTATAATCATAAGGAGGCAATGCATCATAAATGTGTAAATCAGCATATAGGAAATGTTACATAAGACAATGAAAACTATAAGGTGTAGGAGTCACATGTAATCCATACTGGTAGGAATGTTTTAAGAGTGCTTGGTGTGGAGAAGCATAAACTCAGGATTTTAAAAGTGACCCAGAGGTTAGAGTTTGTTTTACTAATAACAATTTATTTTTTCCCAAACAAACCCTTTCCACAACATTAGGATAATGAAAGACTGGGGAGAAAAACATAACTCTCTAACAGATTCCATGCAGTCTGTTTGCAGCTCTTTGATGACAGTTCATAGCTTACTGTGCTATATTTGGATTGTAACTTAAGAACTGCAAGTAACAAAAGGATCTCTATGACAAAAGCAGAAACCCACTGAGCTATCTACATAAAATAGAGTTCTGTGATCTGCACAGTACATGTTTTTTGGAGCAGCATATGACCCCCTTGCACTACTGCTACTTTATAATGCACCAAAATGCCACTATACAAAATTTATCTGACACAGTGACACCGCGCCTGTTGAGGCGGCACTGGTCGCAACTCCCTAGTGAAGACTCTGTGGATAAGGGGTATACATGTGTAGATCCATCAAAAATGCTAGGTTGGTAGCAAGTGGAGATTACATAACCCCATGGGAGGCCTGCTTTGATAATAAGGATACATATTCTTCTGCAAAGCTTGCTATATTTGGCCTTGGCCTTTCATTATACAGACAGGACGTAGGAACTGTACTTAAGGAATACACTTGGAATTAGTTGAAGTCACTAAGATGAATGTTTCCGACAGGACAAAGAAACTGGACCTTACATTCTGGGCCATGAAACATATGATATTTTGAAAGAATGTGCTAGTAAGGACATTAGGCAAAGCCCCTCTGCAAGGCAGGCATACAGAAAAAGAGCATCAGAGCTGGGTGAATACAAGGGGTTGTTTGCAGTCTAACAGCAGGCTGCGTGCATCTTAAAGGTGCAGATATATGTACAATAGATATCTGGGATTCCACCAGGGTATTCAGTGCACCAGTAAAAATTAGGGAAGAGGATGATGGGAAGACAGTCCTCCTGGCAAGGTGGCATCTGTTGCAAAAACTCACGCTAAATCAAAAGAGGCCAAGAAATGGGGTGGAGGTATGCCATGGGAATGCCCAGTGGCCACTATATGAAGCAAACTGCGGATTTCAAGATAAAAGACTCAAGTAATGCTGGTAGAGTTGAGAAAGGCTTAGGTGGGCTATGACAAAGAACAGTCAACGTCCTGAAGTGACACTTGAATGGAAGGACACATAATTCAATACACGGGCCCTAGAGAGTCTGGGGGAGAACAGACTTGAAACCAGTGTGAGAAAGTTCAGAGATCCAGATGGACAATACAGATAACAAATGATCCTTGGGTAGACTGGCAGTCTGTGTGATGATCCCACCCCCTGTCTCAGTCCTTGAGTGGACCCTGCTATGCTTGACACCAAAGAAAGACTTGGGGCAGTGCCAGATAATGAACCCTTTGCCATGCCTGGAAGGGAGTTTTGGGCCAGATGTACAAAGCTTTTTTTCTGTTTGCAAACAAATCAGGCCATTTGTGACCAGAAAAAAGCATTTTTGGATGTACCAAACCCTTCTTTGAAATTCATTAATCTATTGCCGAATTGCAAAATGGATAGCGATTCAGTATTAGTAAGGGGCGTGTCAAGGGCATAACTTCCTAATAGCGACTTGCAGTGGTATGTATGAATGTTTTGTGACCGAATTGTGGTTGGAAAACATTTGCTTTTTACCACCACATTCATTTTGGTGGTAGGCCATTTGCAAACAGGAAGGGGTACCTAAGGGACCCCTTCCCCTTTGTGAATGCATGCAAAAATGTTTTTAAGGGCAGGCAGTGGTTCCGCGGACCACTGCCTACTCTTAAAAAATGAAACTGAAATTTTCATTTTTATTTTAGAAACACATCCCATTTTATTCTAAGGAAAAATGGGCTGCATTTAAAAAAACTGCTTTATTTTAAAAGCAGTCACATACATGGTGGTCTGCTAAGCCCCAGTAGGCCACCATCCCTGTGAGTTCCATCCATTCCCAATGGGTTGCAAATTGCACCTGCCTCATGAATATTATTGAGGCAGGTCCATTGTGACCCATTTGGGAATCGCAAACAGTGTCTCGGACACTGTTGTACATCAGAGATTGCTACTCACAATTTGTGAATTGCTAAACTTCGCAAATTGGGAGTCGCAATCTCTGATGGTCGTACATCTGGACCTTGGTGAATGGTCACCTGGGCATCTAGTATTGTCATGTGACCTACATCTCGCCTGATGAGGCATTAGAGCTGGTGACGTGCGAGGCTGGCGAAGGCATTCAGATAACCATTAATTAATGTGGATAGAGTCCCTTTGTATGACTCTGAGGTGAGAGGCAAATTTTATTATGACAGATGCTCATCAGTGGCATGTGCTCCTTCTTGTTGTGTTTCAGAGCACCTCAGCACTCTCCTTGAGTGGAGATGTAGGACTGTCAGTGGATTGCAAGGTTGGAAGAGGATCACCAGAGCGCACCATCCCTGACCAAGAGGCTGGGGGTGCTCTTTGGCACAACAGACAAGAGTGTAGGCTGCCGAGGAAATGATGTTGACATCCACTTAACTATGGTTCTTTAGCAAAGAAGGTGACACTGCGGCAGACAGGAGATTTGTTCCATTTCAGTATTCTCCACAACATAGAAATTCTGAATAAGGCATTTCATTTTTCTACCTTATGACCATTAATTATTCAGTTACTACTGAAATCCTGACGTGTTATGCTATAAAATACTGTAAAACTACTGCTGCATTTACATAGTAGTAGGGTACACATTGCAGAGGAAGAATGATGTGTGCCTACTTGTCTATGACATTATTTGTGTTTGTTCCAAAGGCAGAAGCCTACAGTTGTTTATCTTTTTAATGAGAGACTTTAAACCCCGAGCGGCGCCCACTTTTCAATTTCTGGATATATAAACATAACTGCTTCAAGTTATGCGCTCTTTATTGCCCTGTCCTGGAATCCATCACTGCGGTTGCGTGTGGACTGCGGATCTGTGTATACTATCTGCCTCAACTGGTGGAAGAGTTAGTCACAGAGCCAAACCACTGGATGTATTTCTTGTTGGTTTGACAATTTGGGCACACTGAAAACAAGCCCTGGCTCAAAACCTGAAGCTAAAATGTTGATGTATAAAAATGTTTTCATGCACACATGCTTTTTATAATGTCCTATTTTTAGTATGAGCAAGTTCACTGACTCACATACTATATTTAGAGGAAAGCCGACCTGAAAGGGCACAATCAAAAATATATAGGAAAATAAACCAAGCGCGGCGAGCATGTTTCCCCCTCAGGTTAATTTTTATAAATAGTTAGTTTTGAGTTATGATTCTGTTATTTGTTTTTAGTTTAGTCATAAACATTAATGTATAAACAACCTTTGAAGTTTTGTGTTGTCTCTTGTTACCGTGTTCTGTGCATGGAGATATAAGTAATTAGTAAATATTTCAACGACATGGGGCCTTCGCATGACATTGCAGCGCCGGGGGGAGGAAGAGGCAGGGGGAGGGATGCAGCCATTCAGGAATGGGCGAGGTGATGACATCAGCAGTGGCATATTAATGTTGTTCACTCACCCCGGCCAAGTCCCATGACCCGTTGACTTTCATCATTTCTTTTATTGGTGCAGCTCATGGCTACATCCTAGTCGAGCATCCCACTAGTTAATAAAGACTGGGATGGCTCATCCAGGGCGGCAGAGGCAGTGGGACATGCACAGTACTGTCCAGGCGTGGCTGTGAATATACTTGGTGACCAGGACTTCTCCTACTCTTGGGAGTGCAGCGACCCTGTCCCATTAGCCTCACTGTGCCTTTCGTCCTCTTTGTCTGCCTGTCTGAGCACAGTCAAGGCAGTCCAGGTTTCATCTCCACTTGGTTCAGCCCAGTGAGCCAGTGTCCGAGGCTGGCAACTATGGACGGGGATGGTCGGTTCTGCGGCTGTCCAGACCAGGGTTATAGAGTGTGATGAGTGGAAGAGTATTTCTAGGCCAGTCATGTTGAGTGAGTTGCAGTGATATTCAGCCTGCAAAGGACATCTGAAATAGGGTGGGCAGGATATCAGTCCAGTAAGTTACACACCAATCAGAACACAGCAGCTGAGCAGTTTTGTCCATCCCTGTGCCTGGCCATAACCTGACTGTACAAGAATCGGGAGGGCAAAATATCCTGGCTGCCACTGAGTTTGCTGTGACTGCTGGTGGTGTAACAGCCTGCATTGGTAATCCTGTTGTGGATGATGCCTGTGCACTCCAATAATCGTGTCAAGTGAACAAACGTCTGATTAGCCCCACATCAAAGCTCTGCTCAGCCTCAATTCAACCTCCTGTTAAAGGCCTGCGCTGTTGTCATAAACTGCATTTTTTTGTGTATTTATTCCAACTGCACAGGCACTCTAGTAAATCAGACAATCTGCAGTTTCTTCTATTATGCAAAATACTGAATTGCCTTTGGGGGGGTGTTTGTCAACCAAAAGGGGATGACCTAAAGTGCAAAAGAGAAGTCAAGACACAGCTTCCTGCGCTGCTTCGTTTGTTCCCTTTGAAGAAACTCCCAGTCAATCAATCAATCAATCAAAAAATGTTATAGAGCGCGCTACTCACCCGTGAGGGTCTCAAGGCGCTTGTGGGGGGGTGGGGGGGGCTAAGAGGGGTTACTGTTCGAACAGCCATGTCTTGAGGTTTTTTCTGAAGAGTAGGAGGTCTTTGGTTTTGCGGAGGTTGGTAGGGAGGGAGTTCCAGGTTGAGGGGGCGAGGTAGGAGAAGGCCCTGCCTCCTGTGGAGGTTCGTTGGATGCGGGGGACTGTAGCTAGTGCGAGGTCGGCTGATCGGAGGTTGCGGGTGGGAGTGTGGAAGTTCACTCTTTCGTTGAGGTAGGTCGGGCCAGTTTTGTGGAGGGATTTGTGTGCGTGGATGAGGATCTTGAAAGTGATTTGCTTGTCTATGTGGAGTCAGTGAAGGGTTTTGAGGTGTGGTGAGATTCGTTCGTGGCGGGGGAGGCCAAGGACGAGGCGTGTGGCTGTGTTCTGGATTCTCTGGAGTTTGCGTTTGAGTTTGAGTGTGGTGCCGGCGTAGAGGGCGTTACCGTAGTCTAGTCTGCTGCTGATGAGTGCATGGGTGACTGTCTTCCTGGTCTCTGGGGGAATCCATTTGAAGGATTTTTTTTAGAGTGCGGAGTGTGTGGAAGCAGGAGGAGATTAGTGAATTGATTTGCTGTGTCATGGAGAGGGAGGGGTCCATGATGATGCAGAGGTTGCGTGTGTGGTTTACGGGGGTGGGAGCGGGGCCTAGGGCGGTGGGCCACCAGGAGTCGTCCCATATGGTTTTGTTGGGGCTGAAGATGAAGATCTCGGTTTTGTTGGAGTTAAGCTTGAGGTGGTTAGTTGTCATCCAGTTGGCGGTGTCGAGGAGAGCAGCGTGTAGGTTGGTTTTGGCGGTGGTGGGGTTGGGGGTGAGGGAGAGGATGAGTTTGGTGTCATCTGCGTAGGAGAGGATAGTGATTCCGTGTGGTAGGAGGATGTTAGTTAGGGGGATCATGTAAATGTTGAAGAGTGTGGGGCTGAGGGAGGACCCTTGGGGGACTCCGCAGATGATCTTGGTAGCAGTGGAGTGGAAAGGTGGAAGGTGGACTCTCTGGGTCCGGTCGGTGAGGAAGGAGGTGAGCCAGTCTAAGGCTTTGTGGCGAATTCCTATGTTGTGGAGGCATGTGTGGAGTGTGTGGTGGCAGACAGTGTCAAAGGCTGCGGAGAGGTCTAGGAGGATGAGTGCAATGGTCTCGCCTTTGTCGACTTTGGTCCTGATGTCATCAGTGCATGCGATGAGGGTGGTTTCTGTGCTGTGGTTCCTGCGGAACCCGGATTGTGAGGGATCAAGAGTGTTGTTTTCTTCGAGGAAGTGGGATAGGCGGGCGCTGACTAGTTTCTTGCAACCTTGGTGGGGAAAGGGAGGAGGGAGATGGGGCGATAGTTGGAGAGGATCTCCAGGTCGGCTTTGTTTTCTTTTTAGTAGCGCAGTGATTTCCGTGTGCTTCCAGGGGTCTGGGTAGGTGGTGGAGTCGAAAGAGGAGTTGATTATGTCGCGGAGTATGTGGGCGATGGTTGGGCTGGCTTTGTTGTAGATGCGATGTGGACAGGGGTTGGAGGGGGATCCGGAGTGGATGGAGTTCATGTTTTTTTCAGTTTCTTCGTGTGTGGTGGGGGCCCAGGTGGTGAGTGTGGTGGGGGGTTATGAGTGGGGGTTGAGCTGGGTGAGTGAGGGGTGAGTGTGGTGGGTGTGTGTGGTATGAAGCTGTTGTGGATGTCCAGGATTTTGTGGTGGAAGTGGTTGGAGAGGTCGTCACATAAGGGCTGTGTGTGTGTGGGGTCTATGTTGCTGGCTTAGGGTTTGGCTAGCTCTTTAATGATGGTGAAGAGTTCTTTGCTGTTTAGAGAGTTGTTGTCAAGGCGTGTCTTGTAGTGATCTCTTTTGGCGGTGCGTATGAGTTGGTGATGGGTGTGAATGGTGGCTTTAAGGGTGGGGAGGTTGGTTGTAGAGGGTTCTTGTCGCCATATTTTCTCCACTTGGCGGCATTTGCGCTTGGAGTCTTGGAGTTCGGGGGTGAACCATGGGGCGTTCTTGATGTTGCGGGTGGCGATGTGTTTTCTGAGGGGGGCTAGTGTGTCTGCGCAGGTAGTGATCCATTTAGAGAGGTTGTGTGCTCCTGTGTTGGGGTCGTTGGTGTGGGGGGGGAGGTTGTGAGCCAGTTGGGAGTTCAGGTGTTCTGTGGGGATCTTGTCCCACATGTGGTAGGATGTGGTGTGTTGATGGTGGTGTGTGGGGGGTTTGGTGAAGGAGAAGGGGACGCAGTGGTGGTCAGTCCAAAGGAGTGCGGTGGTGTGGGTGTAGCTTATGTGTTGGCTTGAGGTGAAAATTGCGTCGAGCGTGTGTCCTGCTGAGTGGGTGGGTGCGGTGACCAGTTGTTTGAGTCCGAGGTTGGTGAGGTTGTCTTTGAGGGAGGTAGAGTTGTGGTCTTGAAGGTTCTCCAAGTGAAAGTTGAAATCACTGAGGAGGATGTAGTCTGTTGAGGTGAGGGCATGCGAGCTGATGGTGTCGGTGATGGTGTCGCATATGGCGGGGCGTGGTTCTGGTGGTCTGTAGATTAGTGTACCTCTGAGGGTGGAGTTGTTGTTAATGTGGATTAGGAAGTGCATGTGTTCTGTGTTGTCGATAGTGTCTTGGGAGCTGGTGGTGACTTTGATGGTGTCCCTGTGTAGGATGGCGATGCCACCACCTGGTCTGTTGAGGCGGTCTTTGCGTTGGAGTTTGTAACCCTTGGGGGTGGCGATGGCTATGTCGGGTTCCGAGGACGGGTTGGTCCAGGTTTCCGTGAGGAAGGCGATGTCAGGTGAGTGTGATGTGATGAGGTCCCAAAGTTCTATGGCATGTTTGTGAAGGGAGCGGGTGTAGAGGAGCAGGCAGTTGAGGTGGTTGTGGTGGGTGGTGTTGGTGTGGTGCATGAGGGTGTTGTTGCGGGGTGTGTTCTGGTTGTGGGGTGGTGTTCTGTGGGGCTGGTTGGTGGGGGTGGGGGCAGAGCAGGTGTGTATTGCATTTGGGGTGTTGTGTTTGTTGCCGGGGGGTCGCTATGGTTGGTGTGTGGTGTGAGGGATGAGGAGCAGGAGAAATGACAGGTGTGGCAGGTGAAGGGGCCATGAGTGTGTGTGGGGCTAGAAAGGGTGCAGGTGGGGCGAGGGCCTGGGTTGAGTGAGTGGAGGGTGAGGGGGAGTAGGTTTGTCTGAGAGGGCCAGGGGGATTGGCGCTGGGCGCGGTCTTGGCGTGGATGGGCGCAGACGGGCTTGCCCTTGGCGTGCCGCGGCTGCCATAAATGGGGAGGAGGGAGGGAGTGGCAGCTGGGAGGAGGGAGGGCTGGGCAAATGGGAAGGCTGGGGGGGTAGGGCCCGGGGGATGGAAAAACAAAATGAGAAAACGGACGGTGAGGAGGTGGGGGGAGGCGGGAGGGGCCGCGGGGACGCAGCGGCAGGGGATATCCCTAAAGGAGAAAACGGATGGTGAGGATGTGGGGGGAGGAGGGAGGGGCCGCGGGGACGCAGCGGCAGGGGATTTCCCTAAAGGAGAAAACAGACGGTGAGGAGGTGGGGGGAGGCGGGAGGGGCCGCGGGGACGCAGCGGCAGGGGATTTCCCTAAAGGAGAAAACGAACGGTGAGGAGGTGGGGGGAGGTGGGAGGGGCCGCGGGGACGCAGCAGCAGGGGATTTCCCTAAAGTAGAAAACAGACGAGGAGGAGGTAGGGGGAGGCGGGAGGGGCCGCGGGGACGCAGCGGCAGGGGATTTCCCTAAAGGAGAAAATGGACGGTGAGGAGGTGGGGGGAGGCGGGAGGCACCGCGGGGACGCAGCAGCAGGGGATTTCCCTAAAGGAGAAAATGGACGGTGAGGAGGTGGCGCGGGGCGGCGGAGCGAGGAGCTGTTCTGTAGTTTTATTTTCTGTACGATATGGCTAGACATGAAGGACAGACGTTTAAGCTAACCCCATTGGGCTTGTGATTCGAACTTGCATCTCTGCCTGCTTGGAGAGACACGTATGTTAGAAATGGGGTCTTTGGTTGGCAGTCAGGTTACCCACTGTCTAAGCAAGGACCCTCATTCTAGTCGGGGTAAGCCACACAAAATCCAAATTATCCTGTGCCCACCCTCTGGTGATAAGCAGTCAGGCTTAACTTAGAAGGCAATGTTTAAAGTATTTGTGCAATAAATAATGGAATAACACAGTATAACACACAAAAATGCACCACAGTGTTTAGAAAAATATATAATATTTATCTGGTTAACTGCAGGTCAAAACAATTAAGATAAGTACACTTTGAATTATCACTATAGGAAATGATAAAATAAGTCTTTAGTCTTTAAAAAGCAACAAATGTCTCTTGCAAGCACAAAGTACCTGGTTTGCATTCAAATTCTCCACCAGGGGCCACAGAGGAGGAGATGCTTGGAAAACGGGGATGTGTGAGTCAATTTTTCCAGTGCACACAGATGATGCGTTGTTGAGTTTTCATGCAGGGCAGGCTTTGCATTGATTTCTGGTGCGTAGACTGGGATCCTCTTCGGGTTGCAGGGTTTTTGAACGCCCCGGGGACTATGTGCTGAAATCCTGGGCATGCAGGACGAAGTCACAGGAGCTGCATCGATCCTGTGGGCGATGCGTGGCAATTTCTGCTGCACGACTGGCACTTGCATTGATTCCTCTCAGGAAGTCGGGCTGCGTCATTCCCGCTCAGCTTTGCGTCAATTCCATGGGCTGTGCATCGAAGTTCCAGTCACAACGCTGGCACTGTGTCGATCTCCACTTCTGGGAGCCCGGCTGCGTTGTTCCGGTTTGGCATGCAGTGATTTTCTCACCGCGATGCAGGGTGTGCGGCGTTTCTTGCAGGCTGTGCGTCACATTTTCGCCGCACAAGGAGTTTTTTTGCAGGATGAAGTCTTTTTGGTCCTGAGACTTCAAGGAACAGGAGGCAAGCTCTATCCAAGCCCTTGGAGAGCACTTCTCAGCAGAGTCAGAGGCCAGCAAGGCAGCAGGGCAACAGCAGGGCAGCAGTCCTTTGCAGAAAAGTAGTCTGGTGAGTCCTTTGGGCAGCCAGGCAGTTCCTCTTGGCAGGTTGCAGGTCTGGTTTAGGGATTCTTCTCCAGTGGTCTCTTGTCCAGAAGTGTCTGAGTTGGTAGGGTCAGAGACCCTGCTTAAATACCCAAATGTGCATTTGAAGTGGGGAGGCTTCAAAGAGTGGCTTAGAAGTGCACAAGGTCCCCTTTCAGTTCCACCCTGTCTGCCTGGGTCCCAGTAGGGGGTGTGGCAGTCCTTTGTGTGAGGGCAGGCTTCTGTACTTTGACATGTAAGGGTCAGGCACTCCACCCTCCCAGCCCAGAGAGACCCATTCAATATGCAGATGTGTGCAAGTGTGACTGAGTATCCTGTGTTTGGAGCTTGTCTGAGTGGAATGCACAAGGGAGCTGTCAACTAACCCAGCCAGACGTGGATTGTAAGGCGCAGAAGGATTTAAGTGCAGAGAAATTCTCACTTTCCAAAAGTGGCATTTCTAAAATAGTAATATTAAATCCAACTTCACCAGTCAGCAGGATTTTGTATTACCATTCTGGCCATACTAAATTTGACCGTGTTACTCCTTTCAGATCAGAATCTACCACTCAAACAGTATCTGAGGGTACCCCTAATGTTAGCCTATGAAAGGAGCAGGCCTCACAGCAGTGTAAAAATGAATTTAGGAGTTTTACACTACCAGGACATATAACCTGCAGAGGTACATGTCCTGCCTTTTATCTACATAGCACCCTGCCCTATGGGTTATCGAGGGCCTAAATAAGGGGTGACTTATATGTAGAAAAAGGGAAGTTTAAGGCTTGGCAAGTACTTTAAATGCCTAGTCGAAGTGGCAGTGAAACTGTACACACAGGCCTTGAAATGGCAGGCCTGAGGCATGGTTCAGAGGCTACTTATGTGGGTGGCACAATCAGTGCTGCGGGCCCACTAGTAGCTTTTGATCTACAGGCCCTGGGCACATGTAGTGCACTTTACTGGGGTTTTACAAGTAGATTACATAAGCCAAATGGGTATAAACCAATCTCAACATGTTTTAAGTGAGATAGCATATGCACTTTAGCACTGGTTAGCAGTGGTAAAGTGCTCAGAGTCCTAAAACCAGCAAAAACAGTCTCCAAAAAGTGGAGGGAGGCAGGCAAAAAGTTAAGGGTGACCACCCTAAGGCTGTCAGGTCTAACAGCGTACTTAACTTAATTAAACTTTATTGAGCAATGAAAGAATTAAAAAAGAAGTAATAGGAGAGACTGGAAGGAAGTACGGAGAAATTAAGGAAGGAAGCAGGGAAAGACAGAAAGAAGGAGGATAGCCGGGGTTCATTCAAAAGGCAAATTCTAAACTCAGAGCAGCACGGAAATGAAATGCTCAAAATCACACACATGAATTAGATTCTTTTATTTATCTCAGGAAGCAGATCTGCATGATGAGACACTATGTTATCTGTGGTTTAGTTATCCTGCTGTTTATGCCTCACGCATGCACTGTGTTATATATTGTTCTGGAGAAATCTGTCACCCTCGAACCGTGCAGTTGGTAACTGAAAAATTGTTGTGTGAGCTGCTGCCAGTTCTGTGGGATCAACCACCTAACGTTTTTCATTTAGGCTACAATTCCTTTGCAGATCTAACACAGTTCATAATGAACTCCATTACTGTGTAATTTCAGAAGTGCACTGCAACCTATGCCACCGGGTCATCTGCTTAATAAATATGCATAGAAAGTACAACTTAGTTATGCTGTCAGCGGAGTCAGTTGAGGAAGTGGTCTGTGTCAGCGTTGGCAGTGAGTGACATGGCATTGGCTATGGGCAGCGACTATCTAAGAAAGTTTTTGCTCCTCCACTTATTCTTGCTCTCAGTTAAGGGTCCATTTTAGAGTTTGGTGGACAATGTACTCCATCAGAAATGTGATGAACAGCCTGCCCACCCTCAATCAATCAATCAATCAATCAAAATAATTTGTAGAGCGCGCTACTCACGCATGAGGGTCTCAAGGCGCTGGGGGAGGGAAGCAAGAGGGGGGGCAGGGAGGGTCACTGATCGAACAACCATGTCTTGAGGTTCTTTCTGAAGAGCAGGAGGTCTTTGGTTTTGCGAAGGTTGGTGGGGAGGGAGTTCCAGGTTTTGGGGGCGAGGTAGGAGAAGGACCTGCCTCCTGTGGTGGTGCGTTGGATGCGGGGGACTGTGGCTGGGGCGAGGTCGGCTGATCGGAGGTTGCGTGTGGTAGTGTGGAAGTTCACTCTTTCGTTGAGGTAGTTTGGGCCGGTGTTGTGGAGGGATTTGTGTGCGTGGATGAGGATCTTGAATGTGATTCTCTTGTCTATGGGGAGCCAGTGAAGGGATTTGAGGTGTGGTGAGATACGTTCGTGGCGGGGAGGCCAAGGACGAGGCGTGCAGCTGTGTTCTGGATTCTTTGGAGTTTGTGTTTGAGTTTTAGTGTGGTGCCGGCGTAGAGTGCGTTACCGTAGTCCAGTCTGCTGCTGATGAGTGCGTGGGTGACTGTCTTCCTGGTCTCTGGACCCTCGTCTGTCTGCCTGCCTCAACTAGGGATGAGTAGGTCTTACATTTTCCATCACCAGAGCCCAAGTTAATTCAGTTGAAAGGAAACTTCCTCAATGGCCAACGGAGTAGGGATCCATGAAGCAAGGGCATTACACCTCCCTGTTTAAGGTACATTGTGCATCCTGTCCATCAGCCCCAAAAAATCCTGGTGGTAAGGGACAGAAAAAAATGGCCCTCCCCCGGTGGGAGGGTCATTAGTTTCTTTTTTTTCTGAAACAGACTCCTGCTATGGGAATTTGTTTCAGAAAAACAAAAAACTTTTGAAAAGTTTGGTAACTGGCCATCAAAACCGATGGTGGTCGTGAACCAAAACAATTGTACTTTGAAAACAACCGCTGTGACAATGGTAATTTTCCATGTGCAAAGATGAGTAGAGACAATGGAGCACTTTGCCAAAAATCTTGTGCAACAACTGATCGAGGTCAGCCAAATGTTAGTGGCTTGTGTTCCAAGCTGTGTCAATTAAGGACAGTTGGTCTTAGTCCAATACCTTGCTTAAACCCAGTGCAGTGTTGCCTTACTCTGTGACATGAAGGGAAATACAATTAATTTGTATTTGATATGGCCGATTTTGTTAAATAAGAAAGAAAGTCATTCCCTGTATTTGAAAATCGTTTGAACCCGTGGTGTGTGATTCTCATTTTTTTATTTATTGGCTCAAAATCAATTTTGCTCTGTTTTTAGTAGATACATTTGGGAGTTAAGGTGAGAATCTTTGGCTTTTAGAACATTGTAAGAAATCAGGATATTGTTTGGGAACGATGTGAGTCCTTCAAAAAAAGCTCCCTTTTACTGGGAACAAAGTACCCCTTTGCAGCATTCTCAGGGCAGAGAGGCAGAGAAGTCCAAGACCTGCTCAGGAAAGATGATGGGGGCTAATACCACAGTCCTTAGGCATGCATTGTTTAGCCAGTGCTTTTACTATAAAAAAGAAAGAAAGTGTTATCACACACACACACACACACACACACTACTTAGTACTACACACCCATTTACAAATATATATATATTGCCATATAGAAATATCAATGGTGACACCCTTTAATAGTGTATACCCCTGTAAGCCCTGAACCCTAAAACCGCAATTCTTCCAAGTCAGGCGTACTAGCTTTGTTAAGAGTGTCACCAACACAATGAAAGAGGACCTCTGTCATTAAGACCCAATGCAGACAGGCTCAAAACCTTTTAGTATGGTACCAAATTGTAATAATATTCATTACTATATGCAATGATTCAACATGCACTTTGTCATTGTCAATAAAGCATTGCAATATTTAATACATCGCACACTGGAGTTCTTTTTCTCTTTTTACACATACTGCATGGTAGCTTCAGGGCACATTACCAAACCTACATATACACCACTGCCACAAGGCATAAATCCCCAGATCCAGGAATACTTAAAAAATTATGAAACCTTCCTCAGGGTCATAAATATAGTGCCATGGGTGGCCTAGGGTGCTAAACCATGTTTTTAAACAAATGTTTATGTGGGGCTGTTGCAATCTTGACAGCTCTAAATTTGTTGGCAATACCTATACCATCTCCAAGAAACTAAAACATGCAAATTGTATTTGTCCTTTTAGGGGCTTATGTGACTCTCCCTCAACCCAGCTGCACAGTGGGACTTAAAAATGGCTCTCTTCTTTTGCTTAGTTTGAAATAGAAAGGTGTCACGGTCCCAAGCTGGGCACCCACATCTACTTTTTTTCTTGTTTGGTAGCCTCAATGGAGCTCCTGGCCTCTAACAGTCCAACCACTCCCAACTGGCTAACGTCTTTCCTTCCCATACTGACCACAGGCAGAGATTGCTGTCTGGGGTGCCTCCAACTCCCTCAGGCATGGGTACAGAAAGCAGGAGTGGGTATCAAGCGACCCACCACAGAGGAAGCTTCTAAAGATGGAGCTTAGCTGCTCTCACTTGCTCCTTGCTACCCAAGGCACTGGAGTCCCTGGGGGGCATTCTCTTGATGAAGCATGATTGGTATTTGTTCTGCCTCTTTCTTGCAGTAGTCCAGGCACACAGGGGTTCCACAGGGAGATAAACATGAAATGAAATGGGAAGCCACGCATAGCCTCAAAGACAATATTCTTCCCCCTGTGGCTCTGGTTCGTCCATTGGAGTTTGGAACCTTTATTATGGGGATGCTCTGATTGCCTCTGGGAGTTTGGAACCTTTAGCATGGGGATGCCACATGCAGCTTAACCCAGCTGCTTTCCAAATGTCGCTGGCCTTATGGGGCCAATCTTGATGATGTCTGACTTGTTTTGTTCCTGAAGGTGCACCCTGATCACAATAAGTGTCCTTATGATGTACTTAGTCCTTCAGGCAAGTGATTTTCACTCCCCTCTCTCAAATGAGAGAGAGCTTAGGGCCTGATCTTCTGCACTTTAGCTCCTCGTTGATGATATATCTCCTATGTGGGGTCCTGATGTTTCTCCTTGGCCTAGGATCTTCCTTAGCAGTATCGTATTGCCTTAATGCAGAATACCTTACCTGCCTACTCTGCCCACGTCAAACCTTTTCCTAGCCACTTGCAGGGCACCTCTTTTTGGGGGCTGCCTACCTAAAGTACAAGTTCACATAAGGTTTACGGGAACCCTCTAGATTAACACCAGCACCTTCATCCCACAGTGGGTATATAGGGACCATTGTCACTGACCCTGAATAAACAAATCCTGGTTCTTGTGTACAAGCTCAAGTCAGAAGCCTCTGCGTCCTCTTTTCTATTGGTGCCAGACGTCCTTGTGTCCATCTCTCTTCCAGACAGGAATTCTTCCAGCGTAGTTTCGTCCAGAATGTTCTCAAATGTCCCTTCTGCAGCGGTTTTTAGGTCTGGGGAAAAATGTCAGTAGGTAGGTACCTCTTGCCAATCCTGGGAAGACACTCCGCCCCTTTCCTAACCCTCCTGCACTGCATTTTGACACTTTTCCACATGGCAACTCCAAGTGGTCTGCTCAAAGTCCTTTGCTGGCAGCCTGAAGCCACACCCCTAATTGCCAAAGTTAACTTTTTCTTTTCATCTAACCATTTAAAGGGGAACCCTCCTGTGGCTGACTATCCTTCTTTGACAGTGACTGGCGACCCTCCTTTGTTTCTGTGGGGTTGGGCCTTCCCAGGCAAGGCAATTATCTAATGCAAATTCTGGTCTCACCCTTTCCTCTACCAGAAATAAGCTTTATCCCTGTGAAATGGCCCTATTGTTTAGAAAAGACTTTGATCCTCCTGCTGGCCAGCAGTGTAAATAACTTGGCCCAGCAGGGTGATTCAAACAGAATCTAATATCTATCAGTGCCAGAATGAGTGCAGACATGCAAACACTAATTTTATATTTGTATACAGGATTTTCTTCTACCTGGGCGTTGGTGCATAAAGTGCCTCCTTAGACCCAATTAGTTGTTTCGCCCATAGTATACAATACAATGAAGCACATACACTGTATTAAAGCACTAAAGCACCTCACATTATGAGGCCTGCACAGGAAAGCTACACTCCATAATTCATTTGTGCAGATACCTGGCTGGTGGTTACACTTCCCCAGCCCACCCACATGTTCACCTGAAAACCTTAACTCAGCTACACAGCAGTGGTCCTTAATTTAAAAGGTGGGCACTGAAGGTTAGCCCTTCCACTTTAACAGAGTTTACAATGAGTGAATCTCAGGGAGAGAAATTCACTCACAGCAGATGTCCAAAGACAGAGTAGTCAAAAAAGTGAACAAATTAGGATAACTAATTTGTCCAGAACCCAAAAACTCACAGATATTTCTGTAGGTTTTCTTTTGCTTCTTCGTAAATTGAAGGAGAAAGAGAAGGTAATTGGAATTTCTCTCAGGCTCTTTCAGCTTTTCTCAGCATAAGTCATTGTCTTCTCAAAATGAAAGAGCTTTGTGAATTTATTTTTACTAAAGTCCTTCTTGTAAGATTTGTGTGGAGAGTGGAGTTGGAACTCTGAAAAAGCATGGGTTTGTCACTAGCCACTGCACTAATATTATGGGAGGAAAATATTTTGGAAACAAATTTTATTTCTTTTTTATTTCTTTAAAACCACTTTCCTATATTTATTTCTTAGTGCTGAAGGATTCGTATGAGAGAAACTAAGAAGCTGAAAAATAGGGTCAAAAAGTCATCAGCCCTGTCAATCCTTCTGAGATTGTTTCATGGATTGGATTATGTCATGGAATGCAGTCATAGGGACAATGATAGCTCCTGATTACTGACAAAGAGAAAGGAGTAGAGATCAGAGACTACGAGTTCACATTGGCAATTGCAATTGATGTTGAAGTCTCCAGTGAAACAGTGTTAGACTAGAATCATTATTGGGCGATAGGAAGTTGAGTAGTATGATCCACAAAATGTGGAGTGAGGCTCAATTTAGCTAGAAAGCAGTGAGATGGAGGCCAAATTTAGGGAGGTTTGAAGAATTGCAAGGAAGTAATTAAGAAGCATGATTTGTTGTTTTATGATAGTTTATAATATTTATATTTGGTGTTGGACTGACTTGTTGGGCACTCGGGTAATCTGGCAGAGTATTTTGTTTCACCTGTGATGGCCCTCTGGACCACAAAACTTCCTCACATAATTCCCTTTTCAAGCCAGCCCATCTGGGAGCGTGAGTGTGCCCAACAGTCCAATTTACAGAGACAATTATTTATTTAATTGGAGGGCTTGGAAAACAAAGACACCAGCTGGGCCCAGTGCACTTTTTCAGGGTTCTCCAACGTTTTGGCAGCAATGTGTGACATTTGGCGAGCAATACCCAAATCACAATGGAACCTATTGTCATTTCTGCGTTGGTAAAGTGATTGACAAATGAATCTGAACAGTAATCAACATAACACATAAACATCTGACATACAAATAAGTAATAGAAGTATTCTGGTAGGCTGTTTGGTAAAAAAGTTTAAAACTGAAAGCACGATATAGGACAGTGATCAAACCTTCATGGAATTTAAAGGCCAAATGACTGTGGCTGTTGGTTCTTTTAGGGGAATTTCTGGAAATAGCTGCAAACCAGGAATTTTGAAATGATACCAGGTCAGAAAACAGTTCAAGAGTGGAAGGATTTAAAGTTCACTCTGCAATGGAGATGGCAGCATATTAAAGATATTTCATTTCTACAAGCATTTTGTATGTTAATGCTATTTTATAAAACATTTTTGAAGTAGTTCTCCAGGGCACATTTGGGATATTTAATGACAAATTGTATATTTATAGCACCACAACCCACCAAAATTGGTCGAAGTATAGGGTGTTCTGCAGAGGCCCTTTCGGTAAGCTAAATCTGAAAATAAATGATGGATTCATTAGTTGAGAACAAATGAATAAACTATGATAAAAAATAAAGACAGTTGCACAAGGGTGTGCCGACATGAGACATCAAAACCTCCCAACAAGTCAATCAATTCAGAATAACAGTGTAACCCATTTGGCCACACAAGGAAAACTCCTGCCTGAAAAAAGGTTAAGAGTTTCATTACAAGCTCGGACTCAAAGTCATGTAGACAATTCTCAAAATAAAGTTATAAAGATACAGAATAACCATTGGTTGACTCAGGCAATGGAAAAGATTCAAACAAACTAATATGAAAATAACTAAGCCTTCTACAAAAAGCAATGCAAAACATAAGAAGAACAACCTGATGTACGGAAAACAAGTGCTGTTCAGTTCTTTTAAGCATTAAGACAAGTCAAAAGTAATCTAAGCTCAGCTAGCTAGGGTGAGGGAAATCCCTACAGATTAGCGAATCAAAAGTTAACATGTGCTGGGCGAGAACACATGCAGAAAAAAGTAAAAAGAAAAAGGACAAAAAGAATTTGGAAAAATGGCATCTGGGGTAAGAGGTGACTAAACAAGTTTGGCAAAAAGTAGGTAAAAAGGGAAAGCTTCAGCATATCAGAAGCTTGGTCAAGGATCTTCTTCTTGGGGGCAGGAGAAACAGTTCTAATTCTCAGCAAAGCATTGCAAAAGGATGGGTCAGGGTAAAGAAGATTGTACCTCTCAGAGTCCAAGGGTCCAACAAGAAGCAAAGAGTGGGTAAGTCTGCTGCTGAAGGGAAGTTGAGGAGGAGGATGCAGTGGGGTCTGGAGAGAGACTGCCACTGATACAAGTGGGGAACAGTATACTAAAATTCATAGTGCAAAATTATTTGTCCGTCCATCACTCCACGTGTCAAGAACCCTCAGAGTTGCTATGTCCTGACTTCTGTAGGGTATAAAAGAAAAACAAAATACCAGAAGGTCAAGAAGTATCCACAGTGGAAAAGGCAATGTCCTAATTGGAAGATTGTTCTTCAAATTCAATTACAGAAAATGCAAGGAACAAACAGCGAGAGAAATCCAAGATGGCTGTCAGGTTGTGCAGTTACAAGATCACTGGTCTAGTGTTTGTAGTATTTAGATTCGAGATGATGGTTAATGCGCACACGCTACTTCTGTGCCATGCACTTCAACTGTGTTCTGACTGAAATCCGGTATATACCAGTACGGACAGCATAGTAAACTGAAGAACCAAAGAAAGGCGTTTTCTTCAACATTCATATATGGAATACAAGGATATTGTTCCTTCATTAAATGTAATGAAAAAAGACTGACATTAATAAGCAACATCTTAATATGTCACAAGGTTGTATACAACTCCTATATATATACAGTATATATATATAAAATTAATAACAGAGAAAGTGAAGGTAAATAAACTGATTAAAAAAATCTGCGAGTATTCAGAAGATACCAACAGAAACAAATTGCTTATCACTACAAGAGTAAAGACGACCTTCTGAGCTACCTCTTACCTACTACCAAAAGTGACATTTTTACAAAATAGGAGAGAAGCTAATCCCTCAGAAATATCAGGCAAAGGGTTTTAGAGTAAAAAAGAATTAAACATAGAAATTATTAGTTGAATGTTTATAGGAATGTAAAGCTGTGTGTGCCTAGTAATTGTGGTTGTAATCCTTTCAGGTGCCATTTCAAAGGTAACTTAAGAAAAGTCTGACAGGCAGAGCAGAAGAAAAAGCAGACCTTTGAGGCAGTCTCTCTTTTGTCCCATTCCCCTTTCCCCCTGGGGGTGCTCGAAACTGAGGGCCAATCATCTGCTTCAGAGGGAACCGAACAAAGGTAATCGTGACAGATTGAAGTGCCCCCCTGTATTTACTGAGAATCTAGATTACCTCCTGAGCAGAATGGCCTAGGGAATTGATGTAAAGGCCCTAGCTACCATTTTGGAAGGGTTGCAAAAACAGTTAAACAACACTGTGGAAGAGAACAAGGTAAGAGTTGCGGAGATCCACTCAATAGACAGTACAGATTAAACAAAGGGTGTATGAGCTAGTTGCCACTCCTAAGTCCAATAAGCAACTTTTTCAGAGGTCCCTAGTACTTCACAAACTACAGGTGTATCCACACAAGTGATTCATGCCATCTCCCCCATAATTCCCTTTGCACAGCCTGAGCGTTTTGGTGAAGATCTGCATAAGGCGCACATTTTTTTGACACAATGTTCTTTGCATTTTTTGTGTAGACCAGTCATTTTTTCCAAAGACCAGTCCAAGGTGACATTTATATTGTCTTATCTGACAGGAGATATGGCAGGTTGGTCCATGACAATTGTTTCTAGGAATGAACCAATTTTGTATAATTTTCCAAATTTCAAGAAGGACTTTCTACAAACATTTGATCGTCAAATCGCAGCTCAAGCCACGGACAATGAACTTTTGGAATTGAAGCACAGTAACAAAGACTTAGGCCCTCATTACAACATTGGCGGTAAATCCCGCTTACTGCCGTGCAAAGACCGCCAACACACCGCCGCGGCCGCTGAAATCCGCTACAGCTATTACAACCCACAGCTCAGAATCCGCCAAAATCTAGCCAAGCCCGCCACACCAAAGGTCAGTGATAAACTGGCGACAACAAAACCTCCACCGTCACGCTAACAGGAATACTCCCACACTATCAGGACCCAGGAATCCACTCGTCGGTCTTTCAACCGCGGTATTCCATTGGCGGTACACACCGATGTGCTCAAAATACACACACATTTACAAAACACTACCACATTGGACAATTCCAAATACACACACCTGATACACATAAACACACCACTCCCACACACCCAATACAATATAAAACACACACCCACATTACCCACAAACCCTTACAACCAAAAATTTGGCAGAAGCAGAGAGACAGCAAAGCAAAGACCACACCAGCAGACAGAGGCACACAACACCATCATACATACACATCCACGCAAAAAACACTACACACCCCTAAACATCACCCCACACATCACAACACACACCACCTCACACATCACCCACACCACCCCATGGCACCGCAAAGACACCCCAGGTTTTCTGAGGAGGAGCTCAGGGTCATGGTGGAGGAAATCATCCAGGTAGAGCCACAGGTATTCGGATCACAGGTGCAGCACACCACCATAGCTAGGAAGATGGAGCTATGGCGCAGAATCGTAGACAGGGTCAACGCAGTGGGACAGCACCCAAGAACATGGGATGACATCAGGAAGAGGTGGAATGACCTATGGGGGAAGGTGCGTTCCGTGGTCTCAAGACACCACATTGCGGTTCAGAAGACTGCCGGCGGACCCCCGCCCCTCCCCCACAACTAACAACATGGGAGGGGCAGGTCTTGGCTATACTGCATCCTGAGGGCCTCGCAGAAGTAGCTGGAGGAATGGACTCTGGTAAGTCAAATCTTAAGTACTTTATTTCCCACCCTACCTGCATGCTATCACATACCCCCACCCTCGCCCTCACCCCCATCACTCAAACCCCTCACATATGTCCCCTTATCACAAACCACCCATCCCAACACTAAGCCCTGCATGCAAAACAAAGCATGGACACCCATCACCAATGCATGTCCACTACACATACCCACACAGACCCTAAACAATTAACACACAAGGTCCTACACAAGAATGTAAGCACTGGGGTACAGGGTCACCCACCCATTGCACACCATGGCACACACAGATGCAATAATCATGCCTTTACACCCCTGCAGGACCCCTACCCAACGTCACCGGATAGGAGGTTCCAGACATGTCCACTCCACCCACAGAAGAGGCCCACAGTGATGACAGCAGCTCTGTCTAACTGGATCTAGATGACCAGCCCTGCCCATCTGGGACCTCAGGACAGTCGGTTCCCCTTACACAGTCACAGGCCACCATAGAGCCTCCCCCCTCAGGAAACACCAGCACAGCACCCACCCAGCGGGCCCATACCTCTGTCCCCAGGACACGTCAAGCAGCAGTGTGTCCACCACTACAGGAAACCCAGGCTAAACCACCACCCCAAGAACAACAGGGACCTGGGGGCAGTGGCAGTGGGCACACGGTTCAGGGGACAGAGGCCCAGGAAAACCGGGGAACTGGGAGGTCTGCTGTGCGACAGCGGAAGGACAGGCCCAGGGAACCTACTCTCCATGAGGCCTTCTCCAACATCATGGGAGCGTACCATCATTCCCAGGAGACGATGGCAACGGTACTGGCGAAGTTTAAGGAGACCCAGCAGTTGCAGGAGGAACAGTATTTGGGGTTCAGCGAGGAACTCAAATCCATCAGTACCACCCTGGGCACCATTGTAGAGGTTCTGAAGGACCTCGTGAACACCAGGACAGACACTGTTGCACAACAAGGGGCCCCTGACACTAGCTTGGACGATGAACTGCCCACCACCTCTGCCGGCGCTAGTGGACAGGAGGCACCGCCACAGGACCACGACACCAGCACCCCACCCCCTGCAGATGGAGAACCACCCCGCAAGCGGTCCCTGCCAAGAAATGAGACCACCCTGAATGTAATCCTTATGTCCCACTTTGTCACCCTGTCCATCCTTAAACTGCCCTAGCTGCACTTCCTATGCCCCTTTCGACAATGCACCTGTGAGACCAATAGACTGGACTCTGCCATGGACATTCCTCCACCATCACCCCTGACCATTTTACAACCCCCTCCACTATTTTGCACTTAAATAAACACCCTTGAACCACAAAACAATCTGGAGTCAGTCTGTGCTTTCACAAATGTGTATTTGCAATAACTGCGGGAAACAGCAATGTTCATTTTATTGTCAACATACCTATGTCACACAGCTCTAGTCCATGAGGTAACATAGCAGAGGTCACACAGTGGGACCCACATCTGTGAAACTGAAAGGGAAAGTGACAAATTAGGTTCCATACACTGGGTGAAAGTGACAGACAGATGAGAGGTCGAACAATTTTATCAGATGTAGGAGGCAGTGATGTCTTCTTACCTGTGTCTCACTGGAAGTATTGTTGGATCACGGTGTTTCTGTTGTCTATGTCCTCTTCTTCTGCCTCCTCTTCTTCACTGTCCACAGGCTCCACAGCTGCCACAACACCTCCTTCAGGACCATCCTCCTGCAGAAAAGGCACCTGTCGTCGCAAAGCCAAGTTGTGTAGCACACAGCAGGCCACGATGATCTGGCACACCTTCTTTGGTGAGTAGTAAAGGGGACCACCTGTCATATGGAGGCACCGAAACCTGGCCTTCAGGAGGCCAAAGGTCCTCTCTATAACCTTCCTAGTTCACCCATGTGCCTCATTGTAGCGTTCCTATGCCCTTGTCCTGGGATCCCTCACTGGGGTCAGTAGCCATGACAGGCTGGGGTAGCCAGAGTCACCTGCAAATGTCGAGGGACAACTGTTAGACACACACTAACCCTTAGGGACAACCCCAGACAACTATTCACACTGTATAGGGTCCTTGTCCTCACCTAATAGCCACACACAGTGCCTCTGGAGTTGCCCCATCACATAAGGGATGCTGCTATTCCTCAGAATGTAAGCCTCATGCACTGAGCCAGGAAACTTGGCTTTCACATGGGAGATGTACTGGTCAGCCAGACACACCATCTGCACATTCAGAGAATGGTAGCTCTTCCGGTTTCTGTACACCTGTTCACTCCTGCGGGGGGTACCAACGCCACATGTGTCCCATCAATGGCACCTATGATGTTGGTGATATGTCCCAGGGCATAGAAGTCACCTTTCACTGTAGGCAAATCCTCCACCTGAGGGATGTTTTTCAGCAGGGCAGACAACACTCTGGACAACACGTTTGAGAACATAGGCTGGGACATCCCTGATGCTATGGCCACTGTAGTTTGAAAAGACCCACTTGTTAGGAAATGGAGTACTGACAGGACCTGCACTAGAGGGGGGATTCCTGTGGATGGCGGATAGCTGACATCAGGTCTGGCTCCAACTGGGTACACAGTTCCTGGATTGTGGCACAATCAAGTCTGTAGGTGACTATTACATGTCGCTCTTCCATTGTTGACAGGTCCACCAGTGGTCTGTACACCGTAGGATGCCGCCATCTCCTCACCTGCCCAGGACGTGCTCTATGGATAAGAACAGTGATCAGAGGGCCAGCCAACACTGAGGTACAAAAAACAACAACTTTATTGCACACAATTGTCCATCCGCTATGTGCCTGTCTTAGTGTGTATGCAAGGCCTAGATATGTGTGACGCATTTAAATTTAATGCCATGTGGCCCCCTGAAATGCCGGCTGCCTGATCTGTAAGGTGGGACAAGGGGATATGAGGTAACTGCGCTGGCGTTGTACACCGTCGCGGTAGGCGGTCGAAGACTGCAGCGCAATCCTGCATTGGTTAACATTGGATCCTATGGGTCCCAGGAGCCAATGACGATGTACGCCGGCGGTGACGGTATGCACCGCCGCGGACGTGACCGCCATTTTCTCTCACTTGATAACTGATCTTCGACAGGAGAGGACCTACACTGCAAGTGCTGCTGTGACCTCAGTCTGGAAGCGACACTGGCTCAAGTGTGTGGGGAAAGGGCCCCTGCCTTCACATCGGAGGAGTTGGAGAAACTAGTGGATGGGGTCCTTCCGCAGTATATGCTACTCTACGTTCCTCCAGACAAACAGGTGAGTACACTGTCAGCATGCTGTATGGGCAATGCCTGTTTGGAGTGGATGGGAGATGGGAGGGATGAGGCGTCCATGATACAACGGTGAGTGTATGTGCGTCAGGGCAAGGGTGGGAACGTGGGCCAATGACTGTGACGGTCCGGACAGTTAATGTTTTACTTGTTCCCCTGTACTATTCCTGTAGGTCAGCGCCCACCAGAAGAAGGATATTTGGCGTGCCATCGCCAAGGACGTTCGGGCCCTGCCGTGAAAGATGGGAGGACATTCGCCTCTGGAGCAAGAAGACGGCAGAGGCCCAGCTGGGGGTGGCCTCCCAACGTGGGAGGGGTGCCCGTCGCACCATGAACCCCCTGATGTTCCGGATCCTGGCGGTGGCGTATCCGGAGTTGGATGGGCGCTTGAGGGCATCACAGCAGCCACAAGGGGGTGAGTACAGTCACATCCATCTGACTCTGCACGCATTAGGAGGTGTCTGGGTGGGGGAGGTGGGCTGTGGGTTCCCCTAGGCTAGGGCGAGCCTTGTAGGCAAGGACCCTTTCTGAGGCAGGCTAAGTGGCACCCCAACCCCACCAGTAGTAAGAGCCATCTACACCTAGTCAGACTCCTGTGACTTCCATGTGTGCAGCAATCGGGCATAGGCCATGTACCCCATGTCCCTGTGATAAATTAGGGAACTTTAAGTGCATGGTGTAGTGCAGAGGGCTTCTGTGTCTGTAGTGTCCGCCAACAGTAGCGGTTTTGCACGCATTGAACATGTCTTTCTACTTTCTTTCCCCCACCGTTTTTGTGCTCTCCCTGTTCTTGTGTGCATTAGCATCATCAGACGGAGGAACTGTGCCACCGGAGCAGGAGAGAGCTGCATCCCACATGGCCCTGGAGGGCGAAACTACAGAGTCAGTATTCACCAGTGGGATGGAGGGCGAGGGGAGCCACACAGCGGGGACTGGAGCAGAGACCAGCGACACCAACTCCTCCGCTGATGGGAGCTCCCCTGAGGTGGTGGGCCCCTCTGTGCCCCCCGCATCCACAGGTACAGCCACCACCCCCCCTACCAGCACCGCCCTCCCAGCAGCCCCTCAGCATGTGCCCTGTGGCTGCTCACCCAGGACTGTGGGCATCTCCTTCGCCCCAGGCACCTCAGGCCCTGCCCCAGTCAGCCCTGCTGCCCTCAGTGAGGAGGCCATTGATCTCCTCAGATCCCTCACTGTTGGGCAGTCTACCATTCTGAATGCCATCCAGGGTGTAGAGAGGCAGTTGCAACAGTCAAATGCATACCTGGAGGGCATTCATTCTGGCCAGGCAGCCCAACAGGTAGCATTTCAGACTCTGGCCTCAGCACTGATGGCAGCCATTGCCCCCGTGTCCAGCCTCACCCTCCAACTTCCTCCACCCAGACCCAATCCCCAGTACCTCAGCCTATCCCAAGCACACCATCAGACCAGTAGCACACACCTCAACACACAAGGGTAGCTCTGGAAAACATAAGCACCATACATCCCACAGGCACTCACACAAGCATCATACCCATGCACACATATCAACATCCACTGCCTCCACTGTGTCCCCCTCCTCCACGTCTCCCTCCTCCCTGTCATGTCTCCACTCACACTTGCATGCACTACATCTTCAGCCACTACCTCCATCACCAGCACGCCCATCAACACACACCGCTCACATGCAGTCACCACCCTCACTACCATTCACACATCTCCTGTGTCCTCTCCCAGTGTGTCTGTGAGCCCTCCTCCCAAAGTACACAAACGCAGTCACACACCCACCCAACAGCCATCCACCTCACGACAGCCTCCAGCCCATGCACCTTCACCCAAACTCAGCAGACGTACACCTCCTACAATCACTCCTAAAGCCCCTCCATCTTCCCGTTCCAGTGTGTCTAAAAAACTTTTCCTGGCTAACATTGACCTTTTATCCTACGCCTCCCCTCGTCCTTCCCCTAGGGCCAGGGTGTCAAGATCCCAGGCCAGCATCTTAGCCACCAACTTGGCGTCTACTGTGATACCTGCAAGTCCCAGGGGATCAAAGGGGGCACCCGTCAGGGCTGGCAGAGTGCCACCGAACAATGCAAAGGACAGACCGATTCCGCCACCTGCCAAGGTGAAGAAGGGGCCAACATGCAGCATGGACAAGACTCACGACCCACCCAGCAAGGCCTCATCCAAAACTCAAGAGGACAGTGCCAAGGTCCCAGCAGCATCTGCCAAGGTGGGGAAGGGCAAAAAAATCAAAGGCAAGGCACTTCAGGGCTCGGAGCCACCAGGTGAGGGACTAGTGATCACCATTAGTCCTGACAGGCCAGCAACCTGTACCGCGGAAAGCACCGCCGCAAGCACCGCCACCTGCGATGCCATCTGCACCACCATCTGCACCGCCACCTGCACCGCCGCTGTCACAACAACAGTCAGCAGCATCATCCTCACTGGGCAGCCGTCCGAGGCTTCTGGATATGGCCTGGTGTCTCCCTCCACTACTACCAGCACCTGCACCACGGCCAGCACCGGCAGCATCTCCGCCGCAGCACCGCTACCTGCACGCCATATGCACAGCCACATGCCCAGCTGGTGCCGCTACATCTGTCATCAGCAGCATCCCCAGTGGGCAGCCCTCCGAGGCTGCAGGAGATGGCCTGGACCCTGCACCCACCACTTGAAGCACCACCACCAGCACCAGCACTTCCAGCAGTTTGCAGCCTAAGTCGCGGCAGGATGGAGTCTGGCTCTGCCTCCATGGAGTATCATGCTACCTGTTCCCTACACATTTCGTGCCTCAGACACCCAGGTGAGGGAATGTGAACTGCCACACCCCAGGCATCACTGGGCACAAGGCCCCCTCCAGAACCAGTGGAGATATGCATTCACTCCCCCTATCCTTGGCAGGATGAAGCAGACTGGGAACAAGGCCCCCTCCAGAACCAGTGGAGATATGCATCCACTCTCCCTATCCTTGCCAGGATGAAGCAGATTGGGCACAAGTCCCCATCCAGAACCAGTGGAACATTTCACCCACTTGAGAGACTGTGGCTTTGTACTCCCCAGGAGCAAGCAGTGGGCAAACCACCCACTTGAGAGACTGCGGCTTTGCACTCCCCAGGAGCAAGCAGTGGGCAAACAACCCACTTGAAAGACTTGAAAGACTGTGGCTTTGCACTCCCCAGGACCAGGCAGTGGGCAAACCACCCACTTGAAAGACTTTAGAGACTGTGGCTTTACACTACCCAGGACCAAGCAGTGGGCAAACCACCCACTTGAGAGACTGTGGCTTTGCACTCCCCAGGGCCAAGCAGTGGGCAAACCACCCACTTGAGATACTGTGGCTTTGCACTCCCCAGGAGCAAGCAGTGGGCAAACCACCCACCTGAGAGACTGTGGCTTTGCACCCCACAGGACATTGCTGTGGGCATGTTGCCCCCTCCAGGAGCAGTCGCGTAGTACCATCTTCCGGGCTGAGGTGCCCCCCCCTCTTCCCCTGAGGTGCCTGCGTGCTTTCATCCTGGTGCCCCTGCAGTGTTCTCTCCGTTTTGAGGCAGGAGTCAAGTGTGGGCTTCACCCATGTTTTTTTGGCCCACTGGTCCACGGACATTTGCAAAGGACAGTGTACGGCCCTCTGTACATATTGTAAATATTTGTATATACTGTTGTTTACAATCATTAACTTTATCTACATTTTCTAAATATCACTAATTTCACTCCATTCCTTTTGTCCTTGAGTTCTTCCAGGGGGTTACGGGGTGTACATGTGATGTTGCTGCATATGTTTGTGTGTATGGTGTTGTGGGTGAGGGTGGGGGTAGGGGTGTTGCGTGATGCATGTGTGTGTCACTCTTTCCCCCCCTTCCCTGTGTGCTAGGTGCAGTACTCACCGTGGTCATCACGGCCGCCTTCTTTGATATTCCTGGTGTATTAGCAGACACACCAGCATCGGCAGGACCTGTAGTTCACTGGTCTAGAGTTTGTAGTCTTGAGCTACTACTTGCCTACTACCTAAGGTGACATTCTTACAAAATAAGAGAGAAGCTAATTACTCAGAAATATCAGGTAAAAGGTTTCAGAGTAAAAAAAGAAGTAAACATAGAAATTATTAGTTGAATGTTTGTAGGAATGTAGAAAGCTGTGTCCCCCTCGTAATTGTGTTTGTAATTCTTTCAAGTGCCATTTCAAAGGTAACTTGAGAAGAGTCTGACAGGCAGAGCTGAAGAAGAAGCAGACCTTTAAGGCAGTCTCTCTTTTGTCCCATTCCCCTTTCTCAACCGGGGCTGCTTGAAACAGAGAACTTCATCAGTTGTGAGTAGCCTAGGTAAGGACTGAGGACAATCACCTGCTCCCGAGGGAATCTAACTAAAATAATTGTGACAACATGATGCAGAAGGTTAGATTGTCAAATTAAAATCAGTCTTGTGACATGGACTCCATCAGTGAAGATTTCCATTACCAACATGCGAAAAGCATTCATCTTAGCTCCACCATGCGGGTTAAAACAAATGTATACATAGTCCATTCCACAGTTCCTGAATGTACTGGTCTAAAGGTTAGTTTCTCAGGCTCACTATGGGGGTGATTCTAAGTCTGCCGCCCGCCAGACTTCCCCCACCAAAATACCGCTCCGCGGTCGAAAGACCGCTGAGGGTATTTTGGTATTTGCCCTGGGCTGGCGGGCGACCGCCAAAAGGCCGCCCACCAGCCCTGGGCAAGTCAACCTTCCCACGATGACGCCGGCTCAGAATTGAAACGGCGTAGTGGGAAGGTGCGACGGGTGCAGTGGCACCCGTCGCGTATTTCAGTGTCTGCAAAGCAGACTCTGAAATACAAAGTGGGGCCCTCTTACGGGGGCCCCGCGGCACCCCCTACCGCTATCCTGTTCCTGGCGGGAGACCCGCCAGGAACAGGATGGCGGTAGGGGGTGTCAGAATCCCCATGGCGGCGGAGCGCGCTCCGCCGCCATGGAGGATTCACAGGGGCAGCGGAAAACCGGCGGGAGACCGCCGGTTTTCCTTGTCTGACCGCAGCCGAACCGCTACGGTCAGAATGCCCTGCGGGGCACCGCCGGTCTGTCGGCGGTGCTTCCGCCGACCCTGGCCCCGGCGGTCTCTGACCGCCGGGGTCAGAATGACCCCCTATGTGTAGAACATAGAGCAGCTATTACCAACTAGCATTTCATGGAAATGAAGTCTGAAAGAAAGGTTCACGTTAAAAAGAATGACTAAGCATTTTCTTCACAGTCAGAAAACAGGTCCTTGCAGGCCTCACTTAGGCTAAACAAAATGAATCAAAACAGCACATTCAATTATGGAAAATAAGTAAATATAACATTCAGAATAAGCTTTTCCAGTGTTCATGTTACAGTAAAATGAAGTAACTCTGTTAATACATTGCTTTAAGTGTGCTATGGAGCTACAATCTTCAGCTTTTGAATGTAACATTTTAAACATTTCTCTCTTGAAATCTCTTATCATTTTAGTGCACACGATTAATTAACATGATGAAGAATAACATAGAAGCAAATTAATTGATTATACATGAAGTTTAAAAGCTATACCCAACAGTTTTGTATTGTGACTTACAGTGAGTGCACATTAATATGGCTTTCAGTGCACCACTTTACAACTAAACTATTAGTACTTTGATTAACAAAATGTATAAATTGTCATGCTTCTACATCAATCCCCCCTCTGATGGCAAATCAACCCATCTCACTTATTTACCATTTCTCATTTTCAATCAGAGAGGTCAAAATCTTTGAGGTCGTTACAGGAAAGACTTTCTGGACTCCTCTAAGTACAAAATGTCACTATATCGTATATGCTCCTTCTAGTCTCCATCTCCATCTCAATCTCTTCCTTTCTTTTTCCTCTCTTTGCTGTCACTTCTTTCAGCTTCTTGAACAACGTGTAAAGAGCAACTGCAATTAAGACACACAAGGGTATCATTAATATAGGTCTCAGGATAGTACCAGCAATCCCTTTCCCTAAATTTTTAAACCACTTTCCACCTGCTGAAAAACCACTACCTATAGCTTCTGAAGCACTTGTTGCTTCTAAGTCCTTCAGATGTTTTCAGGCTTGTCATATTCCTTATATACTTTCTCAGCTCCTTCCTATTATCAGAAATGTAAGTGCAGTACTGTTGAACCTGCAATACTTTGCAAACTATGCCCTCTTTTGCAAGAAAGATGTATAATGCAAGACGATTCTGTAACACCATTAATCAAACAGAAACCATTTCTGTGTCTACTAACAAGAAGGCATCTGCTGTATCTGTAGATAACTTATTTACTATCGTTGACAACTTCCTTATCTTGTGATCATTCAGGATCACACCTGCAGATGAAATTATGGCACTTTCGTGTTTGATTTCTCATCCCAAACAGGAATATTGAAATGCTCCACATGATAAATATTCAGCAAGACTACTCCTAGATAACACTTTCCACACAACTTTTGGGTAACCTATAACAAGTTTTTTACCCACAGAGGAAATAAACACCTGGTATGATGGGATCTTGTCCATTCAACATAAAAGTCCAAACGCTTTTAGACAGAAACACAAGTCTTCATTCATTAGTCTCTGCAAATTTTGTGTCAAATCAAAAATACAAAAATGTAAAAATGCAATGGCAGCAACAAAGAATCAACTGTGTGTTTCGGTCTTTTTTTATTCATAAACAAAGCAAATAATAAAAAATAAAACAAAACCCTTTTTTCCATAATTTCTGATGTTAGTTGCTAAAGTCTTCTTGATCTTTTAAAAAGTTCATCAAGTTTTCTATAAAATGTTCAAAAAGCTACTAATCAAAGTTCAAATGTCTCTAATGAAAGCATAACTCGTAGTCACTAATATTAACTTTCAGGATATAGGAGGTCATTCTGACCCTGGCGCAACGACCGCGGAAGCACCGCCAACAGGCTGGCGGTGCTTCCTGGGCCATTCGCCGCGGTCAGAAAAGGGGAACCGGCGGTTTCCCGCCGGTTTTCCCTTGGCCCAGGGAATCCTCCATGGCGGCGCTGCTTGCAGCGCCGCCATGGGGATTCCGACCCCCTTCCCGCCATCCCGTTCCTGGCGGTTTTTACCGCCAGGAACAGGATGGCGGGAACGGGTGTCGTGGGGCCCCTGGGGGCCCCTGCACTGCCCATGCCACTAGCATGGGCAGTGCAGGGGCCCCCTAACAGGGCCCCATAATGATTTTCAGTGCCTGCTTTGCAGACACTGAAAATCGCGACGGGTGCCACTGCACCCGTCGCACCCCAGCAACTCCGCCGGCTCCATTCGGAGCCGGCTTCATCGTTGCTGGGTCTTTCCCGCTGGGCGGGCGGGCGGCCTTTTGGCGGTCTCCTGCCTGCCCAGCGGGAAAGTCAGAATGACCGCCGCGGTCATTTGACCGCAGTGCGGTCTTTTGGCGGTCTCCGCCCGGCGGGCGGCGCCCGCCGCCCGCCGGGGTCGGAATGACCCCCATAATATCTTTGTTTGTCAAGAGGTAATGAGATTTCTAAATTCAGCTCCACTGCAATCATAAACTCAAGAATGTTGAACTGTATTCGTATTGTTTAAGCAAAAGGTTGCAAATTCCTTCTCCCAGTCATTTGCTATAAAGTGTGTTCATTCAGGAGCTACCTACTTTTGACGAGGAACTCTCCTTCTTTTTGATTTCCGAGGTACTAGTTTATCAATATCACTGTCGTTCTGACCAGATTCTTCAGTTTCTTCTGCAATCGTTGGGTGTACTACTGGCACAGATTTCTTATGTGACCATTTGTCTCTGAGTACAACTCGTTTTGCTATAACAGTATGTCCTTCATCAGCATCTCAGTTTTGCAGAGCCAACTGTTTCTGTCTTGATCCTTCTTTACCAACCACTGCTGTTGACTCACTCAGACCCCCCTCAGACCACAGTAGTTCTGTATCTGCCACCTGCACATCCCCAACATCTTGACTAACATGATCTCTCCAACTCACTGTAACCAACCCTTAAGGGGCAGGTGCTGTATCCTTGAGGGGACCTGAAACTTTGCCAGTGTGGCTAGCATGTACCCAGTTAGGGAGACCAGCACAATTCACTGCTGCTGTGGTCACAAAACGAACTGGTGGGGCCCCTTCCAATGTAGTTCTAAACAGGATTTCCTCATGTGCTTCTTAACCATGATCCTGTGGCTTTTCAACCTGCTGTAGAACAGAATGAACCAGTACCAAAGTATCTGTGAATTTCACAAGCACATTTGCAGGTACAGCTGGCACTCTCATAGCGCACCCAATGATGATTTCATGAGTAGACAGGCCATCTTTTATATCTTGAGTAGTGCTCAAATTCATCAAAATAAGAGGCAATGAGTAAGGCCATTTCAATGAGGTGGAAGCACATACTTTTGCCAATCTGGACTTCAAAGTTCCCTTAACTTGTTCCCCCAACCGAGAAGATTCAGGCCTTTATCTGCAATGTAGTCTTTGCTCAACTTATAATGCCGCACATAATATTTCAGGACCTCACTGTTGAAGTGTGTCCCTCTGTCTGACTCTAGAGAAGTCTAGAAGCTGAACCTTGGTATCAGCCTTCTAAGTAATAGCTTTGCTACTGTGAGATTGTCATTTCTTCTGGTCGGGTAAGCCTCAACCCAACAAGAAAAAATGCAAACAATAACCAAAATGTATCTCAGTCATTGCATGCAGGAAGCTCAATAAAATTGAGCTGTATCCTGTTGAAAGGTCCTCCTGATCTGCCTATATGACTCAGTGTGACTGCTGTACGTTTGCCTACATTCACCTGCTGACATGTGACACATCTGTGACACAAAGCCTCTGCCATTAACCTGAATTTGGGGTTGTACCAAGTCTGTCTGAATGCTCTAATCATGGTACCACGGCGGACATGAGCCAGACCATGGTAATGCCTATCCATGGGTGGTAATAAACTATTCGACATTACTACTTTTCCATCAAACCTAAACATCATCTTCATCTCTCACTTGACACAACCTGCTCTAATCCAACCTTGCTATTCTTCCTCTGACACTTCTTTCTGCAACCTTTTAATTTCCTCCCAGGTATCTGTAGCAGTTAACAGCAGATTGTGACTCGTCTCATCATTTGACTCATTTGAGTATTCTCCATTAAAGGCAGTACAATTATGGGCACAGTATCTTGCCACCTCATCGGCGTAGTTGGTGCCAAGAGTTACATAATCAGTGGCTTCGCAGGGAACAGAGCTCTTCACACCTGCAGTTTGGGCAGATAACTGTAATGTATTCAACAGGTTGTAAACCTTATCACCATTCTGAATTGGTGAACAGGAAGAGGTTAGAAAGCCTCTTTGTGACCCCAGCTGTCCAAAATCTTGAACAACACCAAAGCCATACTGACTATTGGTAAAAATTGTCACCTTCAGCTGTTAAGAAACACAGCATGCTCTGGTAACTCAACTTGTTCTGCTACTTGGGCAAAAAAGATGCCTTGAAGCCAGAAGCCTTGATTATGCCTGAGACATTGCAAACTGCATAACCACTCTCAGGGTACCACCCTTGTCTCTTAAACAGGAGCTATCAACAAACATGACATAAACATTTTCAGTTAAAGGAATGTCTGGAATGTCAGGTCTTGGCTTGGTGTACAGCTCAGTAACATCAAGGCAGTCATGGTCCATTTCATCATTACAATCATCATTTACATCTTTAACCTTCACAGGTGTAGTCATCAAAGTAGCAGGATTAAAGGTGTTACAGCGTCAGAGATTACTGTTGTGGGTGGCACATATGACCTGCTCATAACGGGTCAGACCCGCACTTGTAAGATGCTGGTTTTTGGTGCGGGTTAACAAATTTTCCCCTGAATGAGGCGCAAAAACATTCACAGTGTGACCCATAACAATGTTTCAATTTTTTTTATGCTGATGCTCACAGCAGCAACTGCCTTAAGACAGCCAGGCAATGCCGAAGCCACAGGATCAAGTACGTGGAAAAATATGCCTCAGGTCTGTTGCCACTTCCATGCATTTGAGTCAAAACTGAGATAGTGCATTTCTCCCTCTCACAGCAGTACAAAGTTAAATATTTATTGTAATCAGGTATTCCCAGGGCAGGGGCACAACAGAGATTTTCTCTCAGCTCTGTGAAGGCACGTTTGCAGTTGTCATCCAATGGTACTGGATGAAAGACATCCTTGTGAGTCACTTCTGTAAAGTCTGGGCCAAAAGGGAAAAGTTAGGAATTCACTGGCGACAGTAGCCAACCTTTGGGGGATTAAATTTCAAAATTGCTGAGTCTTTCTTGTGACACTTTCCTTGCACCTTTCTCAATATGGTGACCTAAATACAAGACTTCTTTCTGACAATACTGCAATTTAGTAGGTGAAACTTTATGTCCATTCTCAGCTGAGGAATTCAACAGGGAAATGGTATCCCTCTTACAGGGTTCTTGAGTGTTTGATGCCACTAATAAATCATCAATGTACTGGACCAAGACGGAATGATAGGGAATTTTAAGTGACTCCATATTCCTTTTCAAGCTCTGGTTAAACATTTATGAACTCTTGGTGTACCCTTGTGGGACTCCATGCCAAAAACACAACTGCCAAACCGAACGCAAGAAAAACTGGCTATCTTCATGCAACAGTATGGAAAATTATTCTTGCCATAAATCAATCACCGTGACCCACTCTGCTTCACATGGAATCTGGAATAAAATCACTGCTAGATTTGGTGCCACGGGACAACATGGAACAACTCTCTCATTCAATTTTCTAAGGTCCTGTACTATGCAGTATTGTACATTGGGCTTCCGCAGTCCCATAATGGGAGAATTACAAGGTCTTCCCATTAGTTCTTTTGGGATTTCCTGCTCTTTCAGTGATTTTTTTTACAGGAGTAATCAGGTTTCATGTGTCAGGTGTCATGTTGTATGGGGAAGCTCTCGGAATCACAGCATTTGGTTTAATCTTGAAAGGCTCAACTCCTTTAAAGAGTCCTAATCTTTTCCCTGGAGAGTCCCAATCTTCAGGGGGCACACTGTCTTTTAAATCTTCGGGCAAATCATTACAATTCAGCATTGGGTATAATGTGACACTCAGGCCTTGATTCACAATTTTAAATGCTACATCTTCATTATTCATGTGGATTTCAATACCACATAGTGTACAGCTTATGGAACATTTCAACTTGCATAGCAAGTCGCGTCCAAGCAGACTTACAGGACATGAGCCACATACTATGAATTGATGCTCATCTTTAAAGGAACCTATTTTTAGGGGGACAGATTCTGTTATGGGGTTGGACAATTGCATATTTGCAACTCCTACAACCTGAATTCTCTTTCCTGAGAGTGGCAAGATAGATACTTCTGGTGCCTGTATCGACTAGAAATTTTACATGGTAACCCATTACATCACCATCCACATATGGACCACATTGATCCACTTCTAAGGATGTACGAAGCATGCATTCCTCTTCTTTTTTGGGGCAACTTACCTGAAAAATGTCTGAAAAATCATCATCACTCAGATCAATTAAAGGAAACTGTGATGCTAACTGATTCGCATCCACATTTGTAACCTCATTGAAATTGTCAGGAAACATTTGTCTGTTGTAGTGACATCGGAGCTTGTGGAACTTGCATCTGCTGTCTATATGGGATACATATGCATTATGCATGTGGGGATTTTGAACTCTGCATTTGACTGTGATTATGGCCTTGCACTTGAACAACTCCATTATTCTGAACCTGATTGGTCACACCATTAAGGGGACACGCCCTCCTCCAATGACCCAACTGGCCACAACCGTGACACGGATTGGCATGAACATCAACAACTCCACTCTGATCTACAGGAACACAACATCTGCTACCTTACTGCTGAAAATTATTCCTTTGCATCACCCGAGTTCCCTGCATTCCACCATTATTTTCTGAAAACTGTTGAATCTAACTAGCTTTCTGTACAACTTTTAATAGCATTACCATCACTTTCTCCTTAAATTTTTTCTGCTTCTGTTCCAGTTCATCACTGCAGTATTTTGCATGCTCCATGAGCTCCTCAATCGCATTGTACTGCCAATAAATCAAATGCTGCTGATTCATGCTACGTATGTCCATATTTTTAGCTTCTATGGCTTCGGTACCACTGTAATGCTGGAAAGCCTGCAACAATCTCTCATAATAGGAATTAATCGGCTGTCAATGTGCAGCCAATCAATATCTTTCGGGGACACCTTGTTTTTTAAAAAGCCAATTATTTCCTGATACTTTTTCATTACTTCTTCAGATGGCGCATTTGTCACTGGATCTCTTGGAGGTTCACTGTCAGGCGAATCAACAGCAACCTTACACCCAGTCCATAAATCACTTGGAACCACAATGGCAAACAATATATTGAAATCTTCCCACAGACATTTTGAAAGCTTCCCAAATCTTTCTGTCTGCTTATACCACTCTACTGGTTTCTCTCTCAATTTTTTGTAATTATTTGTGAGGGACAAAATATCACTCCTACTCCAAGGTACATGAACATACCTACCACCAGGAATTTCTCTCTTAGGAAGCATCTTTACATTTGGCTTATTCTGATTTGCTCCTGTTGGAGGGAAATCTGTTCTTGTTTTCTTCTGATCTCTTTTCTTTGCCACTTGTCTAAAGCTTCCAATTTCTGAATGTAAGTAATCAATTCTCTAATCTTTAACCTCATTCCATGAGGTCTCATGTTTAATATATCCTTGTCAGTAAAAGCTACTTTGTAAGTTCTCTTTAAGGGTTTGGATTTCTCTCTCGGATAATTCAGCTAGTCTGTCATAAGCTTGACCTGCACGTTTTGTAAAGTCTTTGCACATGAACCACAATTCATCTTCAGTGTAAATCTCTAAGTGAACTGTGTCTACATTTCCTAGTATCATTTCATTCAATTCTAAGAATTCTAAGTTTAATCTAGGTATATCCAATGGTCTATCTCTCTCTGGTGTGTGCTCTGCTCTAGCACTGCAACTCATTCCTCCTGTTACACGTTCATGACTCTAATTATTGACCCACTCATTTATTTGCTGGGCAGTAAAGCCTCACAAACTAACCATAACTTAAATTCAATGTTCTATAGTGAGGAAATGCTAGTGCACCTTCTTTCTCAGTAACCTTATGCTATTGCTTAAGCCACAAGCATGTATGAAGACCTTTTTTAGACAACACATAATGACCTGGAGTACCTTCAGGTGGCGTATCTATTCCCTCTCCAACTTAAATAAATACATTGCCTCTCAATGGACTCTATAATGCTTTAAAGAACTTCATTTTCAATCAACTTCAATAATTCACAATACATTTTCCATACAAATCATGAAGTAACTCTGTTCCCACAATTCTCTCTTTGATATTCTCAACCAATAGTAGCGTAACACTGTCCACCAATACCAGCGCAGCTTCAAATCAACCGACCTATACAAGTGCGACAAATGATGACGTTAATCTCACTTCTTGCTGCAGCTCACCCACCTTTGCAATTGTCTCTCACACAATTGATTCTCACACACACACACACCTAATGCAAATATTGTGAGAAAACACAACCGACAACCTTGCAATTTAACTTATATTGGCAGTACGATCCGTCCTTTAAAAACCAGAATCCAGGAACATTTTCAGAATATACAAAAGTCTGACACTCAAGCACCACTGGTTGAACATTTTACCAACTGTCATCAACATCAACGTACCTTTACCTTCAGTGGCCTACGACGCATCACACTCACTCCAAGAGGTGGTAATACATCACTGCGACTACGTCAAGAAGAAAGCCGTCTTATTATTAAATATGATACAGTCAACAATGGCCTCAACAAAGATCATGAATGGCATTTTTGGCTAATGTAAACAAAAACAAAAAAGGGGTTTTCTGTTTTATCCCCTTTTTGCTTCTCAGAAACTGCTATTTACAATGTGTTGTTATTTGCTAAGCTTTACCGTATGGTTGTTTCCCTGAGATGTATATGTTAGAGTATTGTACTGCTCCGTTGTAATTTTTCTCTTTCTGTTTTTCTCCTCTTTTCTTCTCTTTTCTCCCTTTCTTTTTCTTGCGATATTGTTGCTCCCCACTGTTTTAATCTAGCCGTTTATTAGCTATTCGTTCTCTTATAGGCTTATCCTTTCTCTAATCTAAACCAATTCTCTGGCCTTTTCCCTTTCTTTTCTTAGTCTTGCCCTTATGCTTTTTACTTCCCTCTCTTTTGATTTACTTCCCCCTTATTCTCACCTCAGGTTTTTACCTGGCATTACAACATTATAAGAAGGCAGTATTTGCCTTTGCCACAATGATTTACACTGCCGCTCCAAGATGGCAGCCGTTTTTCCTTTTTCCTCTCTTTTCCTTGTTTTCTTTCTGTTTACCAAGATAGCGCTCGTTACTCTGAGGACAGGTAGCCCGTCGTTTGTCTTTACTACAAACAAAACGACGTGATATGGACTACCTCTCCAGCCACAGGTATTTTACCGTGACCGCGACGCTCATGCGCCCGTCCCGTTCTCATGGCTCTTTGCCGCTTATATGCGGCGTTTCCGACTTTCATGCATCTTTAAGGTGAGGATGGGAGCGCTGCTGCTATACTTATTAATATACGGAGATTTCGCTTATTCCATCTAGTTTATGTTTTCTGTTAATCGTATAACACATTTTACTGGTAAAAGGTGGTCTTTTTGATTTACAAACATTGTGAATACCGAACGTCTGTCTAGATGGCTAAATATAACTTGTATGTTCTTTTAAGTTAGTTATTTATTCACACCACAGTTGATGCTATCGTTACTAATTCTTCTTACATTTCTCTTTAAAGCTTGATATGCCTCAACATTCGATTAATGTTTCTTTACAGAATATGATTAACTCAATATCCAAACTATAAATGCTTGCCAAAAATGTTACGGTATGTCTGGCAATAACTTAATACTTTTCTATCATTAACTCTCATTCTTAAGTATTACCTCTTATTCCTAAGCATTGGTTTAATTTTTCTGGGACACCTCTAGCTCTTTCTGGATTAGGGCACTACATGTTTAATTATTATAAACCTCTCCTCTGTAAATCTTTTCTCAAATTTGAGTGATCATGATACTAGCCGAAGTGACCCTCGATTACCTCTCAGATTTAATATTCCCGTTGCACCCACAAATTTTCTCCTCCCCTTTTTTAACCTCACAGACTGACTAACATCACAGATTCTGTAGCACGCTTGGTTCTTGTTTGACTTCTTTTTGTTCTTTTTTCTGACTCTTATGGACTCAGGAATTCCACCCTAATCACCTACTAACTCATTTCATGTTTGGGCTCAAGAACTCTCCAACTCTGGAATATCACATCAGAAACTATTTCGTACGGGATCTCGTTTTTTTGCTCACCATTCGGTGGTGTCTGAAGGTATCTAAATAATTATTTTTCCGTTCAACATGATCCACTCTATCAGCGAATTGATTCTTCTTTTCTCTTTCAGCCTTGAGAAAGCCCCGGCTTATATAGCCAGAGGGGGCGAAACACGTGTTGGCTGATTCTCCTTTCTTGTTATTACTTTGGATTTTGCCTCTGTTTTGAAAACAAGTGACCCTTTGAACTTTTGGAATCAAAATGCCTGTATAACAATGAAATAAATTTATAATTTGAAAACCTCAAGAACTTTTTGAGTGGGACTCTTTTTGAACTGTATACCCTTTCTAGAGGACGTGGGTCCTTGTCCTCTGGTCAAGTCCCACACTTCATGAACAAGGCATTTTATACAGGGGAATAATGACTTTGGACCCTCTCCAGTATTGGAGTTCTGTCTACAACCAACAACCTGTCTGCTAATTACAGGATAAGGTAACCAAACACTTCAAAGCAGTACAGAGATACACTTTCTGCCTTATGCTTTCACAATTACTCAATGAATGAGACCTGACCAGCAAATCTTACTCCAGTTGATACGGATCCATTTAGAATAACAGTGTAACCCATTTGGTCACACAAGGAAAGCTCCATTCTGAAATAAGGATAAGGGTTTTATTACAAGCTCAGACTCAAAGTCATGTAGACAAGCTCAGAGAGATACAGAATCACGATTGGTTGACCCAGGCGATGGAAAAGATTCAAACAAACATTGAAAAACTAAGCATTCGACAAAAGCAATACAAAAGATCAGAAGAATAACCTGATGTACAGAAAACAAGCACTGTTCAGTTCTTTTCAGCATTAAGGCAAGTCAAAAGTCATCTAAGTTTAGCTACCCAGGGCGAGGGAAATCTCTGCAGATCAGCACATCAAAAGTTAGCATGTTCTGGGGGAGAACATATGCGGTCAAAAGTGAAAAGGAAAAAGACAAAAAGAATTTAGAAAAATTACATCTGGGGAAAAGGTGAGAATTCAGTTTGATAAAACTAGGCAAAAAGGAAAAGCGTCAGCATGTCAGAAGCTTGGTCAAGCGTCTTCTCAGGTACAGGAGAACAAGTTCTTGTTCTCAGTAAACCATTTCAAAAGGATGGGTAAGGGTAGAGAGGACTATACCTTTCAGAGTCCAAGGGATCCAACCATAAGCAAAGAGTGGGAAAGTCTGCTGCTAAAAGGGAAGGTGAGGAGAATGCTGCAGTGGGGTCTGGAGAGAGACTGCCACTGATACAAGTGGGGAACGGTATATTAAAGTTCATAGTACAAAATTATTTGCCTTCCATCACTCCATATGAGGCAGAGGGTGACATTTTCCAATGAAAGTCAGTCATGCAACATGGACTCCAACATCAGTGAAGATTCCTATTACCAATATGTGAAAAGCATCCATCTTAGCTCCTCTGAGTGGGTTAAAACAATTTTATCCATAATCTATTTCACAGTTCCTGAATGTACTGGGCTCTAGGTTAGTTTCTCAGACTCACTATAACCAAGCTAGCATTTCATGGGAACGAAGTCTGAAAGAAAAGTTCATGTTAACAAGAATGACTAAACATTTTCAGCACAGTCAGGCCTCACTTAGGCTAAACAAAGTGAATCAAAATGGTACATTCAATTATGCAAAATAAGGACACATAACATTCAGAATTATGAATTCAACATTAATAAGCTTTGTCAGTGTTCATGATACAGTAGATTTTAAATGAAATAACTCTACGTGTGATGTAGAACTACAATCTTCAACTTTTGCATGTAACATTTTAAACATTTATCTCTTGAATTCTCTTATCTTTTTAGTGCACACTAGTAATTAACCTGATGAAGAATCACATAGAAATTAATTAATTGGTTATACATGAGGTTTAGAGGCTATACCATAACAGTTTTGTCTAATGACCAACAGTGAATACACTTTAATATGGCTTTCAGTGCACTACTTCACAACTAAATCATGAGTTTGTTTACCAACAAAGTGCCTAAATTGTCACATATAGATGATCAAAGCGGCATCAGGGGTAGCAATAACATTTCTGCTACATCACAGCTTTACATGGGTTGTAGTTCTCTCTAAGCTTTTTGGGAGGCTCGGTGGGAAATGGTGTATTTTGTAGCACAATAGGCCAGTTACATTGTAGAACCACTTTACATCAGGGCCTTAGCGCACTTTTTCTATTTTTAATAATGCCCCAATCATCCCAGTTTCTACAATGCATGATTCCTGCTCTACAAACTTACACAAAATCTCTGAGCTGTGCATATATTTGAAATTCCATCAAGACCTTTCACAGACAACCACTGGTATTTCCAAGTCATGGGTTCTGCAGCAGATTGCTGATGATATAGTGCAGGTTTACACGCTGTATGATGTTTACTTCAGATTGTGCACAAAAATGACCTACTCAACAGTTCCTTAGTTAACCAAATGCAACTGGCAGGGTGGTCTACACCTCTAATCTCCTCTTACTTTTGGCTGGGCATTAATATGTTATCAATCCCATTTTCATCCTATTACCTTGAAAGGCAACTATGACATACATGCAGTAGCAGGGGAGGCACTGGGATAATTAAGGTACACAATTTACACAGAACACATGCAGTTCATAATTAGCCAGACACTGCCCACAAGAGATATCATAATCCCAGAAATCAACAAGAAAAAGACAGAGACGCACAGAGGGCAAGAAATAATGCTAAATTTGAGCTGGTGGGAGGCACAGCACTTATTTTTGGGGGCCAGGACTGATTTTCACCCATAAGGCATTTCCCTTGACCAATCTGGGGAAAACTAACAAAACAAAAATACTGAGAAGAAAAATACAGAAAATGCATCACCGAGGGAAAACGTAGACACTTGTAAGAGTGAGATAATGGAGCAGGGAGTGCCTCCAGTGAAATGAAGAGGCTTGAAGTGGATTCAGGACTGCACACCCTTGCTATTTGTGCTCTGACATTTTATAGCACCAGCCACAGGTGTCTGGGCAGCGCTTTGAGCACCGGCACTTATAATTTTACAAATAAAGCACTGGCAAGAAACAAGAAGAGAGGCACAGAGGGCAGGAAACGGGAAGAGAAACTCAAACAGAGGGCAAGAAATGGGAGGGCAAGAAATGGGCAGAGAGGCACAAATAGAGGGAAAGAAATGAGCAGAAAGGCACAGAGTGCAAGAAACGAACAGAGAGATACAAACAGAGGGCAAGAAACATACAGGCAAGAAATGAGCAGAAATCGGGCAGAGAAGCACAAACTGAAGGCAAGAAATTGGCAGAGAGGCATAAACAGAGCAAGGAACGTGCAGAAAGGCAAAAAGAGAGGGCAGGAAAGGAGCAGAAAATGGGCAGAGAGGCACAAACAGAGGGCATAAAACAATCAGAGAGCCACAAACAGAGGGCATGAAACGAGCAGAAAACGGGCAGAGAGGCAGAAACCGAGGGCAAGAAATGGGCAGTTAGGCAGAAACAGAGGGCATGAAATGGTCAGAGGCACAGAGGGCAAGAAACTAACAAAAAGGCAGAAACATAGGGCAAGAAATTAGCAGAAAGGCACAAACAGAGGGCAAGGCATGAGCTGAAAGACAGAAACAGGGGGCAGGAAATGAGCAGAAAGAGACAAACAGAGGGCAAGACACTAGAAGAAAGCCACAAAGAGAGAACAAGAAACAACAAGAAAATGGGCAGAGAGGCACAAACAGAGGGCAAGAAACACACAGAGAGGCATGAACGGAGGGAAAGAAACGAGCAGAAACAGTTCAAAGAGGCACAAATAGAGGGTAAGAAATTGGACAGAGAGGTATGAACAGAGGGAAAGAAACGGGCAGAAAATGTTCAGAGAGGCAGAAACAGAGGATAACAAATGGGCAGAGAGGCACAAACAGAGGGCAAGAAACAAGCAGAAAGGCAGAAACAGAGGGGAGAGCAAGAAACAAGCAGACAACAAGCCCAAGGTGCAAACAGTGGGCAAGAAACAAGCAGAAACCCAGAAACAGATGGCAAGCAGAAAGGCACAAACAGAGGGCAAGAATTGAGCAAAAAAGAGGCAGACAGGCACAGAGGGCACACTCAATTGTGCAGCTCATAAAACAGAAACTGCAATGTTAAACATCCAAGCCTAACTGGAAAAGAAAGCAGCCATATGAAATAAACCGAGCAACAGGTACAATAGCACTCCTAATGTGTGGTGGGACCGGTCACTCATTGAAACCAAAATAAAAAAGTAGTCCTGTAACCACGGCTAAAAAATGGCCACTATGTAAGTAAACAGTAGTTGGCCAGTGCTCAAAGGGAGGGCTAAGCAGTGGAAAAGGCATGACGCATACATGCCCTTGACAAATGGGTATACTGCAAAATGGAGCAATAATGGTGCCAGCAAATGGGAAGACAATGGGCGGGTCGAAGCCCATGATTTAGATACAGCATGTCGGGGTCGAGGTAGTGCATGGACTCCGTCTAGAGCCAGGACCTAAAAATGAAAAACTAAACACCGGAAAACAAACCGTGAACATGGAATTTTCAATTGCCTGAGTCAATATTGTTAAAGTTTTCACTGGTATAGTATTTGTACATGAACATTGCCATAATTCTTCAGCTAACAGGCTCTGCAGTTTTCTGCATACTAAGCGTGCACACCCTGCTAGTTTCCTAAAGGCCACCAGTATAAATGTGCTCATTTCCAAAGTTCCCTAATTATTACAGGCTTCTACTACTGCAGCAGTGTGTTTGCTAATTTCATAATGCTAGAGTACCAAACTTTCATGCAAAATGTTTACCTAGCAAGCAGGCTTTTAAAATGTCTTTATCAACACAGTGCAATGCGCTAACTAGAGTCCCAGTCTTTCAACCCCGTCATCTGCCAACACTCTGTTGATTTTAAGCTAGGCCAGGGCGGAGTTCACCAAGTTGCGCTATGTGGAACTCTGTTAAGTAATAAAAGAACTCTGCCGCGCTACACAGAGTTCCACGGGTAGGTTTCTCTATTACACAAGTTCGCATAGCATTTTACATCAAATGCAATGCAGAGCACGTTCTCGCATTCAAAATCACACGTGAATAGCACCACAAAAGTTCACATGGGCATGGCCATCTTGTTTTCTTACTCTGTTCATGGTGCTGGGCCTGTTTTTAGATCCCTTCTTAAAGTTTTCAATCCTCTGCCCTCCTAATTAATCTACCACTAATTTTTATGTATTGTATTAGTGTATGTTTTCGTTTGTGTGCACTTTCCTTTTTTCCTTTTTTTTATGTTTTTTAATGACTTTTCATATTTTTGTTTATTTTTCCTTTTAGTACCTTATTCCTTCCTTCCTTCCTTCCTTCCATCCTTACTTCCTCCGTCTCCTGTTTCTTTTCTTATACTTTCCCAGCGACCATGGCAGAGCAGAGTGCTGACCAGGTGCACGGCTGCACCAGGCCCCCCGAGCAGCCAGCAGCAGCAGCCGCCTACCTTGTTGACAGAGGCAAACACTAAGGAGTGCAGTCCTGGCCAATCTTTTCTGAGGTGGCAGGACTATTTTGTTTACGTGCAGAGCCACCTCCCCTCCATGCTGGCAGCAGGCCTGGCAGCGGGTACCCCATGTGGGAGTGTCAACTGCACTGGGGGAGGGTGCACAGGTGTGTACGGTGCACCAGCAAGGTCCACTGCACCACAAAGCAGCTGGCACACTGCTTGATGGATGTCCTCGACCGGGACTAGGACCTGCTCAGCCTGCTAGGCGTCGAGATTCTGGGGCTTGGTGAGTATTAATTATATAATTTGTTCTGTTTGTGTTCTACAATGCAAACCTTTTTTCTGAATAGCATGCTGTTCACACTCAGAGGTAAGTTACTTTCAGTTTACGTTAATAATATTATTATGTGATCCAGTTTGAGCTCGACATGTGCTGGGCGCTGCCATTCACACTCATCGGTGCTCGCTTTAGCTGATTATTTAAGAAGCCATTGCAATGCAGACTCTTCTGTCCTCCTGTTACCAAAGCGAATTAGTGATATCAGTGAGTTAGTGTTCTCTGTGACCTTTCTGTAGCTCGTACAGTCCCAAGAACTTTCACAGTGATGTGCAGTACTAATATGCATCTATGCATTGCAAAAAAAGATGACTGAGTTGGTCCATCAAGGTGGTTGAGAAATGAGAATAGAATCAAGTGTCATTCAGTGCAATGCATTAGTTCCAAATGTAGTTTTTGTTAACAAAATTTAGAATAGGGATTTTAGAATTAGTATAGTCATCGCAATTATAGTCAATACTAGTACCATAGGTGATCTGATTTGGATACATACAATGTTACTGGTTTTGCCTGTGATAATACTTTTGTGGATATTAACTGTACCACTAATCTATTTTTTATAATCTTCTTTATTTCTTACATCAGCACCCAAGGGTAAGAAGAGGGGCAGCGCAGAAGTGTGTCCGGGACGAGCTGGGGAGGAGGATGCAGACTGCCAGCTCCACTGCCGAGGGCTCTGCAAGTTCTATTATTTACTATCAGTATTTCCCTAGCTTTTACCTCTGCCCACTATTATAATACTTTTAATGTTGCCATTTCTTTTGTATGCTGTCTCCTTTCCTTTTCTACTCAACTTTCTAATTTTTGTTTAATACCTGTTATCCCTCCATTATCTTTTTTTCCTTATTACGTATATCGTTTTTTTGTTAGGTGATTTTTTCCGGTCTATACTACACTGTAGATTTCTTCTGCTTTTGAGGTAATCTTTCTCTCTCCCCGATATATCTGGTGGTATTGTTAAACTAAGAACAGATTTTTGGTAGTCTACTGTCTACTGGGAAAATTGCAGGTTCAAGTAACCTAATATTATAAATAATATTCACCATGTATGTTTGTTGAGAAGGCTTTCTTGTTCTTGCTCATGCTCTAACAGTTAACAAGAGAGTGACCAGGATCATGGATCCCCTCCAAGCCCCAATATTGTGTTTTGTAATTAATTTCTACAGCATACCAGCAGTTCCTATAAGAGTGCAGCATGGCTGGAAAGCATGAAGTCCCATTGCATTTGCCAACAAACACAATATGTCTTTCATGGACCATTATTATTCCGCCTCTTCATTGCACTTCAACGATTCAGAGTCATCATAATCATAGGCTATAGCTCGGCCCCTCCTTTATGAAAAGTTTTTGGTTGGCTTGACTACCTGGCTTTTCTAACATTGAGAACCAATAAAATTCCCAGAGTGATATTTTTGATAGAAGATACTGCAGTGCTAATGGAACTGAAGCGATGTTTCGGTTGTATTTTTTTAATTAATAAATTTAGGGGAGGCATATCTGACATCTACAAAATGTATAATTTTTTTTTTTTCTAGCCAATCAGTGTGCCCCCGGCTCACATGCCGTTGCAAGAGGAGATTCGTTTGGAGGGGGAGAAGGGGAAGGAAGGACTGGCAGTGGTAAGTCACATTGCTTACTTATTGACAATTACAATTACTACAAGACCATTGTTGTGACTCATGATTGTGAACCCCCGCTTCACCAGCTACATCGGTGATTGAGTTATGGCCTCTTCTAGGGATGCATTCGTGGATGAAAGGATGCATGGGTGAGTATTGGCTAAATGGATGGATGGGTGAAAGGATGATCGAAAGAAAAGATGTACATTGAATGGATGGATAATGGTTTGGAAACTTTGGTGAAAGACTGGGTGATAAAAAGTAAAGCTTGAATCATGGTGGCTATGGATGAATATAGTAGGAAGAATGAAAGGATGATTGAATAATTGTTTGGATAAAGAAACAAGGGAGCTCTTCTGGAGAGGGGCATGCTGCTCACCTACTTTGCTTACTTCGTTTTATGGTTATCAAAGACATGGTTCAAAGGGAGGGTATTTTAATTTTTGTTTGAATCCCTTGACTCACTGTATTTCTTAAGCAAGGCAGATATGTATCCCACCCATCATCAGTCATCAAACCCCTCCCTGCCCATAGCATTTCGCCACCATGAGTGAAGAAGTGCACTATCGCTCAATTCAGGACTACAGAGTAGGCTTTGCAATGTGCGTCTGCTGCAGTTAATACAGCATTTACAAAGTTTTCAATGCATTGCAAACTGAACGCACAAGATGTGTTTCCCTTCGCCCACTCAGTCACCTCTTAGTACTTCACTCCTTTATTCTTTCCTAAGTAGTTCCATCCCAGCCTACCAAAGAAATTGAAAAAATCATTCTTGGCAGGGACCACATTTGTATGGGCATGTGAAGTGATTCTAAAATATATTTCATGGTTTCCCATAACAGATTTATTTTAAAACAGTTCAGATTTTTCCCATAAGACTATAGTCTATTACAGTGACTAAATAGGCCAAAGCTTATGCACATGATGACATGATGATCAGTAAAACCCCTCTATTCTATAGCAAAAGCTCTATCCCTCTACCTTACCCTGCAGTAGAGTAAGTCAACTTTCCTTTCCTTACTGCACAGCAAATGAATTTGTTGGAAATAATTTGTGGTGGCGTGTGAGACCAATGAGTAACATGGGACTAGTGAGTGTCAAATTTGATTTCAAGTTTGGCATAGGGGATACTCTGTGACAATTGTGCCAAATACAATCTATATAGCCCCTTCCTTTTCCTGTAGTGCAGTGCATTGTTTTTCCCTCTGTCTACTTACGGCAGAAAGGATAATTATATCCACATTTTATATGTGATGTGTGTGATGTAGTATCTTATTTATTATTCATCTACCTCTTTGAAGTCAGGGTAGAAAGTGAAAGACATTTGGAGAAGAGCAGGACCATTGGAATTAAAGATAAATAATTGTCAACTACAGCTTCTCTAGCTGCAGGCAGTTGAAAAGTACCTGAAGCGCTGGCTAGCATACCTTCATTAATTTAGCACAACAACTTGTACTCCATAGTGCAAATTGCCTTACTCATAAATGAGAGGTAATTTATTTTTATTTTTCCACTCAAAGTGTCTGTTTAGTTATAGAAAAGACTTCAAAAGAAAAATAAATCAAATAAATGTTTTTATTTAATCTGGTATTATTCTGCCTTAGTTCTTTTCTACCAGACAGTCAGTGCTTTTGTGTGAGGCATGTGTGAGTAAAGAAATAAAATTGGCCCTGTGACTCTCCTAAATAAAATCACATCAAATTCCAATGTCCCTAGGGGACCAGAAATGTACTGCTACTGTGCCATCCACTACTTAATATTAAACAAGAGTTTGCACAGAACATTGTTTACAATTGGTCCTTTTTACTTTTGTCTTCCTCAATATAGCTATTCCTGTTGGTCTACCAACACCACTCACGAGGCAGGAGATAGTGGCTCGTCTGTGGCTTCAGAGTCTGGAGACTATCCAGGCAGAATACCAGTGGCTGGTGGTCCTGTAGGATGAGGAGGTTGAAATAGCTGCCTCTGACCCGGGTCCCAGTTCAGCAGCATGCCAGCCCCAGCTTCCTGGCCATTACATTGCTTGTGGCAGCTTTCAGGGGCCCTGACTACAAATGCTACCACCCCCTCCTGTTCTGACAGGGAATTGCTGTATTGCATCCTACAGTGAATGGACAGATTAGAGAGCTGGGTCATCAGGATAGAGCAGAGCCTGGACTAGCTTCAGACCCAAATAGACAATGTCCTCTTCTGAGGCCGTTTTACATTTTTGGGTTTGTTTGGAGGGACTTCTTGTGGGTGGAAAAGGTGGAAAGGGAATTGGGACCGGGTTTTACTTTGGACTTTTGTTGGACTTTTTAGGTAAGGGGACATTTGGTTGGGGAGACGGGTGGGCCTGTTGTGGGTGGAAAGGGTGGGTTTTCTGTTTCTAAAAAATAAAAGAGGATATTTTATTTTATTTTAGTTATGCCTCATTTGTTTATTTTGGTGTTTTAGTTTGCACTGCTGTCTTTTAGTGTAGCCTGTTTTGCAAAAAAGTGTATGTCATTTACTTATTCCCTTGCTCTACTGCCTTCTGTAAATATATTGACCACTCAGGGATGATTGCCATTGCCTATTTTGCCTACAGAAACCTAGATACACATAAACAACATCCTCTTCAGCAGAAGGTATTTACTAACTAAACAAGTTCACTTCAATCTATAATTCTTCTCTTACCTGAATAGATGAAGTGAGGGCTGATACCTCAATCTTCTTATTGCAGGGAATTCAAATCAAATCTTTATTCGGTCAATTAACCATCAAAGCATCACATACATTTAAAAAAAAATCCCATCTCATTTTATAATCTGTACAATGATTGAATAATTTGATAAAAAAACATATGAATAAATACATACGTATAATATCGAACTACTCATCTAAACTTCGGCTTGGACACACTTCATGAGTCCTTATTTAAAAGGCAATAACGTATATGCCATGCTGCCACTAAAAACTTGCTAACTGCTAAAATGTATTCATTTGAACTATGGCTTTTTAAAACCCTTGTTGCTATACTACGATTTTTCAGCCCCATTTCTCGACAGGTTTTTCAAATCCATTTTGACCGCGGAATAAAATATGCAGGACGAAAAGACATAAAGTTTTCAACTGTTTCCGGGGCACCACCACATGCCAGGCATATATTTGAAGTAGTACTTGGCCCCCAGCTGCAGGTTAAAGACAACAATGGTAAGGACCCAAAACGGAATCTAGAATATAAACCTTTACCCTGTTAATCTGGTATATTATCTAAGTAAGATTCATACTTCGGGTACCACTTAAAATCAATAAAAAGATTAGTTAACGAATATTGAGATTTACAACAAATATAATTGTTCTATACATAGGACCAATAAGCTGATTTCAAAACTGTTTTGTGGGATTTCACTAATTTGTGGGGATTCTCCCAATAATCTCCCAACCCCAAAATGCGAAACCAATTGGACACATGTTTGATCCAGGGAATAATAGCAGCATTTGGTCTCTTTAACAAATCGAGCAATGAGGCCTTGTATAAATCCAATTCAGGGGTGGTCCAAATCCTTATGCAGTATAATAGAGGTCTTAAAGAAATTAAATCAGCTACTCGGTTTAGCCCCAGATCAAGGAACATTTGGATCAGTGGTGCACTGCGGGGCACGCTATCAGAGCCCTCGCAAAATTGTTTTCTCCCACAGTTAGCTTATTACTATTGGAGGATCCCCATACCTCCGCACCATGGACAGCAGCTCCCTGGGCTTTAGCCATATAAATCTTAATAGCTGGAGATACTGATTTTGTTATAGAACTTTTATAAAAGCGCAGGATAGATGCTGTTCTGTGGTGTAATAGCCCTACACTTTTACTAATCTGGTCCCCCCAATTATAGTTGCTGGTCAACCTAACACCCAAATAATCTATTGAGTTAACCTTGCTCAAGGGGACTCCATCTAATTTAATAATGCATCTTTTACCAGGACTCGAGCTAAACACCATCAGTTTGGTTTTACTGATATTCACCTCCAACCCATAATCCCTACAAAATGAATTGAATCTATCAACAAGAATTTGTAGATCCATTGGTGTCTTTGAGATTAGAAGTGAATCGTCAGCAAAAAGAAGAATGGGGATTTTCTAATAAATAAGGTAAATAATAGTGGAGCCATCACACAGCCTTGACGAACTCCCCTTTGAATGGGGATTTTTTCAGTCAACGCACCTTGATTGCCCCAATGCACTTGCGCATATGTATTTTCATGCAATCGCTTTAACAGTTGTATTGTGTTGGATGGGGTTCCCAATCTATGCAACACTTCCCCCAGTTTCTCTTGGGACCAAATTGAAAGCAGATCGTAGATCAACAAAAACAACATCTAAATGTTGCTTGGCGAGGGCTACATATTTCCAGTATAAAATAGCCAGCCTGAAGACCTGATCTACTGTGCTGGTTTTTGGGCGGAACCCCGCCTGAAGTGAAGAGAGAATCGGATGATCTTGGACCCAGCTAGTTAGCCTCCCTAAAAGTTGTTTGGCAAAAACTTTTTGTATGTTATCAATGAGGCAGATTGGTGCATAATTAATTGGGAGGTTTGGATTGCCCTTTTTATAAATGGGAATAATTTCAGCCCCTTTCCATGTACCTGGAATTTGACCCCCTGCAGCGATTCTATTCGAGATCAAATTTATATACCAGGACCATATAATTGGCTATGATCTGTAAAGATCTCCCGGTAGCTTGTCCAGCCCGGAAGCTTTGCCAGGTTTTAATGAATTGATTGCATCGATTGAAACATCAGCTGACTTCAGTGTGAGTCTGATCTCCCCCCTACTCGACTCCCTATGCTGACAGGTGCGTAAGTCAAAAGCCATAGGTTGGTCCACCATAATCTTATTAGAAAGGTAAACAGAAATTGTATCAAGATTTAAACCCGGGATACTACATCTTTATGCTGCAAGAATATCCAAACGAATAACTGAGAGACAGTTCCGTCGGATATGTACCTTATTAACCAGGGAATCATGATTCTCAGCAGATCCTGATGTCAATTTTGGGACGTTAACCATATGAATTATATTGTCTCTGCTTTTCGGGCTCAGATCCTGGGTCCTAGTTGCTAAACCACTGGTGACCTTACAAAAGAGAATATTACTGTTGGTCAATGGTTCCAGTGACTTAATCCGGGGGGGGAGAGGCCACTGTCCCTGCCAGCTATTTTAGAGACATCATGCCCCCTTGCTCTTTGCCTATCTTTGGGGACCTCAGGGTAAGTAATGTTGCATATCTGATCTCCCGGAAGATCCCTGCAACTAGATGCTCTATTGAACCCTCCTCTATTACTAATGTAATCGCTTGTTGAACTTAACTGGTGACCCTCAGTGCCAAAAGTAGACAATTGATACAAGGCTGGGGGTCTTACAAGCCCCCTTGAGCGGGCATCATTTGGTATATTTGATTTGGTCATAACAAGATTTTCGTCCCCCCTTACCTCCTCACCAACCCACTGACATTTGCAGCTACATTGGTGGGTCGCTTTCTTCTTCATTAAACCTGTTAGTGCTAGAACCAGGCTCCTAACTTCATCCACCCTCTGTAGAATAAGAGCCATATTAGTCCCATTATCTAACGATTCCAATCCTTTGGAATCGGACTGGGGCTTAATCAGAGTATTATCATAGATGGCTACTCCGGGCACGGATTGAAACGTGCCGAAAAGCGAATCTCCTTCCTCTGACAGTGGGTCAAATCGATTGGTGCACACTATATTTGGGACCACCCTTACTGCTGGACTTAACAGGAGAGGAGGGGGAATTGCTGCCTCAAGGAAGGAGCTCTTCTGGTGAGGAGGAGAGCTAAGGGCACTGCAAGATATTACCGATGATTGGGATCTAACAATATTTCTTGGAATGTGCAATACCTCCCCTCCAACATCCTCTAAAATAGTGTCTGGTAGCTGCCTCCTCCTCTTCTTGATAAAAATCTCTGGGATTTCCCTATCTCGAAACAAATCCTTTTTAGCAGGTGTGCTCCCAGTTGAATGAATGTTCAAAATAGCCTCTACTTCCTCAAATAAAAGATCAATTTCATCGAGAGGGTTTGGTGCACAAGCAGATGCCAATTTCGCTTGTTTGCTTGGATGTTTTTTAAGTTTTTTTGTGCCTTTTACCGGCACTGCTAGATCAACAGCCTTCCTTTTCCCCATGATAAATAAATGATGTGACAAACCATATAAAAAGGGAAATAAGACCTCTTCACCAACCAGAGTGATAGGCCCAGCCTGGCCTCTTCCGGGCGATGACGGGCGAAGACGGGTCCACCTTGGCCTGGTCTTCACCTGGGCGCGTCCCGCACGCATCCCGCGCCATGTGAGTTCTGGCCAGCAATTATCAGGAGCCAGGGAGTCTGGGGGATGTAGTCCCACCCCAGGATAGAGGAGCAATGTCGATAGCTCGTCCCGCGCCACGTGAGTTCTGGCCAGCAGTTATCAGGAGCCAGGGAGTCTGGGGGATGTAGTCCGACCCCAGGCTAGAGGAGAAATGCCGATAGCGCGTCCCTCGCTGCGCGAGTTCTGCCCAGCAGTTATCAGGAGCCACGGAGTCTGGGGGATGTAGTCCCACCCCAGGCTAGAGAAGAAATGCCGATAGCGCGTCCCGCACCGCGCAAGTTCTGGCAAGCAGTTATCAGGAGCCTGGGAGTCTGGGGGATGTAGTCCCACCCCAGGATAGAGGAGCAATGTCGATAGCTCGTCCCGCGCCACGCGAGTTCTGGCCAGTAGTTATCAGGAGCCAGGGAGTCTGGGGGATGTAGTCCCACCCCAGGCTAGAGGAGAAATGCCGATAGCACGTCCCGTGCCACGCGAGTTCTGGCCACCAGTTATCAGGAGCCAGGGAGTCTGGGGGATGTAGTCCCACCCCAGGCTAGAGGAGAAATCCCATCTACTGCAGGGTTTTCTCCAGGTAACATCTTATCTTAAGGGGGTGGTAGTAGTAGTAGCAGGCTAGCACGCTAACAGGGAAAACACCAGGTGCAACTTCTACCTATGTGAGCTCCAACTGCAGGATTAATAAAAGGGTTATCCATCACTGTCAACTAGATTCAAAGAAAACAGTGTTGGTGTGCCATATATTATATCATAACTTTAGGAAGACTGAGACCAGACTACCACAATGACAGTGTTTGACACACAACAAATAAAACCTGATATGATAATAAAAACTAGGAAACGGCAACTTCTTCTGAGCAATGTGGAGCTAGTATGAAAACTAAACTTAGGAAGTGAACTGCTTGAGCCAGGAGAAGTGTGCTTAGAGTTAGAGGTGGTTGGACAAGGTTAAGCGTATACGCAAAAAAAGGCCCTCATGATGACGTTGATGAGGCTGATGTGTAATATTTCTGAAGTAATAGAAGGTCATGCAGTGAGTTGATGTCGCTTTTACCACATCAGCCCCAGCAAGTATCTAATCCATTTATGGTGTTCAATTAAGTCACACCTCGATAAATCACACAACCCGGGGTAAGAGTGTTAGGAACTCGATGAATGGTGGGAAAGAGGATTTGGGGAAAAGTGTGGCAAAGGCAAATACTACGTAAAGAAACCACAGCAATATTCATTGGGATGCTGAGAAGTACGCCATCATCAGTCTGTTGTGGAAGGAAATAATGAAGGGATAAATCTGACACGGTTCAGTTAACTGCATTGCAAGCAGTCCCCAGAGAGACCCAAGATAATATAAATCTCTAAATGTTATGTCTTCTAGATTTGAGAAATACAAATTATGGAGGATTGAAGTTAACCCACCCAGTTCTAAAAATTATGATTGTTAAAGGGAAAATTGTACTGTATTGCCAAATTGGGCGGTGCATCTACATTCTTCTTGGAATGTCTTTCACTCTTGGGTGCCTGACTGAACCTGTCTGTTAGGCAAGCTGGGGTGTGTTGAGCTTTCACCAAGTTTTGTTTGTGAAGTAGAGGAGTGGACTAGGAGAAGGCCTGCATATTGAAAAACAATAACTGTATTATATAGTAGAGGAGTGGCCAAAGGAAGCAAGGTAAGCTTCATGGGGTGTTGGGAGAGTACAAAGAAGTCTCAGAGGCAGAGCAAGAACATAAAGAGGAATATAGTGCTTAAAGCCAGCAATGAAGCAAACATACACTCAGCAGCATTTCCCAAATCAATGCACCTCTCTCCAGTCCACAGAGCTGAGTGAGTACTAGGCCTCAAAGTCTTCACCATCATCATGTTTTCTCTTTGAAGTTGATACCTTTCTCCTTCTAGCTGTTGAGGCAGTCCTGCCCTGAGTCCTTCCTCCATCCTCCTCCTCTTGATTCTGACTTGCTCTGTTCCAGTCCCAAACCGAGCGAGGTAGACCTGTGTAGTGTACTACTGTTGAACCACACATAGAGAAACAGAATTGAAGTATTCTGTGTAGATTTGTGTTTGGTAACTAAAGTGATTGGTCTGGTCTCTGAGGAGCCAGAGAAAAGGAATAGACCCTGCAGATTATTTTCGCTAAATTAGAAAGGCCAATCACTTTCAGGAAATAATGATCACCCATCAGCTGCCCCAAATGTTACAAATCATCGGAATCATGTTTGCAAATTTGCTGAACTTCCTCCCTCACTGTCAGCCAAAAGCAGTTACCTCTTTCAATCCAAGCACAGTAGTTGATGATACAAAATATTATCTTCTCTTTGATGGTAGCAACACATTGGAATTTTGCATAGGCACTGGCAGTCTTTTTTTAGTTATCTTCCAGGACAGCCCTGCTACAAAGGATAGGAAACAGAATGTGAGGGAGGCAGGCATTGTTTCCAGTGTCCTGAAGGAAATGTGGGGGCTTCTTCACTGCACACAGATCCAACTCCAATCCGGCCATTTATGCGAGTGTCACTAAAAATGGTGGGGCAGCATAAATCTGATATAAACATAATATTCCACTAGTTATTTTTTTGTTTTTAGAAAGAAAGAAGGAAAGAAAGAAAGAAAGAAAGAAAGAAAGAAAGAAAGAAAGAAAGAAAGAAAGAAAGAAAGAAAGAAAGAAAGAAAGAAACAGAGCCAGAGGTTGGTCAGCTAACACATTTGATTCTGACAAATTATCCTCTTTCTCCTCTTGTGGTGTTGTGTTTCAGGAATGGTGTAATCAGGTGGTATAAAATGCTGGTTTATTTTGATCATGGTGAATCTCTCCACATTTTGAGTTGAGAGACTGGTTCTTCTTGCTATAACGACTGTGTCAGCTACACTGAAAACACATTCAGCAGACACACTGTCTACAGGACAAGCCAAATAATTTATTGTCAGCCTGCTGAGCTGTGGACATTGGCACATCATCCCATACCAATACACCAATGGGTTTTGATCCACATACACTTATTTTGGGTCATCCAAATACTGTTTGTGACCTGCGACTTGAAACCATGCCAATGCAGAAGTTGGGTCTGATTCTTCTGTTGCTTTTGTTGACAGTTTTCTTGTTGCTGATGTTGGCCACTGTGAGACAAGACTGCTCTCTCTGTAAGTTGAAGACGGCACCCCAGAACTATGGAGTTCCAGCCATTCTTCTTCCAGTTCTCCTGCTTGCTCAACAATCCACATCCTTTATTGGGAAACAACCCTTTCAGAAAAAGGAATGAAAGTTGGAAGAACTTTTTTGTAGCGTGGATCAAATAGGGTGGCACAGATGTCATCTTTGGATGAGATGGTTTCATTTTGCAGCCTTGCATTACAAGTCAAGCAATACCTTAGGCTCTCAACCAAGGCATGTGCTTCTGGATTTTCGTTCACACCTCCGAGTCCAAACTTCTCAAACACCTTCTTCTGGTGCACTGCTGGGAACAGGGTGGCTTTGCGTGAGGATTTCACCCTCTTCTTCCTCACCTTCCACCTTGACCCATTGTGACTGATGTTTCCTGGCTCTCCTCACCTTTCATATGGGCCATCTAGCCTCCAGTACCATAATGTGAACCACGCTTACCTTGACAAACACTTGCATGGCAAATGGGGCCTAGTGCAATGTTTTCCTCCTGTTTGCTAATCGTAAAAAAGTCCCATACTGGGGAGAAGTACTTTCTTACTGGGCCAATGCCTGAAAAAGAACTGGAGGTAGGTGGCTGTGTCGATTGCCTCTCTACAGTGCATATGTCTACTGAGGTAGGAGTTGGTGCAGGTCTCGGCTGGGGCCTTACAAATATGGGAGCTGTGCTGACTATGCCACTCCCTCGAAGCAGGATGGATGGTAATGTCAGACTCCTCTGTGCCTGCTTTCTTTTCCCTTGCCTGTCCTGGTATCTCCTAGACTCTGCCAGGGTCCACTCCATGTCCCTGTCTTCATCATCAGAAGAAGTGCTTGGAGAAGATGGTGGAGTAGTACCCTTCCTTTTTGTGCTGTAGACCTGGGAGCTAATGATTCTGAAAGAGGAGGTTCTTGCTTGGCAGGAAGCTGGACCTCCTGTTGTGCTTCAACTTCAGAAAGATCTACTATTTCTGGTTGTGGCTGCAGTCTACTTTGCTCTGTTTTGTGAAACAATTGGGTACTTCTGTGTGAGTGGGACAAATCCAATTCACGTCACGTTTCATTGACATCGCCATGATTGCAGGGGCTGCCTCACTGACAGACATGGTCTTGGGCTTAGGTTGTGGTGGTGCTGTTGATGGTGGAGTGCTGCTCCCAGGTTCCTCCCTGGAGGTGGGTGTGGCATGCACAAGTCTCCCAAAAAAGGTTTCAGTCGGCATGCTACTGGTGGATGTAAGAAAACAGGGCTGATTGCAGAGGCCCCTAACTGTTTGCCCTTATTTGTTTTACTTTTTGGTGGCGTTTTTCTGACTCTGAGGGTGCCCAGGGTACTGCTAACCAGTCCCAGGGCCTGTGCTCTGTGTAAAATGAGTATGCAAATAAGCTAATTATAATTGCCTATGTCCACCTACCTATAAGTCCCTAGCATATGGTAGGGCGTGTAGGTTTATGGACCACGGCATAGGTGGTGCCCTCATAGGTGCACTGCTGAGGTGCCTGGTGCCATTTTAAAGGCAGGCCTGTCTTGCTGGCTGCTTTTAAACTAATGTTATGTGCTAATTCGAATTTGGAATTAAAAGTACTTCCAAAATCTTAAACTACCTTATTTTTGCATATAAGTCACACCTGCATATAAGTGTGGCCTATGTGCTCCTAGGGTTGGGTGCCATGTACTATAAGCAGGGACACTATAAAAATTGTTTTATAAGCTCTGGTGAGGTACAATAACCAAATTTGTTTTTTCCTCACTGTAGTGAATGGCCTCCATGGGCTAAAATAGGGAAACTTTATTTTGATTAACAAAGTCCCAATAAGTGACATATACCTTGAGTTTGGTGTCAAATTAACTGTTATAATAAATCCCACAATGTGCCGTTGGATATAATATAACTAGTTCAGGTAAAGAGTTTTAAAACTCTACCTGAAAGTTGCCAACTTCCGCTCTCTAGTGCCCTTTGCTGATTGGCCAGCCTCCAGCAGCCTGGCCAGTCTGCCTTGATGAGGTGTGAAGTGGCAGGAGAGTAGTGTGTTTAGGATTTGTAGCCACACCAGTGGGTGGGCTCAGCCAGATCTAACCTCCGAAAATCATTTTCAGCCATGTTGGACTTTTGAAGAATGTTGCTCCCTGAGTTGATTTTTACCACACTTACCAGGAAGTAGTCATCAAAGGTGGAAGGAGCCTACCTGTGATTGGGCAACCAGGACCCCTCTGCTTTCCACCCAGGAAAATATGGCACACCTCAGATCCCTACAATTAACAAGACAAAGAAGAAGAAAGACTGCCCTGCTGGACTCCTGACCTCCACACTGTACTCTGAAGGACTGCACCATCTACACACTTGAACTTGAACACTAAAAGGACTTTGCCTGTCTTCTACTGCTTCAAGAAGGGACTCCATGTGTGCTACAGGTACAAAGGAGCTGCCCAGAGTTCCCTGCATCAAGTCCTGCAAGCAGAGCCCAGCTGACCAGGGTTCAGTGGCCATTTGAGGTGCATTCTGGGAATTGTAGTCCCAACTCCCAAGAGAAACTCAGAGGTTCTGGAACCTTGGATCAAGTTGTGGACACTTCATGGACCCAAAAAGGACCTCTGGAGGAAGATTCAGACACTTGGAGACGTTTGGAGCAACTCCATAAGTTGAAGAGGCACATTGTGGGAGTTGCAGTCCCAGACCCCAAGAGGCAAACCAGAGCCTCTGAACCCTTGGATGGTGCTGTGGACTACTTTTCTGAATCAAGAAACACTTCTGACAGTAAGTGTAACAGTATTACCTCGTGGGTGGCCTGAACTCTGGACTTTGTCTCTGTCCAGTGTGACCTTTTTTAACCCTTTGAGCGCTAGTTTCTTCTATGCCTAGAAAATATTAAATCTTTAAAAATTCATATTTCCGGTTCCCCTTATCCGATCTTAATCATTTTGGTGTCATATTAAGGATAAAAATATAATCTATTTGGATTTTTGTTGTGTTTTACTTATTTACTGTTCTGTGTAAGCCTTGTCGCTCGTTGCCAAGGTACCAAGGGTTGAGCTGGGTTTAATTTATTGAGACCTAACTGGACCTACCTGGGGGTTAGTGTCCTATTGCTAGGTGCAGGTTCTTACTTCCCCTTACCATTGGTCCACTTTCCAACTGTGGAAAGCTCCTTCTTCTCACTGACAACTTTGTTGGGAGCAACTTTCTTTGGGGCCATCTTAAAGCTCAGGTGGCAGTGGCACTAAGTTGCACAAGCAGAAGAGACTGGAGGACTGAAACATAACTGTACAGGCCTTCTCTTTGGCAATACTGTGGGTGACGTGACGTCTCTTCTCTTGTGCACCTAAAAGCACCTAAAAGCAACCAAGCAAGAAAAACCTGTAGTTAGTGAAACATGACACCCTGTCTCCTTCCACTCTCCTTTGTTTCAATCTGCCTGCCACCCTTCCCATGCTCTCCTCCTAATATCCTTCTGCTCTGCTTTTTGCTCTACACCCACCTCTCTGTAATGTGGTTTATTATTATTTGTTACCTATCTCAACATCCACACCGTTTTCTGCACAGCACCCCCTGACCTTCCTCGCTCATTTCTGTACTGTCAACACACTAAACAACTGTATGCTAGAGTGTTCACGACTTTGATTGTCTGACACATTTTTAAATGTCATTAGTGTTGCTACTATGTGGTTGTTTTAATTGGAATCCGATGCTCTTAGTCATTTGTTGGCAAAGTTTGGGTTAGCTTAACAGATCACCCGCTTGTGTCCTTCTTCGTGTAGTTGAAGGTGAAAGATTTCTTGGGAATCAGAGAGGGCAAAGTCCCCTTGGCTGAGCCCCCATCAGATTCCTTAATGCAAAAGAGAAGTCACTCAGCTTTGTGTGCCTCAATAAGATGTTTGTCTCAATTCTGTAGCTCTCCATTGTTGCAGCATGGGCTTCTGTGCAAAATGGTTTAAAGGAAGAAAAAAAGTGCTATGACATGGTCAATGCTGGCCTCATCATGGTGATTTTTTTTGTACTTTAAGCCATGTTGCACAACAGCTCACACTGCTGTACAACATGTAAAACACATTGACAGAGCCAATAGATTTCACAAAGGGGAAATCTATTGGCTTTGCCAATGCTTCAAGTGTTTTTCTCTCATTTGCTTTGGGTGAAAGTCTGATAAGGAAAAATAAATGCTGATCCTCAATATAAGTGTATGTGGATCCTAACTGTAACTGTTGGTTCAAATTAAGCACTGAAGGAAGAGACAACAAAAGTATTCTATGAAATTAATCGACAAAAAGAGGTATGTTTTGTCCTAACCACATCAATTATGCTTAGGCTCCCAAAATGATAAGCTAGTGTGGCTGGATGAAGACCATTTAGATACACTATTGCACTATCTTGAGACAGTTTTGTAAATAATGTTCTTTTTCTGAGTAATGTGGCTCAAAAGCGAAACCAAAATCACTATATAAACGCCCAATCACCAGAAATCCCATGGTCTGCAATATAGAACAATAGTCAAAGAATGCTGCTCTCTGCATACACCCATTTCTCTTGCTAGTAGTCTAGATCCTTTTGAAGACTGGAAAGAGGAGAATTCACACATATCGGATTTGTGTTGCTTTGTGTGGGACTTTTCCCAAAAAGGTTTGCAAGGCAGCTTGTATTGCTGTCTTGCACTGCTTTGTGTTAGGGAGGTGTTTCATGGGTGCAGCATGAGCATTCCTACGCATCCACTCATAGATTTTGGTGCATTCTCAGATTTACTAAAGCTAGTAAACCAGGGAATGTACCAAAATGCTATATATGTAACACATAGAAATATGTTTATTTCTCCTTCTTGATTACTCTTTATGTGTGTGCTGCATTATGCAGCACTCATAGGAAGCAGAAAATGCCTATAAGGATTTTTTTGTGCAGTAATGTACTCCTTTCTGCACAAAAACAATCCTGCCTCCAACACAGGCACCCTTGCATCATGGCACATGGGTGCTTGCGTTGGCACTAGGAAGCACGCAGTGCACCAGTGCAAGAAGGCAGCAGAAATGAGACCTGTCTTACTAGAAATTGCAAATTTCTGTTGTCTCCTTTAACGCAATGTATCGCGGGAAGTTTGCTTGTAGCTCTGCGTGAAAAAAGTTGCAAATCTGCCCGATGTCTCCCGGTAAAAATCACGTAGTTTAAAAGCATTGAGGTAAAGTCCGTCTTAGAATGTACTTAAATCTCTTTGAAACGGCTAGAAGTTAATACTTACTAGATGAGACAGTAAGTATTTAAGAAAAAAACAGTTATAAGACTACACCTAAAAAATACATAATTGGGGAAAGTGGTGAATCACTGAACATCTCTGATAGGGTGATAATATTCCTACAACCTCCAAAACTTCTGACCAGAAGACGTAAAGGACCAGGAGTCACTCCAGCAGACACACACAGCACTGACTCATGTCCCACAGTGACATGCAGACACTGCAGCCTTACTAACTCCCAGGTTCTCATCCCTATTGCCATGAATCCCCCAAATTGAATGGCACACCCTGAAAGACTTCCATAGCCCAAAGGAGTGCTTGCTTATTGCACCCCTTTCAGAGGAAAGGAAAACAGACATTGGCCTCTCACTTTTTTCTATGATGAGTTAGGTTTATCATGACCAAAAAGAAGAGACAGTACATGTCAAATACATACCTGAGATGAATGGACAATGGGATAGGGGTGGTAACAACACAGACGGAAGACGGCACAACAAGAAAACATCACGCATCAACGGACAAATGATACGAGCAAGAATAATGATCTATAGAACACCAGGAACCTGTGGAAAGAAACCAATACATTAACAAAGAAGACCTATAATCACATCAATATCATATCATATATAAACTGCATATGAAGGACCATCAGTTGCATCGTAATAGTAATGAACAAGAGCATAATGTATTAACCCCTTCGCTGCCAGGGCTTTTCCCCCTCCTGTGCCAGGCCTTTTTTTGCCTATTTGGGGCAGTTCGCGCTTAGGCCCTCATAACTTTTTGTCCACATAAGCTAACCAAACCAAATTTGCGTCCTTTTTTTCCAACATCCTAGGGATTCTAGAGGTACCCAGACTTTGTGGGTTCCCCTGAAGGAGGCCAACAAATTGGCCAAAATACAGGGAAAATTTCGTTTTTTCAAAAAAATTGGAAAAAGTGGCTGCAGAAGAAGGCTTGTGGTTTTTCCCCTGAAAATGGCATCAACAAAGGGTTTGCGGTGCTAAACTCAGCAGCTTCCCAGCTTTCAGGAACAGGCAGACTTGAATCAGAAAACCCAATTTCTCAACACAATTTTGGCATTTTACTGGGACATACCCCATTTTTGCAATTTTTTGTGCTTTCAGCCTCCTTTCAGTCAGTGACAGAAATGGGCATGAAACCAATGCTGGATCCCAGAAACCTAAACATTTCTGAAAAGTAGACAAAATTCTGAATTAAGCAAGGGGTCATTTGTGTAGATCCTACAAGGGTTCCCTACAGAAAATAACAACTGAAAAAGAAGAAAAATATTGAAATTGAGGTGAAAAAAACATAAATGTTTCTCTACGTTTTACTCTGTAACTTTTCCCTGCAATGTCAGATTATCGAAAGCAATATACCGTTACGTCTGCTGGACTCCTCTGGTTGTGGGGATATATAGGGCTTGTAGGTTCATCAAGAACCCAAGGAACCCAGAGCCAATAAATGAGCTGCACCCTGCAGTGCGTTTTCATTCTATACCGGGTATACAGCAATTCATTTGCTGAAATATAAAGAGTAAAAAATTGCTATCACGAAAACCTTTGTATTTCCAAAAAGGGCACAAGATAAGGTGTTGAGGAGCAGTGGTTATTTGCACATCTCTGAATTCCGGGGTGACCATACTAGCATGTGAATTACAGGGCATTTCTCAAATAGATGTCTTTTTTACACACTCTCCTATATTTGGAAGGAAAAAATGTAGAGAAAGACAAGGGGAAATAACACTTGTTTTGCTAATCTATGTTCCCCCAAGTCTCCTGATAAAAATTATACCTAACTTGTGTGGGTAGGCCTAGCGTCCGCGACAGGAAACGCCCCAAAGCGCAACGTGGACACATCCAAATTTTTTAAAGAAAACAGAGGTGTTTTTTGCGAAGTGCCTACCTGTAGATTTTGGCCTCTAGCTCAGCCGGCACCTAGAGAAACCTACCAAACCTGTGCATTTCTGAAAACTAGAGACCTAGGGGAATCCTAGGAGGGGTGACTTGCGGGGCTCGGACCAGGTTCCGTTTCCCAGAATCCTTTGCAAACCTCAAAATTTGGCTAAAAAAACACATGTTCCTCACATTTCTTTGGCAGAAAGTTCTGGAATCTCAGAGGAGCCACAAATTTCCTTCCACCCAGCGTTCCCCCAAGTCTCCCGATAAAAATGATACCTCACTTGTGTGGGTAGGCCTAGCGCCCGCGACAGGAAACGCCCCAAAGCGCAACGTGGACACATCCACATTTTTGGAAGAAAACAGAGGTGTTTTTTGCGAAGTGCCTACCTGTAGATTTTGGCCTCTAGCTCAGCCGGCACCTAGGGAAACCTACCAAACCTGTGCATTTCTGAAAACTAGAGACCTAGGGGAATCCAAGATGGGGTGACTTGCGGGGCTCGGACCAGGTTCTGTTACCCAGAATCCTTTGCAAACCTTAGAATTTGGCTAAAAAAACACATGTTCCTCACATTTCTGTGGCAGAAAGTTCTGGAATCTGAGAGGAGCCACAAATTTCCTTCCACCCAGCGTTCCCCCAAGTCTCCCGATAAAAATGATACCTCACTTGTGTGGGTAGGCCTAGCGCCCGCGACAGGAAACACCCCAAAGCGCAACATGGACACATCCAATTTTTTGAAAGAAAACAGAGGTGATTTTTGCGAAGTGCCTACCTGTAGATTTTGGCCTCTAGCTCAGCCGGCACCTAGGGAAACCTACCAAACCTGTGCATTTCTGAAAACTAGAGACCTAGGGGAATCCAAGATGGGGTGACTTGCGGGGCTCGGACCAGGTTCTGTTACCCAGAATCCTTTGCAAACCTCAAAATTTGGCTAAAAAAACACATGTTCCTCACATTTCTTTGGCAGAAAGTTCTGGAATCTGAGAGGAGCCACAAATTTCCTAATAATAGGCCGATCTGCCCCCAAGGGGGGCAGAAATGGCCTAAAATAAATTTCCCCCCCAGCCCCCACACCTCCCCCGGGAGCGACCCTTGCCTACGGGGTCGCTCCCCCTGCGTGACATTGGCGCCAAAAAACAAATCCTCGGTGCCTAGTGGCTTCTGCCCCCTTGGGGGCAGATTGACCTAAAATCGGCCAATCTGCCCCCAGGGGGGCAGAGATGGCCTAAATACAATTTGCCCCCCTGGGGAGCGACCCTTGCCTGACACTTGTCTAAGGGGTCGCTCCCCTTGCATGAAATTCACGCAAAGAAAAAACTCCCTGGTGTCTAGTGGTTTCTGCCCCCCTTGGGGGCAGATTGGCCTCATCAAAATAGGCCAATCTGCCCCCAAGGGGGGCAGAAATGGCCTAAATATAATTTCCCCCTTGCCTAAGGGGTCGCTCCCCACCTAAAAAAATAAAATGAAACATAAAAAAAAAAAAAAAAAAACGGTCCCTGGTGCCTAGAGGTTTCTGCCCCCAGGGGGGGCAGAAAAGGCCTTCCCGAAAAAATGCACCACATGGGAGCGACCCTTGCCCAAGGGGTCGCTTCCTTATGTGAATTTCAGTAAAAAAAAAAAATATCCTGGTGTCTAGTGGGGTTTCAAAAGCCGGATTGCAAGCAATCCGGCTTCTGAAACCCTTGGAGAGACTTCAAAGGGAAGGAAATACTTTTCCTTCCCTTTGAAGCCCCTCCGGGCCTCCCCCAGTGATTGAAAGAGAAATGCTTTTGCATTTCTCTTTCAATCGCGCTGGAAGCAGAGCTTCCAGCGTGATGTGGGAGGCCCCTGTGACAAATCAGTGCGCGCTCGCGCGCTGACGTCACATGGGGGGCGGCGGTGGAAGGGGAAGGTGTTCCCCTTCCATCCCCGCCTTGTGGGGAGGGGGTTGCACGGGGGGCGCGCTAGCGCTCCCCCAAGTTCCCCTGTGCCTTGGACGAGATGATCTCGTCCAAGGCACAGGGGAACTGTAGCCTTGGACGAGATCATCTCGTCCAAGGCATAGAAGCGGTTAAGAGATGCATATTGTCAACGTGTAGAAGGACCAGCCGTTTTCATAGGGTTTGTAGGATGTATTCTTAGGAAATCGTGAAGAGCTACAGGAGAGGTATATGAAGTTGTATTATTTTGATATGTCACTTTAAACAAACACGGATGGAATAATCCAAAACGAGGTCCCAAGTCACAAAGCTGTGGACGAAGATCCAAACATTCTTTCCTTCTGTTTTCTGGAGCTTTGGACACATTCTGTGAGATGAAGATCTTACTTCCTTGCCAATAAATTTGTTTTTTTGGATTTCGCAGCATTAAGAACTCTCAATAGGTCAGTAAATTCAAGAAAGAAAATAATCACACCTCGTGGTTTAGATAAGGAAGAATGCGGAGGACGATGACCAATACGGTATGCCCTTAGGATGTTCAATACTGTAGAAGATGGTAAATCCACAAACTTTGGAAAGAATTAAGCAAAAAATGAAATTGGGTTACTCCCTTCAAGACCTTCCGATAATCCATTAAGGCGAAGATTATTGCGCCTGTTTCTGTTCTCCAGATCCTCCTCAAGTGTCTTCAAAGTTGTCACTTCCTTCTCAAAACCAGTAATTTTATTTTCTTTCATCCTGCACATCACTGACTCTTTGCTCCAAAACAGAGACTCTCGCTTCCATTTGAGACCACTTATTATCAAGATTTTGCATCCGAGAATTAGTTTCTTCAATAAAATAATGCAGTGCACATATTTCGTCAAGCACAAGTTCAAGCGAGATCGGTGAGGGAACTTTTACTGGTGAAGGTGGGTCTTGTTTGACCCTCTTATGAGTAGTTGTAGAAATATTCTGAGAGACTTTAGGCGAAGAAGAAGATGAAGAAGACATCTTTGATGTGGTAGAAGACGCTGCAGCAAAAGTATCCAATTATAAAAACTGTGAGAGTTTGTCAGTCGAAGAGAACTGATGTGACAGAGATTTAATTTTCTTTAGTTTGCCCGTATTAAAAAAAAGCCTTCAATAAGGAAGCGAGTAACACAGGAACTACAAATATATATTGCTGAAGCAGCAAAAAGGAATTATATGGCTTATGCAAGAAACTGCGAACTAAGTCACCGAAGATTCAGAGTCCAAACAAATAAGCACTTTATATTGGTGAGCAATTAATATTCAAGATGGCCGCTTTCGTGAGGGGAAATATAAAAGCATGTCTTAGGAGGCAAGAAAAGAAGCCAGGTGGCATTTAAAACATTAAAAACGCTCACCAAAAAATCCAATAGGTTAATATATGCGAAGCGCCATGAAAAATGAAGAAAAAACAGTTCCGGCTCCTAAAACGTGTCTGACGATGCGTGGAGCTCCGTTATCAGGCGGCCATCTTGGCTGGCAGTTCCTTCTGCTCCCCAAATTTATAATTTTTTAGTATGTACAATAAGCACACAAAACTTGTGTATCAAAATGATGATAATTACCAGCCATAATATAAATCAAGATGAAAATGTTAAAACCCCATACCATTTCACATCACATACCACTACTGTCTGTAATAATGTGTCAAACCTCTATCTAAAATGTATATCTAAACTGTTAGCCTCATTGTGAGAGTATTGGCTGAACATTAGTTATTAGTACCATTCATAGTATTAGTTTTCTCAGCGCTAAGCCTTTCCCCTAAGGACTTTATAGAGTTACTGCAGTTATGTTCATCATACAATTAGGTCTGGTTTGTACATAACATGCACCTCATCAGAAAAGCCATGCCACATGTTTCATGTACTATCTATCTATTCTCAATAATAGCATTGTGTTAAATTATTGAAATCAATCTATTTCTCCTAATAATTCCCATAACTTATTTGTATTGTATTGGCAAAGCTCTATGAGAAAAATATTAGCTCAGTGGATATGCATACTACAAAGGGCTTCAGACCAATTTGGTTCACAGTGTTACTTTTCAGTGGGTAAGGAGAACATTGAATTTCAATCTTCACATATTTGAGGATGATTACACTCATTCAGAAGTGCTTGAATTATGAGTAGAATAGTGTACCTTTGCTCTGGGTGAACCCATTTCTTCCAGCTTCAACTTGCCCACACTTTGAACATCCTTTTTGCTTTACTGACTCTGCCAATTTCTTGAGTATCATAATCACAAATAATAAAATTATACTCAATATTAGGACTGGAGCCAATCCTGTGAAAAAGGTAAAAAATATATATATCATTGTGTGGGCAAAGTTGACCCCAGTGTTTCTCTGAATATCCGTAACATACTCTTTCTGCTGCTGTTATGAATGTTAATATAACTGTTAAATTTGACACATGGAATATAGTTTTTTATCTTTCAATAATTTACCTTGTTTTTTTCCTAGTAACTGAGCTTCATAATAATCACTCATTGATTCCAACATTAAAGCTTGATAACAATGCAATTCTGCTTGTCAATTTCTTAAGATTTGCATATGTGTTTGCTAGCATTTGGCCAATGAAGTGTATCTATTGCTTCTTGTGTTCGGGGAGAAGGGCATAAAGTAAAAACACAACGTCTGATTAACTCAATTATGATCACTAAATATGTGACTCTTTTATTGAGTGACAGCAGTTTTCTTTGACTCTCCTGATAGATGAACCATTTCGGAATTTCTGTTTGTAGTGATACCTTCAATTTGCTAATATTTTCAACTGTAAGTGTGTTGCATTCATTATAGACAACTATTTGTTTGCATACGAGTGAAGCTTCTCAAAGACTGGACCAAACTTTGCATTAAAATATACACATTGTTTGTTAAGGAAACAATGCATTGAATATGGAATTTTCTATGTTTATTTTAAAATTGAGATTCCTGCATGTGTGTGCATCCTGCATCCTTCTTAATTTAGCGCCCTTCTAATTGTAATACATTAATTGTAATTGTAATAAATATTTATATCAATCATGTAATACTTGATCTTTCATAAGGAGCCCAAGGCAATCATTCATACTCTTGAAATCAAAATGTAAGTAGAGTCTCACTTACTTTTGTTGGTCACTCAAGTTATATGCATGAAATGTTTCAACATTATTAATAAGATTCTATGTAATTTTATGCAAAGTGAATTTGGCTTTAAACTGTTCTTGGTTATTGCTGTAATAATGTTCTAATCTGTGTTACCACATCATAAGCAATTGAAGTAATTGCTGAACCTAAATATTTCTTCTTTACTATCATGTTTAAATCATTATCAATTATATCAAATGTTCCTCATATACTATGCACATCTATATCTACTGGGGGAGCTTCTGTATCAAAGCTATGCATTACAGCCATAGTTATCAAGGCAATTAAATCACTTTTTATTTTTTGCTGTTACTTAAGAAAAACATAAACATTCAAATGTATAATCAGTGGAACTATCTATTTCCATATAGGGACTCTTTTCGGGTTTGGCAGACAGGAAAGCCTGTCTGCCAAACTCCTGACAAGGTAGCCGCCGCCTTCATGGCAACCTCCCCACTGGAGTTAGTAGGAGTTTCCTACTAGGCCAGCAGATGGAAACCTCAGTTACCGTCTGCCGGCCTAACGGGAAACTAGCTAGAACATTGTCTCTGGCTCGTATTCGAGCCAGCGGCAATGCTCTAGCCAGCAGGGTGCACCAGCACCCTTGCAATGTTCACTGTCTGCAAAGCATTGTGATGGTGGTGGTAGGGGGCCCCCTGCACTGTCCATGCCAAGTACATGGGCAGTGTAGGGGCCCTCCTGTGGCCCTCGGCACCTGTTCTCAACCAGCCTTTGAAAATGCTGGCGGAGAACAAGGTTGTTAGTCGGCAGGGCTGCACTGCAAGCAGCGCTGCCTTCCAAATTGCGATCTCCTCCAGGCCTCCGGGATCATGGATCCTGGTGGAGCCGGCGGTTCCCTGGTGGTCTGACCATCAGGGCTGTAATGTGGCTGTCGTGCAGCCGCATCAGCGGCGGTCCTGACCACCACACTCGTAATGAGGCCCATAGAGACCAAGAGAAGCCAGGTATTTGAACTTGACATAAAATACCAATACTGTAAGTATCAATACATACTTTGATGTACCATATGTTCGGCTTATTAGTCAATGACCCTGTTACTCTTTTTGCAAATAGTTTATAACATTGATTTGTTTGTAAATTCTATAATAATTTTTCCTTGATTCTTGAAATACATTTTTAATAACATATTAATCAGCACTTGCTCTTTATTTTCATTTGGTGTTCTTTCCCATTTCTAATTTGAGAAACATTAATAATTCAGCAGTTATTTGGTGAATTGTATCATTCAAAAGTATAAAATACCATACTAGTTATAAAGTATTGGACTTGTGATTTTGCAAACTTTATGTTCCCCATACTAATTTTACTGGTATGGTTGCATTGCAAGCTGAATAACCTTTCTCCATATACTCATCTAAACATTCAAATGACTATACTGCTTTATGTATAGAAATAAACATACAAGTATGTTGTTTTGCGTTTTATTTATAGAAATTTGATTCTGAATGTTTTTATTTTCAGTTGAGACTTTTAATAGGAAAATTTCACTTCAAATTTGGGTTTACTCCAAATTACTGGTAGTGAGCACCCTTCCCATTGCTGATATTTGTGTAATGTTTTTGTTGCATTCAATATATTTATGTTATTTGTTTTGTAAATCGCACCATCACCCACAAGGGTGTCCTGGTGCTGAGCAGGTGTGCGTGCATAGACTTGCCTTTGGTAGGCTGGTTAATTGAAAAGGCCAGTTTACAACTTCTTGCAGAATTCAGAGAGAGAGCAGGAGGCTTTGATGTGGAATGGGAGGTTGCTTCATTCTTTAGGAGCGATGTAAGAGAATGCCTTTCCTCTGATCTGATTTTTTGTATGTGTGGCATTTGTCTAAGTAGCAGTACTGCAGAGAAGAGGTGTCTGGGTGGTTGGTGGAAGGATATTCGACTATTCAGGTAGATGGGGCCTGTGTTGTGTAGTGCCTTGAATGTATGTGTGAGGGGTTTGTGTTTGAGCATATTTGTGCATCGTAAGCCAATGTAGTTCCCTGAGGTGTGATGTGAGTTCTGTGTTGGAGATGGACGATGAGTCTGGCTGCCAAGTTCTGTATAGTTTGCAATCTTCTAGTGAGTTGCTTGGTGATCGTGGTATAAAGAGTGTTTTCTTAGTCAAACGTCCTTGTGACTAGGGCATGAGCGACACTTTTGTACTGTTGTTTGGGAGCCACTTAAAGATCTTCCTCAATATGTAGATGCCAATCAGCATAACTGGTGGAGCAGGGTATCTGCTCAGTCTTGTCCACAGTGAGATGAAGGTCAGTGTTGTCATCTAAGCATGTATTTGTAGCTACAATCTTTTTTGGCATCCTCCCATGACCATCTCCTTGAATTCCCTGGATTCCCTCACAACCCCTCTCCAACAGTGCTCCTCATCTCTCCATATCCTCTCTCTCACATGCATTTAATTTGTTTTATAGCACTATTCTTACCAGTGTAGGGTGTCACAACACTTCACATTACACACACATTGTATAGAGACAATGAGTCATGGGTGTGTATTTGAAGCTATGGAAAATGTAACATAAAACAAAGGGGGTTACAAGATATAGGAATCACACCAGCCATATTAGTATACAGTATATTTAAAGAGTGATTTGTCTGGAAAAGCACAACCTCAGGGTTTTGAACCTATCACAGTGGTTGGGATAGGCTTTACTAATAAGTATGTATTTCTACTCAAATGCTCTGGCCCATTATGAGTTTAGCGGTCCATCCGTGGGCCTGCCAAACTCACGGGGAGGACTCCACTGCCATGGCGGTGACGTCCCCACCGTGTGTATTACAATATTCACATCAGGCTGACTGGCGGTAACATTGTAATACATGTTCCGGCTGGGCTGACCAGTGGGAACAGTGTTAGGATATAACACTCCATCACCCTCCGAATGTGCACTGTATGCAAACAATGGTCATGGGCAGTGCAGGGCCCTCCCTGTGGCCCCCAACACTTTTTTCCGCCAACCTTTTCATGATGAGCTCCCCGCCATGAAAAGGTTGGAGGAATGAGGGGTTGTAATAAGCCAGGTGGCGCTGAGTTCAGCACCGCCATGGCTGGTGGCAAGCCCGTCCGCCGTCATGCTGTTGGGAACCATGTTCCCAGCGGGGACCGTGGTCCTTTGACGATCCGACCACCAAAGTCGTAATTTGGCAGTCCGACCGCCACCACGCGTTTGGTGGTCTCATGACCGCCAAATTTATAATGAGGCCCTAAATCTTTTAGCAACATTAGTATGTTGAAAGATTGGGAAAACATAACATTCTAACCTGCAGTTTGCATGAAGCTATTTGATAACAGTTCATATGCCGCTGGGCTCTATTAAGATTGTAACTTATAAACTAGAAGTAACAAAAAGATCTCTGTGACAACAGCAGTAACCCACAAAGCTATCCACATAAAAACAGTTCAGTAAACTACATGGTGAAGACATATTAACCCTCTGCATTACTTTAGTCAAGACTGCCATTAGACAAAACGTCAATTTCTCTCCAGCTTGAGCATTAATCAGCAGATTTATTGTGACATTTCTAATGTTGCCAGATACTGCTGGACACATAAGGAAATTTGAGGAAGGTCTTTTAAACCCATAAGTTATTTCTACACACAGCACCCTCCAGAGCTCAGCATCAGGTGCAGCTAAATCGGCCACACCGCCCTAAAGCCAGGCTTATTTGTAGTTCGATAAGCAAATATTTCAGTTTCTCTATCCAATTCACTCGCAAAAGGACTTGGAAGCAAGGTGTCATCACAATCAAGACAAAAAAGATGTGGAACTTGGACAGTTCTGGCTATTCCTAAGATATGATGATCTAATTCCTTCCATTAGATACCATCTTAAAGTGGGGTGACTCCCATTTTTTAACTACTCCTCTAGTAACTCTACATACTTCTCTTTGATTAGTTAGCTTTTTAAGCATTGCAGTTAAGTCATATATTTCTGCCATCTTTACCAAGAAAACCTCAATTTTAACCAAATTATTAGCTAAACCAATGTTAAAGCAAGTCAGGCTTATGGCCAATGTGGCCTATTGCATTCTGACATACTATCTTACATTCTTTCCATTTGTTTTTTAAAAGAATAGTCTCACATTCTGATGATTGTTTACTTGAATCTTTAGAGCTGCAGTACTTTAAAAGTTTTCATCTGGCTCATTCTCTTACTGTAGAGTTGCTGGTTACACAGTCAGTGGTGGTTTCCGAAGTTATTGGTCTGCATGATATGGTTTCACTGGCCTTACTGACACCAGACCTGTTCACTTGCTCCCTGGAAATGGTGGTTATGTCAGTGCTCATGTTCGTTTTCAATTCCCAGCACAGGTACAGGATCTTGATAGGTTGGGCCAAGCTATTTCTGCAAACCTGACCCCCTATACCATGATCTAATCAATATCAGCCAGCCAGTCACTGAATACGGCACTGGAGATTATGTCTGTCTGGCACTATCCCAGGTACGCTGCAAATCCTGCAACATAGTAAGATATGATTTATCATGCAGATCCTGTCATCCTGAAAGGATGTGCATTTCATTTCCAAAGAGCACCTCATAAAGAGAGCGGTTCGACTCTTGGCAGAATAATTGTTGGTCTCTGTGCATCTAACAAAGATTTGTACTCATTACCCACTAAATTCCAAGACCCTCTCAGACAAACCATGTTTTACAGTACTGTTAACTATATTCATGACCCAGTTAGAAATAGGCCTAAAGGGGACCAAGAATTTGAGGTTTACTCCCACCTTAGCAAGTGCCTGTACTAAGACGCTGAAGGTAAAAACTGGGCCTTAGTCAGAATGAAATGTATGAACTCAACCCATTGCTATTAAGCCTAGAAAGCTTTTTATGAATGTGTACGTCATAACCTGGTACTAGGGACATATCCACATAAATCCGGTGCACAAGTCTACCACTATTAGTGCATACTTATACTGGTCTACTGATTGTAAAGGGCTAATATGATCCAAGTACACAATTAGGAAGGGTTGTGCTGCTTTCTCCAATGGAAGGAGCAGGGGTCTCACAAAGATCGAATATTCTATTTTTTGACAAATTACACATTGTAATACATATTGCTGGGTTTGTTTTGGCATCAATGGCCACCACTAATAGTCCTGTAGGATGCGTAATGTTGCAAAACTTCCCTTTATGAGAGGCTTTTTGTAAATTAAGAGTCTGATTACGACCTTGGCGGAGGGGATTACTTCATCACAAACGTAATGATATCCTGCCCGATGTATTACCAGTTTCATTATATCCTAAGGAACTTGTAATACAGCGGACAGGATAGCCATCACATTTGTAACAGAGTAACCCCCTCTATCAAGGTTGTAATCGGGGCCTAAATCTAATAGGTTCATTGTGGATAAAGTGTTCTTTTATTTTAGGTATGATTATAGTAGGGGGCCCATATTGTCCCATAAAGTAGTTATACTGCTTTGGAAAAAAAGTAGTTTGGCCTGGGCTTTCTGCTGTGATTGGACTGCAGAGTGTGATTATCAGACATTAGTTCACAAACTATTACTCTGCATGCCTTTACTTCACAGATTTTATTCCTCTAACCTTTATCCTACAATTCAATTATTTTAATGCGCCTGACCTTTGCAATGCAAGGCTTGTGCCCACATATTGTTTTCACTCCACAATATTTTTAAATAATAACATTTAATAAAGTGTTACTTATGTTATTAAATAATTTATTAGAACAATGTTGTTTTAACATTGCAGATTAAGGCCCTCATTACAACTTCTATGGTCTTGCAGGAAGACCACAGAAGCTGTGCTGGCGGTATTGTAGGCTCCCTATTTTGACATTTCTGCTGGGCCAGCGGATGGAAACAGCGTTTCCATCTGCTGACCCAGTGGAAAAGTCACATCAGCATTGCAGCCAGCTCATAATAGAGCCGGCGGCAATGTTGATGTGCAGCGGGTACAGCAGCACCCGTTGCGCATTTCACTGCCCAATATTCGGGCAGTGAAATGCGCGATCGGGCTGTGCCTGGGGGCCCCTGCACTACCCATGCCAAGTCCATGGGCAGTTCAGGGGCCCCCAGGGGCACCCCAAGTCCCCCTTACCGGCAGCCTTTCCATGGCGGTGTTTACCACCATAGACAGACTGGCAGTTGGGGACTCATAATCCCCAGGGCAGTGCTGCTCGCACCTCTGCCCTGGGGATTATGACCGCCTGGCAGAAGCCTGGCGGTCAAGTGGAGGGGCCGGCGGTATGGCTGTGGCTAATGCGCCACGGTCATAATTCACTGGCAGAACATCGCCAGCCTGTTGGCAGTGTTACCGCCAGTGTACTGCCGGACGCCAGGGTCAAAATGAGGCCCTAAATGTCATTTGAGAAAACAACTACATCAGAATGGCATTTATATACGATGATTTCATTAGTTAGCAACATAAATGTGTTGTTTTTGGTTTACAAATAAAATATGGGTTGAATTGATTGCAAATTGGAAACATATTTTATTTTAAATTAAGGATTACCCTTAAAAAAGATATAAAAAAGAAAAGTTCACCATTTTGTGTACAGTTGTGAGACTGCCACGAGGTGTTGAGGTGTCGAGAGAACTAGGTGAGTTCTCTTTGAGAGAGTGCCACCCGCCTGTTAACGCTAAGCACTGAAACATAGTAAGCACAAGCTATTCCAATTACTTGCAATAAATTGTTATGTTACTGAATATTTTTCAAAGATTGGAATTATTTTTCTATATAGTAATATTATTGTGACATAATAAAAAGCCTCATTCTAAATAGTGATTTATTTTCAAATTTATTACAATTGAAAATATAAATATATATATTTAATTAGGCACAGATAAACAGAGATTTTTAACCCCAGAAATGAAATTAATAATTTTTTCTCTTTTGCCGAGATTTGTTTCTTTCACATCAATAACATATAAAAGTAAAACATAATTCTATAATGGTAATTGTTATTTTTGAATTTGTAAATTGTATAAAAAATATTACAATACCCCAATTAACTAATATCTTAGGTCACAGGAGGTAGTTTAGCTTTTCCTATTTAGAGGGTAATAAAGCAGAACATTACATTTAACTTTTAAATCTTCCCGGATAGTGTAATGAATTTGAAATAATAAAAATAAGAATTAATAATAATTGTAATTTTTCAGAAATCACCCACAGTTATAAAAAGCAAAATCCTAACGTAAACCTACTCAAAAATATTTTTTGTGAAATGTAACAATAACTTTCTCCTTTACAGAAAGTACATTTTTTGTAATAGAAAACAACACCAATCTGAAAAGCAAAGCATCAAAAACAAAACACCTTCTTATAAAAAAGAAATTAACTTTTTTCCTCCTTTCAGAATTTAAAAAAACAACTATCAACTTCCTCAAGATGAACCAAGCCATCTCCAACTAAACAGGCTCATTAAGAACCAACAGCTTAAAAAGGTAAATTACAATTTCATTAAACATACTAACAATGCTCTTCATTTAAAAATCAAAAAACAAAAAAATAACATTTCCAATTCCTTTTAGTACTGACATTTGCATTTTGAAACAGGTGCAGCAATACATTAAACAATAACTTTTTTTGCAGATTTCTAGGCATATACATCAAACATGACGCACAAATTGTTTAAAAACATCATAATGTTTTTCTCTTTTTTCAGCATGTATGAAATTGAGAAAAAGCCATTAGCCATATATGTCCAATCAAAACATGAGACCATGTTGTTAAATTACATGGGCATGTTTATTGTAAAGACAGAAATACTTAACCAAGAACTCCTTGGACCTCTCATACCATTCAACCTCTTGAACAGACAGAGCAAGCAATTACTATTGATAGTCGTACTGAAAAATATACAGAACATAACTACTATGCCTTTGTAAAAGATCTAATGGTAATAGACACTGTACAACATCTTAAAGCATTAGGCACCTCCAGTGAGTTCTTGGGTTCACTACTAAGGGAAGTTTCCACAAATATTCCCACCCACGTTGCTGGACAACTACCCGCTGTTCTGAATTTGAAAAGAATGGTAAATCATAAAAGACATGTAATAAACCTTTAGGTGTGCAACATAAGACACATACTGGCATACTAATACCTCCTCATCTTAAGTAAACTTTCACATACAAACCTTTCCTTCTGTATGATAATAAAAGCTCTCACAAAAATACTAATATTTGCAACCATTCACAATCGTGAGACCAGTCATATCTGGGTGATGGTTTGTATTTTTAAAATGATACCTCATCCTTTGACCCATAAATATACATGATTCATGCATCTATTATCACAACACAGTATCATTTCTCCATTGTTTGTTAACTGACAAGGAATCTTCAACGTACAGCGAATTTCTGAGTTTCATTAATGCTAAAACAATGAACAGAAGTCCTAAAAAAAAATTACAATCCACTTTGAATTAGTAATAATTGCTACAATCACCAAGTTGTACCCAAGTACTCATATCCAAGAATGCTTTTTCCATTTCTCTGCAGCAATTTAGAATAAAATTAAACAAAGTTAGATTGAAAAAATGCAAACCCTTAGCTTTTGTACCCTCAGAACACATAGATGAAAACTACAGTGCAGTTATACAATCACAATATATTTCCAAAAATGAAGAAAAATTTGTTCCTCTATTAAATTATTTTGAATAAAACTGGTTTGTCCATCTAAACAGGTGGGATCAGAGGAGATTTCCATGTTATTGTATTGAATGGTGGCACTACTACTTGACCTATTTAGAGGGTGGTGCAAAAACTAATAATGCCATGGAGGGATGGTGTTCCCCTTTTTCCTGTGGTATAGGTAAAGCTCATCCTACTTTCTATCATTTCTTGGAAATTTTGAGAAATGATCAAAGTTTCCAAGAAACTTTCAAACAGTTTATACCCCAAGTATGAAAAAATATAAACACATAAATGAACAACTCCTTTCTGAAATGTAATGATTTGGAATGTATGAAAGTATTGAATATCTGGAAAACACTGCTGCACTTTCTGCCAAAATCTTACCTTGCAAAAAGAACAAATGATGGTCAGAAAGCTGAACACATCAAACATTCACCCCAGTCACAGAACTGGATTAAATCCATTGTTTCTTTTTTTTTTACCTGCAATGACATTCCAGTTTGTACTCAGCCATATGCAAATCAGTCTTGACCCTGCTCCCCGTGGCAACAGTTCATCCCAAACTGCCAGGCCAGGTCCTCCATGGATTGGAAACAAGCATGCTGGGACCAGTTTCGGGGGTATCACCCGTCATCAGCCAGGCTAGCTTGAATCCAGTGGCATTGCGAGCACAGGGACAACATCTGGGCATACCCCTCTTACTTAGGGCAACGAGTTTGGACCCAGCCATATGCAAATTAGTCTTAATCCTGCTCCCCATGAGAACAATCCAGTCTGAACTGCCAGGCCAGGTCTTCCCTGGACCGGAAACAAGCATCCTGGGACCGGTTTCAGGGTATCACCCAAATCTTCCCTTGGCCAGAGTTCTGAGCATATCCTTAAGGAAATGAGAATCTCCCTCTGCAAACCAGTTCTGAAACAGGTTTCCAGCCACTGGGATTGGTGCGGCTCTGGCTACTTGGACAATGATAGTGACAGGCCTAGGTGTGAGCTACATGTGTCTGTGACAGGGGATGCACCTTTGAAGATGCTGCGGTTGGTGGGCATGTACCATCCTGTCTGGAGGAGATCATGCCTCCTGCTACCTATAGGTTTTTGTTACCTTTCCTGGGAGCCATTCACACCTCCTTGCAGGGGGCCATTGGGGATTACCTGGAAAAAGGCTCCTAGAGGCTATGAGCAGCAAAATTCCAAACTTCTGAAAGTGATATTTCGAAAATAGTAATTCAAAATCCGAATTGATCATTAGATTTTAAATTAATATTAATTTGACTCCTTGAACAATTATTCGGGCTATTCCCAACTGCGGAGAGAGTCTTATGCTTAACACAATGGATCTCCCTACTAGAGAAGACATGTTCTTTTGGATTTTAAAAATAAGGTATTGTAGTATTGCCTTTAATAAGAACTGTGTTCCTAAAACAATTAATCTTCAGAATGCCTCTTTAAGAAAGTGGGGTTGATAATTGTGAATAATGTGAGTAATAAGCCTGAAAACTTTCCTTTACTGGAAACTGAGAACCCCATTTTGGCACTTGACTCTCCGAGTAGTGGAACAGAGTAGTCCAAGGCCTTATCAGGGGAGGTGATGTGGGCTAGTATTTGTCAATAAGCATTAGAGTTTCAATAAAATAGGTACAAACACTTTCTTCTGTATTTAAAACATTCTGTCACTGCAGATTTAAGACCAGCCTACACGAGTACCTGAACTCCATAGCCAATTGTGGAAAAGCACAAATTAAAAGAATGCTTGAAACTACTAGAAACGTCTTCTAGGGGCATCAATGTAACCCGCTGGGAGACTTAGTACAACCATTTTAAACGACCCTTCTGGGGGAAATGTTGTACTCACTGCAGCCCCCCCCAAACTCTTACATAACATTGGCAGCGTAACTGCACTTCCCCACCAAAAAGGACCAAGATACACATTTTCTGACCACCACAGAGGATTCTGATGTGTTCTTTTTCCTAGGCATGAATATTTTAGAGTGGATTTTTTTTATTTACACAAGCAGTTGGTGCCACACTTCATATTTGTTTCACTGCTAGGTGCCCGTGCTCAATGGGGTACTCAATTGCTGCCTTTATTGGCAGCTGCTGTGGGAGCTGCAGCCCTGGCTGGCTCCCTTCATGCTCTCTAGGTATGCTGTGGAAGGAGGCTTCTGCATCTTCTACTCTGCCTGTGGGTGCAAGGTGCAGATGGGCTCCTTCTGTGCTGCTCTACACCCGGGACTCAGCCAACGGGTGCTAAAAATGACTTGAAACATGCCTCTGGGCTCCGGTATGCCTGGAGGCAATTGGGGCCCAAATAGTGTTCAATCCTCTTCTGTCCCATGGGGAGCTGTGGTACTTAGTCCACTTTTGTCTCAGGAGATGAGTTCCCCAGGACATTATTGCTGTGAGCTAGCTTGTCAGGCCATTGGGGGGGGGAAGGTGCGATCCCCAAGTTCATTGTTCTCTCTGGGAATGGGAACCACACACATTGTCTCCCAGTAAAGGAATTTATGTTAGAGGTGGTGCCAACGACATGGTCTTGGCCTTCCCTGGGGGCATTTTTGGAATTTGTAGCAAAGTACTACACACTCCATTATTCTGGCTAGTCCACCAGAGGCACTCCTCAGGTTGATTACTCTGGCCATGCAGGGCTAATTTACATGATCTTGGTGTTGTTTTGCTCCTGTCTGACAGCTCTAGCCCCCTGGAGCATTTTCTTCTGGTCTCTTACTTTGACTTTTGTTATGAAGCTTGAGTTCCTGCTCTGACTCCTGGATCTGTCCTCCCTCTAGGTTCCAAGTCCCTGCAGAGTACCCTCCCTGCTGCTCCCCACACCTGTCCTTGGGCATCTTGCAGGGCACATGTGTGTTAGCTGCAGAGTTGTGATGGAGTCATCCATCTGCAGGGCCAGTCCACAGAAGATTCAGCAGAACCAAGCAGGTCCATTCCTCCGTTGTCCTTTAGAGGATATGAAAGGACCAGCACCACTGGTTCTGGAGTCAAATTAACAGTTCGTGGGTGCCAGTCGACCTCAAGTGTCAGTTGGACTCAAATCCTTAGGGGCTAGGCTATCCCTGCAGTGGAGTCAGATGGTTTCTGTGGCCTTGGGCATCCCCAATACAGGTGCAGTGTGAGTTAATTAGCACATACAGATGTCACCCCACCCCTCCCTAACCCTTCCTTTCCTTGGAGTGGGCCAATCACCAGCAAATGGTTCTTTTGTGTGTGTGGGGACTTTGATCTCCCTTCTGGCCAGCAGAGGAACTGACTTGGCCCAGTAGGGAGAACAATACGTTTGAGCAGAGACAGATGAAAATATGACAATTGCTCAGGTGCCATAGGGAGTGAAGTTATGATAATAGTGACATTGAATCTGTACTTGGGCACATGTTCACCCTAAAATTGACACCTGAGCAGTATCTCTAGGCCTAAGCAGGCCGAAACTGTGCTGCAGATTTTAACAATGTGTAAATCAGTAAAGCACACTGATATTTCATTACAGATGTACACTCTGAATGCCCACTCACACTATGAGGACTACACTAGGTCAGCATCAATACAGGCTACCTCTGTGCAGGTGCCGGGATGAGTTAGACTAGTCTCAGAAACTCAGCACTCACATGTGTTCACACTTGTATGCTCACATGCCCTTGTGTAACCATCCTAGAGCCTCTTACCCTTGTTCTGCAGCAACAGCTGTATCATAAAAAGCAGACACTGCAGTTTGCCCTCTCAGTTCATTTCCACAGACTTTAATGCGACTGAGATTCAATTGATGAGACTCACTCACAGTAAAAGTCCAAAATCATGTAGTCAAAAAGTGAAAATTCAAGGGGATTAATTAGGTGGAGCCCATTTGATACAACTTCATATCTTAAAGACCCAAAGCACATAACATCATCAAGATGTTTCCTTTGACTCACAGGTGCAAATGTTACTGACTCCTGCAAGATGCAACATAAAGAATCATCGAAGATCTGTTATCCTGCAGTGACTGGACACACAATATCCAAGTTAGTTTCATCCTAGAATGTGCCCATTTGGTCCTAGCAACGTTCTTGTTAATATAATGATGCATTCCACCTTCAAGCTGGCAGAACCAATGTATGGGTTGTTCCTATGGCTCAAGCCTGGCAAATATATACAGGGAGTGCAGAATTATTAGGCAAATGAGTATTTTGACCACATCATCCTCTTTATGCATGTTGTCTTACTCCAAGCTGTATAGGCTCGAAAGCCTACTACCAATTAAGCATATTAGGTGATGTGCATCTCTGTAATGAGAAGGGGTGTGGTCTAATGACATCAAAACCCTATATCAGGTGTGCATAATTATTAGGCAACTTCCTTTCCTGGGGTCAAAAGAAGGACTTGACAGGCTCAGAAAAGTCAAAAATAGTGAGATATCTTGCAGAGGGATGCAGCACTCTTAAAATTGCAAAGCTTCTGAAGCGTGATCATCGAACAATCAAGCGTTTCATTCAAAATAGTCAACAGGGTCGCAAGAAGCGTGTGGAAAAACCAAGGCGCAAAATAACTGCCCATGAACTGAGAAAAGTCAAGCGTGCAGCTGCCACGATGCCACTTGCCACCAGTTTGGCCATATTTCAGAGCTGCAACATCACTGGAGTGCCCAAAAGCACAAGGTGTGCAATACTCAGAGACATGGCCAAGGTAAGAAAGGCTGAAAGACGACCACCACTGAACAAGACACACAAGCTGAAACGTCAAGACTGGGCCAAGAAATATCTCAAGACTGATTTTTCTAAGGTTTTATGGACTGATGAAATGAGAGTGAGTCTTGATGGGCCAGATGGATGGGCCCGTGGCTGGATTGGTAAAGGGCAGAGAGCTCCAGTCCGACTCAGACGCCAGCAAGGTGGAGGTGGAGTACTGGTTTGGGCTGGTATCATCAAAGATGAGCTTGTGGGGCCTTTTCGGGTTGAGGATGGAGTCAAGCTCAACTCCCAGTCCTACTGCCAGTTCCTGGAAGACACCTTCTTCAAGCAGTGGTACAGGAAGAAGTCTGCATCCTTCAAGAAAAACATGATTTTCATGCAGGACAATGCTCCATCACACGCGTCCAAGTACTCCACAGCGTGGCTGGCAAGAAAGGGTATAAAAGAAGGAAATCTAATGACATGGCCTCCTTGTTCACCTGATCTGAACCCCATTGAGAACCTGTGGTCCATCATCAAATGTGAGATTTACAAGGAGGGAAAACAGTACACCTCTCTGAACAGTGTCTGGGAGGCTGTGGTTGCTGCTGCACGCAATGTTGATGGTGAACAGATCAAAACACTGACAGAATCCATGGATGGCAGGCTTTTGAGTGTCCTTGCAAAGAAAGGTGGCTATATTGGTCACTGATTTGTTTTTGTTTTGTTTTTGAATGTCAGAAATGTATATTTGTGAATGTTGAGATGTTATATTGGTTTCACTGGTAATAATAAATAATTGAAATGGGTATATATTTTTTTTTGTTAAGTTGCCTAATAATTATGCGCAGTAATAGTCACCTGCACACACAGATATCCCCCTAACATAGCTAAAACTAAAAACAAACTAAAAACTACTTCCAAAAATATTCAGCTTTGATATTAATGAGTTTTTTGGGTTCATTGAGAACATGGTTGTTGTTCAATAATAAAATGAATCCTCAAAAATACAACTTGCCTAATAATTCTGCACCTGGAGAAAAATAATTTTTGAAGTTGTTTTTCATTTTTTGAAAAATGTTAGCCAAATGAAAGTGGTCCCATTGTAAATCTACCCCTGGCGCTGTCTGGACGATTTGTGGCCTATTTAGTCATGGCAGAGCATGCTAGAAATTTGTGACATGCTGTGGCATGTAGAAGGGGGTGCAAGGTTTGCAGTGAAAGAAATCCCTTAATCTGTGGAATGAGAGATAGAGGAAGCTTGTATAGTAAAGATAAATGCATGGGGCTAGTACCATGGTGAAAGGGAGTAAGGGTTATTTGTTTCTGAAGTGTGAAAAGCAACTGTGAATTTGTAGCATGTAACCTAAAAAATCAGTCCAACAAAAGCTGCTTCCTACTAAACCAAGCACTGTAGCAGTGACCCATGTTGGCAAAAGATCTTGTAATCATCGAGGCAGCTATGAAGACCGTCTTTTATTTCCATGGCGATTGTTAGGTTACATGCCATAAATGTAGATTTTCCTAGTCTATGACGGAAAGTCTTAATTTTATTAAGGACACGGAGGCGAGTATTATGCGTTTCTTTTTTTACTTTAATCAATAGCAGCAGTCAAGAACGTACTACAAATCCCATGAGACAAACAATGAAGAGCCAAAGGGATTGAAAACGTAGTCCTAAAACATGAACCAATAAGGATGAACACATGGGCCCGTATTTATACTCCGTTTGCGCCGAATTAGCGTCGTTTTTTTCGACGCAAATTCGGCGCAAAACTAACGCCATATTTATACTTTGGCGTTAGACGCGTCTAGCGCCAAAGTATGGGCAAATAGCGTCATTTTTTTGCGTGAACGCCTTCCTTGCGTTAATGAGATGCAAGGAAGGCGTTCCCGTCTAAAAAAATGACGGCGACGCAAATGCGTCGTATTTATACTCCCGGGCAAAAGTCACGCCCGGGAGGTGGCGGGTCAAAAAACCCCGCATTTGCGCCACTATTAAACTCCTGGGTCAGGGTAGGCGTTAAGGGGCCTGTGGGCTCAAAATGAGCCCACAGGTGCCCTCCCCTGCCCCCAGGGACCCCCCCTGCCACCCCTGCCCACTCCAGGAGGACACCCAAGGATGGAGGGACCCACCCCAGGGACATTCAGGTAAGTTCAGGTAAGTATAATTTTTTATATTTTTTTATTTTTTTGGGGTGGCATAGGGGGGCCTTATTTGTGCCCCCCTACATGCCACTATGCCCAATGACCATGCCCAGGGGACATAAGTCCCCTGGGCATGGCCATTGGGCAAGGGGGCATGACTCCTGTCTTTACTAAGACAGGAGTCATTTAAATGGCGTCTGGGCGTCGAAAATAATGGCGCAAATCGGGTTGAGGCGATTTTTTTGCCTCAACCTGACTTGCCCCATTTTAAGACGCCCTAACGCCATTTTCCCCCTACGCCGGCGCTGCCTGGTCTACGTGGTTTTTTTCCACGCACACCAGGCAGCGCCGGTCTGCTAGCGCCGGCTAACGCCATTCCATAAATACGGCGCCCGCATGGCGCTTCAGAATGGCGTTAGACGGCGCTAAATTTTTTGACGCTAAACTGCGTTAGCGCAGTTTAGCGTCAAAAAGTATAAATATGGGCCATGGTATTATGACATCACTTGACTGTGAACAGCCCTCTTTTCTTGCAAAACAAATCAAGCAGAATTAAATAGAGGAAAAATGGAACAAAGAATAAAAATCGCCAAAATAAAAGCAAATAAGTCAGAACAAAAGTCCAAAAATCTGTTGAGATGTGGAAGATCCGGAAATCTACATTTTATGTCAAGACCGGAGGCTCCTATTATGTGAGTTTAAAGCATATTAATTTAATGCTTCCTTTGAAAATGTTATCCGCTAAGCTAACAATGTTTTCATGTCTGATTTCTATCAAACGTCTGTCTGATGTCAAAGCTTTGGACATTTCCAACTGCCAATTCACTCCATTGGGAGTGTTATTTACAGTAGTACGTCGAACCAAGAATAATTTAACTTCAGTTTTCTATCCTTATTTTCCACAGCACCCGAAGTTATGTGTTGGACAATGTTTGAAAATATATGAACAAAAGACTGCAGATTTGAGAACACCATCTGTATCCCAACTCCTTGTTTCTTTCAGGAAACCCTATAATCCTTTTTCCTCCGCCACTTTGGCTGGTTGGGTCAAATGGATTATGTCCCTGGTTGGTATTGACACTTCAATGTTTGGGGCTCATTATTCTAGAGGAACTATGGCTTCCAAAGCTTTTTGGTCTGGTTCCCGTCTAGAGGATATTCTTAAATCTGCAGACTGGTCTAACAATAATGTATTTAAAGTATTTTATTGCAAACCAGTTGATAATGTCTCATTGAATGTAATTATCAGGCAATGACAAAAGTAATTTTAAACCAACATTGACATCCCAAAATTGACTTTATTTGGGCATAGGAGGCTTAGAAAACTTTGCTCCCTTCAAAAGTCGGCAGACTAGAGGATGTTCTTCCACTGGTTTTCCATTCACGTAGACATGATTGGAGGATATAGCTGATCTGTAAAGGTTAATGGTGCGAAAGGCTTTGCCGGCTTCTGCAGCAAGGAAATTGACTATAAAGATCACGAAAGTCAAAGCTCCAATACTGGAGAGGGTCCAAATTCACTATTCTCCTGTAGGAATGCCTTGTTCATGAGGTGGGGGACTTGACCAGAGGACGGGTATAAAGTACAAGCAAAAGGTAAAGTCCCACTCAAAGAATTCTTGAAGTTATCAAATTAGAAATTGATTTCATTGTTGTACAGACGTTGTGATTTCATATGCTCAAAGAGTCACTTATTTTCGAAACAAAAATAATATCCAAAGTGATGACAAGGGAAGAGAAGGTCAGCCAACACGTGTTTCGCCCCCTCTGGCTATATAAGCCGGGGCTTTCTCAAGGCTGAAAAAGAAGAGCAAAATCAAATTCTCTGATAGAGTTAATCAAGTATGAGGGAAAGAAAGCAGATACCAAGACACCACCAATTGGTGAGCCAAAAAACTTATCCCGTGCGAAATAGATTTTAATGTGATGTTCCAGAATTGGAAAAATTCCGGCGTAAGAGGAGTTAGTAAGTGATTAGAGTGGAATTCGAGACTTGACTGGTCCATAAGAGTCAAGAACAAGAACAATAGAAAGTCAAGGGCCGGACGTGCTACTAAAACTATGATGTGTCAAAATCTGTGATGTTAAAAAAGAAGAAGAACTGTGATTACAGCGAAAGTATTAAACCAAGCGGTAACCAACGATCACTCAGTTAGTATCATATTCACTCTAATTTAAAAGTGATTTACGAAGGAAGGTGAATATCAATTAGGCATGTAGTACCCAAGTCCAGAGAAACCTAAAGCTGTCCCAAAAAATATAAGATAAACCAATACGTAACAGTTGAGAAACAATGATAGAAAAGTATTTAGAGTGTAAGCAAACATACCGTAAAGGATAAGACAAACATTTATTATTTGGATACTGAATTGGTCATATTCTGTAAGGAAACAAAGTCAATTATTGAAGCATATCAGACTTTAAAAATAATGTAAGACAAACTACGTGTAACAATGGTAATAAGTGTGGTATAGATAAGTAAAATACTGTCTGAGAAGGACATTCAAAATGTATTCTGCCGTTTAGAGAAACATTCAATGTTCACGAAAATTATAATTATAGATCAGAAAAACCACCTTTTGAAAGTGAAATGTGTTGAGAAAATAACGGAAAACTAATGTTAAAAGCTTGATAGAATGAGCGACATCTCCGTGTGTTAGTAACACGTGTGCATGTAACAGCAAACGTTACCAGCCTCACCTTTAAAGTACACCAGGATCGGACTGCCGCATGTAAGCGGCAGAAAACAGGAAAACGGGACGGGCGCGTAAGCGTCGAGGTCACGTTTAAGAAACTTGTGACTGGTGAAAAGGACCTATCACGTCATTGTGATTAGAATAAAAACAAACGACGGACTAATCGATCCCAAGGGTGATGGGCGCCATCTTTGTGAGCCGAAAAAGGAAAAGAAAGGAGAAAAACGGGTGCCATCTTTATGTGACAAAATAAAATATCAAGACAAAAGTCCCGCCATCTTTGGGGACCAAGTGTTATCATTTTATAATGGTCTGATGCTTGATAGAGAAACATAATGAAAGTTAATAGAGCATTCTACAAAGAGAAAGTGAGTTAAAAGGGGAGAGAAGTGAAATTCCTAAACGGGGACTAAAAATAAGGCAGAACAGCCCAAAAAAATTCGTGAAAATGTATTAAATTAAATTAAGGTGGAAGGACCCTATATGAGAACAATAACAATAGTGTCACAGAGGTACAACAAAACACTACAATACTATAACATATGTATCTCAAAAGAAGCACCTAAGATAAGGTTTGGCAAATATCAATACATTTCAGATTTCAGTTCCTGAGAAGCGAAAGAAGATAAAGCAGAAAACCTTATGTTGTTTACATTAACCAATAACGCCATTCATGATCTTTGTTGAGGGCGTTGTTAACTGTATCATATTTAATAATTAGGCAGCTTTCTTCTTGGCGTAGTCGCAGTAATGTGTTGCCACCTCTTGGAGAGGGTGTAATGCGTCGTAGGCCAACGAAGGTAAAGATGCGTTGGTGTTGATGATAATTAATAAAGTGTTCAACCATTGGTGCTTGAGTATCAGACTTTTGTATGTTTCGAAAGTGTTCCTGGATTCTGGTTTTTAAAGGACGGATCGTACTGCCAATATAAGTTAGGTTGCAAGAGCACCAAATAGCATAAACAACATGAGTACTAGCACAGTTAATGAAGTCAGTGATCCGATGAGTACAGTTGTTGATGTTGACTAATGTAGATTTAGAAAACCCAATTTACATTCAGAGCATTTACTGCAGGTGTAGAAACCTTGTGGTTTAGATGGTAGAAAGGTAGTAGAAGGCCTTCGTTGAAAAAATGAGGGGCAAAGTTTATTACGAAGGTTAGGTGCCCGCCTAAAACCTACTTGAGGGTGGTTAGTGATATATTGGTTGATAGAAGAGTTGTTCAGGAGTAAGAACCAATATTTACTTAATGATTTTCGAATATGTTTGTGACCATTATGAAAGGCTGTAATAAAGCGAACAGTTGTGTTCTTAGTGGTTTGTTTGGGTTTATTCAGCAGGGAGTTCCGATCCATACTTACTTCATTTCTGATGGTATTTAGGGAGGCCCTATTGTAGCCCCTAGATGTAAGTCTCATGGTCATTTCAAAAGATGTTTTGTCATAATCAGAGATGTTAGTGCAGTTGAGTCTAGCTCGTCTAAATTCGCCTTTGGGTATATTTTGAATAGTGCTCGATGAAGGACAACTGGTGGCATGAGGAATTGAGTTAGCAGATGTCGTTTTACGAAAAAACTTGGTCTGGAGTATATTATCTTCAACAAAAATCAATAAATCTAGATACTCAATTGAAGAATTGAAAATTTGATAAGTTACCTCTATCTCCCAAGGGTTTGGTTTGAGGGACTGAATAAACTGACGAAGGTGGGCCTCTGAGCCTTGCCAAATAAGCAGGATATCATCAATATATCGTCCCCAAAAAATAATGTGTTTGGTGAAGTATTCCGAGCGATCTGACCAGAGCCAATAGTTTTCCACAGCTCCCATCAGGATACAAGCGTAGGGTGGAGCAAATTTTGCCCCCATCGCAGTCCCTTGGAGCTGTAAGTAAAAATTGCCATCAAAGAGAAAATTATTGTTTTCAAGACTGAATTTAAGAAAGTCCAAAATCATAGCATTCCATGTCAGGTACTGCACCGATCTGGTAGACAAGCATTTGCTCACTGCTGCAAGGCCATCATTATGTTTGATAGAAGTATAAAGACTAACAACATCAATGGTTGCAAGAAAGTAGTCTGATTGCCACTCTATATCTTGTAGCTTTTGTAAGATATCTTTAGTGTCTCTAACATAAGAGGACAAATTGGTCATAAATGGTTGAAGTTCTTTATCAATAAGGGATCCCAGCTTAGAGCATATAGAGTTTACTCCTGAGATTATAGGTCTGCCCTTTGGTGGATGTCCTGCTTTATGAATTTTGGGTAGAAGATACAATGTCGGGATGGTAGGGAATTGGAGAAAAAGAGCAAATTTTTCAGAGCTGGAAAGCGTTTGACAGGAGTGCCAATGCTCCAGAAGTTCAAGCAATTTTTGTTGTATTTCAGCTGTAGGATTGTGTGAGAGTTTCTTATAACATGTCTTGTCTTGAAGCTGACGATAGGCTTCAGTAAGGTAGTCATCAGTATTAAGAATAACAATATTTCCACCTTTATCATCCTCTTTTATGATAATATTGCTCTTGGTTCTCAAATGTTTTACTGCCGTTACATGGTCACCATGGATATTGGTAGGTAAATATCTTCTTCGGTCACTGTACCATTTGTATTGACGATCAAGGTCACGTAATACTGCTGTTGAGAACAAATCAATAGAATTCCCGCCGGGAGAGTAGGAGTAAATGTAGATTTAGTACGAAGATCAGAAGAAACATATTGGTTAGTGTTAAGGTCAAGTTCTTGAGCAATAGAAGATAGTGTGGCATCTGGTTCAGTAGTATTAGAGAGATTGCAAAGAAAAGAGATATCAGACAGATCTTGAACTGTAATGTCATGTGAGGAATCTATAAAAGGTGGTGAAATGGAAGATGTAGGTATAGAGGCGAAAAAAGATTTTAGTTTAAGGTGACAAATAAATTTGAAAAAATCAATTTTAGTTTGAGTGATGTCCCAGAAGTTAGTTGGACAAAAGGACAGACCCCGATTGAGAATTAATTGATCAGTTGTGGATAATTCGTAATTAGAAAGGTTCACAGTCAGATTTTCTGAGTTGGGTTGTTTTGCTCCGAGCTCTGGTTTGTATGCCTGAGGTACTTGGGGTAACTTGAGTAATATCTGGTGGTTTTGCTCTTGTGTCCTTTAAAGTTCCCAGGTGATGACGTCTTGCCTCTTCTAAAAAATTCACTTGTGGCCTGGTCAGAGTGCAATTTGAGGAGTCATCTGTTGACTCAACTTCAGATGATGGAGGAGTATCATGACTGGTTTGTGTTTCTAAAGAGAGATTTGAGTCCTTAATATTGTCATATTTCCTACTAAACGTATACACTCTCCCGTGTTGATAATCATGTAGGTCTCTTCTAAATTTCCTGTTCTTTCTCTGTATTATATCTTCCTCATATCGATCTATAACATTGTTCAAATAGCATAATTTTTAGTGGTGATTTCTCCCCAGTTCGCTTCTTCTATACGTTGAGTCAAATTATCAACTTCCTTTTGATGTTTGTCATATTCTTCCTCGGAGATTTCTATTAACTGTTTAATCATGTTAATTGATGCCATTTTCAAATTGGTTTCCCATTTCTGTAAATGTTCTTGAGAGGTGGTATCCATAGGTGGAAAAATCAAAATGCGGAGACCCCGTGGGATGCGGTCATTTTCCAAATATTTTTTCAATGAGGCAATTTCCCACCACTTTGATGTTTCCTTCTTCAGTGATTTTTCCAACGCCAAGAACGTGCTTTTGGCGGATAATAGATTGGGAGTGGAGAAGTGAGGAATACCCACCCCAGACGAATTAAAAACTTGTTGTAGTTTGTGATCACGTTGTTCACGTCTATTGATATGAGAGGACATCTTGCAAAGATTCTAGGTTTATTACAGGAAAAGAATAGTTAAACCATGTAAATGAAAGTCAAAGCTCCAATACTGGAGAGGGTCCAAATTCACTATTCTCCTGTAGGAGTGCCTTGTTCATGAGTTGGGGGACTTGACCAGAGGACAAGGACCCACATCCTCTAGGAAGGGTATAAAGTACAAACAAAAGGTAAAGTCCCACTCAAAGAATTCTTGAAGTTATCAAATTAGAAATTGATTTCATTGTTGTACAGACGTTGTGATTTCATATGCTCAAAGAGTCACTTATTTTCGAAACAAAAATAATATCCAAAGTGATGACAAGGGAAGAGAAGGTCAGCCAACACGTGTTTCGCCCCCTCTGGCTATATAAGCCAGGGCTTTCTCAAGGCTGAAAAAGAAGAGCAAAATCAAATTCTCTGATAGAGTTAGTCAAGTATGACGGAAAGAAAACAGATACGAAGACACCACCAATTGGTGAGCCACAAAACTTATCCCGTGCGAAATAGATTCTAATGTGATGTTCCAGAATTGGAAAAATTCCGGCGTAAGAGTACTATAAAGATCACATCTGCTGAAAAGGAATCAATGTGTTTTCCCAAACACCAGCTGTGCCATAAAGACCAGGCTGATTTGTAAGTCTTCTTGGTGCCTGGGGCCCAGGAATGTGAAATGTATTGTGAAGCTTCTGACGAAATGATAGAGAGAGACTGGGAAGTCCTGAGATTTTCTATGCCGATAGAGTCAGGAGATTGTCCAAAATAAGGAAGTGGGGACGGTGAAGAGGGTCTAACAACAGATTCAGGAAAGAAGGAAGGAGAAAAGGGAAGTCCACAGAAAGTTCCAAAAGGGTAGGAAACCAGACTTGGGATTGCCAAAAGGGGGCTATAAGAACCAAGGTGGCTTGTTGACGACTGAGCTGTGCTAGTACCCTGCTGATCATGATAAAAGGAGGGAAAGTGTAATTGAGGGAGAGAGACCAATCTTGTACAAAGGCATCTGATGCCAAGGCTAAAGGATCTGGGCGCGAACTGTAAAATTCAGGAAGCTGAGTGTTTAGGCGGGATGCAAACAGATCTAATATAAAAGGCCCCCATTTGTTCTGAAGTTTTTTAAAAATTGAAGAATGAAGCTTCCCATCGCTGGAGTCTCGAAGATGACGGGAATGCCAATCTCATACTGAGTTGAAAGAATCTGCATGAACCGAAAGATGGTTTGAAAGGCAAAATTCCCAGAAGCTTTTGTCCAGTTCTGCTAAGGGTTTGGATTTTGTGCCCCTGAGGTGATTTATATAGCAGACCGCTGAAATATTGTCCATCCTGAGAAGGATAGCGCAATGGACCTTGTTCTTTGCTAGGCTTCTGATTGCAAAGGAGCCGTCAAGCATCTCTAAACAATTGATATGCAATTTGGACTCCTCTGAAGACCAAGTACCTCCAGTCGAGACTGGACCACAACGGGCCCCCAGCCTAAGCGGCTTGCATCTGATTCTAACACAAGATCTGAGGCTGATGCAAAGATACTTCTTCTGTTTCAAGCGTCTAAATGGTCTATCCACCATTGAAGTTCTGTACGTGAGTCGAGATCTAGAGGGATAATATCTGAATCAACAAAGGGAGGGACTGGGAGATTAGTTGGTCCAGTGTACGGTCTCCCAATTAACTGAACATACAAAAAAGGTGTACACTGTTCCAAATGGAAAAATATAATCACTAGGGGAACATTAAAGTTCAGGGGCAAGAGCCCTCACACATCCGAGAGGACGTCATGCTTCATCATCGGGTAGCTCCTCGTCAGACCGGCGCTGCAATGTCTGACGGGCTCCCCGTAAGGGGGCTCTTTGCCGGAGATCTTTTAGGTAGCAGCCGTGGTAGCGGACACTACAAGACCTGGTGTTGCGGTCAGGCGCTAATCCTGGCAGGAGAGTGAAAGCTAAAATTGGTTCCCAGTCTTAATAGGAGCGAGTCAATTTAATTAATCAATGGAATAAGACCGGGACCAAGATTAAAAACAGAAGGAAAGTGTAAAATGAGGAGTAATGCTCAACCACTTTCTGCATGGTGCTGGAGCTTAAGGAGATTATCGTCGGGCTCCTAGGACATGGTCATCATGTTTCGCGTACAGTGGTCTAACAAGATCCTATGACTCTTCTTCAGGACCAATACATAATAAGACTTCTCCTGTCTATATTACCGAAAGTTTGCAAAAATGTCAAACAAATCATATAGTCACTTACATTGAAGTTCACTAATTGTCAGAAACCTCTAATGGTCGCCCATCCCTTGGTACATGGGGGGGCCCTTGGGAAGTAGCATGTAGTCTTCACACAAAGGACTGATAAACCTCCACAGAACCCTGACAGGACTGGGCTGAAAGGGAACTTGAGCACTTCAAAACCACTCTTTGAAGTCTCCCCCACTTCAAAGGCATTTTTAGGTACATAAATTGGGTCTCTGACCCTACCAACTCAGACACTCCTGGACCTACACCTGCACCCTGTCAGAGGAGCTACGTAGGCTGCTCAAAGGACTCATCTGGCCTGCTTTGCTGCGAAGGACTGCTGCCCTGCTGCCCCGCAGGCCTCTGATTTTGCTGGAAGGACTTTGCCTTCCCTTGCGGTGCTCTCCAAGGGCTGGGATCAAGCTTACCTCCTGTTTCTGAAGTTTCAGGGCCAACAAAGACTTCACTTCTTCAAGAAACTCCTTGTGCGTCGAAAATTGATGCAATGCCTGCATTGCAGCTGAGAAATAGCCATATAGCCGACCAGAACAATGCAGCACCGACTTCCCAACTGGAAATTCGATGCAGCGCATGCTTTGGGATGGAAAATTTGACACATCACCTACTGGATCGACGCAGTGCTTGCTCATTCTTCCAGTGCATCGAGGATTTTCAACTCATCGTCCCTGGGTGTCAAAGTATTCCTGCTTCGCAGTGAGGAACCAAAACTGCACACCAAAAAACGATGCAAACCCTTTGTAACGTGGAAAGAAATGACGCATTGTTTGTCCCACATCGGAAAATCGAATGCAACACTGTATTTTTTCACGCTTCGCCTCCTCTGCGGTCTCCGTGTGTTGTTATTTTTCATGCATTCCTGGCACTGTGTGTAACAATTAAAGAACTGCTTATTTCTAAGGATTGAGACTTTTTAAAACTTTTTGAAAGTTGTGCTTGTTGGATGTTTGTCCTTTTGACCTTATTTTATTCAGATAAATATTATCTATCTTTCTAAACATGTGTGGTATATTTTTGTGGTGTTTTCACTTTGTTACTGTATGATTTATTGCACAAATACTTTACACATTGCCTTCTAGGTTAAACCTGACTGCTCAGTGCCAAGCTACCAGAGGCTGGGCACAGGATAATTTGAATTGTGTTGTGACTTACCCTGACTAGGATTGTGGTCCCTACTTGGACAAGGGTATATACTTCTGCCAGGAGACCTCATTTTTAACAATAGTGAATTTAGCTGATAAATGCTTGAGAGATAAGGCAACATTGCCTGGCCATGAAATAAACACACGTAGGACCAAGTTAACATTCCATATAGCAGTACACTTGGTAACAGGAGGTTTAGCAAAACATACTCCCTTTAACATATGACAAACCAGTGGGTGTTCAAAGATAGGTTTTCCATCCACTCCGATATATTCTGCAGATATTGTTGATCTGTAAATGTTAATGGTCTGATAAACTTTCCCTGGAAATGCAAGGGAAGCTAGAAAATTCACTAACAGGGTCACATGTACTGAAATGAGATCGGAATCCCTGTCCAAACACCAGCTACATCAGAGCAATCAGGCTGAACTGTAAACATTTGCTGTGCCCGGGGCCCAGGATTGTTGGCTAAATTGGACAGCCTCCTCCGAATTTCCTGTGGTTCTCCAGGATGCCCCAAAATACTCCATGCTATGAGGCAAAAGGAGCCCTGTAGAATGAGATTGGGATGAAGACCCTAAGGATTGAGGATCAAATTGGGAAATGGAGGAATTCACACTGGAAGGTCTGGAGACAGTTCCAATAATGTTGGGTACCATGGTTGGAATTGCCAATACGGGGTTATTAGAACAAGAGATGATTGTTGTCTGCAGGCTTGAGAAAGGACTCAGGCAATGAAAAGGAACAGGGGAAGGCATAAAGGAGGGACTGATTCCAAGACTGAAGGGACGCATCTGTAGCAAAAGCTAGAGGATCTGGTCTTCAATGGAGAAACAGAAGGCAGTTGAGAATTGGTATGGGAAGCAGAGGTCAATTGACATGGCTCCGAAGATTGAAGAACGATGATTGAATACTGAAGGATGAAGCCTCCAGTTGCTTAAATCGCAAAGATGTCTGAAATACCAGTCGGCCACCGTGTTCAATTTGCCTGGAAGATACTCTTCTTTGACGGAGATGCTCCCTTAAAGAGAAAATTCCCAAAGACTCTTCCCAACGATTGCCCAATGTTTGGACCTTGTACCTCCAAGAGTGTTTATGTACCTGACAGCCGACAGATTGTCCACGTGTAAAAGGACTGTGCATTTTACTATGTCTTTTATAAACCACTGGATGGTAAAGTAACCTGCAAGCATCTCTAAACAATTGATGTGCAGTGAATACTCACGAAGAGACCACGTACCTCCAGTTGAAAGTTGACTATATCTTGCGCCCCAACCTGTCCGACTTGCATCTGACTCTAACACAAGATCTGGTGCAGCCGAGTAAATAGTTTTCCCGTTCCAAGAGTCTAAATGACTCAGCCACCAGAGGAGTTCTTCCCTGGATTCTGAATCCAAACTTACAGGATCCAAATATCAACCTCCTGGATTCTGAATCCAAACTTACCGGATCCAAATACCAACCCCTTGAGCAGATGTCTAATCTTCAATCTTTACAGGCCTCTGTAATGGAGAGGGCTTGGAAAAATGGCTTAAATTAAGGAAGTTAGAAGAAAGGGCATGTCAAATCTCCTTCTTTATTAAATCCACTTTTTTTTTTAACTGGAGCATTGACCGAGAAGTGTCTATGATGAAACCTAAAAATTCCAGATGTTAGGATGGTATCAGAGAAGACCTTTGAACATTTATTAGGAATCCTAATCTTAATGAAACATCTTGACATAGATTTAGATTGGTTAGAAGGCAAGGCTGGTCCTGGGCCATGCTTAAGAAATCGTCTAGGTAGACAATGAGTCTTACACCTTGACTTCTGAGGAAGGATACCACCAGTTTCCTAATCTTGGTGAAACACCAAGGGGTATAAGAGAGATGGAAAGGAAGAGTTTTGAAACTGAAAAAGGATTGACCCCAATGAAATGAAAGACATTTCTTGTAGGAAGGATGAACAGGAACTGTCAAGTAAGCGTCTTGAAGATCTAGACGTACCAACAAAGCGTCCTGAAAAAGGAGGTCTCTGAGATGAAGAATGGCTTCCATTATGAAATGATGGTAAACCACAAAGTTGTGGAATAGTTTTTGGTTGTTGAGTGGACAATGCTTCTTATTCTTTTTGAGAACTAGTTAAATGGTGCTGATAAAACCAGATGGGTCAAAAGGAGTCTGTTCTATAGCATGTTTTGAAAGAAGGCATTGCACTTCCTTTCGGAAAAGGCCGGACTGTTCCTGTGAGAACTGTAGAGTTTAGGGTAGACGACTCTGGTACTGGAATCTGGTATAGCTCTATGCAATAACCCTGAATATGCTGAATCACCCAAGGATCTGACATTAGAGACAACCAAGCATCCAGATAATACACCAAACTGCCTCCTTCGAGAGGAAGGCCAAAATTGGAAGTTCTTACCTGAGGATTGGTCGCCTTTGGCCCTGTATCCCCTGTTCTGGAATCCACAGGGTTTATACTCTTGATAATAGTCTAGTTGGTGGCCTTGATTGTAGAAGCCTCTAAGGGGATGACCCCATGAGGAATAACAGCCAGCAAAGTGACCCTTTCCTTTGCCAGTCCAGCCAAAAATCCGAGAACAGAAAATCTTTTTCATGCAAAACTGGTCTTTGTATATGGTTGCAAATGTTGGGACATATTTGTCCATTTCTTTTATAAAAGAATCTTCAAACAAGAGCCCATTAGTCTGAGGTTCCTTCTCCTTAGTTGTCATTCTATTGAGCTTCATGTCTATTTTTAATAATATATAAAAATATATTTTTAATAAAAGGCTCTTACGCCTTTCTCACAAAATGTAGGCATTTGTATTCTCCAACATACAAACTGCATGTTGTGCCCAATTAGAATGGGTTTCAGGGTCTACTTGTTCCACTTCCATCTTTGCCTCCTCGGCCAGATCTATTATCTTGGTCAATGGACCCACCAAGTTCAAAATTCTACCCCAGCAGTTAGATCAGGCTCTATCTACTCCTTTATTGTGGTCCTGTTTTGAAAAAAACAGTTACATGTTTGGATCTAATCAAATCAAATCAAAATCAGCTTTATTACATTTTTTGTTAAAATCATAAAAGTGCATGATAAAAGACTGTGATAAATAGTTTTTCATTTTTTAATTTCTTTATTCATGCTTTTCAACACAAGTTAATACAGAAAGCGATTGCACCATTGCGCAACATAATATTCACATAGCCCACGCAGTCAAATATTGTCTTCCATAGCCTTCACTTATTTTGGCAATAAATACAACAAATGGCAGTCCCATTCAACTTGAACCCTCTCCCGTCTCTCCCCACACCTACCCACCGAGGAAAATAATATGTCACAGCTTCCTACGGGCCACAAGGAACCACAAAACTGTAACAGCATGTATTTAGGGGTTATTGATCGTCCCATCTTCAAGACCTTCTCCCTCCGGCTCACCCATTTCTTTGTCAATCAGGTATTCTTTATAAACTTCCCAATATTGTGCAGGCCTGTTGGTTGGGGGAAATAATTCTTTATATGTGTCAGTTTGCGTGTTGCAGTACACCATATTCTTGTGCCACTCCTCTATTGTTGGCAAAGGACCCCGATCCCAGCGCATTGCTGTGCGACGCTTAGTCAGCAGCAACCCAAAAGCTATCAAACACCGAACCGACTTCTGTGCTCCCCTGTCCCAGCCTAGCAGCGCCACGAGTGGCTTGCGTTCCAGCTGATGTCCTCCTATGCATTCTAATTCTGCGAATACTTGTCCCCAGAATGGCTGAATGGCTGGTAGGACCATGACAAATGGAAAAAACCTGCCTGGTCTTCCCCACATCTTGGACAAGTGTCCTCTGGATGCAACCCATATCTACAGAGTTTGAGGGGTGTATAATATACCCTATTCATGTATTTAAAGTGTATCAAGCGGTGTCTGCCATTCAAAGAGACTGTGTGGGTTATCGAACAGCAGTATTGCCACTGTTCATCCGTTAACTGCAACCCCTAATCTCTCTGCCATTCAACTCTAGCATTTATCAGCTCATGTACACACTCCTTCTGTACCTGCGCATAGAGTTTAGACACCAAACGCCAGGGTTCTCATCTGTAATAATCACAGAGAGGGACTGAATGCCCAGTGGTTCACGCAACTCCTCACCCAGAAGGGCACCCATTGCATGCCTGGCTCTATGCATTCTAATTCTGCGAATACTTGTCCCCAGAATGGCTGAATGTCTGGTAGGACCATGACAAATGGAAAAAACCTGCCTGGTCCTCCCCACATCTTGGACAAGTGTCCTCTGGATGCAACCCATATCTACAGAGTTTGAGGGGTGTATAATATACCCTATTCATGTATTTAAAGTGTATCAAACGGTGTCTGCCATTCAAAGAGACTGTGTGGGTTATCGAACAGCAGTATTGCCACTGTTCATCCGTTAACTGCAACCCCTAATCTCTCTGCCATTCAACTCTAGCATTTATCAGCTCATGTACACGCTCCTTCTGTACCTGCGCATAGAGTTTAGACACCAAACGCCAGGGTTCTCATCTGTAATAATCACAGAGAGGGACTGAATGTCCAGTGGTTCACGCAACTCCTCACCCAGAAGGGCACCCATTGCATGCCTGGCTCTATAAAACTGATATTGCAGAAGCGTAGCCGTCTCACTCGCCCGCTCCATCGCCATGTCGCATGTACACATGCCACCATCATGGAAAAAATCCTGAGTCGCGTAATATTTAGCTTATGCATGGCCTCCAACGCACTTTTATCTCGCCACAACGCGTACCACGCACACCACTTCAGAGGCACGTGCGGAGAATATAGCAGGGTGAGCCCCTGTCAGACCATCAGGCTATGCCAGGCCTGTGTGATAGTGTTCAAGGAAGCAAATTCCCCATATCTTCGAGACAGGGAATTAAAGACCCTACTCAGCAAAACATCTGGGGCCGCCAGCTCATGTTCTATTTTTAGAACTGGCAAGTCTTGAGAGCCATGTATCCAGGTTTGGGCAAAAATAGCATGGGCGACTCTGTAATACAGCTCCAGATCAGGCGCGTTAAGCCCACCCATCTCGTACGGTAGGGTCAGGGTCTGCCATTTGACTCTCAGCTGCTTTCCTACCCAGGCCAGCTTAACAAGCAGAGCCCTCAAGGTTGGAAAAAATGCCTTCTGTAGTGACATAGGGAGATTCTGAAAAAGGAACAAATATCTTGGAAGCACCGCCATTTTCATGAGGGCTATTTGACCCACCAACGAGAGCGGCAGCCTGACCCATCTCTCCACATTTCTTGCCAGTGCTTTAATCGCGACCTCATAGTTATCCGCCATTATTATCTTAGGATCTGTATGGCCTTGGATGCCTAGGTACCAAACCGATCCCGTTTCCCACTTAAGGGGGAAATCCACATCCACTGGAGTCGTGGCTGAAGTCAGGGGGAACACTATGGACTTATCCCAGTTAATCCTAGGCCAGAATGGGTGCCGTATTTTATAATCTCTCTTAATATCGGTGCTACATTAAGGTGTGGGTCTTGGATATATAGCAAGGTGTCATCCGTATATGCAGAGATCACCAAATTATGGCCCATATTTATACTTTTTGACGCAAAACTGCGCCAACGCAGTTTTGCGTAAAAAAAATTAGCGCCGGCTAACGCCATTCTGAAGCGCCATGCGGGCGCCGTATTTATTGAATGACGTTAGCCGGCGTTAGCCGCCGTTGCTGTCTGGTGTGCGTTAAAAAAAACGACGTACACCAGGCAGCGCCGGCGTAGGGGGAAAATGGCGTATGGGCGTCCACAAATGGTGCAAGTCAGGCTGAGGCAAAAAAATCGCCACAACCCGATTTGCGCCATTTTTTTACGATGCCCATCCCCCATTGAAATGACTCCTGTCTTAGCAAAGACAGGAGTCATGCCCCCTTGCCCAATGGCCATGCCCAGGGGACTTCTGTCCCCAGGGCATGGTCATTGGGCATAGTGGCATGTAGGGGGGCACAAATCAGGCCCCCCTATGCCACAATTTAAAAAAAAAAAAAAACTTACCTGGACTTACCTTAATGTCCCTGGGGTGGGTCCCTCCATCCTTGGGTGTCCTCCTGGGGTGGGCAAGGGGGGTCCCTGGGGGCAGGGGAGGGCACCTCTGGGCTTATTCTGAGCCCACAGGTCCCTTAACGCCTGCCCTGACCCAGGCGCTAAAATCCGGCGCAAATGCGGGTTTTTTAGTCCCGCCCACTCCCGGGCGTCATTTTTGCCCGGGAGTATAAATACGACGCATATGCATCGCAGTCATTTTTTAAGACGGGAACGCCTACCTTGCATATCATTAACGCAAGGAAGGTGTTCACGCAAAAAAATGACGCTAACTCCATGAACTTTGGCGCTAGATGCGTCTAACGCCAAAGTATAAATATGGAGTTAGTTTTGCGTCGAAAAAAACAACGCAAATTTGGCGCAAACGGAGTATAAATATGCCCCTATATTTCTGGAAACGGAGACCTCGATAACTATGATATTCTCCAATGCACATGCCAGTGGCTCTGCAACAATCGCATACAGCAGGGGCGACAGCAGACATCCCTGCCTAGTACCCCCAGTAATATGAAAGACGTCTGAAACCATGCCATTAACTCTGAGTCTGGCCAAAGGCTTCGCGTACAATGTTGTCATTCGTTGTAGAAAGACAGTCCCCACTCCCAACTGCCGCAGAACTGCTGTCATAAAATGCCACTCCACTGAATCAAAGGCCTTCTTCACATCCAAGAAAACAGCCACAGCTTTCGTCTCCGGATTCACATTCTGTATAGCCCCAAAGACTGTACGGAGGTTAGCAGTAAGACTACGGCCTGGAATAAATCCCGATTGCTCAGGCTTAATCAATTTCGGTAAGAGTATGGCCAGTCGGTCTGCCAGGATCTTTGCATAAATTTTGGTGTCAACATTTATTAATGACAACGGGCTGTAGGACGAGCACGTGTTTCGCCCCCTCTGGCTATATAAGCTGGGGCTTTCTCAAGGCTGAAAAAGAAGAGCAAAATCAAATACTCTGATAGAGTTAATCAAGTATGACGGAAAGAAAACAGATACGAAGACACCACCAATTGGTGAGCCACAAAACTTATCCCGTGCGAAATAGATTCTAATGTGATGTTCCAGAATTGGAAAAATTCCGGCGTAAGAGGACTATAAAGATCACATCTGCTGAAAAGGAATCAATGTGTTTTCCCAAACACCAGCTGTGCCATAAAGACCAGGCTGATTTGTAAGTCTTCTTGGTGCCTGGGGCCCAGGAATGTGAAATGTATTGTGAAGCTTCTGACGAAATGATAGAGAGAGACTGGGAAGTCCTGAGATTTTCCATGGCGATAGAGTCAGGAGATTGTCCAAAATAAGGAAGTGGGGACGGTGAAGAGGGTCTAACAACAGATTCAGGAAAGAAGGAAGGAGAAAAGGGAAGTCCACAGAAAAGTTCCAAAAGGGTAGGAAACCAGACTTGGGATTGCCAAAAGGGGGCTAAAAGAACAAAGGTGGCTTGTTGACGACTGAGCTGTGCTAGTACCCTGCTGATCATGATAAAAGGAGGGAAAGTGTAATTGAGGGAGAGAGACCAATCTTGTACAAAGGCATCTGATGCCAAGGCTAAAGGATCTGGGCGCGAACTGTAAAATTCAGGAAGCTGAGTGTTTAGGCGGGATGCAAACAGATCTAATATAAAAGGCCCCCATTTGTTCTGAAGTTTTTTAAAAATTGAAGAATGAAGCTTCCAATCGCTGGAGTCTCGAAGATGACGGGAATGCCAATCTCATACTGAGTTGAAAGAATCTGCATGAACCGAAAGATGGTTTGAAAGGCAAAATTCCCAGAAGCTTTTGTCCAGTTCTGCTAAGGGTTTGGATTTTGTGCCCCTGAGGTGATTTATATAGCAGACCGCTGAAATATTGTCCATCCTGAGAAGGATAGCGCAATGGACCTTGTTCTTTGCTAGGCTTCTGATTGCAAAGGAGCCGTCAAGCATCTCTAAACAATTGATATGCAATTTGGACTCCTCTGAAGACCAAGTACCTCCAGTCGAGACTGGACCACAACGGGCCCCCAGCCTAAGCGGCTTGCATTTGATTCTAACACAAGATCTGGGGCTGATGCAAAGATACTTCTTCTGTTTCAAGCATCTAAATGGTCTATCCACCATTGAAGTTCTGTACGTGAGTCGAGATCTAGAGGGATAATATCTGAATCAACAAAGGGAGGGACTGGGAGATTAGTTGGTCCAGTGTACGGTCTCCCAATTAACTGAACATACAAAAAAGGTGTACACTGTTCCAAATGGAAAAATATAATCACTAGGGGAACATTAAAGTTCAGGAGCAAGAGCCCTCACACATCCGAGAGGATGTCATGCTTCATCATCGGGTAGCTCCTCGTCAGACCGGCGCTGCAATGTCTGACGGGCTCCCCGTAAGGGGGCTCTTTGCCGGAGATCTTTTAGGTAGCAGCCGTGGTAGCGGACACTACAAGACCTGGTGTTGCGGTCAGGAGCTAATCCTGGCAGGAGAGTGAAAGCTAAAATTGGTTACCAGTCTTAATAGGAGCGAGTCAATTTAATTAATCAATGGAATAAGACCGGCACCAAGATTAAAAACAGAAGGAAAGTGTAAAATGAGGAGTAATGCTCAACCACTTTATGCATGGTGCTGGAGCTTAAGGAGATTATCGTCGGGCTCCTAGGACATGGTCAACATGTTTCGCGTACAGTGGTCTAACAAGATCCTATGACGCTTCTTCAGGACCAATACATAATAAGACTTCTGTCTATATTACCGAAAGTTTGCAAAAATGTCAAACAAATCATATAGTCACTTACATTGAAGTTCACTAATTGTCAGAAACCTCTAATGGTCGCACATCCCTTGGTACATGGGGGGGCCCTTGGGAAGTAGCATGCAGTCTTCACACAAAGGACTGATAAACCTCCACAGAACCCTGACAGGACTGGGCTGAAAGGGAACTTGAGCACTTCAAAACCACTCTTTGAAGTCTCCCCCACTTTAAAGGCATTTTTAGGTACATAAATTGGGTCTCTGACCCTACCAACTCAGACACTCCTGGACCTACACCTGCACCCTGTCAGAGGAGCTACGTAGGCTGCTCAAAGGACTCATCTGGCCTGCTTTGATGCGAAGGACTCCTGCCCTGCTGCCCCGCAGGCCTCTGATTTTGGTGGAAGGACTTTGCCTTCCCTTGCGGTGCTCTCCAAGGGCTGGGATCAAGCTTACCTCCTGTTTCTGAAGTTTCAGGGCCAACAAAGACTTCACTTCTTCAAGAAACTCCTTGTGCGTCGCAAATTGATGCAATGCCTGCATTGCAGCTGAGAAATAGCCATATAGCCGACCAGAACAATGCAGCACCGACTTCCCAACTGGAAATTCGATGCAGCGCATGCTTTGCGATGGAAAATTTGACACATCACCTACTGGATCGACGCAGTGCCTGCTCATTCTTCCAGTGCATCGAGGATTTTCAACTCATCGTCCCTGGGTGTCAAAATATTCCTGCTTCGCAGTGAGGAACCAAGACTGCACACCAAAAAATGATGCAAACCCTTTGTAACGTGGAAAGAAATGACGCATTGTTTGTCCCACATCGGAAAATCAAATGCAACACTGTATTTTTTCACGCTTCGCCTCCTCTGCGGTCTCCGTGTGTTGTTATTTTTCTTGCATTCCAGGCACTGTGTGTAACAATTAAAGAACTGCTTATTTCTAAGGATTGAGACTTTTTAAAACTTTTTGAAAGTTGTGCTTGTTGGATGTTTGTCCTTTTGACCTTATTTTATTCAGATAAATATTATCTATCTTTCTAAACATGTGTGGTATATTTTTGTGGTGTTTTCACTTTGTTACTGTATGATTTATTGCACAAATACTTTACACATTGCCTTCTAGGTTAAACCTGACTGCTCAGTGCCAAGCTACCAGAGGCTGGGCACAGGATAATTTGAATTGTGTTGTGACTTACCCTGACTAGGATTGTGGTCCCTACTTGGACAAGGGTATATACTTCTGCCAAGAGACCCCATTTTTAACAATAGTGAATTTAGCTAATAAATGCTTGAGAGATAAGGCAACATTGCCTGGCCATGAAATAAACACACGTAGGACCAAGTTAACATTCCATATAGCAGTACACTTGGTAACAGGAGGTTTAGCAAAACATACTCCCTTTAACATATGACAAACCAGTGGGTGTTCAAAGATAGGTTTTCCATCCACTCCGATATATTCTGCAGATATTGTTGATCTGTAAATGTTAATGGTCTGATAAACTTTCCCTGGAAATGCAAGGGAAGCTAGAAAATTCACTAACAGGGTTACATGTACTGAAATGAGATCGGAATCCCTGTCCAAACACCAGCTACATCAGAGCAATCAGGCTGAACTGTAAACATTTGCTGTGCCCGGGGCCCAGGATTGTTGGCTAAATTGGACAGCCTCCTCCGAATTTCCTGTGGTTCTCCAGGATGCCCCAAAATACTCCATGCTATGAGGTAAAAGGAGCCCTGTAGAATGAGATTGGGATGAAGACTCTAAGGATTGAGGATCAAATTGGGAAATGGAGGAATTCACACTGGAAGGTCTGGAGACAGTTCCAATAATGTTGGGTACCATGGTTGGAATTGCCAATACGGGGTTATTAGAACAAGAGATGATTGTTGTCTGCAGGCTTGAGAAAGGACTCAGGCAATGAAAAGGAACAGGGGAAGGCATAAAGGAGTGACTGATTCCAAGACTGAAGGGACGCATCTGTAGCAAAAGCTAGAGGATCTGGTCTTCAATGGAGAAACAGAAGGCAGTTGAGAATTGGTATGGGAAGCAGAGGTCAATTGACATGGCTCCGAAGATTGAAGAACGATGATTGAATACTGAAGGATGAAGCCTCCAGTTGCTTAAATCGCAAAGATGTCTGAAATACCAGTCGGCCACCGTGTTCAATTTGCCTGGAAGATACTCTTCTTTGACGGAGATGCTCCCTTAAAGAGAAAATTCCCAAAGACTCTTCCCAACGATTGCCCAATGTTTGGACCTTGTACCTCCAAGAGTGTTTATGTACCTGACAGCCGACAGATTGTCCACGTGTAAAAGGACTGTGCATTTTACTATGTCTTTTATAAACCACTGGATGGTAAAGTAACCTGCAAGCATCTCTAAACAATTGATGTGCAGTGAATACTCACGAAGAGACCACGTACCTCCAGTTGAAAGTTGACCATATCTTGCGCCCCAACCTGTCCGACTTGCATCTGACTCTAACACAAGATCTGGTGCAGCAGAGTAAATTGTTTTCCCGTTCCAAGCGTCTAAATGACTCAGCCACCAGAGGAGTTCTTCCCTGGATTCTGAATCCAAACTTACAGGATCCAAATATCAACCTCCTGGATTCTGAATCCAAACTTACCGGATCCAAATACCAACCCTTTGAGCAGATGTCTAATCTTCAATCTTTACAGGCCTCTGTAATGGAGAGGGCTTGGAAAAATGGCTTAAATTAAGGAAGTTAGAAGAAAGGGCATGTCAAATCTCCTTCTTTATTAAATCCACTTTTTTTTTTAACTGGAGCATTGACCGAGAAGTGTCTATGATGAAACCTAAAAATTCCAGATGTTGGGATGGTATCAGAGAAGACCTTTGAACATTTATTAGGAATCCTAATCTTAATGAAACATCTTGACATAGATTTAGATTGGTTAGAAGGCAAGGCTGGTCCTGGGCCATGCTTAAGAAATCGTCTAGGTAGACAATGAGTCTTACACCTTGACTTCTGAGGAAGGATACCACCAGTTTCATAATCTTGGTGAAACACCAAGGGGTATAAGAGAGATGGAAAGGAAGAGTTTTGAAACTGAAAAAGGATTGACCCCAATGAAATGAAAGACATTTCTTGTAGGAAGGATGAACAGGAACTGTCAAGTAAGCGTCTTGAAGATCTAGACGTACCAACAAAGCGTCCTGAAAAAGGAGGTCTCTGAGATGAAGAATGGCTTCCATTATGAAATGATGGTAAACCACAAAGTTGTGGAATAGTTTTTGGTTGTTGAGTGGACAATGCTTCTTATTCTTTTTGAGAACTAGTTAAATTGTGCTGATAAAACCAGATGGGTCAAAAGGAGTCTGTTCTATAGCATGTTTTGAAAGAAGGCATTGCACTTCCTTTCGGAAAAGGCCGGACTGTTCCTGTGAGAACTGTAGAGTTTAGGGTAGACGACTCTGGTACTGGAATCTGGTATAGCTCTATGCAATAACCCTGAATATGCTGAATCACCCAAGGATCTGACATTAGAGACAACCAAGCATCCAGATAATACACCAAACTGCCTCCTTCGAGAGGAAGGCCAAAATTGGAAGTTCTTACCTGAGGATTGGTCGCCTTTGGCCCTGTATCCCCTGTTCTGGAATCCACAGGGTTTATACTCTTGATAATAGTCTAGTTGGTGGCCTTTATTGTAGAAGCCTCTAAGGGGATGACCCCATGAGGAATAACAGCCAGCAAAGTGACCCTTTCCTTTGCCAGTCCTGCCAAAAATCCGAGAACAGAAAATCTTTTTCATGCAAAACTGGTCTTTGTATATGGTTGCAAATGTTGGGACATATTTGTCCATTTCTTTTATAAAAGAATCTTCAAACAAGAGCCCATTAGTCTGAGGTTCTTTCTCCTTAGTTGTCATTCTATTGAGCTTCATGTCTATTTTTAATAATATATAAAAATATATTTTTAATAAAAGGCTCTTACGCCTTTCTCACAAAATGTAGGCATTTGTATTCTCCAACATACAAACTGCATGTTGTGCCCAATTAGAATGGGTTTCAGGGTCTACTTGTTCCACTTCCATCTTTGCCTCCTCGGCCAGATCTATTATCTTGGTCAATGGACCCACCAAGTTCAAAATTCTACCCCAGCAGTTAGATCAGGCTCTATCTACTCCTTTATTGTGGTCCTGTTTTGAAAAAAACAGTTACATGTTTGGATCTAATCAAATCAAATCAAAATCAGCTTTATTAAATTTTTTGTTAAAATCATAAAAGTGCATGATAAAAGACTGTGATAAATAGTTTTTCATTTTTTAATTTCTTTATTCATGCTTTTCAACACAAGTTAATACAGAAAGCGATTGCACCATTGCGCAACATAATACCCACATAGCCCACGCAGTCAAATATTGTCTTCCATAGCCTTCACTTATTTTGGCAATAAATACAACAAATGGCAGTCCCATTCAACTTGAACCCTCTCCCGTCTCTCCCCACACCTACCCACCGAGGAAAATAATATGTCACAGCTTCCTACGGGCCACAAGGAACCACAAAACTGTAACAGCATGTATTTAGGGGTTATTGATCGTCCCATCTTCAAGACCTTCTCCCTCCGGCTCACCCATTTCTTTGTCAATCAGGTATTCTTTATAAACTTCCCAATATTGTGCAGGCCTGTTGGTTGGGGGAAATAATTCTTTGTATGTGTCAGTTTGCGTGTTGCAGTACACCATATTCTTGTGCCACTCCTCTATTGTTGGCAACGGACCCCGATCCCAGCGCATTGCTGTGCGACGCTTAGTCAGCAGCAACCCAAAAGCTATCAAACACCGAACCGACTTCTGTGCTCCCCTGTCCCAGCCTAGCAGCGCCACAAGTGGCTTGCGTTCCAGCTGATGCCCTCCTATGCATTCTAATTCTGCGAATACTTGTCCCCAGAATGGCTGAATGGCTGGTAGGACCATGACAAATGGAAAAAACCTGCCTGGTCTTCCCCACATCTTGGACAAGTGTCCTCTGGATGCAACCCATATCTACAGAGTTTGAGGGGTGTATAATATACCCTATTCATGTATTTAAAGTGTATCAAGCGGTGTCTGCCATTCAAAGAGACTGTGTGGGTTATCGAACAGCAGTATTGCAACTGTTCATCCGTTAAATGCAACCCCTAATCTCTCTGCCATTCAACTCTAGCATTTATCAGCTCATGTACACACTCCTTCTGTACCTGCGCATAGAGTTTAGACACCAAATGCCAGGGTTCTCATCTGTAATAATCACAGAGAGGGACTGAATGTCCAGTGGTTCACGCAACTCCTCACCCAGAAGGGCACCCATTGCATGCCTGGCTCTATAAAACTGATATTGCAGAAGCGTAGCCATCTCACTCGCCCGCTCCATCGCCATGTCGCATGTACACATGCCACCATCTTGGAAAAAATCCTGAGTCGCGTAATATTTAGCTTATGCATGGCCTCCAACGCACTTTTATCTCGCCACAACGCGTACCACGCACACCACTTCAGAGGCACGTGCGGAGAATATAGCAAGGTGAGCCCCTGCCAGACCATCAGGCTATGCCAGGCCTGTGTGATAGTGTTCAAGGAAGCAAATTCCCCATATCTTCGAGACGGGGAATTAAAGACCCTACTCAGCAAAACATCTGGGGCCGCCAGCTCACATTCTATTTTTAGAAATGACAAGTCTTGAGAGCCATGTATCCAGGTTTGGGCAAAAATAGCATGGGCGACTCTGTAATACAGCTCCAGATCAGGCGCGTTAAGCCCACCCATCTCGTACGGTAGGGTCAGGGTCTGCCATTTGACTCTCAGCTGCTTTCCTACCCAGGCCAGCTTAACAAGCAGAGCCCTCAAGGTCGCAAAAAATGCCCTCTGTAACGACATAGGGAGATTCTGAAAAAGGAACAAATATCTTGGAAGCACCACCATTTTCATGAGGGCTATTTGACCCACCAAAGAGAGCGGCAGCCTGACCCATCTCTCCACATTTCTTGCCAGTGCTTTAATCGCGACCTCATAGTTATCCGCCATTATTATCTTAGGATCTGTATGGCCTTGGATGCCTAGGTACCAAACCGATCCCGTTTCCCACTTAAGGGGGAAATCCACATCCACTGGAGTCATGGCTGAAGTCAGGGGGAACACTATGGACTTATCCCAGTTAATCCTAGGCCAGAATGGGTGCCGTATTTTATAATCTCTCTTAATATCGGTGCTACATTAAGGTGTGGGTCTTGGATATATAGCAAGGTGTCATCCGTATATGCAGAGATCACCAAATTATGGCCCATATTTATACTTTTTGACGCAAAACTGCGCCAACGCAGTTTTGCTTAAAAAAAATTAGCGCCGGCTAACGCCATTCTGAAGCGCCATGCGGGCGCCGTATTTATTGAATGACGTTAGCCGGCGTTAGCCGCCGGCGCTGTCTGGTGTGCGTTAAAAAAAACGACGTACACCAGGCAGCGCCGGCGTAGGGGGAAAATGGCGTATGGGCGTCCACAAATGGTGCAAGTCAGGCTGAGGCAAAAAAATCGCCACAACCCGATTTGCGCCATTTTTTTACGATGCCCATCCCCCATTGAAATGACTCCTGTCTTAGCAAAGACAGGAGTCATGCCCCCTTGCCCAATGGCCATGCCCAGGGGACTTCTGTCCCCTGGGCATGGTCATTGGGCATAGTGGCATGTAGGGGGGCACAAATCAGGCCCCCCTATGCCACAACATTTTTTTTTTTTTAAACTTACCTGGACTTACCTTAATGTCCCTGGGGTGGGTCCCTCCATCCTTGGGTGTCCTCCTGGGGTGGCCAAGGGTGGCAGGGGGGGTCCCTGGGGGCAGGGGAGGGCACCTCTGGGCTCATTCTGAGCCCACAGGTCCCTTAACGCCTGTCCTGACCCAGGCGCTAAAGTCCGGCGCAAATGCAGGTTTTTTAGTCCCGCCCACTCCCGGGCGTCATTTTTGCCCGGGAGTATAAATACGACGCATATGCATCGCAGTCATTTTTTAAGACGGGAACGCCTACCTTGCATATCATTAACGCAAGGAAGGTGTTCACGCAAAAAAATGACGCTAACTCCATGAACTTTGGCCCTAGACGCATCTAACGCCAAAGTATAAATATGGAGTTAGTTTTGCGTCGAATTTGCGTAAAAAAAAACGACGCAAATTCAGCGCAAACGGAGTATAAATATGCCCCTATATTTCTGGAAACGGAGACCCCGATAACTATGATATTCTTGCGATGCACATGCCAGTGGCTCCGCAACAATCGCATACAGCAGGGGCGACAGCAGACATCCCTGCCTAGTACCCCCAGTAATATGAAAGGCGTCTGAAACCATGCCATTAACTCTGAGTCTGGCCAAAGGCTTCGCGTACAATGTTGTCATTCGTTGTAGAAAGACAGTCCCCACTCCCAACTGCCGCAGAACTGCTGTCATAAAATGCCACTCCACTGAATCAAAGGCCTTCTTCACATCCAAGAAAACAGCCACAGCTTTCGTCTCCGGATTCACATTCTGTATAGCCCCAAAGACTGTACGGAGGTTAGCAGTAAGACTACGGCCTGGAATAAATCCCGATTGCTCAGGCTTAATCAATTTCAGTAAGAGTATGGCCAGTCGGTCTGCCAGGATCTTAGCATAAATTTTGGTGTCAACATTTATTAATGACAACGGGCTGTAGGACGAGCACTGCATTGGAAGTTTGCCAGGCTTCAGAAGCGCAATCAACATCGCCTCTTGCATCGAGGGCGGCATAACACCAGCCTCTGCCATCTCTGCGTACACTGCCCTCAGATGTGTGAATAATATGTCCTTAAAAGCCATATAGAACCTTACTGTCAGCCCGTCAGGCCCCGGGGCCTTTCCCTCGGTCATACCCTCTTGAGCCCTGCTCATCTTTTCTAGGGACAGAGGCGCCATAAGGGACTCTCTGTCTGCTGCTGTCAGCCATGGCAATTCTATATGTAGCAGGTAATCTAGCGCTTCCTCCTGATACGGGGCAATCTTGGAGGTGTAGAGTGCTTCATAATACGTGCAGAACCTATTTGCTATGTGTTCTGGATCTGTGATCTCGCTGCCATCCTCGGCCTGCACCACCATAATAGTGTCTTACTCTCTGTTGGGACACACCAGGTTCACCAGCACCGCCCCTGGTCATTCACCCTCCCCATAAATGCGGGCTGTTGCGTATTTCCCCATATGTTGTACCTCAGTGAGTGCTGTGTCATGAAATTCCACCAATTTGGTGCGTATGCAACACAAGTTCTGACTGTCAGACGTGCGTAGGTGCTCCCGCTCTAACTGGGCAAGCTCTTTTTCTAAAAAGTCCAGACGTCCTGGAATCAATTGTAGAACCTCAGCGTGCTTTGCTATGTTTATCCCACATATGTATACTTTAAATGTCTCCCACATAGTGCATATGCTATCTACAGAACCAATATTGATCTGAAAAAAATCTTTTATGGCATCAGCCAGCTCGTCGCGAAATGCTGAGTCGAGCAGTGAGTATGGGGGAAATCATAATGTAAACGGAGGAATAGGCCTGGGCCTCAAGGCCATCTCCAATGGAACCAGGGAATAATCGGAGTATGTTCTGGGCCAGGGAGCCTCCACCTGCAAGTTACCTACCATACTTTTGGACACCAGCCAAAGGTCGATTCGTCTATATAAATCATGTGCTGCCGAGTAGTGTGTGTACCACCCCAGAGCAGGGTGCCTGTATCGCTATATGTTGACCAGCCCCAACTCCACCGCCACCCCGGTCACCGCTCTGGCCACCAAAGCTGGTTTCCTATGTGCGCCCCCGACCTGTCTAGTGAAGGGTCCAATGTGCAATTAAAGTCCCCTCTCCAAATCTGTGTGAGCTTCCCACAGGTGCCCGCCCTGTTTGCCAGGTTGTAAGGAAATTGGGGGTTATCAAAATTAGGCCCATAGAGCCCAATCAGGAGAAACGTGACAGCCCCTTTACTGCAACGTGCCCCTATAAACCTGCCATTAGGGTCTGTTTCGTTCTCTTGAAGGCAGAAACGGGAAGTCCTCGATGCCCAAATCATCACCCCCTGAGAATAGGACGTGAACTCCGCGGCCAAAATTGGCCCCGCATCCTCCTATGGGTAATCATAGGGCTACCCGGAACCAGGTGAGTTTCTTGCAAAAGAGCTAGGTCCACTCAGTGCCGCTGTAAATAGGCCACTACCTTACATGCCTTTCTGGCATCATTTAAACCTCTCACATTCCACGTGACCATGCGTATCATATTCACACCCTTATTGGTATCTGATTCTGCATTGCTATTTGCCATTAGCTACAAAATGCTTAGAACCCTGTGCCTGCCAACCAGCGCATGTGAGTCTGCAATCGCTTTGCTAAAAAAAAACATTGGAACATATAACTCCCTGTGAAGCTACCCCCCACCCACAACAGAAATTGCCCCAACCCGCCTGTCTGCAGATACACATCCCATCCCCCACCCTTGCATGGACCAAAGTGACCCTCTCTTAAGCCAACAAGTGTTCCACACGATTGTGAGGATGTTCCCCAGCTATGCTTATCGTCCCTCTTGTGCCGGCCACCTACTGTGTTGTAGTGGTCAATTAGCTAAGTACTTGAATCTTACACCAGAAGACAACTGGTCATCTGTTTTGTAGCATACTATGCGGCACCACTGCCGACAGCCAGTGCCCCACTGAAAACATTCCACTCCCAACCGGTATCCATCTCTGATGCCTTGCCAGCGTCCACAGGACATCTCTCCTACTGGCACCTGCGGTTGCACAAATTCTAGTCACAGCCATTTTGCGAGAGGGTTTCCACCGTTTTGCGTCCTCTCCCCTCAGCCATCCTTCGCTTTAGGAATTGGGCAAGGTTTTTATGGTCTGTAAAGAGGAGCGGCTTGCCATCCACCATCACTCGCAACATGGCCGGGTATAGCATGTGGTATTCCAAACGTAGATCCTGCAGCTGCCGTTTCCCTGCAATAAATAGATAAAAAAATGCTGAAGGGTTTTGAGTTCTCTAGCTCGTTGCAGGGCAGCATCACGGTCTCTGTAGTTTAGTAATCTGGCTATAATGGGGCATGGCGGGGCACCCGGGGGCGGCCGGCCTGCCAGCGAGTGATGCAATCTTTCTATCGCAAACAGACTGTAAAACGTGCCGCGCTCCAGCAGCTGGATGAGCAGGCATTCTATGTACCCTCCATGTTATCTATAGCAGTAGGTTCAGCTACACCCACTATACATAGGTTATTCCTGCGGGATCTGGCCTCCAAGTCATCCTCTTCCGTTTGCAGGGCCACCAGCTCTTTGCCCATCTTAGCATGTCCGGAGGACATAGTTGACTGGCCGTCCTCCACCTTTGAAATGCGCCTCTCCGACTAGTCTAGCCATTCCACGTGCCTGTCCATCCGCTCAGTCATTCTGTCCATTCTGAAGAAGAGGGAGTCTATTTTACTGTCTATGTGGGTCAGGCTTTGCTGCATTGCTGCTAATATTTGTCTCAGTTCCGGTTCCTCCCCCGATGGCATATCAGCTCCTCCAGACACACCCACCACCGTGCGGTCCCCTGCAGAGATCTGCGATTTGCGCTGGTCAAACTGTAGTATGGCTTGGTTTTTGTCTGTCTTGCCCATGTTTCGAGCCTTAGTTGGCGCACAGGTTATACTCTCCCAAAGGCACTACTTCAGGATGCCTCCTCCGTGCCAATATATACCGGGTTGCACGCCAAGGCCTCTGCCCCACTACCGTGGGACAGGGCTCCTGCCATCACCAGACAGCCGTATTTTTAGCTGCCACTGCTGCAACTCACCACCTGGAATAGACCCAGCTCCGCGCAGCTCACTGTCCTGTTGGTGCTGTCTGTAGTTCTCCTACTGTCTCCACCGATGCCTGCTGGGACACCCCAAGACGCTCCACAACTCGACCAGATTCCAGCACAGTACCGCAAGGGTTCCCCCACCTCACCTTAGCGAGGAGCGTGCAGAGCCAGGGGCTGCCTTGTTTCGCCACCAACCCGAGGCCGCGTGGGCCGCACCCCGCTGTCACCAGCCCGGCCAATTCACTAAGCCTCCAGGCCCAGCCTACGTCTCTCATGAGCTGTGGTGCTGAACAGGCCTTTTCAGGCCACAGCGCGGCGCACCAGTGGCGCACCCATTTTGTTCTCACTCGGTGCTGAGCCCTTCGCGGCCCAGTTGCGGCCCTTCCGCAGGCCGAGCAGGCCTCCATCAAGCTCCCTCCCGGGCTAGCTCACTTATGGACCTCTCCGGTCGACTTCACCCAGTCCTCCTCTTTTCTGCTCTCGGCAGCCAAGGTGAAGCCTCTCCAATCGCCACGATCTCTCTGTGGTCCCCCGGTCGGGGGCACTACCGGCCCAGGCCACCTCCCATGCCGCGTTGGTGTCCAGGCCGCTCCAGACTTGCACCAGGCCCCGTATCATCTTTCTACACCTTAAAATAGCCCATAAAAACTTAGACATAACATTACAAATATAACTAGTTGGCAAAGATTGTAAAAACACATAAGCTGGGCGACATTGTACCAAATCCCTGGATCTCAACAATGGTAGCAGCAGTGCCTTTCTTTGTGTCTTATACAAGTTAATGTTTGGATCAATCATGGGGGTATCAGCCACCTTCTTATGAAGGGACAGGCGAGGATACTTTGATTTTAATTTATTTCTGGAGGACTAGGGAGTGTCTTAAATAAAATGAAATATAATCTGACACATGATCATAAGGGAGCCATTCGGAAGAATATGAATGATGGATTAACGTGGGGTCAAACATGGGTTCTCCTAAATGATCTAAAAAATCATAGGACACTGAATCTGAAAGAGAAATGTGGTGCCTTTATTCTGGAGGCCCATTATTAGAGGTATCATTGTTGACATTACAATTAGCCCTGTCATCATTCATGATGCCATCATTATCCAGTGGCGGCTCCTCCTAGCAAGGCAGCAGCTCCTTCTTAGTGGCAGTGCAGCAAAATGGCTGTCCTTTCAGCAGCACAGCAATCCTTCCTGGCAGAGCATCCACAGGTCCACAAGCTTACTGAAGCATTGGTGTCTGAGGTGCTGCCTTTGCAGTGGGGGAGACTTGTGAAGACTTGCCTTAAAAGTGCATAGATGTCCTACCTTTCCTGCCTCCAGATGAAATACAGGGGGTATGCAGCCCATTGTGTAGAGACAAGACATCACCTATTCTGGTGTAAGTGAGGCTGTGCCCAGCTCCTCCTCTTGCCAGTGAATGCCCACATTGACACACCTAAGGTCTCATTGTGTGTTGCTGTCTAGGAGGAATACACAAAGCCCTGTGCTACACTCAGTCAGGTGATCAGACACAGCTGCAGGCACCAAATTGCTAACACACAAAATGCAAACTTGCTAAAAGTGGCATTTTCAGAATTGCAATTTAACATCCGACTTCACCATAATTTTGGGTTTTAAATTGTGATTCCAGAGACACCAGACGTGAAGGTATTATCTCCTCCTAACTGGAAATTACACTTTAAATTAAGTGAAGCAACTCCAGTGGTATCCTATGGGAGAGGTAGGCCCTGCATTAGTAAATACACCTTTAGGAGATTTTCACTACCAGTACATGTAAAACTTAAAAGCACACGCCCAACATTTTATATACAGTGCATCTTTTGGCCTGTTAAAAGCTTTACTTTGTCATTTCAACATGGCATGAGGCATGTTTAATGTACTGCTTCAGTGGGTGGCACAATCAGTGCAATCAGTGCTGCAAGCCACTAGTCCCATTTAATTAATAGGCCATAGTCACGTGCAGTGCACTTTGCTAGGGGCTTAAAAGTACATTAAATATGCCAACTGTGGCTAAGCCAATATTACCCTGTTTTAAGCAGGAAGAACAAGCACTTTAGTGCTGATTAGCAGTGGTAAAGCGCACAGAGTCCTAAAGCCAACAAAAACATATTCATCAAAAATGTAGGAGTGAACTTAAAAAGTTTAGGGATGATCCTGCAGAGAGGGCCATTTCCAACAAGTGCCTCCTATATTAACACAGTTTCAGTTAGTATTAACATGAAAGCCTAGTTGATGTAGCACCCTATCTTAAATATTGCACTATATGGTAATCATGTTGATACTTAAGTTCCCCAAACCAATAAGTGATGTACAATATCATTGAGATTGCATGTGACAAGATATTCTTTTGTTTGGAACAGATTAGATATGAAATAGAATCAATATAGGCATGAAAAAGAACATGTTTGTGATATGTTCATCCCACTTACTAGTACAAACACCACCATTTGTTTGGTTTTATAATTAAAGAAACCACGAAAACATGTATGCATATTTCCTTTTAGCCAAAAATAGCTTATTAACAGTTTTTTACTTAAATCATGTGTAATATTATACAAGAGTTGACATAAATATACTAAATAATAGTTCAATGTACTGAACAAGGCAAAACAGAAGTCCTATTTTAGAGCATCTCTTTTGACTTTTTTCATTGTTTGAACTTCATCAAGTTCATCCTCATCAGAGGGCAGGAGGTACCCTCTCATTAGCACTAGTTCTGCTTCATATCTATTTAGGCCTTCTATTTTTTGGAGAAGTTTGATTGTTATCTGCAATAGAAAAACAAAAAAACATTAAAAATCTCCATACATTTTTACTTTTAGCATTAAAGGTTACATAGAAAGTAAAAATACCATTTGACGTGCCTTACAAGAAAGTCACCTGTTATTTGTCTTTGAAATATATATATATATATGAGCAACAATGTAATGTTTACTATGCATTTCTCCCCAAGCTTGTCATGGACGGAGAAGGCCAGGGTGCTTTACAGTACCTGCAGAATCCATCTTATAAAAATATTTTCAGCACACTGGATCTTATCAACCCTCATGTATCCCCATACATCACAGCCACATAGACCCTTGGAGATGCACTTGGCCTGATATAACTCAACTAAAATGCTTGGCGACCAAGAGCTTGAACTCTAGGTTAAACTGGCTACTGCCCCTGTGGCCTTATCAAGCTTGTATCTCCTTTCCTCAATCTGGAGCTTCCAATTGTTATTCACATCAAATAGCACCCTAGGTAAGAAAAAGCCAATACTTTGGCCAATGTGTGATTGCCCACCTTAAATGTTTTGGAACTGGTGTATCAGGGACCTGACATATGATTTTGTGAAGTTTACCTCAAGGTCAAAACTGTAGTTTACCAGTGCTGTGTAGGCGGGCTAAACACTGGAAAAGTCATGACGTATGCTTGCCTTTCACAAATGAAAGCAAGCAGATTTTAAAGAGCAAGCCCAGGAACCAATGAAAGAGACTGACGTAACCTGGACGTGGTTTGAAGCCCAAGGAGAGATTACTTTATGGATGGAACGCTTTGCGCTCGCCCATAAAAAGGGATGCACTTGGAAATACACTGAACAGGTGAACTTACAGGTAAGTCCAGTGGGTCTCCTTGGAGGGAGGAGGTTGCAAAGGCCTTGGGACCACAGCAGCACAGCTGGGTTGTCGGTGCCGGGAATGCTGGGGCCGTGTGTAGTGTGGACTGTCCAGCCGGAAGTTGAGCATCTTGGAGACCTGGGGCTAGGAGCAGGCAGCTTTGAAGGGTGCTCACAGCGCAGCTGGCCCACTCAGGCGGTGGGTCTTGGTTGCCCTGAAATCTCTCAGCGTGTGCTTAGTCCTGGTGCTTTTGGAGTCCGCAGAGGACTCTGGGCCTTATTACGAGTTTTGCAGATGGTTTAGGCCGTCAGCAGAACTTCGTACAGGAAGGTTGCCACTATAGTGGCTACCTTCCCGCCGAGCCCATTCAGATTTTCCCGCTCGGTTAGCAGACAGAAACCTGAGTTTCTGCCCACTGGCCTAGCAGAATGCACCCTACAAGCACTGTCTCCGGCTTATAATGGAGCCAGCGGCAATGCTGTAGGATGCAGTGTGCACCAGCACCATCGCAATGTTCACTGACTGCAAAGCAGCCAGTGAACATTGCGATGGTGCTGGACAGGGGGCCCCCTGCACTGTCCATGCTAATAGCATGGGCAGTGCAGGGGCCACCCTGGGGCCCCCTGCACCCATTGTCTGCCAGCTTTTTCATGACCGTGCTACCACTATGAAATCGCTGGCAGAGAATGAGGTCGTAATCCCCAGAGCAGTGCTGCTTGCTGCACTGTCCTGGTGGATTAGGACAGCCGCAACCACCACGCTGCCAGGATCTCTGATCTTGGCGGCGCTGGCGGTCCGACTGCAGCACAACCACTGCGGTTATAATGTGGCGCTCGGACCACTGCATTGGTGGCTGCCCGACCGCCACAGTGAGCCTAGCGGTCAAGTGACTGTCAGACACATAATGAGTGTTTTTATTCTTTCAGCTGAGGGTCCGGTACCCTAGGTATTCGTGCAGTGCAGCCCAGGTAAATCCTCAAACTGGATGTGGATGCAGGTCTTGTCCTCCAGGGTTGTTCCACAGGCTTAGGTTGCTCTACTGCATCTCAATCGTCGGAAAGCAGCAGGTCTCAGAACCGGACTTCACGGGTCATGGTGCCTCCAGGTTGAAGGGAGTAATGCTTTTACTCAGAGGGAGGGTTGTGGTAATTTGCAGAAGGCTGGAGGTGCTGTGGGATTTCTGGTAGTCCTTCAGTGTTTTCAGGACGACACAGGAGCAACTGTTGAGTCCTTGTCACAGTTGGCTGGATTATCACCTTTTTCTTCTGCAGACAGGGCTTCAGTTCTCGTGCAGATGTCTTCTTTAGTCCTTTTCTTTTTGTGTCCATCCAATGTGGTTTCTTGGTCTAGGGTTGCCCGCTAAATACTAAATTTAGAGGGTGTTAGAGGGAATACCTGGTACTAGCCAATGAGCTACCTACCTTAGGGTGATTACACCCACTAAGTGCCCACTTCCTTTGGGAAGTGTGCACAACCCTAAACCTAATTGAATATTTTCCTTCCATCCAAGATGGAGGAAGATGGAATAGAAAGGTGACCTCAACTGCCACACCTGAGGGTCCTTTGTTAATTTTTCTGACGGACCGCCCGCCAAATGTGGGGTCTGGTCCAGGGGGTGGCTATCTGTTGCTAGCAGCAGAGACCAGGGGTAGGATTTCAAAGGCAGGTAGGCCTTTAAAGCTTCCCGCCCAAGCAATGTGCCTTCCTGGGGGAGGTGGTGTAACACATCCACCCAGGAAATGCTTTGTATTTTGGTCCCTGGGATCGTGAGCTCTCACCCCAGGAATCTAGACTCTTGTCTGGTGGTGGCAGGCTGGTAGAGACCGGCCAGCAATCATGCCAGAGCTGTTAGAGTTTCAGGGGGCACCTCTAAGGTTTGATGAATGCACAATGCACATTAAAACATGCAATTCTTACACAGCTAAGAAACTCATGACAGCTGCAAAATTCACAGACTTCTAAAATTAATCTACTAATTATTATTTAAGCAAGACATATTTGGAATTAGTGAAACAGCATGAAGCGTTAGGTAAGGTGACTAAAATTCAAACACAGTTAACATAAACTCACCTTTATGAATTCTGTACATGCCGTACACTGTTGCATTTTTTGTAATTAATTTAGGCTCAAGCAGTGATGGTGGTGTGGGTCCAGGGCAGTAAGGACAATGCTTTTCTATTGGAATGAATTTTGGTGAAATGTTTGGGTCTTCCATGGTTAATGTCTCAGGAATACATTCTGGAATCCGCTTGTGAGAGTGCATGTATTCCACCACTTTCCTCATATGCTTTTTGTTTTGAGGGTACTCCCTCACTTCCACGAGTGCTGCAGGAGACATTTCAAACTCTGAGTCCTTTGAGTTTTCAAAACTGTCATGATTTGATATACTTTCTTCCTCCTGTTCTAAAACTTTCTTGCCTAATAGTTCAGGACATTCTTGGAATAGCCACCACTTTGAAAGATATCTATGAGTGCATATGGATGCTTTGTGGGTGCCCTTACATTGGCACTGCCATTGTCCTGACTTAGTATCGAAAGTAACACGTGTCCTTAGGAAAAGACACCAGTAGTCCTGTTTGCCAGTGTATACAGAAAAATAAACAAATCTCCCAGAAAAACCATGCTCAGAAAGAAATACTGGAAATACTGCACAAACACCTGCTTCGGCAGCTGATGCTATTATTTCTTTGTATTCTTTTTCTCGTGTTATAGAAATTAAATTTTTCTGTAGCATTTGCCTTAGTGATGACTCCTGAAGTTCTTTTGGGCATTGGAATGGTTTTGCATTTTTGGCCATTTCAAGGTGTTTACATTCGAGTGCAGGGTGTCAACTGCAGATGGCCATTGCTATAAATTCTCTACACTGAGCAACTTCACAATTGTATTGTTGTTTAGTAATTGTTTTTTTAACATGAATTGGTGCTCTTTGTCCACTTTTGCAACAGGGCATGAAATATATTCCATTTTTGCAATCCCCACAATACACTGGAATTGAAAAAATGTTGTGAATGTTTTGTTGATGACGCCGGAGTGTTGAATGACTTACAAACGTTATTCTGCAAATACTACACTTTATTGTTTTTGAAATACCATAATTTCTCTCATTGGAAGCTGGTATTAATTGAAGTAGTTGATTTGATTTCTTTATATCCTTCACTAAAATAAGTAGAATAATAATGTTATTTGAAAGCTAAACATTTATGTACATGGCCATAAACATGAATTTGCATCTGAACATATGCATTATTACTGTATGCACTTGTATAATGTATGCATTTAGTGGCTTTCCATATTAGAACATTAATAAAACATTGTTGGAAAACAATTAAATGAAGTTGATAATTTCTCTTTATTATTATGAAAAAGGTAATTGAAAATAAATCTTGCCTTCGTTAGTCTGATTTTCTTTCACTTTGTAGCCTAAAAGAAAGAAGTACTTAAAATGAGTAACATTGTACAGAATGAACATTTTGTTATTAATTTTAATGTCAAATTGTCAGCACAGCAGTGAGATTTTATTAAAACATGCCAAGAATAACTGGTATATTACTTTTGTTAGTAAACTCTAGATATTTTGTAACCATAAACTCCCTTCAGTCCTATGATCTTAGAACAATGAGATTTACAATACATTCAATATGTTAAAACTCTTAAAAAAGAAGTTAATTTATTTTATCTTTATACCTTTGAAATTGATATGATAGAACAAATAACATACCATGTTGTTTATCCATATGACCTTTGAAGTTTAACGAATGGGTTATAAGTATCTGACAGACAGGACAGTGAAAAATGGCTTCTAGATGAGCTGGATTGTAACTGTAGACAATGTAGATTTTCCTAGTCTATGACGGAAAGTCTTAATTTTATTAAAGACATGGAGGCGAGTATTATGCGTTTCTTTTCTTACTTTATTCTATAGCAGCAGTCAAGAAAAAACTATAAATCCCATGAGGCTAACACAAACAGCCAATGGGATTCAAAACGTAGTTCAAGACATATCCACCAATAGGGGTACACATATAGCATTATGATGTCACTTGACTGCAAGCAGCCCTCTTTTCTTGCGAGCGAAGTCAAGCAGAGGTAAATAAAGGGAATAAGGAAAAAGGAATAAATAGAGCCATAACAAAGGCAAACACGTCAGAACAGAAGTCCAAAATTCCATTAAGGTAAGTATGCTCCGAGAATCCAAAAGGGGAAGTTCCAGAACTTGAAGAGATCGAAGAGTTCAGCTGGAAGATAGTGTTGGAGCAGGATGGACATCTAAGCCACCTGTTGATTGGTGGAAACTGGCGCTGGAAGAAAGGGAGGGAGAAACAAAATTTACACCAGAGGTGGGATAATATTCGCCTCCGTGTCTTTAATAAAATTAAGACTTTCCGTCATAGACTAGGAAAATCTACATTTTATGACAAGACCGGAGGCTCCTATTATGCAAGTTTAAAGCATATTAATTACATTGACTGAAACACTATCAACAAGTTTGCAATAAAAAACTTTAAATATATTATCATTAGACCAATCTGCAGTTTTCAGAATATCCTCCAGGCGGGAACCAGCCCAAAAAGCCTTGGAAGCCATAGCCCCTCTGGAAGAATGAGCTCCAAATCTGGAAGTGTCAATACCCGCTAAGGACATGATCCAACTAACCCAATGGGCTAACGTAGTGGAAGAAACAGGATTATAGGGTTTCCTGAAGGAGATAAGGAGTTGGGAAACAGAGGATGTTCTCAAATCTGCAGTCCTTTGTTCATAAACTTTTAAACATTGACCCACACATAATTTCGGATGTTGTGGAAAATAAGGATAGAAAACTGACGATAAGTTAGTCTTAGTTCGTCATACAACCGAGAATAACACCCCAGAAGGAGTGAATTGCCGATTGGAGACGTCCAAAGCTTTAACGTCAGATAAACATTTGATGGAAACCAGACATAATAACATTGTTAATTTAGCAGATAACAATTTCAAGGAAAGAACCGAATTATCAGGTAAAGACATCAGGCATTTTAAAACAACATTAATGTCCCACAACTGACTGTACTTAGGTAAAGGAGGTTTGGAAACTTTTACTCCCTTCAAAAGTTGGCACACCAACGGATGTTCGCCTACTGGTTTCCCATTGACATGGATATGATTAGAAGAAATGGCTGACCTGTAAAGCTTGATAGTTCGGAAAGCCTTACCTTTACTGGCCTCTGCAGCCAGAAAATTGACTACAAATATTACATGTGCTGAAAGGGAATCAATATGTTTTCCCAAACTCCAGCTGTGCCATAAAGACCAGGCTGATTTGTAGGCCTTCTTGGTGCCAGGGGCCCAGGAATTTGAGATGTATTGTGAAGCTTCTGACGAAATAAGAGGGGTAGATTGTGAATTCCCGAAATCTTCCAGGCGGATAGGGTGAGGATGTTGTCCACAATAAGGGGATGGGGACGATGAAGAGGGTCCAACAATAGGTCTGGGAAGGATCAAGGGAAAGTCCACAGAAAGTTCCAAGAGAGTGGGGAACCAGACTTGGGACTGCCAAAACGGGGTTATCAGAATTAAAGTGGCATGCTGACGTCTGAGGTGTGCTAGAACCCTGCTGATCATGATGAAAGGGGGAAAGGCATAATTGTGGGAAAGAGACCAATCCTGTAAAAAGGCATCTGATGCCAAGGCTAAGGAATCTGGGCACCAGCTGTAAAATTGAAGAAGCTGAGTGTTCAGACGGGATGCAAACAGGTCTATAGACAGAGGACCCCATAGCGACTGAATTTTGTGGAAAATCGATGGATGGAGTTTCCAATCGCTGGCATCTCGAAGATGCCGGGAATGCCAATCCGCTACTGAATTTAGAGCACCTGGCAGATACTCTGCATGAACCGAAAGATGGTTTGAAAGGCAAATTCCCGGAAGCTCTTGGCTAAATCCGCCAGAGGTTTGGATTTTGTGCCCCGAGGTGATTTATATACCTGACCGCTGAGATATTGTCCATCCTAAGAAGGATTGCACAGTGAACTTTGTGTTTTGCTAAACTTCTGATTGCAAAGAAGCCGGCAAGCATCTCTAAACAATTGATGTGCAATTTTGACTCCTCGGATGACCAAATACCTCCAGTCGAGATGAGACCACAACGGCCCCCCCAACCCAGACGGCTTGCATCTGATTCTAACCCAAGATCTGGGACTGATGGAAAAATACTTTTCCCGTTCCAAGCATCTAAATGGTCTATCCACCATTGAAGCTCTGTATGTCACTCGAGGTCTAGAGGAATGATGCCGGAATATGATAGCACTTTTCTCAAGTGTTGAATCTTTAGTCTTTGAGGCGAATGGTAATGAAGGGGACTAGGGAAAATTGCCCGGATAGAGGAGGATAGAAGACCTACTATTCGAGCTAAAGACCTGAGAGAAAGGAAGGAGCTGCAAAGGATTTGGAGAATTTTTGACTTTATGGATTTTATTTTTGCAGCAGGTAGAAGAAGAGTTGCCGAGAGAGAATTGATTTGGAATCCCAAGAATTCTATGACTTGAGTGGGAATTAGAAGAGATTTTTCACTGTTTATTATAAAAACTAAGCCCTTTAAGAGAGAGCAGGTAATATTTAAATGAACGAAAAGAGTCTGAGAAGACTGACTTAAGATGAGGATATCGTCCAGGTAAATTAGAAGTCTTATCCCTTGTGCTCTCAAGAAAGCTACAACGGGTTTTATGAGCTTGGTGAAGCACCAAGGAGCTGACGATAGACCGAAGGGCAGAGAGGTAAAGTGATAAGTTTGGTCCAACAAATTTTCTGAAATTTGGATGAACAGGAACCACCAAATATGCATCCTGTAGATCCAGATGGACCATCCAGTCGCCTCGGAGCAGGATATCTCTGAGGTGAAGAATGGTCTCCATTTTTAAGTGGCGGTATACCACAAACCGATTGAAATGTTTGAGATTGATAACTGGTCGCATCTTTTTGTTTTTCTTTTGAACTAAGAAAATTGGGCTGGTAAAACCTGTAGGAAAGTCCTCCTTTTTGCCCTGGTCACCCCCACACTTTTTGGACAGGTGCTGGTGGTTGCTGACTCTTGGCTGTGCCCTGGGTGCTGCTTACCAGTCCCAGGGCCAGTGCTCTGTGGAAAATGAATATGCAAATTAGGCTAATTATAATTGGCTAAGTTAACCTACCTATAAGTCCCTAGTATGTAGTAGGACATGTAGGTTTAGGGACCACAGCATGGGTAGTGCACCCATAGGTGCACTGCTGAGGTGCCCAGTGTCATTTTAAAGGCAGGCCTGCCTTGCTGGCTGCTTTTAAATTACAGTTATATGCAAATTCGACTTTGGAATTAAAAGTAGTTCCAAAGTCTTAAACTACCTTATTTTTACATATAAGTCACCCCTAAGGTGTGCCCTATGTGCCCCTAGGGCTGGGTGTCATGTAACTATAAGCAGGGACTTTATAAAAATAGTTTTATAAGCCCTGGTGAGGTAAAAACAGCCAAATTCATTTTTCCCTCATTGTAATAAATGGCCTTCATAGGCTAGAATGGGGAGACTTTATTTAAATTTTTAAAGTCTCCTTAAATGATGGATACCAAGAGTTTGGTATCAAATTAATTGTTCTAATAAATCCCACAACTTCCAGTTGTGGGATTTAATATAACTTGCTCAGGTAAAGAGTTTTAAACTTTACCTGAAAAGTTGCCAATTTCAGCCCTGCAATGTTTTTGCTGCTGTGCTCTTATTGGCCAGCCTCTAGCAGCCTGGCCAGGCTGCCTTGATAAGGTGTGAAGTGGCCTGGCTTCACACAAAGGAATGTGCCTGTGGGAGGGAATCTCCCCTCAGCAGATGGTGAGGCAGGAAGGGGGAGGGCTGCCAAACTGGTCTTCAAAGGCAGAGAAGGACATTTGGAGCAACCAGCAACACCCCCACATCCTGCAACCCCAGACAACTAGGTGCCCCCTTGATTAGATTAGGAGAGGGGTGTGTTTATGATTTTTAGCCACACCAGTGGGTGGGCTCAGCCAGATGTAACCTCCAAAAATCAGATTCAGCCATGGTGGATTTTTTGAGAATGTTGCCTCCTGGGATTGATTTTTGCCACACTTTCCAGGAAGTGGTCATCACAGGGGGAAGGACCCTGCACCTGATTGGAGAACCAGGACCAACCTGCTTTTCACCCAGGAGCAAGGATAAAACTGGCAGACCTGCACCCACACCTCAGATCCCCATCAGATTCCAACAAGGAAGAACCAAAGGAGAAGAAGGACTGCCCTGCTGGACCCCTGGTCTGCACCTGGAGCCTGCACTCAGAAGGACTGCACCAGCTGCACACTTGGGCTTCACCACAAGAAGGACTTTGCCCGGCTTCAACTGGTTCAAGGAGGGACTCTCTGTTTGCTACAGGTGAAAAATTTCTAACCAGTGTCCCCTGCACCAAATCCTGAAGAAATCAACCAGCTGGCCACTGCCCAGTGGCCAAAACGGAGTTTGTGCCAGGTGCATTCTGGGAGTTGTAATCCGCACCCCCAAGGACCATCTCAGAACTTCTGGACCCTTGGGGTGAGCTGTGGACCTCAAAAGAACCTTAAAAGGACATCTGGGAGAAGCCCCAGAAGTTTGGGGAAGTTTGGAGAACTTTTGAAAAAAAGCTCCATAGAGGGACCGACCCGCCGCAGCAACTCTAGCCGGCTTGCCTCAACGCGACCCGGCCTGATTTGCTGGTTCGTCCCCGTAAAGAAAATCTCCGAAAAAGAGACTAAGGGGGTCATTCTGACCTTGGCAGTCCATGACCGCCATGGCGGAGTGCGGCGGAAGCACCGCCAACAGGCTGGCGGTGCTTCCTGGGCGATTCTGACCGCGGCGGTAAAGCCGCAGTCGGAAAAGGGGAGCCGGCGGTTTCCCGCTGGCCCAGGGAACCCGCCATGGCGGCGCTGCTTGCAGCACCGCCATGGGGATTCCGACCCCCTTACCGCCAGCCTGTTTCTGGCGGTGTCCACCGCCAGAACCAGGATGGCGGGAACGGGTGCCGTGGGGCCCCTGGGGCCCCACAAAGATTTTCACTGTCTGCTGTGCAGACGGTGAAAATCGCGACGGGTGCCACTGCACCCGTCGCACCCCTTCAACTCCACCGGCTCCATTCCGAGCCGGCTTCATTGTTGAAGGGGCTGTCCCGCTGGGCTGGCCGGCGGTCTTCTGGCGATCGCCCGCCGGCCCAGCGGGAAAGCCGGAATGGCTGCCGCGGTCTTTTGGCGGGAACTGCTTGGCGGGCGGCGACCGCCGTCCGCCGCGGTCAGAATGACCGCCTAAGTCCGAAGGTAAAAAGTTGACCGGGATGTCCCAGCCAGCGTATCCGAGGAGGGCTCCGGGGACGTCGGATCAAGATCCAGGTGTACCCCGGTCGAAGGATTTTCACCTCGAAAAACGACTAAGTCCGAAGGTAAAAATCTCCACCCAGGATTCCCGCTACGCGTATCCGGAGAAGGGCTTCAGGAGGTCGGATTGGACTGGCAGGTTCGTCCCGCTGAAGAAAATCTTCGAAAAAGACTAAGGGGGTCATGACCGCCAGGGCCGGGGACCGCGGATGCACCGCCAACAGGCTGGCGGTGCATCCAGGCCAATTCTGACCGCGGCGGTAAAGCCGCGGTCAGAAAAGGGAAACCGGCGGTTTCCCGCCGGTTTTCCCCTGGCCTGAGGAATCCTCCATGGCGGCGCTGCAGGCAGCGCCGCCATGGGGATTCCGACCCCTTACCGCCAGCCTGGTTCTGGCGGTTTTGACCGCCGGAACCTGGTTGGCAGTAACGGGTGTCGTGGGGCCCCCTAACAGGGCCCCACCAAGATTTTCAGTGTCTGCATAGCAGACACTGAAAATCGCGACGGGTGCAACTGCACCCGTCGCACCCTTTCCACTCCGCGGGCTCCATTCGGAGCCGGCATCCTCGTGGAAGGGGGTTTCCCGCTGGGCTGGCGGGCGGCCTTCTGGCGGTCGCCCGCCAGCCCAGCGGGAAACTCAGAATTACCGCGGCGGTCTTTTGACTGCGCAGCGGTATTCTGACGGCGGTACTTTGGCGGGCGGCCTCTGCCGCCCGCCAAAGTCAGAATGAGGCCCTAAGTGTGAAAGTAAACTTTTAACCCAGGCCTCCCGCGGCCTGTAGCCGAGCAGGGCTCCATCGCGGTCGGCCTTAAACTTTGACTTTGCCCCGGTCGAGGTGCAACCAGATGACCCGATTGGTGCTTTTTGTTGCTAGGCGCTAAAAAAACAATAATTCTTTAAAAATTCATATCTCCGGTTCCCCTTATCCGATTTTATTCATTTTTGTGTCATTTTAAAGATAAAAATATAAACTATTTTCATGGATTGGTTTTGGATTTTTAAACTGTTTCCTGTGTTTTATTTAATTACTGTTTTGTGATATTTGAATGCTTTACACTCTGTCTCCTAAGTTAAGCCTTGATGCTTGTTGCCAAGCTACCAAGGGTTGAGCTGGGGTTAATTTACTGAGACCTAACTGGGCCTTAGTGGAGGTTAATGGCCTATTGCTAAGTGTAGGTACCTACCTGCCCTTACCAATAACCCATTTTCCAGCAAAACCCAACGGATGAGGATGGGCGATTGAAATTGCCTGTTTTTGTAGCAGAGAGTCTACTTCGAGAGAGATGAGGTGGACCACTTCTGAGGAAAAATGGGGGGAAGGACAGGGGTTGAATAAAGATCTATTTTGTAACCCTGAACAGTGTCTAGAACCCACAAGTCTGAGGTAAATGCTAACCAATTTGAAAGAAAATGGCAAATACGACCCCCTATCGGAAAGAAACCGACATGAGGGCTTACCTGTTGGATTGGAGGCTCTTGAATTCCTGAAGGACCTGGAACGGGTACCTCTGCCCCGTTGGGGGTAAAACTGTGGTCTGAATTCTTGATGAAAGGAGTTGTAGAATCCTCTGGAGCCTTGATTGACAAATCTGCGGCCGGTAAAGCGGCCCCTGCCTCTACCGGCCCTGGCAAAAACACGCTGGCTAAACATTTTCTTCATGGACTGCTGAGCCTTGTCCAAGTAAGTGAATGTGGCAACGTATTTACTCAAGTCCGCAATAAAAAATTCACCAAAAAGCTGACCTTCCATTTTTAAATGAGGGTGGACAGTTGCCAAATTGATTAATTTGGGGTCGAGTTTGAGAAGGAGACCTTTCCTTCGCTCATGGATGAGAGACAAGTTTGTATTCCCCAAGAGGCAAAAACAGCGTTGGACCCACAATGACAATTCTTCCGGGTCTAAAAAAGTGCCTTCCAACCTGGCCGATTCCACCAGGTCAAAGATCCGCGTAAGCGGTCCAATGACGTCTAAGAGTTTGTCCTGACAGGACGACAACGCTTTGTCAACCCCTTTACGAGGGTCTTTGCCCAAGTTGGTGAAAAATGTCAACAAAGGCTGATCAATAGCAGGAGTGATGGTAGCCTTGTGAGGAAGAGCCGGCCGAGGGCACTCTGACTTTAACTTGGCTCTTGTTTGTTTGTCCAGAGGCGAATATAGTTTTTCAGCCACATAACGACTCACATGGTCTGTGGGGGACCATTCTGTTGAGTTAGGATGAAGAATATGTGTTGGATCAAACATGGGAAAACCCTCTGCATCAAAAAGGGGAGAAACAGCAGAGGAAACCTTAGGTTTCTTTAAAGGAGGAACAGATAATGAGTCATTATCATCCTTGTCAGAAAAATAACAGTCTGAGTCCACATCAGGCATGTCGTCATCCGTATCAGGGATGGCAGAGACAGCGACAGGTAAAGTAATATTATGCACCTTGAATTTACGTTTTAAAGGAGGTTTGGAAGAAGCCATATTATTATACTCCTTGGCAGGAGCCTTATGAGGAGCCACGTCCTCTGTCATGTGTGAGACAAGCTCACTATCCTTTTGCGCCAAAACAGTTGCCTTGGGTGATAGGCGCTGGCTGCATTCCCCCGCAGTTTGGGCCGAAGATCTGGACAAAAGATTTGAAAAGGAAGTTTCTAAATTTTTTGATAATTTTTGAATGGAAGATGACACTGCCTGATGTACAGAACTCCTAATAAATGTGCAGAGTTCATGTCTAATATCCTCCAAATCACTTGGAACACCCTGTTCCATTGCAGAAGTGTCTGTTTCCATACCAAAAGTACAGAAAAAACAAAGCTCTAAGCTCTATTAGACAGAACACAGGCAACAACGGGTTAAAAAACTGAGGGGAAAGAACAGGAAGCCAAAACTCCTCCCCTGGGCGGAGTTTTATAACAAGACGACGCGCTGGCACAATGAAATAAATGCCAGTCGAGCGACAACGAGGAAAGCAGGTAAACAAAGTAGGAACGCGGAGAGCGCTTCCTAGGGGTTTCCCTCGCCTCAGGAGCAATGCGAATGACGGTGCTGCCTGAGGCGAGAAAAGAATGTTGACACGCTGCACGTGCGGGGATAACAGGCATCCCAGGAATGTGGCCCAGGAGCAACGCGAATGACGGTTGCTGCCTGAGGTTAGAAGATTATTAACACGAGCGCGAGAGGAGCGCTGATATTTAAAGAATGCGCCAACTTGCCGAAAACAAGCAATTAAAGCGAGCGAAGCGAGATAATTAGGTTTCGAGCGCGGTAAAACTATAATGACTAAATATAACAAGTAATTTTAACAATCGACATGAAGAGAAACGTGAAGAGTGAACTTATCTTGACTGCAGCAGCAAGAAAAGAGGGCTGCTTGCAGTCAAGTGACATCATAATGCTATATGTGTACCCCTATTGGTGGATATGTCTTGAACTACGTTTTGAATCCCATTGGCTGTTTGTGTTAGCCTCATGGGATTTGTAGTTTTTTCTTGACTGCTGCTATAGAATAAAGTAAGAAAAGAAACGCATAATAGGAGCCTCCGGTCTTGTCATAAAATTACATGGAGTCATATATTTATCAGAAGATGAAAAAGAAATGCCACATAGTGAATAAATATCAGCCTATCAAAATGTATCTCAGTGCCTTTGTTTGGGGGAAGCAGGTGGGGTGGTGCAGCCAGTTCCTAACCACAATAACCATGGTAGGGAGAGAAGAGAGCTGCTGGGTCTCACAAGGACAGTCTTAGCATTGGGGACACTCAGTGCAACAATCTATGTTAGCGCTCCCCCATTGACCCCCTTCTGCACAGATTCCCTCACTATCACCCACCATGGATGACCCTCATTTCTCCTTTCCCCTTTCCCACATTTATTTATTTTATAGCGCTACTCATCCCAACTTAGATAGTCAAACTGCTTCGCATCACAAACATGAAGATACAATGAGTGATACACATGAATAAATCAATATATACAAAATGTTACTTAAGCAAGTGGAACTAAAAGGTGCTGTGTCTGACGAAACGAAGGGAAAGATTAACTATATTTTTAAGCTACATATTAACCAACGTTGCTGTGGTCGGTCGCCTGAAAAGGAGAGAGCACAACAGCGCCATATCTCCTAAGTTGTGGTAATGTTGCTCCTCTTTCTTTCCATGTAGTGCTGGCGTACATTTGTCTGCCTCACGCCAATGCACACACTTTTGCACTATAGTGCAAGGTGTGTGTGTGTGATGTCAAGCATAGATTTTAAAATAGAAGGGTATCCATCCAACATAAAATTCTATGGTTTAACTGAGTTTCACATCCTATGACTTTGTCTGTGTTCTCTACGGTGCAGCGCACATGCAAAGTTGAAAAGGATTGGAGAAAATAAACCTTTTATCCAAATTTAAGCCTCAAGGAGGTGTAATCTTTTGTTTCAAATCCCTTTCTATCAAAGTTAATAGATGAGGATTAGTGTCAAAGTCCATTGTTGAATGAATGGGAACGTCCATGTACAATGCATGCTATGGCTGCTTTACATAAGGTAGTGCGTAGTGCTACTTTGTGTAGCCTAATTAACCTCTGAGCTAACTACAAATGTGTGATCTGCATGTCACACATTGTGCTTTCAAGATGGAACACTAATTCATCTCTGCACTCTTTCATAAGCCACATCTGTGCCTTGATCAATCCCAGATCTATCCATCAAGTGCATTAACCACCAGACTTATCATGCCTTTGTAATTCTTCCTTGAAAAATGACATAAACACAAACATCTCTCCAGGATGCTCTTATCTGGGTTCAGCATGTTATGGAGTGGGCGCTTCCTTGACCCTGGCTCCCGGTACGATGGCACCAGTCACACCACCCTAAAGCCAGCACTGGGATCTGACACTAATATTGTAAACCTGGTCATGTTTGAGGGAGTTGGCTGGGGCTTCAACAACATGAGCCTCAATAACACATTATTTAATGCAAGAGTACAAAAAGTGTACAGTTGCATGTTTATTACAGCAGTAAACATGCCATGTTCCATATTATTACAATATCAAAGTTAAAGAGATATAAGGGAAAAATATTTACTGCCTCACAGATTGTATTCACAAGATTTTTACTGTAGGAAACAAAACTCCTAAGAAGCAGGAGGGCTCCTCAAATTTATTTTACCTGGCTCTACAAACATAACACCTGCATCCTGTTCTTTAATACCTTTTTGTGAAACATATGCACTTAAAAATTTCCTTGGCAGGAACTATTTATGCAGGTGCACAAAGTTGTTATATGCTATCTGTTACCATTTTATGACGTGGCGTGGTGAGGGACGTCAATAAACAAATTTGGTTTCACCGGTCATGGGTCATGCCATCTTTCCACATTTAGCAATTTATATTACATATGATACAAATAGGGGTACTGCTGACATCTTAAGCCACGGGGCAGATAACTGAGTGTATCTTAAATATTACCAGAACCTCAAAATATCTATATAAGACCCTGTTGAACATTTTATGCTTTATACATTTTTACATAACATGTTTATTTAACAAGATTTAGCTTGAGAAACATGTTTTATTCAAACCACAGCTATTGTTATATATGCAAGTATACATTAGAATAACCATAATGATGAAATATCAGAACTGGAAAGTTATAGTGCTGGTGAACACTAAATGCACAAAACACAATACAAAATTAAAACAAATGATATTTAAATTGTTACTATGCTGCCAGAAGATCATGACATAATACATCTGTACTCATACACCCACTACCTGCCTATTAACTACAGCTAGAGAAAGGCACCATTGACAATACACAACTAACTGCTTCAAACATGCAGCAAAACAATATTCCATAAGACAAAAACACACCAATCCTCGAACATACAAAACCTCAGATACTTTAAAAGAGATACTTTAAAAGAGTCCATGAAACCTTTAATTTACCGTCCTGATCAATCCTCATAAAATCATTTAGACAGTGGCAATTTTCATTGTTTTGTCAGATAGCTAAAGAAATATTAACCATACTGAGAGATCCTCATATGCATGAAGGGGATATCTGTACTGTGAAGGGAGCAAACGCAGTAATGATACCATTCATAGCACTGAGGTTTTCACAGTGGGCGCAATGTTTAAAGCACCTCCTCTGCAAATGCTTTTTGTTTTCAAGAAACAAAACTGCCATGATAACAAAATCAGGGCCACGAGACCAGGGAATTTGCTCTCTGACCACCTAGACCATTATTACCTGTCCTTGCACATGTCCACTGTACATTATACAGCAGACAGAGGTATGGAAAATGAGTGATAGTCACCCTGCATTCAATATTGCAGCATGACCATTACTCTAACCTATTGGCTTCTTAGTTGATGGGCCACCAAGGGACCCTCCACTTTTAGGGAGGTAGGAGCCTTCCAGATTTGCAGTGGTACTGCACAAGGAATCTGGGAGTTATATTGAGAAAAGTACAAATAAAGAGACAAAAACAGGGCCAGTGTAAGAAAGTAGAAGATAGGTCTATGGTGCTGGGACTGAGGAATAGATATTGGCAGAGCATAATGACCAATCAGAGTTCCCCTCCCAGGCTACAGGATGGAATGGGCACTTCCAGGGAACCAATAACTACAAGCAACTGGAATAACTTAGTGGCAAGCAATATGGTTCCTAAGTAAGGTTCCCGGTTCTCTTGTTTGAACCTTCATTCGTATTACATTCATTTATATTACATTTCATCTCACTGATGTTCCATGTGGCATTTACCTGCAGTGTGTCACCCTACTGTCTCCTGTCCTTGTGACTTGCTGACTTGGAGTGAGTGTCTTGGTAAGGTCTGTGGTATTCACAGTCACCACTTAAAGCTTATGGTAAATCTATTGTGTCATGAGAGGTGAAGGTTGTCATTCCTATTAAACCGCTAAAGAAATGTATACACGGTTCTTTAAAGATTTTACCCTGCTGCTGGAAAGCACATTCCATCTCTCCAGTAGCATTCACCTGCTGAAGTTCCACAGACTAGGGTCTGCAACAGTTGTATTCTCTCCCTCTTCTGTCGTATAAACCTTCTATTTCTTTCATAGTGTTTTTGTTCTCCAGATATACATGACGTGTATCATAATCACTATATAGCATCACTCTACATTTATTTAGTTTTCTATCTTCTTACAAGGCACTTCATTCTGAAATTGAAGGAAAATGACCAAATAAACCCAAGACAAGCATCAATTTTTGCTACACAGTATTAGCTTTGATTGAGACACGCGGACAGCATAATTTGATTTGTTGAGTCCATTTCAAAGAGTACACAGTTATAGCTGGCTGAAAACTGAACTGCAATCTCAAAGTTCAACTCTTAAAGCCTGTAGCTTCATCAATTTTGTAACATTAAAGGAATTTTTAATTTTTTTAATTCAATTCTGGTGTAGCTTACCATGCCCCAATAGCATGAACTGGTTCTTCATAGCCATATAATAGTAACGTGATAAGAGAGACAGCACATTAAATAACACCAAAACAGCATTGATTTAGTAAGTGAACAAACTGTTTTCATTTGCAGTTGACACATATAGACAAAAAATTGCATTCCTATAGAAACAATTAATACTGGAAATAATGGAAATGATCCTCTATCTGCATTGTGTCTGCATACAGCTACAGAGAATGTGTAATACTTTTCTCCAAATACTAACACCTTTGTTTTGTCAATGTTAGTTATATGAATATTCAACTACACAAAAATTACTGGAAGATGTGATATTGCTTTGTATTTCAAATAGTCTGAGATTGAATAATGCCAAAACATAAACATATAAAAACATACTAATTTTTGGAGAGGTGTTTGTGTTATTAGTCTACAGCGAAGGTCCATTAAGGACAAACAAGAGAGGCTAATATAGGACCCTACTTAGAGATGTTGTTAATTAGTGTCTTAGAAGAAAGGGTCGCATGTCACAACACTGAACATAAAAATATAGATAGATAAAAAATGTATACATGAAAAACCTTTACATCTAAAGAAAAGGCAAAGTATATTATGAGTGAATTATTGTAATGATTGATTATATATAGACAACCTAATAATTTATATATTTTTAAACAACTCAAATATAAATATTTCTTACAATTCTAAGGTGGTCATTCTGAGTTTGGCAGGCGGCAAAGGCCGCCTGCCAAACTCAACCCGTCACCTGACTGCTATCAATCAATCAATCAATCAGTACATTTATAGAGCGCGCTACTCACCCGAGAGGGTCTCAAGGCGCTGGAGAGGGGGGGGGGAGTTACTGCTGCTCGAAAAGCCATGTCTTGAGGAGTTTTCTGAAGGCGAGATGGTCCTGGGTAGTTCTTAGTTGTGCGGGGAGGGAGTTCCATGCTTTGGCTGCCAGGTAGGTGAATGATCTTCCTCCGGCGGTGGTTCTGCGGATCCGTGGGACAGTGGCGAGAGCGAGGCTGGCTGAGCGGAGCTGACGGGTGGGAGTGTAGAACGAGAGGCGGCTGTTGAGGTATTCGGGACCCATGTTGTGGAGTGCTTTGTGTGCGTGGGTGAGGAGCCTGAAGGTGATCCTCTTGTTGACGGGGAGCCAGTGCAGGTGTTTCAGGTGGGCGGATATGTGGCTGTGGCGAGGGATGTCGAGGATGAGGCGTGCAGAGGCGTTCTGTATGTGTTGTAGACGTTTCTGAAGCTTTGCGGTGGTACCTGCGTATAGGGTGTTTCCGTAGTCCAGTCGGCTTGTGACGAGGGCATGGGTAACCGTGTTTCTGGTTTCGGTGGGGATACATCGGAAGATTTTTCGGAGCATGCGTAGGGTGTTGAAGCATGATGACGAGACGGCGTTGACTTGCTTGGTCATTGTGAGGAGGGGGTCCAACATGAATCCGAGGTTGCATGCGTGATCCGAGGGGGTTGGTGCGGTGCATAGCTCCGTGGGCCACCAGGAGTTGTCCCAGGCGGATGGGGATTGTCCGAGGATGAGGACCTCCGTCTTGTCTGAGTTCAGTTTTAGGCAGCTGAGCTTCATCCATTCCGCGACGTCTTTCATTCCTTCCTGTAGGTTGGTTTTGGCGGTGGTTTGGGTCTTTGGTGAGGGAGAGTATCAGCTGGGTGTCGTCGGCGTAGGAGATGATGTTGATGTTGTGTTTGCGTGCGATGGCGGCGAGGGGGCTCATGCAGATATTATGTAGATAGGGTTGGGCTGAGCGAGGATCCTTGGGGTACGCCGCAGATGATATCGGTGGGTTCTGAGCGGAAGGGGGGGAGGTGGACTCTCTGGGTTCTGTCGGAGAGGAACGAGATGATCCAGTCTAGGGCCTGTCCTAGGATTCCAGTGGTGCGGAGGCGGGTTATTAGGGTGCGATGGCACACGGTGTCGAAGGCAGCTGAGAGGTCCAGGAGGATGAGGGCAGTTGTTTCTCCGTTGTCCATCAGAGTCCTGATGTCGTCGGTGACTCCGATGAGGGCGGTTTCTGTGTTGTGGTTGGCTTGAAATCCAGATTGGGAAGGGTCGAGCGATTTGTTAGCTTCAAGAAAAGCGGTCAGCTGCTTATTGACGGTCTTCTCGATGACCTTGGCCGGGAAGGGAAGAAGAGAGATGGGGCGGAAGTTCTTCAGGTCATTGGGGTCTGCCGTGGGTTTTTTCAGGAGGGCGTTGATTTCTGCGTGTTTCCAGCTCTCGGGGAAGGTGGCTGATGCGAACGAGCTGTTGATGATGTTCCGGAGATGGGGGGCGATGACGGAGTCGGCTTTGTTGAAGATGTGATGGGGGCAAGGGTCCGAGGGGGAGCCGGAGTGGATGGTGTTCATGATGCTTCTGGTCTCTTCTGAGCTGATAGGGGTCCAGGAGCTGAGTGTAGTGGTGGGGGCTGCTAGTTTGGTGGTAGGGGGTGGGGTCTGGGGTCCGAAGCTGTCGTGTAGATCTGCAATCTTTCGGTGGAAGAATGTAGCGAGGGAGTTGCAGAGTTCTTGTGAGGGTGTGATGTTGTTGGAACTGGTGCTGGGGTTGGAGAGCTCTTTGACGATGTTGAAGAGTTCCTTGCTGTTGTGGGTGTTGTTGTCTAGTGCCGTCAGGACACCGCTGGCCCTATTCCAAGTTCACTGCAGGGCCGGTGGGCAGAAACAGTGTTTCCGCCCACCGGACCTGCGGTGAAGAGGACCTTAACATTGATGCCAAAGAGGCAGTGCAGCGGGTGCAGCAGTAATTCGGGCAGTAAAATGCACGACGGGGCTGTGCATGGAGACCTCTGCACTGCCCATGCCAAATGCATGGGCAGTGCAGGGGCCCCGAGGGGGCCCCAGGCACCCCCATTCCACCAGCTTTTCCATAGCAGTGTAAACTGCCATGGAAAGGCTGGCAGAATGGAAGTCGCTGCCCTGGCAGCTTACAACCGCAGGGACCGCCTGACTGGAGACTGACTGCAGCCTGGCGGTGCCGGCTGTTTGACCTTGGCGGTCCAATGGCCACCCGAGTCTGACGGTCTCAAGACCCGCAGACTCGGAATGACCCCCTAAGTCTGCAAAAAATATCTCAAACTTAAAAATGTTTCTTAATTATTTAGTGAATACAAAATCTGGAATATAGTTTTCTTTTAACATGAAAATTATTTCACATAACATGCTTTAATAATAAAATGATTTAGGTAGAGAAAAGCAAAATACCAATTGACAGGAATATAAATACAATAAATGAAAAATATTCATTAAAAACTACATATGGATAACATCATCAAAGATATTGTGGTCAGAAATCAATTAAAAAAAAGATTCATGATTGCCATCCTGGTGGTTGATGTTAAACAGATTCTGCAAATGCCTATCTCTATGTGGCTGTTTTGCACAAATTATTTTTCTTAAATACGCTTTTCTTTCCACAGACATAAGCATGGACAAAAATCATGATATATTACTAATTGAATCATCTTGATATTTGAAGCATGGATGCTTATATTAGTAGGAAGACTGAGGAAATATCACAGACTAAAATTAAATAGAGCTGTTTTTTTTAGTACTTATAGGGGATACATTGAGATAATAGTTACCATTAGCAAATATCATTCAGACTACTTCAGCTGGCTCTACTTATGAAGAAGTAGTTAATTTCTCTAATAAAACAAAGTTAGTTACTGCCATAACTATTTGGTGCCAGCAGCCTTTTCTATGGGTGACATTACTGGGTGTAGTTGCCAGATGGACTTCGTTTATTCCTCCCAGACAAACACACAATAGACAAATTAGGTGAATTTGGATGGGCCATCAGCTGGAAGGAAGGGGGAATGAACCTAGGCACAGCCACATTTGTAAATGAATGGACTGAGTCCTGCCTTTACATAAAGGTTATGTTACTGCTGCGTTGGTTATGAAGCCAGCTTGAGGCAAGCACAGGGGAGGCAGGGAACTTCAAGGACTTCAAAGGGAATTCTCCAGAACCTTCTCCTACCACAAAGTGGGCACCTTATATAAATATTGGACCCTCAGCCACCACTTTTCAGTGCACCTCTGCACTTCCGGAAGGTTCAAAAGGACTGCTGTGCTGCTCTTCAAGAAGGACGTCTACTCTGTTGCCCTGCTGGCCATGTGCCTGCTACACTGCTATATGAGATAAGTGCTGAACCTGCATCTTGAACCCAGGACCACTGGAGTTAATCCAGGGGATAGTTGGCTTACCTTCTAATCAGAGCCTCAGAGACAGGAATGACCTTGAACCTAAGCATCAGTCATTTCATAAGAGCAACAGATGGAAAAACAAACAATGAGCATAGATGAAGGAAGAAAAAGCTGGAAAAACATCACAAAGGAGGAAAGCATGAGAGGCAAGAGTGAGATAAATGGGCAGGTATAGGTCTGGTAGTAGAACAAAGAGGCATCAAAAGTTTAAGACAACTAGCCTTGGTATTCCCACCAACTATTAATTGTACCGGCCACAATCATCTGAGAAGAGCTGTGGGCACCGGCACTCAGTATTTCACAAATTAAACATTGCTCCCAGTGTTATCATTACACCATCCTTAGGCCTTTCTGTACATTACTCCGCATCACTCTTCATGCAGCTGAAGTACATGCCTATTGTGTTCAGTAGTCCTACTTAATTACTCTGACTGAGTACTGCAGCCTTATCTTCTGTGTATGCTAGTGCAAGCATACTAACCTAACAACTAGAATGCCAAAGCTTTTCAACATCCTATATTGTTTTTTCTGAAATGTCTGTTTCATACACCATCATACACTTCATGCTCCTTTATCTAACTCTTTAAGGTATTTTTCCTAATCTGCTTTCTCTCTTTCTCCCTGTTTCCCGTCTTGCTCTTTCTTTCTTATTTTTTACCCTTCACTCTGGGTCAAAGTCAAATTTAATTGTTTATCTCTTTGCCCAAAAAGAGGGTGGCTATCTGCCCCACCTGATGCCAAAACCCCAATGTAATCACTGATCAGCACATTGTAGTTTTGCTTTTACAAAGTGTCATTGATGGGATCAGATTTAGTGCATTAATATGTTATTGGATAGTAAGTCTTAGGACCCCACACCAACTGATCTAGGCCAATGCTTCTGCTTACCTTGTGTTAATGGCAAAATGTGCACTGGCAATCTCAGAATCCTGTTTCTGTCAGCAGTTCTACCAGGATTCTGCCAGGATGAATGGTAAAACTTGCATGACAAGTGCCAAAAACTAATGTTGAAATAGATTGAAGTGGATAGTTGATGAAAAACAGCCTCCCAGAATAATAGAAGCTAAACATGGGTGTCACATGACATTAGAGGAAAGCCTTTAAATTGATCACCATGCTATTTGAGATAGAAAAGGGACTGCTGCTGCATTATTGGATGCAAGGTCCATTAGGCTCATTGTTTGGTTGTCGTTCTGGGTTCTAGACTGACCTGTGCATTGTTTTTAATTAGCTTCTCCTACTTAATTTAAAACATTTACCAATCAAATTCTATAGCACACATAGAGAAACATGAATAGCTGTTCGTAGCTAACAGTCTTGAGATGTAAATTGCATAACTGAAAATGTGAGGACTTGAGGCACAGTGTTAAAGAGAGGAAAGGTGGTTGTCTTAAGGCATGAAATTCCTTAATATGTGGAAAGAGAGATAGAGGGAGCTTGTATAGTAAAAATAAATGCACGGGGCCAGTACCAGGGTGAAAGAAAGTAAGGATTATTTGTTACTGAAGTGTGAAAAGCAACTGTGAATTTGTGGCATGTAACCTAAAAATCCCCATGGACATAAAAGAAGGACTTCATCACTGTCTCTCTGATTACAAGGCATTTTTCCAGCCAAATGTAGATTTTCCTAGTAAATTTATGAACGAAAGTCTTCATTTTATTAAAGACACCGAGGCGAGTATTATGCTTTCTCTTTTCTTTATTTTTAAACAGCAGCTGCAGTCAAACTACAAAACCCATAAGGCAAACGACAGTAGCCAATGGGAAATGATTAGTAGTCCATGAACTACACCAATGGCTATCGAGCTGACCCAATAATACGTATCTTGACTGAGAACAGCCCTCTTTTCTTGCGCGAGCTTAATAAGAAACAAATAAAAATGGATCAACAAATACATATAGCCATTGGAACGGATAACATTTCCCGAAGAATCCCCAAGGGTCCAGCAACAAAGTCCGGAAGATTCTGTGGTTGTGAGAATCGAGAGTTCCAGGAAGAAGGACAGGACGGAATCCCAGCCAGTGGAGAAAAGAATCAATCCTTAGGCAGAAGGTTATTGAGTCGAAGCTGAGGGAATAAACAAAATCGTGAGAATTGTAGAGGTGGGATAATACTTGCCTCCGTGTCTTTGATAAAATTAAGACTTTCCTTCATAAATTTACTAGGAAAATCTACATTTTATGACAAGACCGTAGGATCCTATTATGCTGTTTTAAAGCGAATCAACAACATTTAATGAAGCATGGTGAATTGGTTTACAATAAAACACTTAAAAAACATCATCATTAGACCAATCAGCCGATCTGAGAATGTCCTCAATGCAAGAACCAGCCCAAAAGGCTTTAGAAGCCATAGCTCCTCTGGCTGAGTGGGCACCAAAAATGGAGGTATCAATACCAGCAAGGGACATAACCCAACGGACCCAGCGGGCCAAAGTTGGAGAGGAAACAGGATTGAAAGGTTTTCTAAAGGATATAAGGAGTTGGGAAGAAGAGGAGTTCCTCAATTCGGCTGTCTGGTGTTCATAGACTTTCAAACACTAGCCCACACATAACTTGGGGTGATCAGGGAAAAAAGGGTAAAAAACTGATGAAAGGTTAGTTTTGGTACGTCTATAAACATTAAAAAGAACACCTGTTGGGGTAAACTGACGAGCTGTAATATCTAACGCTTAAACGCTTAAACGTTTGAAAGAAACGAGGCATAGTAGCATGGTAAGTTTGGCGGACAATTGTTTTAATGAAAGCATTGAATTATCAGGCCAAGAAATAAAAAGATTTAAAACGGTATTCACATCCCATAAAGAACTATATTTAGGTTTAGGAGGATTAGAAAATTTTACTCCCTTTAACAAACGGCAGACTAGTGGATGTTCTCCAACCGGTTTTCCATTGATGAAAGAATGGTTAGAAGAAATCGCTGACCTGTACAAATTTATAGTACGAAAGGACTTACATTTGCTGGCCTCTGCAGCCAAAAAATTAACAATCAAAATTACATCTGTTGTAAAGGGATCAACATGTTTTCCCACACACCAGCTATGCCAGAGCGACCAAGCTGATCTATAAGCCTTTTTTGTTCCTGGAGCCCAGGCCAGATCGAGGAAGTTTGAAGCTTCTGCCGAAATAGGAAGGAAAGATTGGGGTTCCCTGATATTTTCCAGGCCGAAAGAGAGAGTAGGTTTTGAAGAATTAGACTGTTGGGGGAGCCGAGAGGATTGGTCAAAAGATCTGGAAATGAGGGAATTAAGAGAGGAGCATCTATTGAAAGTTCCAGGAGGGTGGGAAACCATACCTGGGAATGCCAGAACGGAGCTATGAGAACTAATGTTGCCTGTTGACGTATCACTTGAGCTAGCAGTCTGGAGATCATGATGAATGGAGGGAAGGCATAGTTGAGGGAAGAAGACCAATCTTGAGAAAAAGCATCGAAGGCTAGCGCTAGAGGATCTGGGCGCCAGCTGAAGAATTGAGGGAGCTGTGTATTGAGATGAGAAGCAAAAAGATCTATGTAAAAAGGACCCCACTTGGGCTGTAGAGATTTGAATACTTCGGGATGGAGCTTCCAATCGCTGGAATCTCGGAAATGGCGAGAAAGCCAATCAGCTACAGAATTGAGACTGGCCGGAAGGTATTCCGCTTGCACTGAGATCTTGTTTTGAAGACAAAACTCCCAAAACCCTTGCGCCAATTCCGCTAAAGGCTTGGACTTTGTGCCGCCTAGGTGGTTGATGTAACGAACTGCCGAAATGTTGTCCATTCTGAGAAGGACCGAACAACAAACCCTGTCTCTTGCCAGGCTTTTGATTGCAAAGGAGCCGGCAAGCATCTCTAAACAGTTGATGTGCAATCGTGACTCCTCTAAAGACCATGTGCCTCCAGTCGAGATTGGACCACAACGGGCTCCCCAACCCAGCAGAATTGCATCTGATTCTAACACGGGATCTGGGGCTGATGCGAAGATAGTCCTGCCGTTCCAGGCATCTAAATGGTCTATCCACCACTGGAGTTCCAAACGGGAATCTTGGTCTAAAACTATGGTATCGGAATAGGCAAGACCTCTTTGGAGATGAAGAATTTTTAATCTCTGTAGAGCCCGATAACGTAGTGGCCCTGGAAAGATGGCTTGAATTGAAGAAGAAAGGAGGCCTACAATTCTTGCCAGGGATCTGAGGGAAAGGGAAGAATTGTGAAGGATCTGAAGAATTTCTGATTTGATAGATTTTATTTTGGCTGATGGAAGAAGAAGGGTAGCAGAGACAGAATCTACTAAAAAACCGAGAAACTCGACTCTTTGCGCTGGATCTAGAAAAGACTTCTTGTAACTGATAACGAAACCTAGATCTGAAAGAAGGGAGCAAGTGAGGTGAACATGAGATAGAAGAGTCATGCGGTTCTGGTTCATGATCAAAATGTCGTCCAAGTAAATATTCAACCTGATGCCTCTGGCTCTGAGAAAAGCCACAACTGGTTTCATTAGCTTTGTAAAGCACCATGGGGCAGACGACAGACTGAAGGGTAGGGAAGTGAAGTGGAAAGTTTGGTGAAGTCATTGAAATTGGAGAAATTTCCGCGAATCTGGGGGCATGGAAACTGAGAGGTACACATCCAGCAGACAGAGACGTACCATCCAGTCGCCCTGGAGCAGAGAATCTCTGAGATGGAGGATAGTTTCCATCTCGAAATGGCAGTATACAACAAATTGATTGAACTGTTTTAAATTGATAACAGGACGCATCTTTTTGTTTTTCTTTTGGACCAGAAGGACTGAGCTGATGAAACCTGAGGGATCTAGGGAACAAGGTGTGATCGCTTGTTTGAGTAATAGCGATTGAATTTCCACGGAGATTAATTCTGTCATTTGAGCTGAAAACTGAGGAGGATGTGGGAATGATTCTTGAAAAGGTTCTGAATAGAGCTCGATAAGATAACCCTGAATGGTATTTAACACCCAAGGATCTGCTGTTAGATCTCGCCATTTTGGAAGGTACAGAGCAATACGGCCCCCCACAACAGAAGAACAAGATATTTGACTTACCGGATTGAGAAGAGTATCTGGTGCTGCGATTGCCTCTGTTTTTTAATCGCCTGTTTCTTTGGGGTTAAAATTGTGGCCTGTACTCCTGGTAACTGTTGTTGGCGTAGTATCCACGGGAACCTTGGTTGGAGTAGCTATGGCCGGCAAAGCGGTTCCTGCCTCTGCCGGCCCTGGAGAAAACCCGAGATGAGAACATTTTTCTCAAGGATTGCTGAGCTTTGTCAAAGGATGTGAAAGTAGCAACGTATTTGCTCAGCTCCTTTATAAATGAGTTGCCAAAAAGAAGACCCGCAGCCTTGGTACCTGGATCTGAACCTGCAAGGTTAACTAACTTGGGGTCCAGTTTAAGCAGGAGACCTTTCCTTCGTTCGTGAGTCATTGCCGCGTTGGCGTTACCGAGGAGACATAAAGCGCGCTGAGCCCACAGCGACAATTCCATATGATCAATAGTGGCTTGCTCCAAACGGGCAGATTCAGCTATGTCGAATATCCGGGTCAAGGGACCGACAACGTCCAAGAGTTTATCTTGGCAGTTAGACCAAGCTTTGTCCACACCCTTCCGAGGGTCTTTCCCAAATTTTGTAAAGCACGTAATTAGAGGCGAATCAATAGTTGGAGTAACGGTAATTTTTTAGGGTAAAGCGGGACGTGGGCATTAAGACTTCAACTTTGCACGCACTTGCTTCTCTAAGGGGGTACATAGCCTAGAGGTAACGTAATCCGCCAAATGATCAGCAGGCAACCACTCAGTAGACTGTGGGTGCTGAATATCGTTGGGGTTGAACATTGGGATCCCTTCCACATCCATTATTTTGCATGATGCAAGGAGCTCTTGCCTCTCACGTTCAGATTTCTTGGGAGGAGGAGGGGAGAAAACATCTCTGTTGTCCTTATCGGATCTATCCGAATCCGACCGACCATGCAATTCATCATCTGTGTCAAGAATTCTAGTAATAATAATCGGGGAGGACACATGCTTAGATTTCTTCAGACATTTTTTAGAAGGTCTGGATAAGTTCAACCCCTCCTTTGAAGGAGGCCTTTGAGTAACCACGTCCTCTGTCCTGTGTGAGGAAACCTCACTTCCCAACAGCGTCGTTTTGAAATCTTTTGAAGCACTAGGACGCTTTCTGCTATCCCCCGCAGATTGGGCCATCATGGTTTTAGAAACCAACTTGACTACAGAATTCTCTAACTATTTAGATAATTTGTCCCAAGAAGCTGAGACAGCTTGCTCCACTGAAAAATTAATAAAATCATTTAAATTGTCTTTAAGGATTTCTTTCTCCTCCTCCTGGATAAGCTGAGAAAAAGGGGTCCATGTTAGAAAAAAAATGCAGTTTTAATAATAAAACAAAAAACAGGAATGAAGGGGTTAACTTTCCTCACAGGAAAGGCTAGGCCCTGCCTAGTGGCGTATACGCTGTGAAATTGGAGAAAAGCAGAGGCTCGTAGGCTGAAAGAGCACACTCGGCTGCCTGAGGGCAAGGATTGAGGCTGGACGCGTTAATGTTGATCGGAAAAAAGCACCCTGACATCGGTTAGCCGGGCCAGCGTTCAGACGTTTCCCCTCAGCTGCAGGTGAAAATGGCCACCGCGCGCGGAGGGAAAAATGTTGAAAAACGTCCACATACAAGGAGTGGGAAGTGCGCGACGCGTGCGCAAGGTTGTTCATGCTGCTACAAGCCGACTTCAGAAAATATACCCGCGCAAGCAAAGTGCGTATTAGTAATGAAAATATAACATGCAGAACACATAAACCACATTAAGTAGCAGAAACAGATAATACTTATCTTGACTGCGAGCAGCTAGAAAAGAATGCTGTTCTCAGTCAGGATACATATTATTTGGTCAGCTCGATGGCCATTGGTGTATTTCATGGACTACTAATCGTTTCCCATTGGCTACTGTTGTTTGCCTTATGGGTTTTGTAGTTTGACTGCAGCTGCTGTTTAAAAATAAAGAGAAGATGAAAGCATATTTGGAGCCTCCAGTCTTATTGCAAAGTTTGCGGTAGCAGTGCTTGGTTTCGTAGATAGCATCTTGGGTTAGCACTGCTTTTGACCAGGGTTCAAACCTCACCTGGAGAAAAATCATTTTTGAAGTTGTGTTGTTTTTTTTTTTTAATGTTAGCCAAATGAAAGAGGTCCCATTGTAAATCACCCCCTGGAACTGTCTGGACGATTTGTGGCCTATTTAGTCATGGTAGTGCATGCTAGAAATTTGTGACATGCTGTGGCATGTAGAAGGGGGAACAAGGTTTGCAGTGAAAGAAATCCCTTAATCTGTGGAATGAGAGATAGAGGAAGCTTGTATAGTAAAGATAAATGCATGGGGCTAGTACCAGGGTGAAAGAGAGTTAGGGTTATTTGTTTCTGAAGTGTGAAAAGCAACTGTGAATTTGTGGCATGTAACCTAAAAAATCACCATGGACACAAAAGAAGGACTTCCCCACTTTCTCTCTGATTACAAGGGCTGTTGGCAACTACAATTATCGTGATGGTTCATGGTTTAGTGGATAGCAGCATGGGTTAACCTTATTTTTGACCAGGGTTTATACCTCACCTGAAGAAAAATCGGTTTTGAAGTTCTGTTTTTTTTGTTAACTTCTGACTCGATTTGAAATACCCTTGCCTTCAACTCATTTATCTTTTAATCATGTCCATATTTTATTGCAGTGGTTTTAAAATATACTTTGGTGTAATGCTTTTAATGAACTATAAATTTTATTAACAAAAATCTGAAATCTGAATTCGCATTACATGTAGGAGATCAATTACGTGTGAGTGTCATTATGTGCTTGTGGGGTAATAGGGTAATTGAAAATAGAATAGTTTTTTATTATCTCTGGGATATCTTTTGGCTTGTTTTTTGTACACCTGCTTGGAATTCTAGCCCAAGCTCTTCCTCAGTTTTGGCTACAATTGCTTGTGGGGTTCAACTCACATTTTACATTTCTGCCTCACTACGTTTCAAATCCACAAGCCACCATTGAACATCAGTCTATACAAAACTAACAGATTGCAATTAACTATTAATATTCAAATAATAACAAAGAGAAAAATAACTTGCATTGGGTCAATTCCTCAGGCTGTAAAGAAACTGCTCAAGATCCATGTACTTTGAAGAAGAATCCAAAAACTAGCAAATACGCTTGAGCAGAGAGGTTATCCAAAAAGAATGAGTGAATGAATCAATGAACTGGGACTCCTAAAGTGCAGCAACTGCTCGAAGAGTATCCCGGTGCTAGAGACAAATGAGGAATAAACAAGAATTAAACCTGAGTGAACAGTCAAGCCTTAAGCTTTTTCCTAAACAAAGGTTACAATGGTACAGAGCATAGATTAGAAGGGAACTTGTTCCAGGCTAAGAAAATGAGTGGCTATTCTTTCTGGCTTGGCTTACCATTGTAATTTTGTCAAAACCCTCATGAGACGAGTGCAGTTCCTTGCTAGGAGTGTAAGAAAGTATTCTGGCAACAAAATATTGAGGTCAGAAGAGGAAAAAGCAACATGAATTAATACCAGATCTTTGAAATTAATCCAGTTCTTGATAGAGAGCCAATGGAGAGACCTCAGATAGGGTGAAACCAAAGTTCCAAAAAGTAGCTTAAGAATAGGCCGCACAGCCGCATTCTGCACAATCTGGAGTCTCTTGACCAAGTGATCTGGAATGCCCAAATAAAGAATCTTGGCATAGTCCAGTCTATAGGAGATCAAGGCAAGGACAACTGTCTTCCTGGCAAATAACAGAAGGGAGTGCAAACATTTCTTGAGTGACCAAAGCAGGGCAAAACAAGTTCCCACCACATCCAACACTTGTAGCTGAAAAGAAAGCAGGTTATCGAATTTGTTACCCTAAGAATCGTGACCACTTCTGCCAGAACAGGCAGCAGACAGGTCTGTCAGGCCAGCAAGCAGCTCTCTAGTCTGAAGAAAAATGCCCAAATAGAATTTATGACTTGTCCATATTACACAGCAGGTGATAAAACACAACTATTCCAATACAGCTGTCAGGCACGGCTTGAGTAGGCCAGAGTAAATATCTTCCCCCTTATGAAAGGATAATAAAAACGGTGTGTAATCTGCATATGGAACTATCTTTCCACCAAAGTACTTAACTATCTTCACCAAAGGCAACAGACATTAAAGAGAGTGAGTATCTGTGCAGACCCCTGAGGCACACCCACGTACAGAGTCTTGAGCCCCAAGACAATTGTACCAGCCAAACTGCTTGATCTTTGTTTTCTGAAATGATTCAGTCAGAATCAGAGGCAGAACTGTTTCACTACTGAACTTAGAGCGAGAACCAGACTGACTCGTTTGCAAAAACATATAGGCCCTCATTTCAACATTGGCGGGCGGCAAGGGCAGCCCGCCAAGTTGAAACCGCCGGGCAGCCGCCAATGCAGCCACACTCCTGCGTGGTCTATTTGGAGATCCCCGCTGGGCCGGCGGGCGTAACTTGCCGCCCGCCAAGTTGAAACCGCCGGGCAGCCGCCAATGCAGCCGCACTCCCGCGTGGTCTATTTGGAGATCCCTGCTGGGCCGGCGGGCGTAAACCTGGTTTCCGCCTGCCAGCCCAGCGGGGATCTCGGCTGCAACATGGGAGCCGGCTCCAAATGGAGCCGGCGGAGTTGCGGTGGTGCGACGGGTGCAGTTACAGCCGTCGCGCTTTTCACTGTCTGCTATGCAAAGCTCCATGGGGCCGTGGCAGAGGCCCCTGCACTGCCTATGCCAGTGGCATGGGCAGTGCAGGGGCCCCACGACTCCCCTTTCCGCCTGCCTTTGTTGATTAATGCCTTTCTTCAAAATTTTGGAATGCGCTAGCAAAAATGAGGCAGATCTAAAGTAATTTAGCCTGCTTTGAAATTACTGGCGCTGTGGCAGTGCCTTAATAAGCAAACCTATGGGACGGTGAGCCCGATTTCAAATCACAGATGGCAGACTTGGAATCGACAAAGGAGATCTGATTACATTGAAACAAAGAGTCTTTTCCACTGGCTATGACTGAATCATTGAAGGTCACTGTCAGTTAATGCCAGGGCTAAGGACAAATTAGATTCAATTTTTAAAGATTTTTTTCTTGAAAAAATCCAAAAAGCTTCTTACAGCAACAGGTCGTTGGTGCTAAACCTTTTTTTTTTTAGCAATTTTGCAAATATCCCAATGAATATTATCCGCAGCCTTAATTTTCATATAAAAACATTTTAGTGGACTTAACTGCTGTATGACATATACTTAAGGCTGCCCTGTAGGCCACTCTATCTTCCTCCTTATGATGGGCCTGCCAACACCTCTGCCATTTTACAACTTTAATTTTCCGCTAGGGCCTGAGTGGCCAAAAAACCTACAGTGCAAGAAACATTGCACCAGGAAGAGAGAGAGACCCTTCCCCACACTCACTATTTATAACCCCAACCTAAAACCTTCCCCTGCCTCCCCCCCACCTATCCTGTCCCATGACGCTTCTGCATTATGAAGAATCCCGTTTAGAGACTAAGCTGCGCCTATTGCTCTCCACCGGGCCTTCATTGTGACACAATCATTATTACAGTCCAGTACAGTGTAAAAGGGCATTTATTAGGAAAGAATTGTGTTGTAATTGTATGTACTGCCGAATGTAGAATTTAGAGTGTCGGTGGGTGCAGTGTTCTTTTTCTAGACAGTTGTTCAACTGGCTGATGAAGGGAAGCCGCACATAGCCGTATCGCCATCAATAAACTATTCTTTTCACATTTTATGCTGTGAAAGTTATTCTGGAAGTACAGCATAAATTTGGCGTCGAGTCACCAGCCTCAGGGAACGGCTCGTGCCATCGATCAACGCTTGCAATTTCTTAGGATTCAATCGGCGTCTTCCTGTACGGCGCCGGTACGGATTGTGGTTGTTTAAACCGCATGTGCTCCCCTGTGGCAAGTAAGAAGTCTTTTTTTGTCTGGCTGTTGGCGCTCCTTTAGACGCACTGTTGTTTTTTCTTATATGGAGCGCCTTGTGCGCCTTCATCGTGCACGTTGCTATTGTTACGATCGCATTCACGGTGACACGCGCTCTATCACGCGCTCATACAGTTTAAGAACGCGCAGTAGTTTGCTATTCTTTGCGCGTAATATAAATCGGCTATATTTTTGGATGTGATTACACTCACCTTGTCAGCGTGGCATTTCTCTTGTCTGTTTCTCCGGCGCACTGAGTGAGATTCTACAAGGGAGCAACGAAACTGAGAAAGGACTGTCGCGTAGGCTCTCATTATCCTAATGAGACTACTGGATTTTTGGGCAGAAAGATCGTTCGCAGTGTGCAGGACTAAGTCTGACCCACGGTGAAGGACCCTTGTCACCCCAAACCTGGTTTTTGCTCCGGCTAACTAGCAGTGCCTCATCTCTCCCGAAGGGAAAAGACAATTGGGCAGCCGAGCGCATGCCATCTTAGTACTTCCCAGGGAAGTCGTGGTCACTCAGGTCACAACCGGTTCTCCCATACACAGTGCGGTCTCATATATAAGTGACAGAGGCAGTTATAGTTTTAAAGATTGGTTTAATAAAACAACTGCATTTTAGATAACAAAGCGTGAGCTGCTATAACCAGAACTATACAACACAGTAGAATTGAAATAGTAATGAGGAGAGTGAAACACAAGAATAAGGCTATCATAGTGCAACTAAATGTGTTCTCTCTAAGTTATATTTTGAGCACAGCCTATGAAGCTCTAAGCCTGCCTTTCAGGTTCCCCGGGGAGGACATCAACCCTCATACCTGAGCAAAGGCCTGTAATCTGCATCAGCATCTGCAACCGGGCAGCCAGCATCTAGTTGTGGGTTTCTGGTCGGAATCTCCCTCTTACGTGTACCAGGACTAGAAAGTGTTTTTATAACTAACACGCCAATGTTCTAAGAAACGTCCCTACGTAAGAATGTGTACTTTCTACGAACCCTAGAGACTAAGGGGGTTATTCTAACTTTGGAGGAGGTGTTAATCCGTCCCAAAAGTGACGGAAAAGTGACGGATTTACCACCAGCCGTATTACGAGTCCATTATATCCTATGGAACTCGTAATACGGCTGGTGGTATATCCGTCACTTTACCGTCACTTTTGGGACGGATTTACACTCCTCCAAAGTTAGAATAACCCCCAAAACTTCTACCATGTCTATCGGCATTGTACCAGACTGTATCCTTGAATGAAGCACAGAGCGAGCAAGAATGTATTGTTTGAGAACACAGTGCTAAAGTAAGCTTAACAGTGTGATAGAATGAAAAAAAACAAGACCGGGAAACTGGTTATTGTAAAATAACAGTGCGAGGTTAAATAAAATGCATCTAGGGCAAAATGCACCTACACTTTAAGCAAACGCGCATAAAGCTATATTAAAAATGGCTACACTACACCCTCCCCCTGTCGGTAGAAAGTGGTTTAAGTCTAAACTAAAAAATGCCCCAGACTAAAATATAATTAAAACCCTAACAAATTTCAGCAAGTCAAGAGGACATCAAAGCATATCAATCCTAAATTTAAAAAATGAGCATGCGGCAAAATGCCGAATTCAAATCATAATAATGTCAATTTAAAATAAATCCAATTCAAACAGTGGTCATGGAAAGCAGGAGAGTCTCCACTTCAGCAGATGACAAAACCGGAAAATCCACACCAAAGACTACCAAGGAGCAGGTGTGTTCCAAAGCCCCAGTGTCAACCAAGGCGGCATCCCGTGTAGATCCTGTAAACGAGTCAACATCAACTTCCTCCAGGAAGGGTATCTCGTAAGTAGCCTCACGAAGCAAACGCAGCCGCAGCACGCATGTCTGGTAATGAGCCTTCATCGGGAACATCAACAGATCAGCATCAACCACTGGGGGGCGTTGCTGTGCGAGACAGACGTCTAGTGCATGTTCAAAAGAGCACCAATGGCACCGAAACACGGGCTGTACACAATCCAAAACTGGTCGGAATGATATAGACCAGTCACACTCCAAATGTTCCAGGAGTGTTGCTCCAAAGTGCTGCATCATGCATTCACGACACAGCTGCGCTGATGGAAGCGCCCTCATTTGTCCATGTTGCGGCGGGACATCCATTGCGAAAAAACAACAGCAATAGTAAAATGCCGGATAATAAAGCCAAAGTTGTCGGAAATCCCCCAAAAATGCTTCTGAAGATTGAATGAATAGCCGAAGGAATTAAACCAAATATGGAAGAGAAGGTGTGAATGAAACCAACACCAACGGCTTTGAAAAGATTTGCTAATCCAGCTGTGCTGGACGCATTAAATATATGTCCCACGAGTTCACCAAAGTGGCTCGGAAAGTTGGTATTTAACAGGGACTGTATTTCCGCCGATGACCTTGCCACCGGAAGCGCATAGGTCTCACGTGCAGATGTAAGGGCCACATGCTTCTGAAACAATAAAGCCTTTAGTCTACTTAACTTGTCGAAATTCACGTTGGAAGTAGCAATGTGAGGCCAAATATCCACTACCTCCCTTAATTTAGTGGGGGGAAACAACACACTCCCGCAGCAAGTAACGACCTTAGTGACCGAAACAACGTAAACTATTCCGGCCCGCATGCCGCAACAGTCTTCACTATTGAGGAGGATGTAGCTGCCGTTTGAAAGCACCTGGAATGTGCGTTTAATCAAGGGGACTGGAACTCCCTTCAGATAGCAAGCCAAGTTCGCAACCGAGGCATTACACGCCCCATGCAAGGACAGCTGCTTACAAATCATCGAATGGCTGACTGAAGTCTCGCATTCACTACCGCTAAGAAAGACCTCTTTCATGCCATTTACGCATTTGTACAAGAAGGGAAGCTCCCACACCTCATGGATGTAACTATCTCCCAACTTTTCATATCTGCCTACCGGAACATGTTTCAAACAAGAAGTGAATTGTAGTGTAGAAATAGGCAGATTAATAACCCTGTTTATTAACCACTCTGCAGAGGGGATCTCGGCCACGGTAAAAGGCAATCTTTCTAACTTTTCAATATTGAGCATGACATAAGTCGCCTCCTTCTTAACCTTTAGTTGTTATTGTCACGTTAAATTTAAGGAAAATCAATATTTCCCTGGCACTGATATGCTGCCACGGAACGCGACCCGCCTTCAACGTCTGAAGCGTCCAACCCAACTGCATAATGGACCTGGTCTGGCTTTGTCCATGATATAAAGCAGATATATCAGATCGTATAATGTCTATAGCAGAAGAAACAATGTTGTTTATTGTATATATCCGGTTGGACAAGGTGTGAATTCCATTATCCACAACAGCTAATGCCTTTTTCAACTTTTCCTGATCTATCTGCCTTAACCGGGCTGCAGCCTCTTGTTGTGAAAGTTTCCAAATTTCATTGTATACTTCATACAAGAAATGCTTCCTATGTGCATCTTCGGGCCTGACAAAAAATCTTGTAAGTCAGTGTCATTAGACAGGAGAGTGAGATGTGTCTTAACTGCATCTATTGAGGATGATTTCAACCATTGCTGGCACAATTTTCCCACACTATATGAAGTAATTATTTCAGCATGTTCTGGTGATATATAGCGAGGGTCTGACCTACTCGTCCGGAAACCCCCTGAGGGGGTGACAAAACGTTGATGACACCTGTTAGTGTCTATTGGCCACAATAACCACCCGCCTGGACGTGTCAATTAAGTATTAAATGTACCATTCTGGACCCATTCAGTAAGCTCACTAAAAGTGGCATTTATGTATTTCTGCCAATTAATTAATATATTGCTGCCACTCTTTCATTTTGGAAGGGACAGGTATGCCAGGCATATTCAATTCTCTGATTGTTGCTAAGCCTAAACAGCTAGTCTGTTGTACTGTTTAATTTAAAAAGATCATTTGAACGGGAATGAGACATGCTCTAAACAATGTTCCTTTAACCTTGGTTTGCCAATTTTTTGTTCCCCAAACACTTTTCAAATCAACATTTTTTGACCAATATTCATACCCTTCAATTGACAATCGGGAAACAAAGGAATCCAAATATATGAATTTTGTGTTGGTCAACAACATTTGTTTATCTTTAGTCGGAGTTAACCTAAAATAATATGACTCAGCATTCTTTAGATGATGCCCAGAAAAATACGTAAATTTATCAAAATAAGTTTGGAACTCCCTTGTGGGGGAGTCGGGCAATGTTCCCATTGCGTATTGTCAAATATCGTTTTTGGACTACTTGCTTTGTGTATGAAGTGGTGCCCATAATAATTATAGAAAAACATGTCACCATAATTCTCTTTAAACTGGTAAACGTCTTCATTTTCATAGACAGTATAATATTGTAATTCTGTCATCATTGAATCAACAGTCTTCACATCCCAATCATCAGATACAATGCCTGGTATTACTATATTATTCATAGATAACTTTAGTACATATGGTATTTGAATTATTTCAGTGGGAACGTATATATCAAACATTACTTTATCCCACACAATCCCATCCGGAATCAGTACTGCAGAAATGTTCACAAAGGACAAGTCTCTTCGAACCCTATGTGATGAAAAATGTGGCTTCAACACCTCCTCCACCTGTTCAACCGCCGATCTCTCAGGAAGACAATGACCATGTATCAACAGAAAAAAAGGTAATGACAAACCCAACCCTAAGAAAAAATGCTACCATAGTCAATAAAAGCCACAGATAGTTCCATGGAAAAACAAAGTACGTATCTTTAAGCCAACATATCAGCTTACGTGGACCTGACAGATCAGGAGTCGAAGAGGCAAATGAGTCCGATAGACCATCGTTGTTGTTGGCAAAGTAACCAGAGGCAGTTCGTGCAAAAGGCATCGCCGCATTCAATGGAGGAGTTGGTGTTTCTCGCGGTGGTACACTGTAGATAGCACCATCCGTCAAGTCAGTAGTCATGGTGACTTGATCAAATGTTTCTAAGTTGGTCGTTGTCAGTGGAACTAATGCGAGATCATCATCCACCCTCCCCAAGCTCGGAGAGGTAACAGTGTTGGTATAGATAACTTGAAGCGGAACATCTTCCCCAGTAGTGAGAGGGATTCAGGAACTACTGGACGTTCCTCTTGGTCTGCTGTGTAGAATCGGCCACATGTTGTAACTTGACATTGTCAATAGAAACAAAGCGATTTTCTTTGGCATCTGGCAACGGTGGTAGAATAACAGTTCTCGTTCCATGTATCCCCAACACAGGGACTGGTGCATGATAAGAAGGGCCAAATTCTTTTTTCACAGCAACTTTTTCATGCACTAGATCCCCAACTCTGGGAATCCAGCCGGTAGGTGTCACTGGCGTATCCTTAATTCCTATGGAGGCGGCACTTTTAGAAGAGTTATCTTCACGGAACTGCTGTAATTCCTGTAAAACAGTGACACAATCATTTATGTCAAAAGGTGTTTCCGCCGCCTCCACACCAGGACCATCAAGATCCGGAACAAACATTTGTGTTCTGAACAGGCACTCATATGAAGTATGACCCCCCAGGGACCTTCTAGGCAGGTTATTTAGTGCTCTCTGAACTCCATACAGGTGGGTTAGCCAACTACGACCCGTACCTAAGACTCTGGCTGTTAAGGATTGCTTTAAATTGCGGTTTAATCGCTCCACAACAGAATTTCCCTTGGGTTGAAATGGAGACAAGTACTGGAGCTGGACCCCCAATGAAGCCATGGTGTCCCTGAATGCCCTTGAGGCAAAAGCAGGGCCCTGGTCCAAATGGAACGCCGCAACTGCATATGTACCGACAAAGACTCGAAAATCTTTAATAACAGTCCGAGCGTCAGCCGAGCGTTGTGGCCACACCCACATAAATCTGGAGCAAGAATCAACAGCGACTAGCATATATTTATATGCACTATCCGGTGTTAGTGGACCGCAGTGATCCAAATACACCCATTGTAATGGTCTGTTGGATATTAAGAGGGGTGTCTGCGGTGGGCGCTTAGCTGTGGAAACTTTAATTTGTTGACAGATGTCACAACAAAGGACATACTGCTTTTCCTCCTTAAAGAGACCAGGCCACCAGTAGCGGGCCTGTAATAGTGAAATTGTAGCTGCCACGCCTGCATGTGCAGATGCTACCCCCTCATGCGCTGCTTTAATCAATTGAGGTCTTATATTTATATTGGGGATGTCCAGTATGCCTACGCTAGGAATTTTAACTTCAGCGTTCTACATAGTTCCCATGAAGTATTGGTATTTATTAGGAAATCCCTTAGGATAAGGTGTGCCATCAACCATAGCCTTTATGGCAGCCATAATGTCTGTGTCTGGTTTGGAACTTGAACGAGTCACTGCAGCTACAGTGGCAACCGCCACTGCCGACTTTGCGGCTTCATCAGCCAAAGTGTTTCCAGTAACGTGTATTCCAACGCGCTGGTGTCCAAGTGTATGCACAACATGGACTTTGGGTAGCGTCTCTTTCAGGTCTGCTACCTACCCCCAAAGTAGTCTGTGTTTTATGGTGTTGCCTTTTGAATCTCTGAACCCATTCAAGCGCCAGTAATGTTGGTATTCATTAAAAGACTGGACGCAATAATACGAATCACAAACAATCAGTGTGAACCGCGTCGGATCTGTATGTTCTAGTGCCATCAGTAGAGCTTTTAGTTCAGCCAATTGTGCTGTACAATCCCCTAAGGTCTGCGTATAGGTATGTTGGGGGCTGAATTTCTCCCCCTCCATATAGCCGCTCACTACCGCACATGCAGCAGAATATTGGTGTTTTGTTCCAATCGCCGGTTGCGCAGAGCCTTCGGTGTACATGACTACTTGATATTGACCAATAGGCAACGTGTCAGCGGGAACTGGATATTCAACTTCATATTGCAGAAATTCCTGAGTTTGTAACTTTGGGTCAAAGATGTAGTCTACATCAGTGGCTGTTAAAGACGTAGCCCATTGTATCCATCGCGGGTGAAGTGCTTTTGCGTTCGGAACGCTAGCTTTTGTAACAGCCTCGAGGGCCGGAATAGGAGAGACGACAGTAATGCGTTTCCCCTGGGCAAGAGGCCTTTCTTTAATAACACCCCTCTGTACAGCAGTGAGAATTTTCTCAGTGGGTGCAAATCGTTGTTCAGCAGCAGAATACAAGTGTGACTTGTATCCTATCGGGACTGTCTCACCCTCATTAAATGTGACATAAATAAACCCAATGGCCCCAGCTATTACCCTGATCACCAAATGCGTCTTATTGTCCTGTGTATGTAAATGTTTTGCTGCTAGCTGATCTGCCTGTAACTCCCGAAGAGTATGTGTATGTTCAATTGTCCAGAATTTGCTTGAAAAATCAGGACGTATGATTTCATATCAAGGTTTTATGCGTGTAGCATAATCAGGAATGTATGTTCTGCCAAAATTTTGAAAGCCCAACAACGATTGGAGTTTCTTAATTGTATTTGGTGGTTGCAATTGTGCACACTTTTCTAAGAATTGTGGCGCTAGGCTCTTACCTTTATTTGACAGCTCATATCCCAGGAATATGATGCTGAGGAAGGCAAGTTTTGATTTTTTGAAGTTAAATTTGTAGACGATTTCGGCAAACCCCACAACAATGCGGGCCACCCGTCTTAAATGTTGTAGCAACTCGTCATCTGTGAGATATATATCATCCACATATGACAACGCTTCAGGTCGTGTAGAATAGCCGTCACACAAGCCGCAAACAGTCCTGGGCTGTTCTTATACCCTTGAGGCAAACAACAGAATTTTTTCTGTGAGCCTAGGGTGCTAAAGTTTGTTAAATCTTGGCTTTCAGGAGCTATATTCTGGCAGAAGTATCCATTCGAGATATCCAAGGTTGTTTTATATTTTTTCCGCACAATGTTATTCATTAGTGCAGCGCTTTGCTAGTTCTGTATAGCATATGTACGGGTATGTCCGTTCAAATGTCTGTAATCTAAGACTATTCTATACGAATGGTCCGGTTTAGCTACAGGAAATAAGGGATTATTCATTGGTGAGACACAGGGTTCAATTACCCCCTGGCATTCCAATTGTGTAAGTATTTCCCTCACCGGTGCCCTTCCTTCATGTTTTATTGGATACTGCGGTTGTGGCTGAGGATCACCTTTAATAGGAATTACATGATATGGAGAGTCCCTATCCCACCCTACGTGATTTCTATATAAGGCAGGTGCTTGTGCAAGAGCCCATTTAATCGAATAAGACTCTGCGAGTTCCCCTGGAACAAGTGGTGAGAAGGAAGGTTTAATAACCTCCTCCCCTACTGGGCAGGTGCGGACAAAATCAGATGGCCAATCTTGTTCAGCCAACAAGATGTCATATATCTTAACTAGACGATCCCAAAAGATTGCGTGTATAGTGCGCTCAATGTCTCCTTCCAATTGTAAAGTCACAGTATACACCCTATTGGGTTCGGAGACTCGCATATCTGCTGTTTCTACTTGTATGAAGTCATCAGTTGCTTTCACCTCCAGTTGCTCTAGAAGATTCCGGCGAACTATTGTGACCTCTGCCGTGCTGTCTAGCAGTGCTAGTGCCCATTTCTTGTTCTTCAAGAGAACCCTCTTCCTGTGTGGCATGTCTAACTGAAACTGCTGCCACCTTTTTCTTTTTAAACTGTTGTTTTTGTTGTATTGGTTTCTCTTCCTTCTTGGCAGAAACCTCAGAAGAGCGTTGTGATTCCTGTCTCGGTTTCACGTACTCTGTTCTCCGCTCTGACCGCCCACCTCTCTCATTTCTCTTTTCCGATGAGTCCTGAAAGGAACAAGATTGGCGTGTATCAGTATATTGATATCTATCAGGCGTTTTACTATTATCTCTATTCCTTAAATTATACCTATTCTGTGGGGTCTCCGTACGTGGAGATTCTCCCCTTTCTTTTTTGGGGGTTTGTTGCTTTTTCTCCCAGCGCTTCTTATTACCCTCAGGTTGCTGTTTGGTATTCTCCTTATTAATTTTTCCCTGAAATGGAGATTTTTGCGGTCTAGCGCCTAGGCTATCTCGACCGATACTAGAGTATGTTTCCACTATTATTTTAGGCAGTTCCCGCTCCTGATCTTGTTGCGGGACGTCACGAAGACGCATGCGCACTGCAAGCGCAACTGCTTCCCCTTTAAGATTACTTAGGATTATCAAAGAAACCGTGGCAAAGTTGCCCATTAGTTGCATTTTTAAATCTAAGGCCCGGGCAGCCCCATATTCATCCTGAATTTGTTTAAGCATTTCCGGTAGGTTTGCTAATGTTGGTGTACCGTGTGCCGTTGTATAGAGCGCGGCAAATACCGTGCCCCGTGCATTTCAATGTTCCACTGTGGGAACAATCCCAAAAGGTAAACACATAGTTAGTATTCTATGTTTGTCCTGAGGTCCCGCATGGGGAAACACTGCCTCCAGCGTATTCATTTTCTGCGCCAGCCAAAATTGAGTCTCCTCTCGTTTTGCTGGTACTTTACCCATTATAGAGTGTACAGTCACCGGATTTGTACCTGGTGTTACTGCATGTTGTTGTGCTGGAGCAGCACGCGGGTTTGTATTTAGTGTCTGCATCACAAATTGTACTAATCATCTATCTATTGCTATAAGTTCAGTATATAAGCGTCGAACCTCAGCCACCGCCATGTTAGCAGCAGCAGGATGTGGTGTATTTGTGGCCAACAAAGGCCAGGTAGGACCATCATTGCTTAGTGGACCTAACCTTACTGGTAATATTGTATGGGGTAGGGCGCCATCAAGCCAATTATTATGTTCTTGATAAGATAGAGGTATCTCTAAGTATGCGTACGCCCTGTATTGTCCAGGCGCGTTCGCTACTGTGTATGTACGGAATGTATTTGTGTTTCCATCAACTGCTGGAAGTGTGGCCCAAGAGTAAAAAAGTTCTGTTCTATAGGCTGCATGGGCGTCCACCATAAATGTGACTGGTCATGTTAAAAGCTATTTGTACAACCTAGGGATTCGCCATTATAAAAACGGACCTGAGCTCAGAGAAGGCACACCAAGATGAGGTTATTTATCCTTTTAAGGTTCAAGCTTGAACAACCACCCGCTACAAATAGGGTTACCTATACGGCGGCAGTGGAAATCCTCAATGCCACGGACGTCTCCGCTTAAAGGAACTGAGGAGTCATTACATTATATGAGACCGAGATAAACCGGTGGACCCGAAAATTAGAGCCAGACCAAACGTTGGCGGCGCCATGTCGCGTAGGCACTTATTATCCTAATGAGACTACTGGATTTTTGGGCGGCAAGATCGTTCGCAGAGTGGGGGACTAAGTCTGACCCACGGTGAAGGACCCTTGTCACCCCAAACCTGGTTTTTGCTCCGGCTAACTAGCAGTGCCTCATCTCTCCCGAAGGGAAAAGACAATTGGGCAGCCGAGCGCATGCCATCTTAGTACTTCCCAGGGAAGTCGTGGTCACTCAGGTCACAACCGGCTCTCCCATACACAGTGCGGTCTCATATATAAATGACAGAGGCAGTTAGAGTTTTAAAGATTGGTTTAATAAAACAACTGCATTTTAGATAATAAAGCGTGAGCTGCTATAACCAGAACTATACAACACAGTAGAATTGAAATAGTAACGAGGAGAGTGAAACACAAGAATAAGGCTATCATAGTGCAACTAAATTGTGTTCTCTCTAAGTTATATTTTGAGCACAGCCTATGAAGCTCTAAGCCTGCCTTTCAGGTTCCCCCGGGAGGACATCAACCCTCATACCTGAGCAAAGGCCTGTAATCTGCATCAGCATCTGCAACAGGGCAGCCAGCATCTAGTGGTGGGTTCCTGGTCGGAATCTCTCTCTTACGTGTACCAGGACTAGAAAGTGTTTTTATAACTAACACGCCGATGTTCTAAGCAACGTCCCTACGTAAGAATGTGTACTTTTTGCGAACCCTAGAGACTAAACTTCTATCACGTCTATCGGCAATGTACCAGACTGTATCCTTGACTGAAGCACAGAGCGAGCAAGAATGTATTGTTTGAGAACATAGTGCTAAAGTAAGCTAAACAGTGTGATAGAATTAAATAAAACAAGACCGTGAAACTGGTTATTGTAAAATACCAGTGAGTGGTTAAATTAAAAGCAACTAGGGCAAAGTGCACAGAGGCCTAATACATTAAGCAAATGCGCATAAAGCTATATTAAAAATGGCTACACTACAGGACTATGTTTTCTGGAGCAACGAAACTGAGAAAAGACTACGTTTTCTGTGTACTCTTTAACACACCAACATAGAAAAAGGACTATTGTGGCTAAAGCTCTTTAAAACAATTGTACTGGGGAAAAACACCTTTATATGAAGATTTGCATCTATAATTAAGGATAACTTGTTTTTTTTTTTATTTCAAGTTGTTACTCAAACACTGGTTTAGGAATGAACAATTCAGCTATTATTGCGCCACCAATGTTCTTACAAGATGTGGGTTCACCTGACATTGAATGGGAAGAGTGGATTGACATGTTCAATAATTATTTGGAAGCATTAGATGGCCAAGGATTTAGAACTACAAGAAAGAAAGCAATTTTAATGAGTGTATTAGGCAAAGAAGGCCAACACGTGTTTAAGTACTTACCTGAGTTTCTCAATGAGGATGGAAAACACATTGAAGATGTATTTCTAGAAGCTAAACTCAGACTAAAAAAAAGGTTTTCAAAGGAGACTAGTGTTGTTATGTGTAGGTATAAATTTTATACACAACCTCAGAAAACGGATGAGTCCATTGATGACTTTGTCTTGCGGTTGAGACAACTTTCCACCAAATGTCAGTTTGGAAGCATGACTGACGAGATGATAAGGGATCAACTTATAGTTCAGTGCAAAAGCAAAAACATGCAGGAACGCTTATGGGCAACGAAGAATCTTTCTCTTAGAGATGCAATTGAGATTGCGAAGGTAGTCGAGCAATCAGAGTACTATATGAAAGAGATGGGGAAGAAAGACGTGTGTAGCAATGATGTCACATTTGTCAGAAAAGAGAAAAAGTCACTTGAGGGAGGATACCCTAGTAGTCGTGACAAATCAGTGCGCAACCACAAGTTTAACTCTAAGCTGTGTTTCAGGTGTGGCAGCACTGCGCACAGTGCAGACTTCAAGGGTTGTGATGCTTGGGGAAAGGAGTGCAGGAAGTGTGGATGCAAAGGTCATTTTGTAAAAATATGTAGAGCATCTTCAAGCAAAGTAGCAATGGTGCAAGATCAGTTAAACCTGGATATTCATGAGGAGTCTGAAGAAGACAGAATTTTGTGCATACAAAACACTGACGTTGGGAGATACTCTCGACCCAAAGCAAAGTTCATTGTTAATGGTAGAATGGTCCAACTTATGGTGGATTCAGGATCTTTGTATACTATTGTACCTAAAAGTATGATGGGTCGAGAGTGGCCAGGTGTTACCTTACTGTCTAAGGACATAAATCCTGGTGGTTACCAAGGGGAGCAAATTGACATTATTGGCCACATGCTGGCGAAGATAACTTTTCAAGACAGATCGGTTGAAGGCAAAGTGTATGTAGCTGAGTCTGGGCCACCCATTTTGGGGTGGCAACACCAAGTATGATCTACACATTGTGATCAACCCGAGAACCCCGTCTCAAGTTATGGTGGTGGAGGATATGTCCATTGATGATATTATTGAAGGGCCGAGTGAAGTTTTTTCGGAAAACATTGGAACATTGAAAGGTTATGTGTACAGAATTGTGTTAAAAGAGAATGCAGTCCCTGTGCAGCATTCTTTAAGGAAAATCCCCATAACGGTTAGAGGTGAGGTAAAACAACTGATTGATGATATGATTTCCAAGGGCATTATTGAGCCCATAGAAAGCTCTGAATGGATTTCTCCGGTGGTCATTACAAAAAAAAACTGATGGAAGTCTGAGATCTTGTGTTGACTTATGCAGTGTCAATCACAACATTGTGGCAGACACTTTCCCTCTACTGAATATCAACAAAATCTTATTGTTGAAGGGGAGGTGTTTTTTCAGCAAACTTGATCTTAAGAGTGTATATCATCAAATTAAGTTGCATCAGGATTCGAAAAAACTTACAGCTTTTATAACATCGGAGGGGACTTTCCAATTTAACAGGATGCCTTTTGGCTTATCTTCAGCTGCAAGTGTATTACAGAGGATGATGTCATTTGTTTTTAAAGGGGTGGAAAATGTTATATTCTTTCAAGATGATATTCTTGTTTTTAGAGAAACGATACATAGTCATCATCATCATCCAATACTTTATTCGGTTCATATAGACCATAAAAGACATCCAATATATACATACTTACAAATTTCTTGAACATTTAATAAATAACAATATTGATAAAAGTTTTGAATGCCGAAAGCGGCATATATATAGTTTAACACAGCATGTATTGTCTCAACATCTCCCAAGTTATGTAAATAATAGAAGGAAACTTGGCTAATTCTAATGCCTTTAGCTAAAAAGATAGGGTGTAAAAACCTTTTTCTGGAGTATCATAAAGAGTGTAAAAGAGAGCAAAGTGCAAAGTGCTTTGGGGTGTTTTTCCATCACAACAGCATGGCGGGAGATTCTTAAACCAAGTTCCGCGGGTAGGAAATGCTACCAAATAATGTAATATATTCAAACGTAACCTGGTGAGTAAGAACCTTTGTCGCTCAGAACTAATAGTGGCCAAATATAACATTGGATATAGTTGCTGTGACTGCTTCCTCTCCTGATTTCTATCTATAACTGTATTGAACTTTGAATCATGAATTTACATTGTCATAATGTTGCATTGAAATGTGTGTTTGATAAACTTAAGACTGCAGGGCTAACCCTCAGGAAAGAGAAATGTGGAAGAGGTTGAATATTTGGGACATACACTCTCAAAGGAGGGTCTGAAACCAAAGAAAGATTTACTAAGAGCCATCAGAGATGCTCCTCCACCAAATAACAAAGATCAGTTGAGGTCATTTATGGGCCTTATAGAGTACTATTCAAAATGTATTCAGAACTTTTGCGGATAAAACTGATAATTTGAGGAAATTACTAAAGAAAAACATGAGTTTTGTTTGGGGTGATGAACAAGATAGGTGTTTCAATGCTATCAAAGAAGAATTGTATAATGCTGGTGTCCTGGTACCATTTGATGTAAACCATAGGTCTATTATCACGGTGGATGCGAGTGCCGTGGGTTTAGGTGCTGTATTATTCCAGCATCATGCTGGTGGAGAAAGGACAGTAGTGTTTACATTAAGAACTCTACCTCCCAGTGAAAGGAATTATTCAGTCATTGAGAGGGAGGCCTTGGCAGCTGCTTGGGCTTTAGAATACTTTTGCACCTTTATTTAGGAAACAACAATTGTGCTACGCACAGATCATAAACCATTAGTTAAGATGTTAGCACCTGGTGGTGCGGGAAAAGGTTCTGATAGACTAGCTAGATTGGCCTCAAGGTTGCAAGAACTCATGTATGTGGTGGAACACATTTCAGGCTGGCGTAACGTACAAGCTGATTGTCTTTTTTGCTGGTTCAGGATTTGAATGTAACAGATTTGGGGAGCGAGGGAGTAGATGTTGCTGTAGCAAGTGTTGAAGATGTTTATGAGAGTATGCGAGGGGCCATTTCTAAGGATAAGTGGTTGACAAGTTTGAAGGATGATGCCACCTGGTCGGGACTACATTTACCCCCAAACCCCGAATCCTGCTTATTAGGGATACGCCGCCGCCACGGCATAGATAAACAGAAACACAGATGCGCGGACCTGGCATTCGTCATATATAAGCGACTCATAGCAACACAGTGGAAATCACCTAGCACACCAGACACACATTGCTGGTCATGAGATCTACAGCATTGGGCCAGAGCGGAAGCACAAACACTACACACACTGCGCGACAGAGGGGTAGTGATTAAGGGACTGGACACATGGGACACTTTCATAGACCAATTACAAGGGAAAGACGACACCCACCCCCCTTAAATAGCGGACACTAACTCAACATAGATCAACATGAGTGGGGGCCAACACAGGCGCAACTCGCTCTTTGTTCATGAGCACACAAACCTACAAAATGTATAACTTACCCATGCGAGCAGGAGACAGTAACTCCCCCTAGTCGCATATACCGTGGTAACACACACCTACAGCAGCGTCCCCTTTCCCCCCTCGACCAGCAACTCCCAAACATGTCTCCTCGCCCCCTCGTTCCGGCCCCCCCTCACAACTTCTCCTCTCCATGTTATTCGGCGTGTTCCCTTTGCTCCCCAGAAACACAGTGTCCTCTTTCCCTCCCTCCCTCCACCATGTCGCTTGGTGCTCAACCGCTCCCCTCCCTTCCCTATATCTCACGGTTACTGTTAAACTTGATTGTCATTTACAAGATCTATTAACATGCCATGCAAAGTGAAGCAACGTTGCTCACACCTGGTGACGCAACCTGGTGCAATAGCATGATAAAAGCAATGCCATCACTGTAAAAATTTGATAATTGCAATAAACAGATTGAAAAAAAAAAAGTTTGAAGGATGATGTTGTTTTGGGTGCGGTGGTTAGTTTGGTGAAGTGCGGTGCCAAGAGGGAGAATTGTGTAAGTACATCTACGTGGCCGTATTTGAAGGTATTGGATGAGTTGAATTTGTGTGAACATGAGGTATTGATGAGAGGTGACAAATTTATGCCTCCTTCGTGTTTGCATTTTGACTTGTTCAGGTTGACGCATAAGGGACATTTGGGTCAGACTGTAACTAAAAAAAGGTTGAGAGAAAATTTTTGGTGGCCAGGCATGGATGATGACGTGGAAGAGTGGGTGGAGAAGTGCATCGTGTGTAAGGACAGTGAGAAAAGGTTGAAGGTTGCCAGTCAATCATTTGGAGGTGGGTAATCGGGAAATTGGTAGGTTTTGACTCTACATTCACTTTGGTGGCTTATTATGGGCCTAATAAAGATGACCCTGCACCTCTGGAAGACCTATTTCAGCAGTTGATCTATTTTCCAGACCCAGTAATATGGATGGGCGACTTTAATGTCGTGATGAATTACCAATTGGATAGATCCTCTGGAAACAGATCGACATTTAACCATAAGATGCGCTCTCGGTTATTAATTATGATGTCGCAATTGGGTCTACATGACGTATGGAGAGAAAAGATGGGGTTAAAACGGGGGTATACATACAATAAAAAAAAATATAGGCACCAATCAAGAATTGATTATGCTTTGGTGGATGGGAGGATAAGAGATTGGGTAAGGGAAATAGCTCACGTTGGTGTCCACCTATCGGATCACTCGGCAGTTAGCTTGAGCATTCGGTTAAAAGGCAGGGTCGCCCAGGACAGGTGGACGTTAGATAGAACTCTGTTACTAGACAAGGACATAGTAGCAGGATTAAGAGCAGATGTGGAGGAGTTTTTTTTAGTTTAATGTGGGGTCATCGTCACTTGATATGGTATGGGATGCTTTTAAAGCGTTCCTAAGAGGTAGATTAATAAGGGCGGCCGGGATTAAAAGGAAAGAGTATAAGGAGGAAATCAGTCGGTTGGAAGGGGGTATCCAACAAGTGGAGCAGGAAATGGTAGACTTAACTCCCGGAGAAGAAGGGAAAATGAGGAAACTTGCGGAATTACATCAAAAGTTAAGGTATGAAATACTAGCAGTGCTGGATAGAAGGATTAAGGTGAGGGTTGAGGCAAATAGATTTGCCCATTATGAGTATGGAGAGAATTGTGGGAAATTGTTGGCCTGGAAAATAAGGACAAATTTAGGTAAGAACAAGGTGGTTGGGATCTTGGATAAGGAGTCAGGGCTGGTCTCTAATAGTGACAACGAAATTCATGAGATTTTCCGAAACCACTTTAAGGAGCTGTATACAGAAGATCTATAAGGACCTATAGAGAAAGTTAAGAAAGTTAAGGAATGGTTGAGGGACCTGGATCTAGTGGCTCTGGAGGAGCAGGATAATAAGGTCTTGAATGATTCTATTGTGCAAGCAGAAGTGGAGCATTGTATACAGGTAGGGAAGTCAGCGAAAGCACCCTGCCCAGATGGGTTGCCTTTTGAGGTTTATAACATTTTAGGAAGCAGCATAGTAAAATTTCTAACCAAGTTGTGTAATAACATTTTGATGGAGGGGGGTGCATGTCCCGCTACCTGGAAGGAGGCCACTATCACTCTGATTTTAAAACCTGGGAAGGACCCAAAAATCTGTGACTCGTATAGGCCGATCTCCCTATTAAATTGCGATTATAAAATATTTACAAAAGTCCTGGTAAGGAGATTGGGGGGAGTCTTAGGTAAATTGATACATGAAGATCAGAAAGGCTTTATTAAGGGGAGATATATGCAAGAGCTGACCCAGTCTTTGATAGGCTCCATTGATCTGGCTCAAGTATGTAAGGAGCCTTTGGCCTTAGTTATGATTGACGCTACAAAAGCGTTTGATAGAGTGAATTGGGTCTACTTGGAGGTCCTCTGCGAATTTTTTAATTTGGGAGAGAAATTTACTAGGGCATTGCGGACAATATATCAAAACGCGGAGGCAAAAATCCTGGTCAACGGGGTTCTAACACGTCCCTTTAAAATTGGGAGAGGGACAAGACAGGGTTGCCCATTATCTCCATTGTTATTTAATATATATATTGAACCCTTAGCTTGCAAAATTAGAAATGAACAGAGGATAATTCCGTTTCGGGGTGGGAGTTGGAGCAAAAAAATTGCCTTGTATGCGGATGATTTGCTGGTTTATACAGCGGATTTGCAGCAAACCCTACCGGCTTTAGAAGATTTGACAAGGGAATTTGGGGAAGTAGCTGGATATTCGGTTAATAAAGAAAAGACTGAAATTATGATTTGGAATATGCGAGAAGAGAGTGTGCTAATTAAAAGCAAAATGAAATATTTGGGAGTTGTGATTACACAGGATATAGATAAGTTAGCAGAGGTTAATTTCTCAAGAGTTATGGCAGATGTCACTAAACTAATGAAGAGCTGGAGTACCTTACCTCTTACGATTTACGGGAGAGTTAATTTAGTAAAGATGACATTACTACCAAAAGTCTTATTTCTTTTTAATGCGATCCCGCTGAAATATAAGAAAGAATGGTTGGGTAAATTACAAGGTAGAATTAGTTCTTTTCTTTGGAATTCCAAAGGAGTGCGAATCGCATGGAAGAAACTGAGACGGAGAAAAGAGAAGGGCGGATTAGCCCTGCCGGATCTTCAGTATTATGCTTGGGCGGTCTTCATCAAGAATATGAGAGGGGCACTGAATGGGTCGAAGATTTCAGATTTGGGGCAGGTTCTGAAAGTCATGATGGAAGCTGATTATGATAAACAGCCGGGGTTCCTATATAAATTTGGAGATCCAAAATATTTTAAGAAGGTGAGGTTTAAAATACTGCAAGATTCCGCTAACATCTGGTATGATTTAAGGAGGGCTACTAAGTTACCGTTCTATAGTAAATACGCGCCTCTCTGGGACGCTCCGGGCTCACCAGAATGGACGAGAGATACTTTGGTGAAACCTCTGAAGGAGGCAGGGCTGGTGAAATGGGGTCAGATTTGCACTGATGGGGTGTTACTACCGTATGAGGACCTCAATATAATGGTAGATTTAAATATCTGCAAATAAGGAGCTGGTTGAAGTGCGTCAAGGAAAAAGTAGGTGGCTCCAATGAATTGGAAGAATTACTATCTCAAGACTCAGTGGGAAAGAGAGAAATAGCAAAATGGTATTGGACATTATTGGAAACTGTAGATGGAGATTTCCACTTGCCTGAGAAGACCTGGGGAGGATGCTTGCCTGGAGTACAGATAAGTGAAATATGGCAAGTATCTACTACTCTTTTGTATGCTACAGTTAAATCTGCCTGTTTAAGACGAAATCATTTGTTTTCCATCCACAGAGCTTTCTGGTCCCATGAGAAACTGTCTAAAGTGACGGAAGGCACTCCGGTAACCTGTAAAAAGTGCGGCGAGGATCGGGCAAGTGACATTCACATGTTTTTTGGGAATGTCCCCAGCTCAGTCTGTTTTGGAAAGAGGTTGGTGAGGTAGTGAATTTTTTTTTACCCCAAGTGTATCAGGTAAGCCCCTCTTTAGTTATATTTGGTTGTCAAGTGGGCTCCAGGAAGGATACAAAAAAGGATGCTAAATTGCTCTTTTTTATGATGCTCCTAGCAAGACGGGAGATATGTAAGAAATGGATAAGTCCTTCTCCCCTGACGGTGATGGAATGGAAGGACTCGCTAATATATTATTTAATTTTGGATACAAACGATAAAGAATTAGATAAGAAGCATACATTCTGGGACCCAGTGAGAAATTGGCTAGAATCATAATAATTAGGTATTGTCCTATGATTACGTGAAAACAGGTGTCCAGTGGTTCTGAAGGTGGGCTGGTGAGGCCCTGCCAATCAGAGTTATGGGTTGTCCTGGACAAGAGTCTCTAGGGGGAGTTTAGTGGCCATTTTGACCGAACTCCTTTCATCAAGAGGCTGAACAAGTGAATGAGGACAAAAAAAAAGAAATAATTTGGTGGTGTTATTGAGAAACCAGGTATGGTGTGGCATAGTGTGTGTGTTGATTTTATAGGACCGTTGGCACATGTGAGTGGTCCATTGAGGTTTGCCATGGTATTGGTGGATGTTCATTCCAATAGTTGGTGGTGAAATTTATGAAGGAGATTACCACAAGATCTACAATTAATGTTTTAGAAGCGATTTTTAGAGAAGAGGGCTATCCTTACAAGATTATCACAGATAATGGCACCCAGTTGGTCTCAACAGAAATTAAAGATTTCTTGGTAAGGGCAGGAATCAAGCACTCTCGCACAAGTTTGTATAATCCCTGGGCCAGTGGCATTGTAGAGAGGGCTAATCGTTTGGTGAAGGGGGCGATTCAAATGGCCTTGGTTAGTGGTAACAGCATTGAATCAATGGTATCGGACATGGTTTGGGCATATCGCACAACAAGGAACAGTGTGACGGGTGAAGTCCCTTTTGAGATGAGGAGAGGAAGAAGGGCTGGGACAAGAATGTTTCCGGCATGGATAAGAACAATGTTGGATAATTGTCAAGTTGGTGGAAAGGATGGTGATAAGAATTGGGACGTTGAGAGGAAATATGACAAAAGCAACAGTGGTTGGTCTGGTGTGAATAGTGCTAACAGGATCTGTGAAGGGGATTGGGTGAAAATTAAAGCCAAAGTATGTATGTGGAAGAAGTTTCGTGGTCCGTTCAAAGTGAGAGAGGTGCATCGTTTCTTTATAATTCTGGATAATAGTGAAAGGTGGAACTTGAGGAAGGTGGCTAAATGTGGTGATGCAAATTCTGTACAAGTGGGAGAGAAAGATAGTTCTGCAAATGTTCAGAGTAATAATGAGGAGAATGGCTGTAGTAGGTATATGTTGATGGATGATGAGTCGTTGACTCATAAAAATATGGATAGTAGTGGTGCTGAAGGGTGTGGTGGTCGTGTAAGAGAGAGAGGAGATGAAGAGTATGCGATATTGCGAAGAACTCAAAGGAATCTCAGAACTCCTGTTTATTTGAAGGACTATGACGGTCATTATAAACAAATCGGAAAAGACCACCGACCGCTGTGTCGGCGGTGAACAGAATCCCGCTGTTGGCGCTGAATGGAAACCCGCCATATAATGAACGAAAAACCCAACCCGGCCAAAAATTCCCAGACCACCACTCCCCGCCATGACTCTGTCAGTGGGAATCCCGGCCCACCCCACCCCGCTACCGCCAAGCACACCCACATCCCGCCCTCCAAATAATGATGCACAAATCACCTCGGCGGACAGTGGAGGCCAGACGACCATTGGTGGCTGCGACTGCCACGGGCAGCAAGTGGACTCAACAGCGAGAAGTGCACACATTGGATAGGCGTATGACCCACACACCTGACACACATCCAGAACCCCATAAAACACCCCCAGACACACTCCACAATCCCTTGCAACGTAACCAGGACAAGAAGAAGGAGAGCACCAGAGCCAGACAGCGAACGCCAGCATACAGGACACGCACATCGACCTACAGAGGAGCACCCTTACCTCGTCCCCAGTCCCGACGCCATCCACCACACTCACCATGTCCCCCCAAAAAATCCACGCTTCACCGAAAGGGAGCTAAGGACCATGGTGGAGGAGATCCTGAAGGTGGAGCCACAAATATTCGGGCTGAGGTGCAGCACACACCCATCATCCCGAAATTGAAGCTCTGGCAGACCATTATCAACAGGGTGAATGCAGTAGGACACCATCCACGCACCAGGGACGACATCCGGAAGAGATGGAACGACCTGCGGGGGAAGGTCAGGGCCATGGCATCTAGGCACCACATTGCAGTGCAGAAGACTGGGGGAGGGCCGCCACCAACACCACCCGACTACACCGACTGGGAGGAAAAGGTACTCGCCATCATGCACCCAGAGGGACTCACTGGAGGAATGGACTTGGGTAAGTCATCTACAATTACCCCATATACACCACAGCTGCAATGCATGCACCACCCCACCCACACCCACCTGGGCCTACACCCCACCCAGCCATTACCCACCACATCCCCTGCATGACCTACAATCCACTAACAGGCCCACATCACTCCCGCTGTGCACAGCCACCCACCCCTGCATGTACCCACAATGGAACAATACCCCCCACCACAATGCAACCCCACCACTGGCGCTAAATGCCATGTCAACCTCACAAAGGCATCCTGGAACGCCACTGAAAGTAACACCAGCACAAAATAGAACAGTCCTGTACACCTCAAACCTACATGCATATGCAGCAGACATGTCTATGTCCCCCAACAGGCACCATCACCCATGCAACCATAACGGACGGGACAAGGAGTGCCACTGCCCTCCAGGGAGACAGAGGTACCTCACAAGACCTTGGCAAAGGATCCCTGGACACTGATGAGCAGGTAGGCCCCTCACACAGTCCTGGATTCTCAACATGCAGCAGCCCCACCCAGGAAACCACTGTCACCCCTAACACCCAGTCAAGACCAGCAGGCCAGGGCAGGCATACCCACACCAGGGTACCCAGGGCACAGACTGGTGGAACACAGCTACAGAGGCCACAGTCTCCCACTCCCAACATGCAGGAATGCGAGGGCCTCAGTACAAGTGGCACGTCCAGACCTGTGCAGGGAACACAGGCACAGGGGGCTATGGCAAGTTCAAGGGTCCCAGTGGGCCAGGGGAGAGGCCACAGGATGGATGCAGCAGCCCAGGACGTTATTTCAGAGCTATTGGGGGCCTACCAACATACCCAAGACAAGTTGACACAGATTGTGTCCACCCTGGAGCAAAGTCAGAGGATGCAGCAGGAACAACACCAACAGGCCATGGAGCAGTGGAAAGAGCACAATGCCACAATGGCCACCATTGCTGGAGCACTGCTGCAGTTGGTAACAAACCAGTCTGACACCCACACCGGACAAGAGGCCCCCACAACAGCCCTGGACAACCAGCATCTGATGGCCCAAGCAGCAGAAATATCCCAGGAAATACCCTCCCCGGAAACCCAAGGGCCAACCATGCCACCCCAAGAAGCTCCACAGCAGGCGCCCAAACGTACTCTTAGGCCAAGATAAAGCACTGGAAACCCAGCTAAGAACAAGGCCCCCTCCAACAATTGACTCTGCTACTAATGCAAAGCAACCATCCCACCCATTCACCAACAACACTTAGCTGAGGGCATTTTGAAGTACTGTTCGACAAAATGGACCCATCAATACCATCCAACAAGACTGCCACCAAGTTGGTTTTGAGGACCCCAACCCTTACGAGTCCCATCACTGTTGATAGCACAATTCACTCATTTCTACCAATAAAACACATTTCGCACCTGTAACACTGTCCCCTGTCTTAAATTGTGAACAAAGTGGAGTATGGATGCAACTGGCAGAGAACAACTTTATTGTCAATTTGTACATGATGGTAGTACTGTGTGACCAAATGGTGGCAAGGAGGGAATGCCTATATTTTCAGTCAGTACCATGCAGAAGTGGTCCATGTATCGCTTATCATGACCAACCCCCCTATATGACAGAGCACACTGACAGTATTAGTCACTAACCCCAATGACAGGCTTAAGTCCCACACAGTTATAGGAAGTAGAGTTGTATCAGTTGGTTCCTGGAATTGACATCTTCCCCTTCCTCATCCTCACCATCACTCTCCTCACCTCTCTGAGGTAGCTGATCAGGACCTATAGCACCCCCACCTCCAAGAGGGGGATAGAATGTCTCACTGCCATGTTGTGCAGCATGCAGCAGGCCCCCACTATTCTACACACCTTATCAGGCCCATAGGCCAGGGAACCCCCAGAGATATGTAGGCACCAGAATCTAGCCTTCAGGAGACCTATAGTATGCTCTTTTACCCCCCTAGTACGTTCGTGGGCCTCATTGTAATTCCTCTCTGTATCCGTCCTGGGATTCCTCACTGGTGTCAGGAGCCAATGCAAGTTTGGATAGCCAGAATGACCTACAAAATGGTGCAGTACAGACTCGTCATTGTTATGTCCCTTAGTCAGACAGGCTGGTTTTCTGCAATGTGTCAGTAAGTGACAGGCAAACTTACCTATGATCCACCCTCTGTCCTCTTGTAGTTGTTCCCTCTTCTGTGGCATACTACTGTTCCTCAACACAAAGGAATCATGGACTGAACCTGGAAACATTGCATTAACATGTGAAATGTACTGGTCAGCAGTACATACCAATTGGATGTTCATGGAGTGAAAGTTCTTCCTGTTTCTGTACACCTGTTCACTCACTCCTGGGGGGATGATAGCTATGTGGGTGCTATCGATGGCACCTATCACATGGGGAATGTTGGCAAAGGCAAAGAAGTCAGACTTGATGGCAGGGAGATCAGTACTTTGGGGAAACCGCACATAGGATTGCAGATGTTGTACAAATGCATTCAAAAATCTTGTCAGTACCTGGCTGAACATTGGCTGTGAGAAACCAGCACCCATGCCCACTGTCACTTGAAATGAGCCTGTGGCCAGGAAATGGAGTGTGGAGAGCACCTGCACCTCAGTTGGAATGGCATGCTGATTATTATTTCCCAGAGTTAGTGCAGGATCCAGTAATGCACAAATGTCCTGAATAGTTGTATGTGTGAGTCTGTAAGTGATTATGATCTGACGCTCCACCATGGTCCCCATATCCACAAGTGGTCTGTACACCGATGGTGCCCTTCCTCGACCACAAGGGTCGGTACCTACGAGGGGTTACAAAAATGAGTGATGAAGACACATACATAGGCACACTTCTCATCATTTCTGCACTGCATTGTTCATTGTAGTGTCTCAACGGTAACTGCTACCCGACAGATGTACATGTACATCACTAGGAGGGAACAGAGTGATTCATGTGTGCTACTATGCATAATGGACAGAGGCCTAGGTGCTTAATGTGACTAGTAGGCCCTGCATTGTAAGTAAAGGAAATTCTAGATGCGTAGGTGATGGCAAAATGTGTGCCTACTGTAGATCTGCCCCTTTGTTGTGGAAGTGACCTCATACCACTAGCGGTTGACGTCACATCGTAAGGTGGTGTTGACCGCTGTTTGCACCCTCATAGGCTAACATGGATGCCAATGGGGAATCCTGGCATATCATGATCGCCGCCGGCGGTGACGGTGCATACCGCTGCGGAACGTAAGAGTGTTGGTCATCATTTGATCACTTGACTCCCTGATCACGTGCGGACAGGTACTCCACTCTGTCTACTGCTGTGGCCTGGCTACGGATGTGCCACGTGATGCACGGGAAAGGGCCCCGGTCTTCACCCAGGAAGAACTGGAGAAGCTAGCGGACTGGGTCCTGCCCCTGTACGCGAAACTGTACGGACAGCTAGAGGTACAGGTGAGTCTGGGTTTGGAGGGCACTGTGTGTGTAATGGATGGTGTTGATTGGACATATGTGTGCTCCTCTGAGCCTGCATGGGCCATGGTGCATGGCATGGTGCTTGCGACTGTCCTGTATGTCTGAGAGTACTGTCCGTCCGATAGTGGACAATTGGCCAGCTGTTCCTATCGTGCAAGTGCCTGACCTCTGTGTTCCATTTCTGTGTTGCCCTTCTAGGTCAGCTCCCACCAGAAGAGGACACATTGGCATGCCATCACCAAGGAGGTGTGGACCCTGGGGGTCTACAACCGGCGGAGCTCCCATTGTTGAAAGAGGTGGGAGGACCTGCGGCGCTGGGCGCGAAAGATCAGTGAGGCCCAGCTGGGGAAGTCCTCCCAACATGGAAGGGGTGCCCGTCGGATCCTGGAAGTGGAGTACCCAGACCTGGATGGGCGCTTGAAGGCTGCACAGCCACAAGGGGGTGAGTACTCATTGACCATACTTCAGTCCGGAAGGATGTCTGGGTGTGCAATAGGGCTCATGCTGCTTAGAGGCAGGGAATTTGACTGGTGTCCATCTACTGTATGTTCCCCAAAGGGTGTAGGGGTGTCCCTGTCAGGTTCCACCTACTTCTGCTCCTACAGTATTTCAGGGGATGGGTGTAGAGCAGTATTATGGTCAGTAGTCAGGGGCATGGCCATGAGCATAGTGTACAGTGCTGCCTGTTGGGTGTGTTTGCTGGGTGGGTGTATGTCTGGCCATTCTGTATCTGCATTCAGCTATTTACAAGTGTCTCCGCCCTCCCTTCTGCTCCCCACTGAGTTGCCCATGCCCGCCCCCCCCAGAAAGGTGGGTGTCTCCTTTGCCCCAGGCACCTCCTTCCCTGCCCTAGTCACCACTGCTGCCCTCACAGAGGAAGCTATTGACCTCCTGAGAACCATCTCTGTAGGGGAGACAACCATCGTCAATGCCATCCAGGGGCTAGCATAAGAGGTGCAACAGACAAATGCCTATCTGGATGGCATTCACAGTGCTGTGTCTGCCCTACAGAGATCTTTTCAGGCTCTGGCCTCCTCTCGGACGGCAGCCAGTTTCCCTGGCCATTCCGTCCCCCCTCCAACCTCCTCTACCCCTTCCAGCACCCCACTCCCTTTACCCGTCCAAAGCACACAATCAGACACGCTGACAGGCACATCAACACACAAGAAGCACACTTCAAAACACAAGCACCACACCTCCCACCACAAGCATTCACACAGCCAACAGACACCTGCACACACAACAACATCCACTTCCCCAGTGTGCCCACCTCTTCCGTCTCCCTGTCTGTCCCATCTACATCCACACCCTCATGCACTGCACCTTCACTCACTGTTACTGCTTCTCTTCCTGCACTCACCAAAATAGCAGACAGCCATACATGCATCCCATACACCACACCTGCACTCACCACCTCTACTGTATTTGACACTTGCAGCACACTCACCAGACTTGCAGACACCAACAAAACATCCATCCACACTAGCTGTCTGTCTTCTCCCACTGTATCCACCCCCCCACCGCCCAAGACACACAAATGCACCAAGACACCCACCCATCAGACATCCACCACACGACAGCATACTGAACAGTCACCTGCACCCACTACACGCACCTCTATACCCCATACATCCGCTCCCTCTGCCTCCACTCCCACGCCCACCCCAATTGCTCCCCAAAAACGTTTCCTCTCCCGTGCTGACCTCTTCCAACCCACTGGCCCACCCCGTCTTGTCCCCAAACGTGCCCACCTCCTTGCCCTTTCCGCTCCTTCCACATTACAGCCCACCCTGGTCGACCCTTCACATTCCCGTGCCCCTTCCACAGAGAGGAAGAAGGCCTCGACAGAGCCTAGGCCATCCAGCTCCACCAGAGCCAAACAGTCCCCACCCCTTCAAAGGGGATGCCCACCCCTTCTACCCTCCACAAGAAAGTCTAAGGCCCACCTTCGTCGAAAACCCCCACCGACCTCTGCCCCCCTTCTGTGAGGTGCCTGGATCCCCATATGGTGCACCGTTATGTGGAGTACCCAGAACTTGTGGGAGTCAGGTGGGGCCCGTTGTGGCCCATGTCAATTGGGATATTACGGACTGGCCATTGGCCCTGTTTGCACTGTTTGGCTCAGTGAGCTACTTATTAAAGTTTCTGTGTGGCCTGTGTTTGGCCTGCATGCCGTTACACCCTGGTGATTTGTTTTACTTTTTTATGGGTGTGGGGCTTTTGTATATACTATGGTCAAGTTGCATTAGCCTTGTGCCGGAAAAGTACCTCTTGATGTGGGATGTATGACTTGTGCTGCTGCAAAGGGTTGGGGGGGTTGCTGGATGGGTGGAGTGGGTGGGTATGTAACTGTGCCCTTTCCTCCCTTTTGTCGTAGGTTGCAGTACTTACCGTCGTCTTCTTCGTCGGTGGTCTCGGTCATGTAGGTATATGGCAAGGAGCAGGGCTAGCATTATCTGCAGCTCTCTATCCATGGCGGCCGCAGCACGTTCTGTGGGACTCCAGTACGTGGTTCCTTATATTTGTTTCATTTCCGCTTGGCTTTGTGTGGCTATGGAATTATTGACCCTGGGATGTGTGTTGCCTTGAAAACTACATTCAGTCTGAGACAGATAAGCATGACATGACGAAGCAACGGCAGTACCCTCAGGTCCCTGGCTTTTTTCCTTTTCAACTACTGACATGTTATCAACATGAAACATCACTTTCCGGTTAGCCAACCCATCCCCCCAGACCACAAGCGCCAACAGCAATGGAAAAAACTCCAATAAATCTATGCTTTGCCACTGTTCCGACCATCACTTAGGCCACACTTCAGCACATCACCTTGTTGAGTAGGTTCTCATTATTCAAATGAGACTACAGGATTTGGGAAGCAGAATCAACTGAATTGTGGGATACTGAGTACAGTCCCACACCATGTGACACCTGTCGGACCGATCTGGGTTTTCCAGCCAACTAGCAGTGCCTCATCTCCACCCAAGAGCTGGGATGATTGTGGCAACCGGGCGCATGAGAGAGAGGACTCCTCAGGGGAATCGTGGTCGATCAGATCACATCTCTTTCTCTCAGTTGCATTAGTCTCACACAGTCAAAGACAAACAGAAGCAGAGTATAGTTCAATAAGGTTTAGTGAAGTAATTGCATCTTAGATAAAATAGCATAGATCGCAATAACCAGGATGATAAAACACGCAAGAAGCAAAATTGTGACAAGAAGAATGAAACACAAAAACAGTCTATATATTTCCTACCTAAACTATGTTAGAGCGCAGCGTGATAAGCCCTAATCTGCCCTTCAGGTTTCTTCCTGGGAAGGAATCATCCTCCATACCTGAGCAACGAAGCCTGTTTTCTAAAAAGACGCAGGGACTCAGCAGTCTAAGCAAGCAGCTATAGCAAAGACGTTCAGCAGTCCGCATGCAGTCATGGTCATCTAGCTGGAATCTCCCTCTAACTTGTTTGGGACCCACGTAAGGATACAATAACCTGCCATCCCAAAACAAACCAAAGCCACAAGCCCCCGCTGCATTCAAGAAATTCTGCACCTGCCACACTGTGGCCTCTTCCCAGAAATGTTTCAAGGAAAGCCTCCCATACTCTAACATCCTCCCTCATGTCCATTGAAATGCATATCCTGTGATGTGGCAACATCGCACCTGACATGGGTAGGCTCATTCTTCTGCAGAAAGTCCTTCCCCTCACACCACTCTGCATACAAAATTAAGAAAGCCTAGTAGTTGCTGCACCACTCTCAACTCCACCTTGTTCAAGACCAGTATTTTTGATAGACAAACCAAAATCTCATCAACTTTCTCTGCGTGCAGTCTCGCTATAAGGGCCATAGTGTCCAACTCAATACTCTAAAATTTCAGAACCCTGCTAGGGCCCTCCATGTTTTCAGGATCCAAAGGAACTTCCAGGTCCCCTGCAAATATCTCAAAACACCTCAGTGCCCCACAAAATGCACCATATCCATTCTTGCCCACAAACAAGAAATTGTCCCGATAGTGAGACACTGCCCGATGCCCGCTCACCTTTGTGAAGACCCACTGCAGAAAAGTACTGAAAGCCTCAAACTGTATGCAGGAGACAGCACAACCTATGGGACGGACCCTATCTACATGTATAGCCCCATCCATTTGCAGGCCCAACAAAGAAAAATCACTAGGTGAATGGGCAGTAAACTAAACACTGCCTTGATGTCACACTTAGCCAACTCTAATCCCTTACCGCACCTCTGAATCAAGCGAATGTCATCACCCACCAAAGCGTGTCCTCGTGAGCAATGAAGTCATTCACTGACGCCCCTTCTGGCCAAGATAAATGATGTATAAGGCAAAACTCCCCTTTCTTTTTCTTAGGCACCACTCTCAATGGCGAGATCATCAAATCATCCATGGGCCACTCGTAAAAAGGGCCCACAATCCTTCCTTCACTGGTTTTCCTTGCACAACTTTTCTGTCACCACTCTTGGTGATTTCTTGGCCAACCTCATATTGTCGGCCCAACGCCTCTCTCTCAGTCCTTGATATCCCACCTTGTAACCTTCTCTGAAACCCCATTCCAACTTCAATGCCATCTCTCTATCTGGGTATTGGCACAGCCAAGGCAGTAACTTATGAAGCTTAATTGGCATAGGTGCCCTTTGGCCCAGAAGTGCCTTGAGCCCTCTGCCCTCTAGATGCCCTCCATTTTTCTGCTGGACTAGCCAACACGAAACACTGCATAACCGGGTGCTTCCCTCTACACTTCGAGCATTCATGCTTGAATTTGAAGGGGTGTCACAAGCAGAAACCTTTATTAAAGTTCCTCCAGGCTCCCAGAATGGACACTGGGGGTCACTGCATGCCACCCGGCCCTGCCCGGGTGGGACAAGGCTGAAAAGGCTTGTAATTCACTGGAAGACCACTTCGAGTATGTGTTGATGCCGCCGACTGTGATGAGAACATTCACTGCATCCACAATTCTGCATCTACATCCCCCCAAGGTTTCTTGGGATTCACACTCACCCGTGCCCGAAACACCTTGTCATAATTAAAGCATGCATATCCCCTAAAATGCATTTGCACCTTCTGGATGATATCCATGTATTTGAACAAAGCAATAGCTCTATCCGGGTACTTATCACAAGAAATGTTGGCATATATTAGAAAAGCGGATGTCTAATTCTCCATTGTAATGGGTACCTGAGCCCTGCGTGCTAACTCCCATTCTTCCTCCTTATACCCCTCTTTTGCTGTATGTCCCTGTGTAACAGCTTAAACACATCCACGTATTCATGTTTCCATACTCTGGTCTTTTTTTTTTCCGACACATGAGACCCAAGTAGCATCGCCAACCCCATGTAGGGGAGCCTCTTCTTGTGCCCCCCCTTCTTTGTCCACTGCCTCAGTATCTGTCCTTGCATCCACCTTATTTGCCTTGACCTCCTGACCTTGCCCCGGTGTCTCCCTGGTAATTGCCTTTGGCCCCGGTTCCACAATTATTGTCCCTTTGCCCTTTCCCAAAGATTTTTTCCATATCTGCATTGTGCCACTTTGTGGGGCCTCCTACACAGACCACCACCCACCCTTACCTTTCAGCCCTTTCTCCAGCTCTTGTGCCACCTTTCGGCCCTTTCCTCAATCGTCCTTTTGTTTCCTCACCGTGACTCCTATGTCCGCTCTGTAAAACATCAACTGAAGATAGTGCTTCACCACTGCTGCACCCCATTGCTTACATCTGCGTCACGCACCTCCCCTTCTTCCCACTCATCGCTGTCATTGTCATAATTAAGTTCCACCACATCTTCTTGCTCCCAGTCATGCATCAACTTTGCATTCTCATCATCGAACTCATCATGATGTGTCTCACAAATATCCTCCACATGATGTCTGCCATCTGTTGTACGTGAACGCTTCCTCGTTGTAGAGAAAGCCGCCGCTGGCCCCCCTAGAGTTTCAGATCAGCATCCCGGGGCTGTCTTGTGCCCTGCTGGCATCTCCACCTTACAGCCAATCTCACCTTTTGGGTCTGATGCGCCTTTCGCCACTTGGCCTCACCTGTACTGCCGGCCCCATAGGCTACACTAGCCTCCTGTTCATCTCCTCCACCCTCCTGTGGTACCCAGACCCAACAGCCCTCTGCTCCCATTTGTCCCACTGTATCCCCCCTGTCCATGGGCCCTCCGCACTATTCTTCCTCTTCATTTGACCTATGCAGCCTGAGGTGTTTTCTTTTTTCTTACAAAGCCTCTCCCAGTGGTACTGTTTCTGCCACAAACCTACGCTGTTCCCGTATTCTGGCATCAATATCCACTGTGGACCAATAAGGGGCTGCAGCCCTTGGTCCCCCTGCCCTTTTGTGCCCAGACCTGCAAATTGTAACTGCTTTCCCTGCTCGCCAAGCCCCCCCCTTCATGATGCTCTGTGTGACCTCTGCCCACTCATCTTCTATCTGTAAGCCTATCACTCTTGGCTCTTTACCACCAGTGGCCTGACTGGCTGTCCTCCCACTTCCCATGGCTGTCCCAGCTGACAAATCCAGGGCTGGCCAGCCTCCTCTCTCACCATGTGTCCTTGGCCTTCCTCCCTCTCACTTACAGCCTTATCTTCATTCTCCCCTTCAGGCTCCCCTCTTCCCCAGCCCCAGCCACTTCCAGGCTGCCTGTGGTTTCACATAGACCCTCCCACTACTTTGCTACCTCCCCAGAGCCTTCTTGGGGGCCTGCGGCATGGACACGCTGCGTCCCCACCCCCTGCTGACTTCATAACAGCTTGTTTTCATTTGGCGACCAGCATGCAGCTACCCCTGCTGCAACGCTGCTCATTGCTGCCCTTGAAGGGTGCGTTAACCTCACCGAGGCCTGGTCTAATACACCAGACCTGAGGATGTCCTCCCTACCTGCCTCACCTAGAACACAGAGTGCGGCGTGCACCACCTCCACTTGCGCACTGCCCTCCATTACAGGGCTGCACCCCAATTTTCTCACGCTGACCAAAAACCGACCCCAAAAAACCTACAGTGTAAGAAATGTCACCCTAGGATGAGGGCAACCCTTCCCCACACTCACTATTTATACCCCCACCTAGCCTGTCCCAATGATGCTTTCCACGTCACGAAGAATCCTGTGGAGAGTCTCTCCACAGGGCCCTTCAATGTGAAAGTAGCAAGAAGACCCCAGTGAAAAACTTAAATTAATTAAAACCGAAACAGAATTAACAGAATTCCTTTTGCAGCATAAAAATTAAACCAAGTAAGGCAGCGAACATAACACCATCATGTAATCAGAATAATAACTGACTTACAAATGAGCTAAAAATAACAAGAGAGAAGCATTACTAGCCTGACAAGCTTTTCACACTCATTACCATTATACCATTAGAAATGGGGTTTCTGCCTGGCTAGTGTATGCACCTCAGCCAAGCTGAACCCACTACTCTAGTCAGGGACAGTAAGGGAAAATTCCAAAGATTGCCTGTGCTCACCCCCGGTAGATTGGCACAGAGCAGTCAGGCGTATCTCCTAATGTAATTTGTAAAGCATTTTCACGATACAGTCACACCAGCAACACAATAAATACATCACAAAAGAGACTCCACACAATGTTCTATTAAAAAATACTTTTTGTATTGTACATATCATAACACCAAAATCACATAATCATAAATATTGTGCACATCATTTCACTGAAGTAGTTCTCATCACCTTGGTGAGGCAAGAATAACTTTGTCAGGTACATGAGGGTTTGAGATATGGTAGCACAACCCATACATCACAAAGGCCCTCATTACAACCCTGGCGGTTGGTGATAAAGTGGCGGTAATACTGACAGCAGGCCAGCAGTAATTACTACCAAATTATGACCATGGCGGAAAGAGCTCAGATAGACAGCCACTTTACCACACCGACCGCCACCTACAGCCAGGCGGAAGATAATGTTCCTCCCACCATATTATGACAGCCCAATCCGCCACCTTTTCCAGGGAGGTACCGACAAAATCAAAAGCCTGGCGGAAACACATCACAGTGATGAGGACTCACCATTGGAGACACAGACAACAACCACGCCGCCATGGAGCCTGAGCTGCAAATATTTCCGATGATCTTTTATGTCCTGCTCCACCACAAACACCAACGATGGCAAAGACGACCACGGTGAGTACAGCCACCTAGCACACAGGGAAGTGGGGTAGGAAAAAGAGAGTGAAAACACACACACACACACAACACCCCCCCCCACAACCAACACCATACACACAATCAGATGCAGTAAGAAAACATATTTACCCTGTACCCCTCAGGAATAATGCAAGGACAACACGAATAGATGAAAGTAAGTGTGATAATATAAATACAGTAGAAATATGTACATCCAATCTAAAAGTATATATGTATGTACATTATAAGGGACACTGCCCAGTCCTCAATGTGCGTGGGCCACATTACAAAGTCCAAGGCCCCACTTGTCTCCTGCCACAACATGGAGAGAACACTGCAGAGGCATCAGTTGGAAAATAGGCAGGCACCTCAGGGGGACGGGGAACAGGGGGTGGCACCTCAGCCAGCAGATTGAACATCACCACTGGTCCTGGAGGGGCAAAATGCTCTGTGCTGGGGAGTGCAATGCCACAGTCTCTCAAGTCGGTGACTTGCCCACTGCTTGGTCCTGGGGAGTGCACGGCCACAGTCTCTCAAGTGGGTGACTTGCCCACTGGCTCTGGAGGGGGCCCCATGCCCTATGCTTGATCCTGGGGAGTGCAAGGCCACAGTCTCTCAAGTCGGTGACTTGCCCACTGCTTGGTCCTGGGGAGTGCAAGGCCACAGTCTCTTGAGTGGGTGACCTGACCACTGGCTCTAGAGGGGGCATTGTGCCCTGTGATCTTCATCCTGGGGAGGATGGGGTGAGATGGTGGCTTCCCCACTGGTTCTGGAGGGGGCATTGTGCCCTGTGATCTTCATCCTGGGGAGGATGGGGTGAGTGGGTGGCTTCCCCACTGGTTCTGGAGGGGGCATCATGCCCTGTGATCTTTATCCTGGGGAGGATGGGGTGAGTGGGTGGATTCCCCACTGGTTCTGGAGAGGGCAACGTGCCTTGTGATGCAGATCTTGGGGAGGGCAAGGTCACAGTCTCTCAAGTGGGTGTCATTCCCACAGGATTTGCAGGGGGCAAGCGGTACAACAGTCCATGGAGACAGGTCTACAGAATGTCCGCCGGCGATGGTAGCTGCTCAGTGGTGGCAGTGGTATTGCTGCTGCTGGCGGTGGTTGTGGGGGGAAGCTCCTGCCCATCCCCTGCAGCCTTGCATGGCTGCCCACTACTGGTGGTGCTGCTGGTGGTGGTTGTGGGGGGAAGCTCCTGCCCATCCTCTGCAGCCTCGGACGGCTGCCCACTGCTGGTGGTGGTGCTGCTGCTGCTGACGGTGGTTGTGGGGGGAAGCTCCTGCGCATCCCCTGCAGCCTCAGGCGGCTGCCCACTGCTGGTGGTGGTGGTGCTGCTGGTGGTGGTTGTGGGGGGAAGCTCCAGCCCATCCCCTGCAGCCTCTGACGACTGCACAACTATGGTTGGTGGTGGGGGCTCCGACTGAGTCCCAGCACCAGGCCCCTTGTCGTTCCTGTCTGCTGGTGTAGGCCCCTTGCCCTTCCTGGCAGCAGCTGGGGATGGTTCCTCGCCCTTCCTGGCAGCAGCTGGGGATGGCTCCTTGCCCTTCCCGGCAGCACCTGGGGGTGGCTCATTGCCTTTCCTGGCAGCCCTTGGGGCAGGCACCCTTTCCGTGAGGCGGCCTGGTGCCCTGGATCCTTTCCCACCACGAGTGAGTCTGGACACTACTGGACCCGTGGACTGGGTGGCTGAGGTGCTTGACTGGGTTTTAGCTACCCTGGCCAGACATGAAGGAAGGGGGTGGGGAGGGGTAGGGAAGAGGTCAATGGTGGAGAGGAAAAGCTGCTTAGGGACATTGGGGCGTGGAGAGGGAGAAGGTATGGGAGTGGAGGAAGATGGAGTGGTTGTTGGAGGTGTCTTTCTGCTATGTTTGGGTGCAGGTGCATGGGCTGGAGGCTGTTGTGAGGTGGATGGCTGTTGGGTGTCTCAGTGCTTGCATTTGTGTACCTTGGGAGGGGGGGACAGACAGTGAGAGAAGACACAGGGGATAGGTGCATGGCTGTTGTGGAGGTGTCTGCCAGTGTGTTGTGTGTTCTGATAGGTATGCTGTGATGCCGGTAGTGGATGTGGATGTAGTGCATGCATGTGTGAGTGCAGGCTCAACTGGGAGGGAGGTGGAGAAGGAGGAGGGGGACGGGACACAGTGGAGGCAGTGGATATTGGTTTGTCTGCATCTGGATGGTGTTTGTGTGAGTGCCTGTGGGATGATGTGTGGTGCTTGTGTTTACCTGTGCGCCACTCTTGTGTGTTGTCTTGTGTGCATGCTCGTCTGCCTGTGTGCTTAGGATAGGTTGGGGTTGAGGGGAATGGGATTGGGTAGAGGAAGTTGGAGGGTGGAAACAGGGACAATGGCTGCCATCCGAAAGGAGGCCAGAGCCTGGATTGATCTCTGTTGGGCCACCAAGCCAGTGTGAATACCCTCCAGAAATGCATTGGTCTGTTACATTTGAGCTGCCAGCCCCTGGATGGCATTCACAATGGTTGACTGCCCAACAGAGATGGATCTCAGGGGGTCAATAGCCTCCTCACTCGGGGCAGCAGGGCTCACTGGAGTAGGGCCTGAGGTGCCAGGGGCAAAGGAGATGCCCACCCTCCTGGGTGAGCGGGCACTGGCAACTCGATGAGGGGCTGCTGGGAGGTCGGTGCTGGTATGGGGAGTGGCAGATGTACCTGTGGTGGGCACAGAGGTGTCTGCCATCACCAGGGAGCTTCCAGCGGAGGAGGTATCTGTGGCTGAACTGTCCCCTCCAGTCTTCGCCGTGGGATGCAGCTTGCTCCGTCGCTGGTGCCTCTGCTCCTCCGCCAGATGATGCAAATGCACATAAGGACAGGATGACAGAACAAAAAGGGGGGGAGCGACAAAGGATACACTTGGTCAATGGCTGCACCAACACCACAGGTGGTGTACACAACACCCTCACACACAGGGAACAGGCCTACGCACTATGCAATGCACTACCAGTAACAATGCTAGTCACCAGGGCATGGGGAAGGACACATACCTCCAACTGCAGCATACCTGGGGCCCACACAGCCCTGCCCAGTAGTGGATGCCTACAAGCTAGGTAGGAGGACTATCACATCAGAACCCTGGCCAACATGGGACCTACTCTGCAATGTCAGACCTGGCCTAGGGGCACCCACAGACACACATACCACACCCGGATTCAACCCCACCAGTCGTAAGTAGTAATAATGAGCACTGTACTCACCCCGTTGTGTTTGCTGTGATGCCCTCAAGTGCCCATTCAGCTCCGGATAGGCCACTGCCAGTATGTGGGCTATCAGGACGGTCAGGGTTCGACGGGCACCCCTTCCTCATTGGGAGGCCATCCCCAGCTGGGCCTCTGCCATATTCCATGCCCAGCGTCTCAGGTCTCCCACCGTTTCCAACAGTGGATGCTCCGTCTGCCAAAGACCCCCAGGGTCCGCATGTCCTTGGCGATGGCACGCCATATACCCTTCTTTTGATGGCCACTGACCTGCAGAGGAAATAGACACAGGGAAAGGTATTAGTCAGACCGTCCTGCCTGTTACACTCATGGCCCACCATACCCCTTCCCATCACCATTTGCACAGACCTGGCACAGCATACAAGCAGCACGTCGCCCAGGGCCCATCCAACAACCCCCCCTACACGAGACCTCACACACCCCACTCCATGCATTCATGCCCCGTGCATCGTGCTCACAGTGTACTCACCTGTTGGTCTGGAGGCCCATACAGCAGTCCGTACTGGGGTAGGACCCCATCCACCAGTCTCTCCAACTCCGCCGAGGTGAAGGCAGGGGCCCTTTCCCCAGTCACACGCACCACTGTAGGTTCCAGACACAGGACACAGCAGCACATGCAGTGTAGGTCCTCTCCTCCTGAAGGTCAGGTAGCAAGTGAGTGAACAAATAGAAAATGGCGGTGACGTCCGCTGCAGTGCATACTGTCACCGCCGGCGTACATCACCATTGGCCACTGTGCCTCATCGAGCCCAATATTATCCAATGAGGCGTTGCACGGTGGTTCCAGACCACCTACTGCAACGGTGCACGTCAGCGGAATTTCCTCACTTCCACCTATCCCTCCACACAGGACAGGCAAAAGCCATTTCAGGGGGTGGGGGTGCAGGCCCTGTATTATAACTGCATCACTGTTCGCAATTGTACATACAGGAAAGATTCCACTTATACATTTCAAATTAACTTCATACATTGTACTGTTTTGGCAACAATGTACAGTTTGTGACCGCTCCTCACTCTTTTGCCCCATAGATTGCTACCGCTGTGGATGATAGGAGATGGAGACATACCCCCGTGTACAGACCCCTGGTGAACTTGGCAACAATGGAGGACAGGCACATTATCCTCACCTATAGACTTGACAGGGCCACAATCACAGAGCTGTGTGCCCAATTGGAGCCTGACCTGATATCTGCTATCCGTCACCCCACTGGGATCCCCCCTCTTGTGCAAGGCCTATCTGTGCTCCATTTCTTGGCAACTGGTTCTTACCAAGTGACAGTGGGCTTGGCAGCAGGAATGTCACAGCTAATGTTCTCAATAGTGCTGACAAGAGTGCTGGATGCCCTGATTAACCACATGTGCAGCTACATCGTTTTCCCCCAGGTGGATGATTTGGCCACAAGGATCACTTCTATGCAATGGGACATATCCCCAACATCATTGCGGCAATTGATGGTACACATATTGCATTTGTTCCCCCACAGCAAAATTAACAGATTTGTTTTTTCTGGTGGACCAGTACATCTCTCATGTCAATGCTTAGTATCCTGGGTCTGTGCATGATGCCTTTATCCTGAGGAATAGCAGCATCCCAAATGTGATGGCCCAACTGCAGAGGCACAGGGTGTAGCTAATAGGTGAGCCCTGGTTCCTACCCAGTGGATGTTGGTGTATGGGTATGGTGTGGGCCATATGGGATAGTGTGTGGCTAAATGTTGTCTCTCAATATTTGCAGATGAATCAGGTTACCCCAACCTATCATAGCTACTGACCCCTGTGAGGAATCCCAGAACAAGGGCAGAGGAACATTACAATGAAGCACATGGGGTACAAGAAGGATATAGAACGTACCTTTGGCCTCCTGAAGGCCAGGTTTCGGTGCCTCCATCTAACAGGTGGATCCCTGTGCTACTCACCCAAGAAGGTCTGCCAGATAATCGTGGCATGCTGCATGTTGCATAATCTTGCCTTGAGACGTCATGTGCCTCTTCTGCAGGAGGAGGAGGGTGGAGATGGCCTTGTTAAACAAATGCATACTTAAATCATTTGACATACTCCATACTGGTATTTTTTCAAAGTGTGTTTATTGAAGTGCTATGAAGGAATGGGGTTAGTGCAATGGGCTGGGGTGATGATAGAGGAAAGTCCAGGGTATTTTTCCAGTCTATTTGTAGCACAGGTGCATTGTCCAAGGGGACATAGGAAGGGGAGCAATGGCAGTTCAAGGTGAACAGGGTGACAGAGTGGGATACAAGGACACAAGGGTGACAATCAGGAGAGTCTTATTTCCTGGCGGCGGTCTTGGCAATAGTCTCTGGCTTCTGCCTGGATCGCAGGGAACGTTTGCGGGTGGTTCTCTTTCTGCAGGGAGAGGGTGCTGGTGGCCTGTTGGTCCTGTGGCGGGGCCTCCTGTCCACTAGCGGCAGCAGAGGTGGAGGGTAGTTCAGTAGTCAGGCTAGTGGCAGGGGCCCGCTGTTGTAAGACTGCTTTCCTCATAATGTTGGCCATATCTGCCAGGACCCCTTCTATAGGTGGTTTTGATGGCCTTCAACTCTTCCCTGATCCTCTGGTACTGTCCCTCTTGTAGCCACCTGTTCTCCTGCACATTGTCAAGGATCTGGCCCAGCGTATCCTGGGAATGTTGGTATGCTCCCAGGATCTTGGTGAGTGCCTCCTGGAGAGTTGGTTCCCTGGGCCTGTCCTCCCCCTGGTGCACAGCAGTCCTCCCAGTTTCCCTGTTGTCCTGTGCCTCTTTCCCCTGAACCGTGTGCCCACTGCCACTGACCCCAGGTCCCTGATTGTCTTGGGTGCGAGGTGTGCCCTGGGGTCCCTGTAGTGGTGGACACACTGCTGATTGACGTGTCCTGGGGACAGAGGCATGGGTATGCTGGGTGGGAGCTGTGGTGGTGTTTCCTGAGGGGGGAGGTTCTGTGGTGGTGTGTGACTGTGACTGGGTAACTGACTGCCCAGAGGTCCCTCATGGGCCAGGTTGGTCATCAAGATCCAGGTGACCAGAGTTGCTGTCATCACTGTGGGCCTCTTCTATGGGGGGACTGGAAGTTGCTGGCACCTCTTCTCCGCTGACATTGGATGGGATACCTGTGGGGATGTAAATGCAGGGTTATTTGTTTCTGTGTGTGACATATGGTGCATGGGTGGCTTACCCTCTTTGGTTGTAGTTGCCCTGGCAGCTTTCACTTGTCTGAGTTGTTATGTGGTGGGCTAGCTGATTTTCTCTAGTGTGCATGCTTTAGTGATAGGTGTCCAGGCAGGTCTGTGAGTGGTGTCCATGCATTGGTATGGCATGCAGGGCTTGGCATTGGGATGAGTGAGATGTGATGGTGGGGCGTGTGGGATGTGGTGATGTGATGGGAGTGAGGGTGGGGGTATGTGATGGCATGCAGGTAGGGGGTGGTAGTAGTAGTATAGAGTTGACTTACCAGAGTTCAGTCCTCCTGCTACTCTGGCCAGGCCCTCAGGATGCATGATTGACAAGACTTGCTCCTCCCATGTTTTTAGTTGTGGGGGAGGAGGTGGGGGTCCACCGCCAGTCCTCTGTACAGTAAGTTAGTGTCTTGCTGCAATGGAACGTACCTTCCCCCGTAGGTTGTTCCACCTCTTCCTGATGTCATCCCTGGTTCTTGGCTGCTGTCCCACGGCGTTGACCCAGTCCACGATCCCTAGCCATAGCTCTATCTTCCTGGCAATGGATATGTGCTGCACCTGTGCTCCAAATAGCTGTGGCTCTACCCAGATGATTTCCTCCACCATGACCCTTAGCTCCTCCTCAGGGAATCTGGGGTGTCGTTGTGGTGCCATGGGTGTTGTGTGAGTGGTGTGGGTGAGGGTGTGTAGGGTGATTTGTTGGGGTGTGATCAGTGTAGGGAAAGGTGCGGAAGACATTGTGACACGAAGGGTTAATTAGTCTGAACAGTGTAGATGAGCGTGATACCTGCAGAAACCTGAAACAACGTGGAAAAGTACACGATGTCGCTTTTAAGCTTGTTTTCCAACATTCCATAGATAAAATTATGCGCAGCTGCATGTGTAAGAAGCAGGAAGTGTGGGAGAGAGACACGAAGGTCGTTCTAACCCTGAGAAAGGGAGTACAGGAAAAGGATGGAAAAAACAATGGCTAGTGAACAACAGAGCAGCCAAGGGACATGTGCTGATAACATAGCTAGAAGATGCGAGAAAGGGATAGAATCCAAGCTTCAGGTTATTTAAGCACTGAAGCGCGGGTGAGGGGATTGAAGCTCGCAGATGGAGTTGTGCAAGCTGCCATCGCCCACATCGCTGCCTCCCTTCCTGTGCTCTTCTTAGACCGTGACGCTCGAGGGGAAGAGAGGTTGGAGTAGGAGGAAGAGGGCTTCCCAGCATTGTGGATAAAGTTAAGTTCCACCAGGGATGAAAGGCTTTGTTTCTCTGCTTTATTCTGATTGATTAACATACTTGCACTATGTTTATAATCTGAAGTATTCTGCTCATTTATATTTGCTTTTTCCTTGAACGTCTTAATGTGAACATGATGCAGTAACTGAAATATGCATTTCATAGACAGTTAACCAATGCCGCGTTCCCATCGGTGGGCTCTTGGCTCATATATAAATAGATGCTCTTTGTCGTGTGCTCATATATAAATAGATGCTCTTTATTGCTATTTTTCATTCTACTTAGTTGGTGTGCCAAATGCATATATTTTATTGAAAATCTATTAAAGCAAAGTTGTGTTCATTATTGGGGTGTGGTCCTTCATTGAGCGTCCTTATTGACTTATATCGAACAGATCAGGTGTCAATCAATCACCTGGATAAGACAATTTGGTACCAGAAGTGGGGTATAAGTCAATAATGCCTCTTTGGGGACATAAGAAGAGTGGGTCAGAGAGCGGAAGGCAGCATGGGGCAGAAGCCAGGTCCATTCCCGGGTGGTTAGCAACTGACCTGTTCGCTGGTGTAGCAGGACTCCTGAACCGGTGGGCAGCGCCGGTTTTATAGGAAGCACTAGATGAGAAAGTGACTCCTCTCTTAGTGGAAGATGCGGTTGAGAGTGTGAAACTAAGAGGGGCGAAGCTGGATCTGAAAGCAGCAGGACAAGTGGGATGGCTTTTTCTGTCTGCGCTCCGTACGGTGTACAGGAAAACATTAACTCAGGATGCAGAAATAAGGAAGCTGCAGGATTAGGATGCAGCCTTGCAGGAAAGGCAGTTACTCATGAAAGAGACTATAGAAAGTGCAGTGACTCTGGGTGATCAAATGGATGCAAGGCACACCACATTAGCAGTACAAGTAGCAAAACAGAAGAGTAGGCAGCAGCCTAAAATACCCTGGGCTGTGCAAGTGAGGGCATTGGTACGCAAAGAAAACTGGGATCCTTATACTTGGGATGGAACAGTCTCAGATAACGATGATGATTGGGATTGGGAGGATGAGGTGGAAGTACGTGTAGCAGAACTAGGTGAAGCTGAAGGTGGAAAGGAAAGTGTAGTGGAGGCTCGCCCACTCGTGCAAAACAAATCAAAGGGACTGAATGGTGGTCAAATACAGAATTCTCGTTTAGTAAGAGATTATACACTGAGTGAGATGTTGGAGATAACCTGCATGTTTAGGCAAATGCCTGCGGAGCCTTTGTTTAAATGGTTAGTGAGATTGTGTGACACTGGAGCAGATGGTACATTTTTTCACCAACTGAACTTTTGAAAATAGGTAAGTAACTACACATGCCATGTTAGAGCAACGGTTACGAGGTGCACAGAGGCAACAAGCTTTCTCCCTGATGGGTTGGTTGATGGAAGGAGTGAAGCAATTGTATCCAACCGCTATAGATGTGGAAGGGAGTTGGGGCCCTTGGCACACAATTTCAGAGGCAAATGAACAACTATGAGAAATGGGGATGCAGAACGCAGTGTATTCGTCGAACCTGAGACAGCAGGGATCAGAGCACGATTGATCAGGAATGCCCCTCCAAATATGAAAGGTGCCCTGTTGGCTCTTCTAGGACCCGCTCAGGGAAGACCAGCGGGGGATGTGGTATTATTGATGGCACAATTGGAAGGGCTTGACAGGCAAAATTCAGCAAGAGCTGTGGGGCAAGGCATGAATATAAGGGAGGAGAGTCTACAATAAAAGTGACCAGACGACAGATTTGGATAGATTTATTGAATGCTGGGATGAAGAAAGAAGAGATAGACGGGAAGTCTACCCCTTATCTGCATAATAAATGGAAAGCATTGCAGTGCAGACAGAAAGAAAAGGAGGCATTCGATGAAAAGCAGCCCTCAGCACCACCAATGGAAGAGTCTGAGAAAGAAAAAGCAGAGTCAGGGAAAAATAGGAAGGTGCCACTCCTATTCTCTCGACTCTATATCCCGACATGTCCAGCGATGGCTGGGAAGTCCCAGACCCCTTATTATGAAGGCCAGGCCAAACCCCGGGAGTCAGAGCAGTGCAAGAGGTAAGCCTCGGGGACAGGCGGCCATATGTACCTTTCATTATTTATTGGCAAAAAGGAACACAACATGTTATGGCACTGCTCGATACAGGTGCGGAAGTAACTCTTATAAATGGAAACCCTCAGAGGCTGCTAGGAAAAAGTGTGATCATTAATGGTTATGGGAGTGCTGAGACAGAGGCTAAACCCGTTAAAATCAAATTGTCAATTGGTAAAGGACCCCCGTTCTCGGCACAGGTATTAATAGCTGAAGTACCAGAATACATTATTGGTATGGATTTGTAACTAGGCAAAACTATTGACACGCAATGGGGAACATTTACTTTTGGTGTGAGGAGCGTACATATAAAGAAATCTATGACAGTTCTGATTGGGCATGCAAAGTGGAGCCCATTACATGCGCCTCCTCCAAAGGAGCCAGTGTACATTAAACAGTACCACATACCTGGAGGTCACAAAGAGATTTCAGAAACCATTCAAGGGCTACTAGATGCAGGTGTGCTTAGGCCAGCCGTGAGCCCATTTAACTCTCTTATATTGCCCGTAAAGAAACCAGATGATACATATCGAATGACTGTTGATTATTGACAACTGAATAAAGTGGCTCCACCCTTGGCAGCCACAGTCCTAGGCATCATCACGCTAGTGGAACAGTTGAGCAAAGATGTGGGTGAATGGCATGCTGTAATTGATTTAGCAAATGCCTTTTTCTCGATTTACATTGATAAGGCAAGTCAAGACCAATTTGCAATAAGATGGAAGAACAGACAGTTCACATTCAGAAAGATGCCCCAGGGATACATACATAGCCCCACCTTGTGTCATGGACTAATAGCCAGAGATTTAGCCAACTTCTCGGGAAGGAAACACCCGACTTGCACCTTACATTGATGTCATCATGATTACTGGGGAAACCAAAGAACAGGTCTCAGACACCATGGAAAGGTTAATTGAGTACTTACAGCAGAGGGGATGGGCTATTAACCCGAAAAAGGTCCAAGGCCCTGCGCAAGAGGTGAAATTCCTGGGCGCTAATTGGTCAGGGCCAGTAAAAAGAATACCGCAGAAAGTGATTGATACGGTACAGCAGGTAAAGGTTCCTACAACTAAGGCAGAAGCACAACAATGTATTGGTTAGATGGATTCTGGAGACAACATATCCCTCACTTAGGATTAATACTGAGACCATTATATCAAGTCACACGAAAAAAGCACGTTTTCCAATGGTGACCTGAACAGCAAGAGGCCTTTAAGGGGGCATAAGATGCATTACAGAACTAATTTGCGTTAGGTCCCATCACAGAAGGAGACATGTTTGAGCTGGAAATGATAGTGCAGGATGATGTAGTGATGTGGAGCCTATGGCAGAGGCAAGGGAAAAAGAGGGTGCCACAAGGATTCTGGTCAAAGAGATTAACACCATCCATGAGCAATTACACCCCGGCAGAGAAAGAACTAGCAGGGGCATATTGGGCATTAGTGGAAACGGAACGAATAACTGGTGACTGGCCGGTTACCTTAAGAATACGGGTCCCCTTACTAGGCTGGATAAGAGAAGGAGGGGCTGGCACTAAAGTAGGCAGGGTGCAGGAGACTACCATCGTAAAGTGGAAATGGTACCTGCAGCAGAGGGCAGAGCCGGGGCCAGCAGGAGTGTCGAAGTTACAAGAAGATATGCTAGGGGCAGTGGACTTGCAGGCAATGGCCCCCCTCACCAGAACCTACTGAAATGGAACCTTCACCGATTAAAACAGCCCCACCTTTTCAGCAATTTACTGAAGAGGAACGACAAAATGCATGGTTCACGGATGGCACTGCCCGGTACCATCAAGGAAAAAGACAATGGCAAACAGTCGCATTCCAGCCTGCTACAGAAACGCTGTTGCTGAGAGGAGGAGAGAATGGATCAAGCCAGCTTGCAGAACTACAGCGGGTAGCAGCAGTAATCTAACAGGCCCCCATAGGAGAGAAAACATTTGTGTACACTGACAGCTGGGCCACTTACCAAGGACTAGTAAGCTGGGCCCGACTTGGCACAAAGATGGGTGTAAAATTAAAGGCACCACCATCTGGGGAGGTGAGCAGCTATGGGAGGAGATGTGGGAGAAAGGGCAAAGATGTCAAATCTATGTGGGACATGTGGATGCCCACTGCCCATCGGACACCTTTCTTGCATCTCTATTCAACAATACTGCAGATCAGATGACCAAAACACTAACAGTGGTCATCAATGAGGAAGCTGAAGCTGCTTTAGCAAACTAGGCCCATGCAACATCCGGACATCTAGGAGAAAATGGCACTTATGCATGGGCACAAGAACGACAAATTCCAATTACTAAAGAACAAGTGCAACAAGCAGTAAAGGAGTGCCCCACATGCAACCAGATTAGTCAAATGCCCCTGCAAAAGAAGCCTAGCGGACATATCAGAAGAGGAACTGCAGCTGCTACGGTGTGGCAATTGGACTATATCGGCCCGCTACCGAAAGAAGGAGGAAAAAGATACGTATTGACACCTACTCTGGCCTTATGTTGGGTATGCCCTGTAAGTCTGCAGACCAGAAGTCCACTTTGCGAGGGCTAAACTACCTGATAAAACGTTATGGGGTACCTGATGAGATCCAAACAGATAGGGGCACACACTTTTCAGGGAAAGCAGTGGAGGACTGGGCCCAGGAACAGGGAATTCAGTGGATATTACACCTTATTATTATCCACAAGCAGCAGGCATGATTGAGAGATATAACGGATTGTTGAAAGAACAGCTACAAAAGTTATCAGCACATCAGACCCTAAAAGGGTAGAGTAGTAATTTAGACAAAGCCTTATTCAAATTGAACAACAGACCAGTTGGGCAGCAGACTCCTTTCATTCGGATGACAGGGCATGATAGAGAAACCACACATACAATGATTGTCTGAAAACGAACCCTCGAGCTCGATTACATTTGCAGGCTACTTCTGGCAGTATAGGACTGGATCTGTTTGTTCCAGACGATGGAGAAGTACCTGTAGGACAGGTGAAAACCATCCCCCTAGGAATAGGAGTAAGAGTACCACCCGGAATATATGGTAGAATTGCCCCTCGATCCAGCCTAGCCATCAAGGGAGTGTCAGTACATAGGAGTTATAGAACCAGATTATAGAGTCAAAGTAGTATTGTTGAACCAATGAGATGCTGCTGTATCATATCAAGCACATGACAGACTTGCACAATTGATTTGTGAACAAGAGTACACTCCCCATATTGAAGAGAGGTCTGCCCCCCCCCCGATAACACTCAGAGAGGTGAGGGAGGATTTGGAAGCACAGGAAGGGTGTATCATCCAGGGAAAAAGCCAGAAGCAGGAGAGATATTGAGTCAAGGGGTGGGGAGCACGTATATTGTACTTTTAAAGAACTCTAATGTACCTGAGTTTGTACCTGCAGTGAGACTTACCCTGCGGTCGTAAATGATGACATCTGAGTTGAGGATGTGGTTCCTGTTTGCGGTCATAATTGCAACCGGAAGAGGTGTTTGGGTTTGACCGAATATAGCAGAGAATGTTGTTACGGACCTTCATGTCACTTGTGCACCTCAAGCCGCTAACGTAGCTGATGACCAGGGGAAGATTTCACTTTGCAATGTAAAAGTACCTGGAGGCAAGTGGATGGCTGCAGAAGCTGTGACCTGGAAGGTAACTGGACAGCAATTCCGACATGCTAACGGACTAAACGAATTGCAAGGGACACAAGCAATAGTACAAGCTTTGAATTATATCCTGAACATGATATGCAAATATTGTGATACCATTGTACCTTTTACACCAGCACAAGCATATCCGTGTAAACCCTATAATTGTTCTGACAAAACAAAGTATTTTACCAGGACATATGGTGGTCGCTACAAGGAGCATTGGAACCAAAGGAGCTTGATATTCCAAACCACCAGCCTTCATGTTTTATGTAGCTGAAAGACGCATGGTTAGCAACTTAGGCAACGTTTCCATAGTTCAATATAGGATAGGATGTAAGCAAGCTTTGCATGCAAGCATAATTAACCATATTGTGTTACAGATAAATATTGCTAAAGGGAATGTCTCAAAGTATGATCCATTATGCGCACCATGGACACCACAGTTATGGCCCTTGCCAAAGCTACGCATTAGAAGAGATTTAGGATCCTTGATAGCCGGGGCCACCGGAATAGGGGTAGGGGCCCTGAATTCTTTTGATATTGAAGCCATTAGGAATAAGTTATCATCTACAGGATATAGTACAGGAGAGGCCATAAAAGTAATTTCTCAATGGGGGCCCACACACTCACAAGAAGTATGGAAGATTCTACGTGGGTTGTACCGTGATTGGCAATGGCATAACTTTACTTATGAGCAATTTGGAAAAAGCTTTCAAAACACACAAGCAGTGTCCAAGGGCATCCAATGCATACTATGGCAAAGTATTGTTAATCAACAATATGCAGATTTTAAGGCGGAATGGGGACAGCTCCAAGGTGAATATTGGAGACAACAATTGCATTTGCCCGAGGAGATATGGGTAAAGCCCATACAGTTTCATTGTGAAGGAGAAATGTTTAATGCTCATTTTGATATAGCAAGAAGTGATCTTCCTTCTGAAATATGGTGCCCCTTTATATTGCTCCCCATAATGATAAGTAAAGAATGGTGGATACCTCATACTGACAAAAAGTGGATTGATCAGACAAACCACACTGTAGATCCCACTAGATGTGCAGATTGGTCCAAGGGGTGGGTATGTACCCACACTAGACGGGTGCTAGATCCATGCCTTCACTCAATACCAGGAGAATGCGAATGGTTACCTTATCCTATTAATGGCACAGACTTATACCAGATAGGGACAGAGAGTATATGTTATGTTATTAATCAATCCCTACTCATTAACGGATTTGTGCAAACCACCGGAGAGCAAGTAATGTGTATGTGCAATATTATCAGCATTATTGACATAAGTACTCACATCCTATACCGACCGACTAAGTTCACCACAACCACATTACAGACGCAAATGCGAGCACAGTTAGAATGGAACATCCTGCTTGTTGTTAAGCTACCCAGACTAGAGGCAATCAGGCACAACGCACAAGTCACATTTGCTAAATTCGATATGGCAGCTAAATACACAAAGGATACCGCCATACAGATGACCATAGACGCTAAACAGCTTATGCACACTGCTTCACGCATCCAGCAAGTAACTGAGCACCACTGGTATGATATTTTCTTGGGCTGGGTACCAGGAGCTACAAAAACGCTAAATGTAATGTTGCATCCTTTAATTTGGTTATTGATTGTTTGTGTTGTGTTAATGACTATTTTATGTAGATTATATGTACGTACTAAGCAGCTTTATACTAAAATGCAAGCACTTAGAATAGTGCTAACAAGTATTCGTAGCAACCTAGCTAGCGAAAAGCCAAAATAAGTGATTTTGTTTTGCATGCATCGCGCTCATCTAAGGGGTGGAGTGATCAGTGTAGGGAAAGGTGCGGAAGACACTGTGACGCAAAGGGTTAATTAGTCTGAACAGTGTAGATGAGCATGATGCCTGCAGAAACCTGAAACAACGTGGAAAAGTCCACGATGTCGCTTTCAAGCTTGTTTTCCAACATTCCATAATTAAAATTATGCGCAGCTGCATGTGTAAGAAGCAGGAAGTGTGGGAGAGAGACGCGAAGGTCGTTCTAACCCTGAGAAAGGGAGTACAGGAAAAGGATGGAAAAACAATGGCTAGTGAACAACAGAGCAGCCAAGGGACATTTGCTGATAACATAGCTAGAAGGTGCGAGAAAGGGATATTTAAGTACTGAAGCGCGGGTGACGGGATTGAAGCTCGCAGATGCAGTTGTGCAAGCTGCCATCGCCCACATTGCTGCCTCCCTGGCTGTGCTGTTCTTAGACCGTGACTCTCAAGGGGGAGAGAGGTTCGAGCAGGCGGGAGAGGGCTTCCCAGCATTGTGGATAAAGTTAAGTTCCACCCAGGGATGAAAGGCCTTTGTTTCTCTGCTTTATTCTGATTGATTAGCATACTTGCACTATGTTTATAATTTGAAGTCTCCTGCTCATTTATATTTGCTTTTTCCTTGAACGTCTTAATGTGAACATGATGCAGTAACTGAAATATGCGTTTCATAGACAGTTAACCAATGCCGCGTTCCCATCCGTGAACTCTTGGCTCATATATAAATAGATGCTCTTTGTCGTTTGCTCATATATAAATAGATGCTCTTTGTTGTGTGCTCATATATAAGTAGATGCTCTTTATTGCTATTTTTCATTCTACTTCGTTGATGTGCCAAATGCATATATTTTATTGAAAATCTATTAAAGCTAAGTTGTGTTCATTATTTGCGTGTGGTCCTTCATTGAGCGTCCTTATTGACTTATATCGAACAGACCAGGTGTTAATCAATCACCTGGATAAGACAGGGTGTGTGATGTAAGGTGCGTGGGTGGTGTATAGGTGATGGTGGTTTTTGAGTCTGGTCTTGTCTGTAGTCGTGATGTCAGTCTGTTGGCAATGGTTTGTAGTCATAAAGGGTTGTGGGTAATGTGGGTGTGTGTTTAATAGTGGTGTGGGTGTGTGGTGTGTGTATGGGTGTTTACCACCATTGAATGTCCGCTGTGGTGATTCGTGGTCATAATGTGGTGGGCGTTGTTCTGTTGGCGTAACAGTGTGGGTTTTGATACCGCCAGTTTATCACTGACCTTTGGTGTGGCGGAATTGTGTCTGTGGCTGAATAGTGGCGGATTGGTGTGTGTGTGTCATAAAATGGTGAACGGATATCCGCCACGGCGGCGGTATGTTGGTGGCAGTCAGAGTGGCAGTAAGTGGGATTTACCACCAATGTCATAATGAGGGCCAAAGTGTCATCAGGAACGTATAAAGCATGATAACTGGACACATCATACAAGTATGATGACCTTATTTGTTATCCTGGTATGACCACTAAACATTTGTGAGGAAGTGTAGTGGTAAAAGATACAGGGGGTCATTATGACCCCGGCCGACAGCGGTAAAATGGAGAAAAATACTGCAAACAGGCTGGCGGGACTTTTCTCCATATTATGACATTGGCAGTTAGGCTCAAACGAAACTGCCAATGTACCATACCGTCCGCCATGGAAGTAATGACCGCTAGGCTGGAGACTTCACTCTCCAGCCAGGCGGCTGTCACTAGCCCGCCCGCTGGATTATGACCCCGCCTACCACCATGGTTTTTGTGGCATCCTTACCGCCACGAAAACCATGGCGGTAGGGACCATCAGTGCCAGGGAATACCTTCCCTGTCACTGATGGGGGTCTTCCCCGCGCCAGGTTTCCCCCAAACCCCCTCCCTCTCCAGACCCCCCATGACATACACGCACCTTCACTCATCAATTTACACACTCATACACACACTCATACCCACATTCATCCATGCATGCATACGTCCATTCACACACACATCCACACACACTGACATACATCCATGTACACATGCATGCACACATCACAACATACATGCACTCACACATCCATACACGCAGACAACACACATGACACACCCGCAATCCCACACGCACAGACATACACACACACAACACCACCCTCCCCCTCCCCTGTCAGAGCACCAAACTTACCTTTTGTGAGGGGGTACTCCGGCAAGAGATGAGATGGCGCGCTGCTGCCAGCAGCAGCGTCTGCCAGCAGAACACCGCCAGGCCGCATCATGGGTCATGATACGGTCTGCGGCCGTCTACTGGCGTTTTTTCTGCAGCCAACTTGAAAATCCAGCATTCTTCTCTTTCTTCCAGTTGTTCAATGATGCGCTAACAAAAATCCTTATGTCAATGTGGGAGTTTCTTAAAGTGGGAAATATGTTTTCTAGCAAAAACTCCCCTGTGAATTTTTTATCTCTGTTACTGCATCCTACTTTTCAATTGTTTTGTTATTTCCACATAATTGAGACCGCATGGATATTCTAGTAGGTAAATGACGTTAGAGCTATTGTAATTGGTGAATTTGTTTTCCATCCAGGGACTAGGTAAACCTAATTAGATTTTTTAGATGCCTCGGTTTCGGTACAAATGTTAAACTCACTGTGGGAAATGGCCCTCTCTACAGAGTTATCCTCAAAGTTTTTCTCCTTCTCCTGTTATTTTTCTCACCCTGTTGGCTTTAGGAGTGCTAAACAGTGCTAAAGTGCATGTGCTCTCTCAGTTAAAAATTGGTATAATTGGCTCACACCTGTTTGGCATATTTATTTTTCTTGTAAGTCCCTTATGAAGTGGTATACCATATACCAAGGGCCTGTAAATTGGCGCATCGATTTCAGCTGCAAGGCGAGTGGCATGTCAATTTTACAGCCGCGTTGCAGGTGGTGCATCAAAATTTTCCCTGCACGGCTTCCTGTGATTGGATTTCGGTCCTTGTTCTACTAGCTTCACCCTTTAAGGGCCTAGGGACTGGAGGGGGCATTACTTGGCAGGGCAGGAGTCTCAGCAGAGAGTCCAGATGCTGGCAGAGGAAGTGTTTGATGGCCCAGAGACTTCAAAACAGGAGGCAAGTTCAGTCCAAGCCCTTGGAGACGCTTCACAAGCAGGACTATACCACAAAGTCCAGTCTTTGTCCTGTTTCAGACAGAAGCAGCAACTGGCCTGGGCAAGACCCTGCCTTGCCCAGGCCTGGCTCCAGACACACAGAAGGGGGTTGGAGATTGCATTGTGTGAGGGCAGGCACAGCCCATCCAGGTGTATGTGTCAGCTCCTCCCATCAGGATATGCAGCTTATACCCCAGCTTACTTTGTGCCACTGTCTATTGGAGATTCACAAACAGCCCAACTGTCTATTTGACCCAGGCAGGCAATACACAAGCAGGCAGAGTCACAGAATGGTATAAGCAAGAAAATGCCCACTTTCTAAAAGTGGCATTTTTAAACTGATATTTCCAAAACCAACTTTACTAAAAGATGTATTATTAAATTGTGAGTTCAGAGAGCCCAAACTCCATATCTCAACCTGTTCCGAGTGGGAAACTGCACTGAAAAGATATTTAAAGGCAGTCCCCATGTTAACCTAGGAGAGAGAGAGGCCCTGCAACTGTGAAAACCAAATATGGCAGTACTTGACTGTCAGGACATGTAGAACACATCACTATGGCCCTCATTATGACATTGGCGGTAAAACCCACTTACCGCCATGCTGAGTGCCTCCAACATACCACATCGGCTGCAGATATCCGTTCACCATATTATGACACAAGCACACCAACCCGTCAGTATTCAGCCACAACACAAATCCACCACACCAAAGGTCCGTGATAAACTGGCGGTATCAAAACCCACACCGTTACGCCAACAGTACAACGCCCACCACATTATGACCCACGAATCACCACTGCCGACATTCAATGGCGGTAAATACCGCTGCGCTCAAAATACACACACTCAAACAAAACAACACGACATTGGACAATTCAAAATACACACACCTGACACACATACACACACAACACCCACACCACTATAAAACACACCCCCACATTACCCACAGCCCTTTACCGTTACAAACCATTGGCACGAGACAGACACCACGACTACAGACAAAACCAAAGCCACACACCCCTTACTGCTATACACCACCCACGCACCCCACATCACACACCCCAACACATCACCCTACATACCATCACCTACAAAACTCACACAACACCCATGGCACCACAAGATTCCCAGAGGAGGAGCTAAGGGTCATGGTGGAGGAAATCAACCGGGTAAAGCCTCGGCTATTTGGAGCACAGGTGCAGCAGATATCCATTACTAGGAAGATGGAGCTATGGCGGAGGATCGTGGACAGGGTCAACGCCGTGGGGCAGCACCCCAGAACAAGGGACAACATCAGGAAGAGGTGGAACGACCTATGGGGGAAGGTACGTTCCATTGCAGCAAGGCACCAACTCACTGTACAGAGGAGTGGCAGTGGACCCCCACCTCCCCCCCCCCAACTAACAACATGAGAGGAGCACATCTTGGCAATCATGCATCCTGAGGGCCTGGCCGGAGTAGCAGGAGGACTGGACTCTGGTAAGTCAACTCTATACTATTATCACCCTCACTCCCATCACTCCACCACCTCACACAACCCCCACCATCACATCTCACTCATCCCAATGCCAAGCCCTGCATGCCATACCAAAGCATGGACACCACTCACAGACCTGCATGGACACCCATCACTAAAGCATGCACACTAGAGAGAAATAATCATCCCACCATACACCAACGTACACAAGTGAAAGATGCCAGGGCAAATACCAACAAAGAGGGCAACCCACTGATGCACAATATGTCACACATAGAAACAGTAACACTGCATTTACATCCCCACAGGTACCCCAGCCAATGTCAGCGGCGAAGAGGTGCCAGCACTATCCAGTCCCCCCACAGAAGAGGCCCACAAGGATGACAGCAACTCTGGTCGCCTGGATCTGGATGACCAACCTGGCCCATCAGGGACCTCTGGATAGCCGTTTACCCAGGCCCAGTCACAAATCACAACAGAGCCTCCCCCATCTGGAAACATCACCACAGCACCCACCCAGCGTACCCATACCTCTGTTCCCAGGACACGTCAATCAACAGTGTGTCCACCACAACAGGGACCCCAGGGCACACCTCATACCCAAGACAATCAGGGACCTGGGGTCAGTGGCAGTGAGCACATGGTTCAGGGGACAGAGGTAGAGGACAACAGGGAAACTGGGAGGACTGCTCTGCACCAGGGGGAGGACAGGCCCAGGGAACCAACTCTCCAGGAGGCACTTGCAGAGATCCTGGGAGCATATCAACATTCCCAAGATACGCTGGGCCAGATCCTGGACAACGTGCAGGAGAACAGGCGGCTGCCGGAGGGACTGTACATGGGGATCAGGGAGGACTTGCAGGCCATCAACACCACCCTGGTCTCCATAGCAGGGGTGCTAGCTGACATGGCAAATATTATGAGGGAGGCAGTCTCACAACAGTGGGCCCCTGCCACTAGCCAGACACCTTCACTGCCTTCTACCTCTGCTTCTGCCAGTGAGCAGGAGGTCCCGCCACAGGACCAACAGGCCACCAGCACTCCTCCCCTGCAGAAGGGGAATCACTCTGAAAACGTTCCCTGCGATCCAGGTAGACACCAGAGACTATTGCCAAGACCCCTGCCAGGAAATGAGACTCTTCTGATTGTCACCCTTGTGTCCCACTCTGTCACCCTGTCCACCTTGAACTGCCATTGCTCTCCCTCCTATGTCCCCTTGGACAATGCACCTGTGCTACAAATAGACTAGAACAAAACCCTGGACTTTCCTCCATCATCACCCCATCCCATTGCACTTGCCCCTCTTCTTCTTAGCACTTAAATAAACACACTTTGAAAAAATACAAGTATGGAGTATGTCAAATATTTAAAGTATGTATTTGTTTAACAAGGTTCAAACATTGCAATTCAACTGTACAGTAATGTTGACATAGTAAAGACCTGCAGTTGGCTGACGTGATCACACCAGGAGCGATAACGGGGCACCAACATCTGCAAAATGAGTTGCCAAAGGGTACAGTGAGTGGGCATAGCAGTGGGAATTAACAGCATGCCAGTGCCATAGCTAATTCAAAAAATGACAATGACATGTGAAGTAACACTGTCTTTCCTGTGTGTCATTGGAAATAGTGTTGAATCACTGCAGTCCTGTTGTCCTCATCCTCATCCTCTGCCTCCTCATCCTCACTGTCCACAGGGTCCACTGCTGCCACACGGCCATGTCCAGCCTCCTCCTCCTGCAGAAAAGGCACATGACGGCTCAAGGCATGGGTATGCAGCATGCCACAATTATCTGGCAGACCTTCTTGGGTGAGTAGCACAGGGATCCACCTGTTAGATGGTGGCACCAGAACCTGGCCTTCAGGAGGCCAAAGGTACGTATGATAATCCTTCTTTTTCGCCCACGTGCCTCATTGTAACGTTCTTCTGCCCTTGTCCTGGCATTCCTCACAGGGGTCTGTAGCCATGATAGGTTGGGGTAACCTGAGTCACCTGCAAGTATCGAGGGACAACATTTAGCCACACACTATCCTATATGGCCTACACCATACCCATACACTAACATCTACTGGGTGGGACCCAGGGCTTACCTATTAGCCACACCCGATGCCTCTGTAGTTGGGCCATCACATTTGGGATGCTGCCTTTCCTTAGGATAAAGGCATCATGCACAGACCCTGGATACTTAGCATTGACATGGAAGATGTAATGGTCCGCCAAGCACACCATCTGCACATTCATGGAGTAAAAACTATTTCGATTTCTGTACACCTGTTCATTTGACGGGGGGACAAATGCAATATGTGTTCCAGCAATTGCCCCAATTATGTTGTGGATATGTTCCATTGCATAGAAGTCGGCCTTCACTGTGGCCAAATCTTCAACCTAGGGGAACCCAATGTAGCTGCACATGTGTTTAATCAGGGCAGACAACACTCTTGTCAGCCCTATTGAGAACATTGGCTGTGACATTCCTGCTGCCAAGCCCACTGTCACTTGGGAAGAACCAGTTGCCAAGAAATGGAGCACAGATAGGACTTGCACAAGAGGAGGGATCCCAGTGGGGTGACGGATAGCAGATATCAGGTCAGGCTCCAGTTGGGCACACAGCTCTGTGATTGTGGCCATATCAAGTCTATAGGTGAGGATAATGTGCCTGTCCTCCATTGTTGCCAAGTCCACCAGGGGTCTGTACACGGGGTATGTCTCCATCTCCTATTCATCCGCAGAGGTTGCAGTCTAAGGGACAAAAGAGTGAGGAGCCGGTCACAAACTGTACATTGGTGACACAACAGTACATTGCATGATGCCAACAACTAATGGGTAAGTGGGATTTGTCCTGTATGTCCTATTTTTTACTGTGATGAAGTTATTACCAGGGCCTGCCCCCCCCCCCTGAAATGGCGTTCGCCTGTTGTGTATGGAGGGATAGGTGGAAGTGAGGTAATTCCGCTGGTGTTGTGCGCCGTTGCGGGAGGCGGTTGTGAACTGCTGTGCAACTCCTCATTGGATAACATTCGGCCTTATGGGGTACAGTGGCCAATGGTGATGTACGCCGGTGGTGACAGTAAGCACTGCCGCGAACGTGACCGCTATTTTCTATCTGATCACTCACTTGCTACCTGACCTTCAACAGGAGAGGACCTACGCTGCATGTGCTGCTGTGACCTGTGTCTGGAACATACCATGGCTCGTGTGACTGGGGAAAGGGCCTCTGCCTTCACCTCGGCAGAGTTGGAGCGACTGGTGGATGAGGTCCTACCCCAGTACAGACTGCTGTATGGGCCTTCAGACCAACAGGTGAGTACACTGTGAGCACGATGCATGTGGCATGAATGCATGGAGTGGTGTGCGAAGGCCTCGTGTAGGGGGGGTGGGTTTATGTCACCTGGGTGGCGTGCAGCTTGTGTGCTGGGCCCTGTGTGTGCAAATGGCGATATGAAGGGGTATGGTGGGCCATAAGTATAACAGGCAGGACGGTCTGACTGATACCATTTTCTGTGTGTATTTCTCTACAGGTCAGCGCCCATCAAAATAAGGGTATATGGTGTGCCATCGCCAAGGATGTGCAGACCCTGGGGGTCTACGGCAGGCGGAGCAACCATTGTCGGAAACGGTGGGAGGACCTGAGACGCTTGGCACAGAAGATGGCGGAGGTCCAGCTGGGAAGGGCCTCCCAATGTGGAAGGGGTGCCCGTCGAACCCTGACCCCCCCTGATGGCCCGCATACTGGATGTGGCCTATCCGGAGCTGGATGGGCGCTTGACGGCATCACAGAAGCCACAAGGGGGTGAGTACAGTGCCCATCATCACTACTTCCGCATAGTAGGGGGGTACCCAGGTGGGGGATGTGTGTCAGTGGGTGCCCCTAGGCCAGGCCTGACATCGCAGAGTAGGACCCATGGTGTGCAGGGTTCTGAAGTGATAATCCTGCTACCCAGCTTGTAGGCATCCACAACTGGTCAGGGCTGTGTGGGTCCAAGGTGTGCTGATTTTCGCGGTATGTCCCCATGCCTTGGTGGCTAGCATTATCACAGGTAGTACATTGCATAGTGTGTAGGGCTGTTCCCTGTGTGTGAGGGTGGTATGTACGCCAACGGTGGTGTTGGTGCAGCCACTGACCAAGTGTATCCTTTGTCTCTTCCCCCCCTTTTTGTGTTGTCATCCTGTCCTTATGTGCATTAGCGTCATCTGGCGGAGGAGCAGAGGCACTGGTGACGGAGGGAGCAGCATCCCACAGGACCCAGGAGGCAGAGTCGACTGACGCTGAGGGTGCCAGTGGGACGGAGGGCGAGAGGAGCACCACGGCGGAGACTGGAGGGGACAGTTCCGACACAGATACCTCCTCCGATGGAAGCTCCCTGGTGGTGGCGGACACTTCTGTGCCCATCCCAGCAACAGGTACACTCCACCCCTCGTACCAGCACCACCCTCCCAGCAGCCCCTCATAGAGTTGCCCATGCCCGCTCACCCAGGAGGGTGGGCATCTCATTCGCCCCAGGCACCTCAGGCCCTGCCCAGTTAGCCCTGCTGCCATCAGTTAGGAGGCTATTGACCTCCTGAGAACCATCTCTGTTGGGCAGTAAACCATTGTGAATGCCATCCAGGGGCTGGATGCCCAGATGCAAATGCATTTCTGGAGGGCATTCATACTGGCTTGGCGGCCCAATAGAGATCAATCCAGGCTCTGGCCTCCTCTCTGATGGCAGCCATTGTCCCTGTTTCTACCGTCCCCCCCTCCAACTTCCTCTTCCTAATTGCATTCTCCTCAACCCCAACCTATCCTAAGTACACAGGCAGACAAGCATGCACACAGGACAACACGCAAGAGTGGCACAGGCAAACATAAGCACTATACATCATCCCACAGGCACTCACACAAATACCATCCAGATGCAGACAAACCAACATCCGCTGCCTTCACTGTCTCCCCCTCCTCCTCCTCCTCCTCCTCCACCTCCCTCCCAGTTGTATCTCAACTCACACCTGCATACACTACATCCTCATCCATTACCAGCATCACCACCATACCTAGCAGAACACACACCTCACTTGCAGACACCTCTACAACAGCCATTCACACGTCCCCTGTGTCCTCTCCCACTGTGTCTGTCACCTCCCCTCCCAAGGTACACAAACGCAAGCACTCAGACACCCAACAGCCATCCACCTCACAACAGCATCCAGCCCATGCACCTGCACCCAAACACAGCAGACAGACACCTCCTACAACCACTCCCTCTTCCTCCACTCCCAAACCTTCTCTCTCTTCCCGCCCCAGTGTCCCTAAGAATCTTTTCCTCTCCACCATTGACCTCTTCCCTACCCCTCCCCCCCGTCCTCCATGTCTGGCCAGGGTGCCAAAAACCCAGGCAAGCACATCAGCCACCCAGACTTTGGGACCAGTAGTCTCCACACCCACTTGTGGTGGGAAAGGATCCAGGGCACCAGCCAGCCTCAAAGAAAGTGTGCCTGCCCAAGCTGCTGCCCAGAAGAGCAAGGAGCCTGCTCCAGCTGCTGCTCGGAAGGGCAAGGAGCCTGCCCCAAGTGCTGGCAGGAAGGGCAAGGGACCTGCAACAGCAGGCAGGAAGGACAAGGGGCCTGGTGCAGGGACTCAGACAGAGCCCCCACCACCAACCATGGTTGTGCAGCCGTCTGAGGCTACAGGGGATGGGCTGGAGCCTCCCCCCACCACCACCAGCAGCAGCAGCACCACCACCAGCAGTTGGCAGCCTTCCGAGTCTGCAGGGGATGGGCTGGAGCCTCTCCCCCCACTAGCAGCAGCAGCAGCACCACCACTGAGCAGCCATCACCGCCGGCGGACGGTATGTAGTCCTGCCTCCATGGGCTGCTGTGCGGCCTGCCCCCTGCAAAGCCAGTGGGTATGACACCCAACTGAGAGACTGTGACCTTGCACTCCCCAGGATCAAGAGCACAGGGCATGATGTCCCCCTCCAGAACCAGTGGGTAAACCATCCACCCACCTCAGCCTCTCCAGGATCAAGAGCACAGGGCACGATGCCCCCTCCAGAACCAGTGGGTAAGCCACCCACCAACACCAGCCTCCCCAGGATCAAGAGCACAGGGCACGATACCCCCTCCAAAACCAGTGGGTAAGCCACCCACCAACCCCATCCTCCCCAGGATCAAGAGCACAGGGCATGATGCCCCCTCCAGAGCATGTGGGCAAGTCACCTACTTGAGAGACTGTGGCCTTGCACTCCCCAGGAACAAGCACAGGGCATGTTGCCCCCTCCAGAGCATGTGGGCAAGTTACCCACTTAAGAGACTGTGGCCTTGCACTCCTCAGGATCAAGAACAGGGCATGTTGCCCCCTCCAGAACATATGGGGAAGTCACCCACTTGAGATACTGTGGCCTTGCACTCCCCAGGACCAAGCACAGGGCAGAACCAGTGGTTTTGTTCCATCTGCCGGCTGAGGTGCCCCCCATTCCCCGTCCCCTGAGGTGCCTGCCTATTTTGCAACTGATGCCCCTGCAGTGTTCTCTTCGTTTTGGTGTAGGTGACATGTGGGGCCTTGGACTTTGGACTGTGGCCCTGTGGCCTACACACAATGAGGACTGTGCAGTGTCCCTTGAACTGTGCATATGTATACACTAGGAGATTGACTTTTCGTATTTCTACTGTGTTGTTATTATTACAGTCACTTTAATATATTCCTGTTGTCCTTGCATTATTCCTCAGGGGTACGGGGCAAATATGTTTTATTACTGCAGCTGATGGTGTGTATGGTGTTGGGGGTGGGGGGTGTGTTGCGTGTGTGTGTCACTCTCTTTTTCCTCCCCCAACCTTGTGTGCTAGGCGGCTGTACTCACTGTAGTCTTCTTTCCCGGCGTTGGTGTTCGTGGTGGAGCAGGACGTAGAATATCATAGGAAGTATTTGAAGTTCAGGCTCCATGGCTGCGTGGTTGTTCCCTTTGTCTCCAAAGGTGAGTCCTTTAACTTCTGAGCTCAGTTTCCACCAGGCTTTTGATGTCGTTGGTACTGCCCCGGAAAAGGTGGCGGATTGATGTGTCTTAATATGGTGGGCGGAACATTGACTTCCGCCTGGCTGTAGGCAGCTACCGCTGTGGTGGCTGTTGTATCCGCCCGGGCGGTCGGTGTGGTAAAGTGGCTGTCTGTCTGAGTTCTCACTGCCATGGTCATAATTTGGCAGTAGTTACCGCCAGCCTGTTGGCGGTATTACTGCCACTTTACCACCAACCATCAGTGTTGTAATGAGAGCCTATATACCCTACCTTTAACATACACTGCACCCTGCCCATGGGGCTACTCAGGGCCCTATGGGGCTACCTTGGGCTTGCCTCAGGGGTGCCTTACATGTACAAATGGGAAGGTTTTGGCCTTGCAAGTGGGTACGCTTACCAGGTCGAATTGGTAGTTTATAACTGCACACACAGACACTGCAGTGGCAGGTCTGAGCCATGTTTACAGGGCTACTCATGTGGGTGATACAATCAGTGCTGTAGGCCCACTAGTATCATTTGATTTACAGGCCCTGGGCACCTCTAGTACATTTAACTAGGGACACACTAGTAAATCAAATATGCAAATCATGGATAACAATACAATTTAGAGAGAGAGCATATGCACTTTAGCACTGGTTAACAGTTTTAAAGTGCCCAGAGTACTAAAGCCAACAAAAACTGGTCAGAAAAAATAGGAGGAAGGAGGCAAAACATATAGGGATGATCCTTGAAAAAGGGCCAGGTCCAACAATTAGAAAAAACAAAACATCCCACTGAAAAGCAGACTGAACTAAAATTAATAAATGAAATCAGAGGATATATCTGGGTAAAAGAGCACAGGCCACAGGCCTAAGCTTCGCTAAAATATATGTGCCCAAGCAAGGTACTACAATGAACCCAGGACAGCCCAAGATGTTGCATCCCAGTTAAATATGACAATATAAATGCCACTGAAGATTCTGAGTTAGTAAACACCACTGGTTGCTTCACAACATGGAAACTGTGAGACCTGGCATCCTTGGTGTGGTTTCCCCTAATCTTTTGCTTTCAGACCTTCTGTTTTGCTCACTTTGTTTTTGCTGGTCTTAGGATTCCTCACACTTTACCCCTGCTAACCAGTGCTAATGTGCTTGTGCTCCTTCCCTAAAACCAGCTAACATTGGCATCTATTCAACTGGTATATAATTTGCTTTACACAACTGAGCACAAAAAATAAAACACCCCCGCTGAAAAGCAGGCTGAACTAAAATGAATAGATGAAATCAAAGCATATATCTGGGTAAAAGGGCACAGGCTGCATGCTTAAGCTAAGCTACAATATATGTGCTCAAGCAAGGTACTAAAATGAACCTACAACACCCTCCCCATTATCGGGACAAGAGTGCAAGTTCAAGACCTAAAACTACAATGTTCTAAAACTAAAACATGAAAAGCATAGTAAAATGTACATAGAAGAGATAATGGGGGTCATTCTGACCCTGGCGGTAAAATCCGCCAGGGCCAACGACCGCGGGAGCACCGCCAACAGGCTGGCGGTGCTCCCATGGGCATTCTGACTGCGGCGGTACAGCCGCGGTCAGAAACGGAAAAACTGCAGTGTACCGCCGGTTTCCCGCTGCCCTGGGGAATCCGCCATGGTGGCGCAGCTTGCTGCGCCACCATGGGGATTCCGACCCCCATACCGCCATCCTGTTCCTGCCGGTTTTGGCCGCCAGGAACAGGATGGCGGTAAGGGGTGCCGTGGGGCCCCTGCAGTGCCCATGCCAATGGCATGGGCACTGCAGGGGCCCCCGTAACAGGGCCCCACAAAGATTTTCAGTGTCTGCCATGCAGACACTGAAAATCGCGACGGGTGCAACTGCACCCGTCGCACCCCTTCCACTCCGCCGGCTCCATTCGGAGCCGGCATCCTCATGGAAGGGTGTTTCCCGCTGGGCTGGCGGGCGGCCTTCTGGCGGTCGCCCGCCAGCCCAGCGGGAAACCCAGAATACCCGCGGTGGTCTTTTGACCACGCAGCGGTATTCTGGCGGTTACAGCCAAGCCGGCGGATTCCGGCGCCGGCCGGGGTCAGAATGACCCCCAATATGTCGAAGTTGACTAGCAAGGCAGGCCAACAGACAGAACAAATTAAGGACAATTTAGTATTGGAACAAAAATGCCAATGATTGAATTTTAGCAATAATTATGATTCTGCAAGAAATCTCTGATGTCATCAATGGAGATGGAAGCCAGGAAGGACTCCACTTCTGCAGGCGATAAGCTGACCTGCGCATTAGCTGAAAGATCCAGGGGGCGTATGTGTGCAGATGCCTTAGCCATGGATCTGGTTGAGGGAGCCACATTCCCCAAAGTCCCAGATGTAAAAGGAGCCAGGAAGTCCACAAGTGGAGACTCATAGGGTGCCTCACGTAACAACCGTTGTCTCAATGGGCATGTCCATGAATGAACTCTCATTGAGAACATTAACAGATCCTTGTTCAAAGAATGCACTGTCTTCACAGGAAGACAAAACCTTTGGTGCACACTCGAAGAAGCACCACAGCAATGGAAAATTGACTGTACACTGGTCAATATTAGTCGGAATGACAATGAGCAATCCAGCAATGAAGCTCTGAAGTACTACATCATGAGGTCACGACACAGGGGGGCTGGTGGGAGCTCCATCACTCTGCTTTGCTGAGATGGACCAGCCATTGCATACAGCAGGATACCACCAATTAATACCAATGTTATTGGGAATCCACCAAAGACATTCTAGAAGAGTGAATCAGTGGTTGAAGGTATAACTCCAAATACAGTCTGGAAGGCGCTGACAAATCCAGAACCAACAGCAATAAAAAAGTGCACAGTACTTGATGTATTAAAATCCTGCTCATCAACTCTCCAAAGTGTGTGGGGAAGTTGGTATTTAATAGGGACTGTATCCCTGCTGATGACCTTGCTAGTTGGAGGTCATAGGTCTCTATAGCTGATGTGCGAGCCACATGTTTTTGAAGCTATAGCGCCTTTAGTCTGCTCAGATTGTCAAAATGTATATTTGAATTAGAACTGTGCAGCCACATTTCTGCTACTTTTATTTCTTGTGTGGCAGGAAATAACACATTGTTGCAACAAGTTACAATTTGGAAACCAAAATCACATAGGCAATTCCAAGCTTCATCTTTCATCATCACATACCTTCCATTTGAAAGTATTTTAAAATAATGTGTGAATCAAAGAAACAGGCATACCCTTCAGTAGCAAACCAGGTTTGCTACGCCTGCATTACAAGTACCCTCTACAAGGACACCTGCTTTCAAATCATAAAATGTCTAACAGTAGTCTCACATTCGCTTCCACTAAGAAAGACCTCAGTTTCGCCATTCAAACATTTGCAGCTGAAAGGTAACTCTCACACCTTGAGGATGTAGCTGTTCCGGTAACCACTCAAATCTGCCATTTGCAAAATATTATAAACATTTGGTGAATTGAAATGTTGAAATGGGCAGATTAATCACCCCATGTATTAACCATGCTGCTGATGGAATTTCTTCTAGAGTAAAAAACAAGTTCTCCAAATTTTCAGTGTTTAGTATGATGTGGCTTGCTTCTTTTTTAGCCATTATCTGCTGTTGTCTTGTTAAATTAAATACAGCAAATAACTTGGTGGAGTTAACATTCTGCCAGGGCACGCAGCCACTTCTAAGAACCTGCAACGCCCGACCCAACTGCATAATGGACCTAAGCTGACTCTGTCCATGATGTAAAATTGATATGTCATTTTGAATGGTGTCTATTGCAGATGACACAATGTTATTTAGTGTGTAAATACGGCTGACAAATGTGTTCAGACCATTATTGACAATGGCTTGAGCCTTTTCCATATTTTCTTTATCCATCTGCCTTAAATGTGCAGCAGCTTTCATTTGTGAAAGCTTCCAGATCTCATTATATATGGCATATAAAAAATGTTTGAGCATGGCTTTCAAAGACATAACAAGAAATCTTGTAAGTCAGCATCTACTGAAAGGAAACTGAGGTGTTCTTTGACAGCTGCTAATGTGGAAGAATGTAACCACTGTTGGCACAGTTTACCCCTTTTTATGACACTGGCAGGCAGAATGCCATACTGCCATCAGACTGCCTGTGCGGCCTGAACCCCGCCGGCCCTATTATGATTTCTCCACTGGGCTGGTGGGCTTTAACATTGCAGCTGGCTCATAATGGAGCCAGCTGCAATGTGCCGGTGCAGCGGGTGCAGCAGCACCTGTCGCACATTCCACTGCCCATAATTCGGACAGTGGAATGCGCAATGGGGCTGTGCATGGGGGCCCCTGCACTGCCCATGCCCAGGGCCAGGACCACCAGGCTCTAGGCTGGCGGCAGCCTGGTGGTGTTGGCAGATGGTCCGTGGTGGCTCCGCCATGGTCATATTGTGTCAGTCGGATTGCCACAACCGCAGCAGTCCAAACCGCCACTGTGACTTAATGACCCCCTATATGTTGTAATGATACCTGAGTGTTGAGTTGTGACATAATGAGGGTCCGGGCGGCTTGCTCTAGAACCTTGTGTGGAATTTACAAAACGTGCCTGACAACCATTTATGTCCATTGGCCGCAATAACCACCCGCTGGGATGTAAAAGTGAGGAATTAAAGGTACCATTCTGAACCCAACTATTGAGCTGCTCTTTGGTGACATTTACAAGTATCTGCCAATTGCCACATTTAGTTGATGTGGGGATAATGAGTGCATTTAGTTATTTTAATTTTGCTAACCCAAGACAGGTTGTTTGCTGAAAGGTGTCATTTAAAAATATCATCTGTAAAGGAATGAGGCATGCGCTAAATGAAGCTTCCCTGCCTTGTGTTTGCCAATCTTGTGTTCCCCATCCACTCTTTAAATCAATAGTGCTTTTCCAAAACTCATAGCCCTCAATGGCCAGCTGGGAAACAAAAGAATCTGAATAGATTAACTCTGTGTTGGTTAGCAATATCTTTCTCACTTGAGAAGGAGGCATTTGAAATAATATGACTCTACATTCTTAGTATCATGCCTAGTAAAATATGCAACTTTTCTACATATGTTTTGGAACTCCCCACTGGTGGAGTTGGACAACGCTTTCATTGTGTTTAATTAAAAACTGATCTTGGGGTACTAGCTTGGTGCAGAAAGTAATGTCCATAATGATTATAACAGAACATTTCCCCATTACTTGCTGTGTTCATATACATGTTATCTTTCAAATACAGTATATTATTCAAGCTGAGAAAGCATGAAATCAACTGTTTTAACATCCCAGTCAACAGAAACAAGCCCAAGTGTAATAACATAATTCATAGAAACTTTGAAGACATAATGAATTTGAATGACCTTAGCAGGTCCATTTATATCATATGGTACTTTATCCCAAACAACCCCATCGGGAATTGAAACAGCTGAAATGTTCACAAGGGACAAGTCCCTTTAGACCGAATGGGAAGACGGTAGGGTGCCAAAACCTCATCCACCAGTTCAACAGCAGAGTGTTCTTGAATATAGTGACCATTTATCTGTAAAAAGAAAACAATGACAAACCCAATCCAAAGCAGGAAGGGAAGCAATGTCAGCAGTATCCATAGATAGTACCATGGACGAACCAAATAATTGTTTCTAAGCCAGTTGCAAAGCTTATGTGTTCTTGAGACAGGTGCAGAGGAATTTAAAGAAAACTCATCAATGTCGACAAAATAACCAGAAGCAGTCTGTACAAACACAAGAGCTGGTGCACAACAGGTAGAGGGACCCAATGGAGGCGGTTCATAATAAACAGTATCATCTGGTTGTGTTGAATTGGAATAGTAGAGATCTATGTTTTGGACCTCCCCAAGCTCAGGGGACAACTGTAGGATTGGTACTTGCAGAAGCATTGTTGAGTGCTTGAAGAGGTATATCCCGTGGGGTCGTGAGAGAGGCAAGGGAACTACCCAGGAATCCTCATGGTCTGCTGTGCAGGTTCGGCCACATGGTGCAATTTGACATTTCCAATTGAAACAAAGCGGTTTTCTTTAGAAACAGGCAGCGGTGGTAGGATGACAGTTCTGGTACCGTGTATTCCCAGGACTGTAAACAGTGCTTTGTATGATGGGCCAAACTCTTTTTTCACTGTGATCTTTTCTCGTATTAGAACCCCAACATTAGTGATCCAGCCAGTAGATATTGTTGTCAAATTTTATTTCCTGTAAAACTGCAACACGTTCATTTATGTCAAGCAGTGTTTCTGCCGCCACTGCACCAGGGCCATCAAGATCTGGGATTTACATAGGTATCCCAAACAAGACCTCATAAAGTGTATGTCCTCCCAAGGACCTTCTGGGCGGAGTATTAAGTGCTCACTGAACCCCATGTAGGTGATGAAGCCAACTATGACCGGAACCTAATGCCCTCGCTGTTAAGAATTGCTTTAAGTCTCAGTTCTTCCTCTCTATAACCAAATTACCCTCTGGATGGTATGGTGAGGAATAATGGAGTTGAACACCCATTGTTCCCATGGTGTCTCTGAATGCCTTGGAGGCAAAGGCAGGGCCCTGGTCCAAGTGAAATGCTGCTACCGTTTATGTCCTGATGAAGACTTGCAAATCTTTAATAAGAGTTCAAGCATCAGCTGATCATTGTGGCCATAATCATAGGAACCTGGAACATGAGTCAACAGCAACTAAAATGTATTTGTATGCACCATCAGGTTGTAAGGGATTGCAGTGGTCCAGGTACAAACATTTTATCAGTTTATTGGACACTGAGAGGGGTGTCTGTGGTGGCAGATGTCACAACAAAGGACATACTGTTTGGTCTGTTTGTTCAGACTGGGCCACCTGTGGAATTTTTGTAATAGGGAGATGATAGCTGCCACACCAGCCTGGGCAGTGGCAACACCCTTAAACGCTGCTTTAATGAGATCTAATCTCTGATTTTGGTTGGGGATCACTCACCCCTGGGACAGTTGAAAATGCAACATTTTGGGCACAGAGGTGGTAGGAATATTTTGCAGGGTATGCTTTTGGTAAAGGGTTACTGTCAGACAAAGCTTTCACAGCAGTCAGTGTCTCATCATCCAGTGTTGTATGAGTATAGCTACTGTAGATTTGGCAGCTTCATCACCCAATGTATTTCCTACAAGGACACAGAAGTATGAATCACACACAAAGTAGACTGTTCAGGATCCATATGTTCAAGTGCCAAAAGTTGTGCTGTGTGTGTAGGTATGTTGTTAGTGGAATGTACCATCCCTCATTACCCCACTAACAGATGCGCAGGTGGCAGAGTATCGGTGTTTAGAACCTACAGCTGGTCGTGCTGAACCATTGGTGTAAATGATCATTCGGTATTGGGCAAAAGGCAAGATGTTGGTGGGCATGCGGTACTTGAAGGAATTCTTGGTTCTGCAGTTTGGGGTCGAAAACATAATCGACATCAGTGGCAGTCATGGATGTTGCCCATTGAATCCAATATGGATGCAATGCTTTTGTTTTTGGCTGGCTTTGGTGACGGCCTCAAGGGCCGCTACCTCGAAAATGAAAATGAGGCATTTCCTTTGGGCAAGTGGCCTCTCCTTAATGACAGCCTTCTGTACAAAAGGTCAGTATTTTCTCTGTCGGTGCAAATCGTTGTTCTGCTCTGGAGTACAAATGTGATTTGTATGCTATGGGTACCCTGTGTTCATCATTATGGGGGTCATTCTGACCCCGGCGGTCTCAGACCACCGGGGCCAGGGTCGGCGGGAGCACCGCCGACAGACCGGCGGTGCCCCGCAGGGCATTCTGACCGCGGCGGTTCGGCCGCGGTCAGACTAGGAAAACCGGCGGTCTTCCGCCGGTTTTCCGCTGCCCTACAGAATCCTCCATGACGGCGGAGCGCGCTCCGCCGCCATGGGGATTCTGACACCCCCTACCGCCGAGACCCGCCAGGAACAGGATGGCGGTAGGGGGTGCCGCGGGGCCCCTGGGGGCCCCTGCAGTGCCCATGCCAATGGCATGGGCACTGCAGGGGCCCCCGTAAGAGGGCCCCACTTTGTATTTCAGTGTCTGCTTTGCAGACACTGAAATACGCGACGGGTGCCACTGCACCCGTCGCACCTTCCCACTACGCCGGCTCAATTCTGAGCCGGCGTCCTCGTGGGAAGGTTGATTTGCCCTGGGCTGGCGGGCGGCCTTTTGGCGGTCGCCCGCCAGCCCAGGGCAAATCCCAAAATACCCTCAGCGGTCTTTCGACCGCGGAGCGGTATTTTGGTGGGGGAAGTCTGGCGGGCAGCCTCCGCCGCCCGCCGGACTTAGAATCACCCCCTATATGTGGCATAGGAGGAAATGATGGCACCAGGAATAATTCTGATGACCAAATTTGTTTTGTTATTGTGAGTATTCTGCTTCTAGCATATCTTGTTGTAATGCTCTGAGAATGCATGTGTGTTCAGGTGTCCAATGTTTACTTGATAAATTAGATCATAAAGAGGTTTTATGTGTTGTGCATAGTCAGAAATGTATATTCTGCCAAAATTGAAGAAAGCCAGCAATGACTGTAGTCTCTTGATGGTGTTTGGAGGTTGAAGTTGAGCGCATTTTTCTAGAAAGTGTGGGGCTAGGCTCTTGCCCTCAACGTATACATGGCCTCTCTCACAGCCATTGTCAGAAGCCATGGTATGAACATCGGGTCATATGCCGATGACACACAACTCATCATTCTCCTCACCGAAGACCCAGACCTGGCCAAAAGGAACTTCCCTCAGGAATGGAAGCCATCACCAACTGGATGAGAGAAAACTGCCTCAAGCTCAACTCTGACAAGACTGAGCTCATCATCTTCGGAAACGCCACCTTAGCTTGAGACGACTCTTGGTGGCCCACATCACTCAGCACCCCCTGCACCAACTGAGCACGTCTACAACCTAGGCATCATCCTCGACTCCTCCCAATCCATAACCCACCAGGTAAACTCAGTCACCTCCTCCTGCTGGCACACACTCTGCAAACTTCAGAAGATCTTCAGATGGATCCCAGCAGACTATCGTAGGACAGTCACGCCTTAGTCACAAGCAACCTCGACTACGGCAACGCCCTCTATGCCGGCACCTCGACTAGAAACATAAAGAAACTACAACTCATCCAGCACGCCGCCGCCAGACTCACTCTGGACCTCCTTCGCCGAGAACAAATCTCCTAACACCTGAGGACCCTCCACTGACGCCCGGTCGAGAAACAAATCACCTCAAGCTACTCACCCACACGTACAAGGCCATACACAACGCAGGACCAGCCTACCTGAACCACTGCTTCTCCTTCCACCCCCCGCTAGATCTCTCCGCTCCGGCCAGATGGCCCTGGCCACCATCTCTCACGTCTGTAAAACCACCACAGGAGGTGGTCAGATTTTGCTACTGGAAACAAAGTATTATTCACTGCAGTGATGCAGGGTTCTACTACTCCCTGGTAATCAGGTTGTTAATGGGATATTGAGGCTGGATCTGCCGGGTTGATCTAATTGGTATTACATGATATGGGGAATCTTTCTCCCACCCTATGTAGTTGTGATACAGTGTAGAAGCCTGTGCCAATGCCCAGTCTGCAGCACAGGCTTTCTTGGCTTTGTCTGCAGCTAGGACCTTGAAAGAAGGCAAAATAACATCTTCCCCTTGTGGGAGCTCGTGGACAAACTCAGGTGGCCAATCTTTTTCTGCCAGTAGGATATCATAATTTAGTGTTAATCTTCTCCAGAAGATTACTTTAATAATGCGTTCTATGTCTCTCTCAATGTGAATATTTAATTTGTAAACCTTGTCAGTGGGGAGACACGCCTGTGTGCGGTTTCTACTTTAAGGAAGTTGTTAGTTGGTCTCACATCCAGAAGATCTATAAGACTTTGGCGACATATCATGACCTCTGCTATGCTCTCTAGCAGAGCCACTGCCCGTGTCCTGTTCTTCTACAGCTTTCTCAATATGAGCGGCATCTTTGACCAATATTGCTGCCACCCTTTTCTTTTTAAATTGGGGTTTTTGTTGTGGAAGTTTCTCTTCCTTTATTATGAAAGTTTCTGAAGAACGTTGTGAGTCGATTTTTGGTTTGACTGAGTCATTTTGGTGTTCTGACCGCTCTCCTTAGTCACTCCATTTATCCGGTGTGTCCTGGAAGGAATGAAATGGGTGACTGTCAGTATATTGATCTATTGGGAGCTTTTAAAGTTTCCCTATTTCTAAGGTTGTATCTTTTGTCTGAGGTCTCCGGTTGCAGAGATCTTCATTTTTAAATTCTTCAATCTTTATTTTGTTTCTGTTTATCCCAGCATTTTTAAGAGCTCTCTTGTACTTACTTAGTACTCTCCTTGGTGGAAGTACTCTGTAATTGAGGTTTAGTTGGTCTGGCCCCCAGACTATCTCGACCTATACTAGTTAAATTTCAGAAAGATTCTTTGGCAGCTCACGTTCCTGATCCTGTTGAGGAACCTCCTGGAGATGCTTGCAAATTGCCAGCGATGCTGCTTCCCCTTTAATACTACTTATAATTATTGAGGATACTGTTTAAAAATTGTGCATCAGTTTCATGCCCAAGTCCAGGGCCCGGACCGCTCGGGTTCATTTTAAATTTGTTTTAGCACTTCCGGTAAATTTGCAAGTGTTGGTGTACCATGCATAGTGATATATATTGTAGCAAAGACAGTGCCCCAAGTGGCACAATTCTCTATTGGGGGAACCATTCCAACAGGCAAGCACATTCTGAGAATTCTATGTATATCTTATGCCTCCAGCTGATTTGTTTCGTGTGCAACCCAGAACAGAATCTTCTCCCGCTCAGTGGGCGCTTTTCCCATTATTGAATGGACAGTTTGTGGATTGATCCCTGTAACGGCCAATTGGTTGATAGCTGGAGTAGCTCTAGCTGGGGAGGTGTTCAAGGTCCGCATTACACATTGTATTATTCTGCTATATATTGCTACTAGCTCATTATATAATGTGCCAATTTCAGCTATTTGCTTAGCCTGCACATCGGCATCTGGTGTATATGTGGACAATGTTGGCCATGTTGGTCCATCATTACTTAAAGGACCTAATCTAATGGGTTGTATTACATGTGGGAGGGTGCCACTGAACCAATCTTGGGGCCCGCTTCACAAAGTTAAACTTAAATGTTTGGTCTTACCTTAGACCAAACATCTAAGTTTACGACTTTGGGAATTAACAAAAGGCAATTACGAGTCGTATCTTTACGTACGCACTCGGGATGGATCTTCACCCCAAGTGTGGACGTAAAGATACTACTTGTAAAGGCCTTTTGTGAATTCCCAAAGTTGTAAACTTAGAGGTTTGGTTTACCTTTGTGAATCGGGCCCTTGGTGTTCTTGATAATCTGAAGCCATTTCTAAGTATTGGTATGCTCTGTATTGTTGTGGTACATTTGCTATTCTGTAAGTGTGAAATGGATTTGAGTCTGCATTTATTGCTGGAAAAGTGACCCATTAGTAAAATATTTCTGATCTGTATGCGTTGTGGGCTTCAATGACGAACGTAACATCCCCACCCTCCTTTGCTAGTCCATTAGCTAAAATAAACTGTGTAACAGGTTGTCTATAGTTCTCTGGCATATTTACTGGTTTTGCCATATTAAAATAATAGGTCTCCGAGTTGGGAATACTAACAGGAAATCCTTTTAAGGTTCAAGTTTGAACAACCTGCATTCTAGATAGGTGCTCCCTATTCGGCCGAGGAGGATTTTTCACTAAGACCATGGACATCTCTATACAATGGTACTTAAGGTACCTTTAGCGTGTGTGAGACTGAGATGCTCAGGAGACCTGTACAATTAGTACCTTACCAATGTTGGTGGAGCCATGTCGTAGGACTCTTTCGAGTGAAACAAGATTGCTAGATTCGGGGTGGCAGCACCACCACTTGCGGGTTACTGAGTCAATCCTATATCATCCTGGAAGCTGATGGCCCAACCCTTTCGGCTAGTTAGCAGACCTCACCCAAACCTAGGAGGTAAAGGTGATTTGTGATAGCCTGATGCATGACACTCAATGACCTCTCAGGGAAGTTGTAGTCCACAAATCTCACTCCTTTCTCTCATTAGAACAGGTCTCATACACACATGTAGGCAAAGAAGAGATGCAGGATCGTTTTCAATGTATTTATTAAAAAGACTACGATCTATGATAAAATTTATGAGCTGCAGTTGTGAAGGAGATCAGACTTAGCAAAATTAGGTTAGTTACGATCAATGAAAAGAAAATGAACAACCCAAGCATATTGGAATAAACATGTACATAAGAATCCTACCTAACACCTACCTTCTAGCAAGAGCATAATGGTAATATCCCAATATGTCTGTACTTAGTCCATGGAAGGAGCACCCATCCCCATTACCTGAAAACAGGGTTCTGGTTGTAGAGACAAGGCTGAGGTCAGCAGTGAAATGATATACAGTGCGGATGGCTATCCTGGCTGGAATGACCTCTCTAACCTTCTCTGGCCTGTATGATGTCTTTATAAGAAAACATGTTTACGGTCTGTGAAACTGGCCTGACGTGAGGATGTGTCTAAGTGTCAGACTGTTTGCGTACTCTTGTGGCGGCAGTACTAGATAAATTATCTTGTAACATTCTTGTCAGCCTTGGGCAAAAGTACATGATGAAATGTTGTACACAAAAATAATAACAACGCTTTTACAGAATTACAACTGATTAGAAAAAATAAAACATCCCTGCTGAAAAGCTGAAAAGGCAGAACTCAATGAATAAATGAAATCAAAGCATGTATCTGGGAAAAAGGGCACAGGCTGCAGACCTAAGCTTAGCTAAAATATATGTGCCCAAGCAAGGTACTCAAATGAACCCAGGACAGCCCAAGACGTTGCATTACAGTTAAATAGGACAATATAAATGCCACTTTGGATTCTGAATTAGTAAACATCACTGGCTGGCACACAAAATGCAAACTGTGAGACCTGGCATCCTTGGTGTTGTATCCCCTAACCTTTTACCTTCAGACCTCCTGTGTTTGCTCACTTTGTTTTTGCTGGCCTTTAGGTTCCTCGCACTTTGCCCCTGCCAACCAGTTCTAAAGTGCTTGTGCTCTTTCCCTAATACAAGTTAACGTTGGCACCTACCAAACTGGCATATTTAATTTACTTTTAAGTCCGTAGTAAAGTTCACTACCTGTGCCCAGGGCCTGCAGCACTTATTGTGCCACCCACTTAAGTAGCCCTTTAAACATGTCTGAGGTCTGCCGCTGCAAAGTCTGTGTCTGCAGTTTTAAACTGTCATGTTATGTCATGTTAAAGCTTTTGACAGGCCCAAACCTTCCTTTTTAATACATATACGTCACCCGTAAGGTAGGCCCTAGACAGCCCAAAGGGCAGGTTGCAGTGTATTTAAAAAGTTGTACATGTACTTTTAAGTTTTACATGTCCTAGTAGTGAAACATTCTTAAATTAATTTATCACTACTGCAAGGCCTATCTTTCTCACATGAGAACACTAAAGTTACCCTATTAGACGTTATAGGCGTAACTTCCAAATGGGAAGAGATAACCCTCTCCAAGTCTGATGTCTCTGGAATAACAATTTAAAATCCTAACTTATGATGAAGTTGAATTTTAAAATGCAATGCAAAAAAACATTTTTAGAAAGTTTGCATTTTCTTTCCTCAGCCATTTGGTAGGTCACTTGTCTGGGGTGGGTGACAGCTGGGCCTTGTGTATTCCCCACAGAGCGACACACAATGGGAGCTTAGGTGTGACTTGATGAGCCTTGATGGGCCATCCTGGGTAGAATGGGAGGGAAGGCACAGCCACACTTACACCTGAATACAGTGTTTCCTGTCCACACACAAAGGGCTGCATACCCACCTGTAGTAACACTGGAGCTAGGACAGGACATCTGTGCGCTTCAAAAGCAAGTCTTTGAAGTCTCCCTCTTATCAAAGGTACCATTAGGTATAAGAACAGACGTCTTGAGGGGGGAAATATGGCAGTGGGCTGACTTGCCATGAGTGTGCTACTTTCCTACCTTGATCTCTTGGCTCCCAGGTGCTTTTCTAATGTGTTATTGCTTAGCCAGTCTTTAAATTGCAACAATTCCATACACCGTGCATGCTATATTATGCCCCAGATAAGATATGTAAATGTATAGGAATAATTTGAATTATAAGATGCACTGCCCCAAATGTGACCAACATGCTGCCAATATTATCCATATGTTTGCTGAATGGCCTGCACTTACAACATTGTGGTCTGGTGTTGCGCACCTGGTATCTTTCCATCTGCAATATCCTACTGAGTGGTCTTTCAAGGATATCATGCTGGCTCATAAGCTTGATAATAACCCTAGAGCCATATCAGTGGTGCTGATTACGATTATCACTGCCCGTCTATGTATTGCAAGAGTGTGGGTACGACCTACTCCTCCCAGAGCTTCTGAATGGAGACTATTGTTTTCACAGACCTATGGGCTTGAGATAGCTTTTTTCTGTTCTTTATTTTGTTTTTCAGGTGATGTTGCGCACTGTTATCTATCATATGACTCTTATCTGATTTTCTGATTGCACCAACTTCAATAAAAATAAAAAAATAAAAAAAAGAACAGACCTCAGACACCAACACTTCATTACACTTCGGGACCTGTGGATACTCTGCCAGGAAGAAGGACTGCTGTGCTGCTGAAGGGCTGCCACTCGGCTGGACTGCTACTCTACTGGACTGCTACTCTGCTGGACTCCTGCTTTGCTGTGCTGATCTGCTGCCCACTGCCCTCTTGCCTAGGAGTGAGAAGGGCTGAACCTGCATCTCTCTCACCCAGAACCCAGATTGACTCCAAGGGCTAGTGTACTGGCCTTTTGATCTGAAGTCTAAGGGACATAAAAGACTTCCAACAACCCTGCTCCTGCACCTGGACTCTGGCATCTGGTAGTCTGCCCTGCCAAGTAGTGCACCCCAGTCGTGGATCCTTGGAAGTGGGTTTAAGGTGTTTGCTCCAGCAGGACCAACACATCCTCTCTTTTGGGAGAAGAACTGCCACATTGCTGCTGCTGCATGGAGCAGAATGGACATACCACTGCTACTACATGTGTTGGAACTGATGCAAAAGACTCACATCACACCGCATCTTTGGACCAACACATCATCTTCGGAACCACCACTGCGTGACACTTTCCCAGGCTTCTTGCATCTCTCACCAACAGCACACTCAACAGCAATACTGAGCCTCTGCACTGCAGCTTCACTGCACACCGGAACCAACACATTACCTTGACTGCGTCATCCACCTTCAACACTAGCCTTCACATTGCAAGCCCTGTAGACAAGATCCTTGACATCGACGCATCAGAATCTCGCACTGCAGCCTGGCTGCATCTCAGACCCGACACATCACCTCGGCTGTGTGATGCATCTTTGTTTCAGACCCAGGCAACGCTCCGCAACCAGGATTTAAGGTGTTTTAGTTCAGCAGACCTAACAGGGTCCCTGTAGCCGGTACACACTCTATCACTGTCGGCCGGAAATTTTGACTTTGTTTCGATCCGGCTTCGCACTTCTAAGTGCTATTTTGCAGTTTATTCTTTAAAAAATCATAACTCAAGTTCTACTTATTGGATTTTTGTCATTTCTGTCTTTTTTTTACTAACTTAAGTTTTATTTTTCTAACCTGGTGTGGGATCTTTTTTGTATGATGTTTTCACTGTTTCAAAGTGCTTAGAAGTTGCTAATGATATTTGGATCAGAAACAATACTGCTAATGAAACTGCAGTAGTTGTATGGGAAACTTGAAATTAAACGGCTCTTGGCACATCTCAGAAGGAGATGGGGGTGACAGAATCATAAAGAGTAGCTCTGGGTACCTGGGGTAACATTTTGTTGTACACGTCACTGTGGGTGATATCCAGGTGTGAACCTCTAGTCACTCTCCATGGCCTGTGTTGTGGGGCCATCAGATTTGGATCTCCTCTTGCTGTGACAGACTGATTTCTGGGGGAAAGGCAGGAGGGAGTGGGCACTTAAAAGGGAAGCAAATCCTCAAAAGAAACTTCAGAATATGTCTCTAAATCACATTTGGTCTCTGGAATGGACTATAAGAAGCAGAGCTCAAGGCCCCAAAAAAAAGGTAATTGTCAAGCAGCCAGTCAGGCTATATGTTGAGGAAGACAAGCTCTGCAAGACTTTTGCCTATGACAAAGAGTGGGGGATAAGGCCTGCCAGGTCTCCCAGCTGGGTGAGGGGACATCACCCAGGGAAATTCTAGACCACCTGCATCTGATGCCCAGAGCACTAGTCACTGTGTGTTTGGCAAGACCAGTTTTCACTGTGAGGAAGCATGTGTGGCAGGAGAGTGGTCCTGTTGGGGATCCTGATGAGTAGATCCCCTTAGTGAGGTGTGAGGAGACAGCTGCTGCACTAACTGGGTTGTTGCCTGTATGCAGATTCAAGGTGTTCATCCTCCTTGCCAAAGTGGGCTGCCTTGAAGTTTCACCAATAGGGCTGCTGCCCAAGTGCCAATAGAGCTACCACCCAAATGCAAAGTAGGGCCGACTACCTGTATGCCAGAGGGGGCTCTATTAAGTTTGCATGACTACTGCGCAGATTGGCCATAGTCCATGTGTTGAGTGAAGTCAGTGACCTCATATGCCAGAGGGAGCTGCCTCGATGAGGACGTTACTGCTGTGCTGATTGGGCCATCACCCATGTACGGAGTAAGGTTGGTCACCCCATTTGCCAGAAGTTGTAACCAGGAAGAACAAGGAGTTTTGCCTGGTGACTCCGTCATTGAGAGGAAGGGATGCCATGATGATCTGTGGTCCTCAAGCTCTGACTGAGGATTGGAAACTGAGCAATGGCTCCCCTCACCTCTGAGAAGGATCACAGGAACTTACTGTCTCACCTGAGGAAACACCATGAACACCCAGCTGCTGCCTCTGCAGAGCTGTGAGCGCTACTCACCGTCAGCAGCCGCTGCATCCCTCTGTGACATCTGAGAGTGACATGCTACTCCTGCAGAAGCAGGTAAGACTGATTGCAGAGCCGGAAGGCCCTAGGGGAAGTGTTCTGCCATATATAGCGCTTTGGGTGCTGGAACACTTTTGATTTTGGAACAGTCAGAGTGGGACTCCTGAGACTCAAACTACAAATGAGGCTTAGCCTGACTGTCTCCTATAGTGAATGGGGAATAATCATTACCGTTAGTGAGAGGGAAGTGAGACTCAGGGACCTGTTAAGGAACGCAAGAGCCCTGACCACAGGGGCCTATGTGTATTGTTCGTGTATGTGGTATTTTACTTTGTGTTTGTATATACATATTCCTTTGTTCATAAAAGAAAGTAGAGTGGACAATCATTTATTGCTGCTTTTGAACATATTTTGAGATGTGAGCCTGTGCTCACTCTCCTTGCATTTACCTTCCCCTGAGAGGCCTTGTACTGCTCGACCCATATTACTACTGAGAGTCAAGTGCTGAATGGGTACTTGGCCAATTGATCAGGTTTCCTAGTAAGTCAGGCCCCAGGACATGAGAAGTAAAAGGTCTCAGTCCCCACGTTTCTGCCCAGTAACTTCTGCATGTCTTACGGCCCTCTGAAAGGGTTTCTGACAGTTTTGAACCCTACAAGTAAAATAAAAATGCATTAACCATACCCACTTAACACATTATAAAATAATGCCACCTGTTAAAGTGAGGGTAAGTGGCATAGCTAAATGCAAGCACTAAAATGAATTGTTTGCAGCTCTTTGATTGTGGGGGTGCGTTATTCTTTTTTGTAGCGTGCTCTCCTTATAACATAAACTCCAGTCCTTTTGATTCAGGCAGAAGCCTACAGATATGAAGACTAATCTCCCACCTCCTGATTCCTGCATACAGAATCCACATTCAGAGTTTTCTAAAACTACCAAGAATAACATGATGATGCATGGCATGCACGCTCTAATCTCCAGCCCCAAGAATTTACCTCTGACATCAAAGGTTAACGCTTTCTTAAATCTTTGGAGGGGCTATTAGAGGGTGTGGCAGACCTGGAAATTTTATTTTTGGCAGTTCTACATAGCCCAAACAAAACAAGCATTTGCAATGCAATTGGTCTCACATTTGCGAGAGTTAGAGCTATTGCTATTTTAAATGACAATGTCACTTTAAGGGTCACTTTAAGAACCCCATCCTCACCTTACACCTCCAGGCACACTTTGCAGCAAAAGACTTTAACAATGAAACAGCTCCAGTACCCTGATGTCCACAGTTCATTGTTGGAGGTATGTTGGTCAAAACGCTGCTATATGTGCTTTGCTGCAAAGAAACATAGCATTTAGATATACATATGGATTACTGTGCTCTTGCACTTTTCTGTAATCTGTAAGAAATAAATAAATAAATGGAAATTTCTGTATGGTGTTTTGATACCCATGAGGACTGGCACATGCTGTGAAAAGCCATAAAAATCCATAAAAAAGAAAAACGTGATCAAGTGTCGCCGACATTCTCTGTAACTCAAGCGCACCCTCGGCTCATGAAGGTGAATCCTGCAAGATCACACAGAGGGAGCGCTGACGTGGGAAGGAGCGGGGGTTCTCTGAAATGCTATACCCCTGAGCAGGCCAATAGTTAGCCTGAATGTCAACATGCCAGCGCTAAAAGCCATCACTCAATACAGGCGCAGGCACAACAAACCTGGGTAAGCGTCTGGGGCAGAGTCTGGGGAGAGAGACTCCGCTCGGAGCCTGATGCACCTTGCTATCGAAACGGACGTTTTGAAGCAAAAAAAAAAAATTAGCTGAGAGGGGTGGTCACGTTATACCGACAAGGTATAGGCACTGAGTCAAGATACATTGTTTCAGAAAAAAGGGCTGTCATGAGTGACACGCAGTGTGTCAGAAAAGGAAATACATTATTAAGACAAGAAGCTGGAAATGAATGCCGTTCAGTGCGCATGTGTGACATGCTGGCATACACCCACCTAAACCTGAAGGGCGTAGACAGACATGAATGTTACAGAAAATTAACATGGGCGTCACTTACTAAACAAGACTATGCAGCGATTCAGTGATTATTTACCGTTACATTTTGGGCGGCGCTGCTGGAATCCGTTTTGTTGCTGGTTTGGACGCGTGCATACATCCCTGTTGGCCTGGTCATGTGGCTGAGAGTTTGCAACCTGTAGTAGTAGAAGTTTTGAATGTGCCTATTTGATGCTGGTAGCACAACGCGATGACAAAAGCTGGTGCCATCTTGTGTGAATTTTTGGCATTCATAAAATAAATAATTCAAAAGTCTCCATTGTCGATATTAAGGAGTCGGCGGTATAGTGCTTTTGTGTTTTCGCGCATACTGCATTTAACAGACCGCTTTAAAGCCCTCCTCAAGCTTATCTGCAGGTGGCTTGAGAACGCATACAAGACACAACTGCACACATTTTCTGACTGAGTAAAGTAATGAACAAATGAATGGCAAACATGGAAAATGAGCTGTGTGAGAGAAGCCTTTCTGTCCGGAAATCGCCAAGGTTGTGAAAACACAATGTTTACTGAAAAAATGGTTGAAGCAGGATGGGGGAGTGGAGCCCAGCGTGATGACGAATGCTGATGGCAACCTTATGTGAATTCTTGGCACTCGGAAAATAAGTAATTCAAAAGTCTCCATTGTCGATATTAAGGAGTCGGCAGTAAAGCTCTATTGTGTTTTTTTAGTTTTTATTTATTTTCAGCATAAGCCAACATAATTTTAAATTCATACAATTGGTAGCAAGTTCATTTAAGCCTTTACCATCCGGCCAAATGGCTTGTCAAGAACAATTCATTAAATCCTAACTAAAAAAATAACTACCCATACATACGTTACACATCCTTTGCAGCTGGAGGACATCAGAAAACCCTATATTTTTTAAAAAAAACAAGAGCTAATCCATCCCCTCACCCATAACTCTCTGCCAACTAGTCATTTAAGAGGGACCAAAACATCACCCCCTGCCTCCTTACTCTCTTCCCCTTACAGTTGTAGGGTGCCTTCTCAATATTATTCATACTGACTAACCTAGAGAGCCATTGTTGTATAGTCGGTGGTTCCTCACCCTTACAGGCAGTAGCGATTAATAAACGTGTAGCTGCTGAGGACAAACATAAAATACTGCTGTCCTATGTTCCCAGCGGCAGAAGCGCCCAACCCGGATAGCATCAATGGAAGGGTGAGATAAAGCTCCCTTTTAAACAGCCGATTCCATCAAGACTCTATACCTCCCCTCAATGGAGTCAGCTTAACACACTCAAACAACATGTGCTCCAAATCTTCCGGACTAAACTGGCATCGTATACAATTATCTCTGCCCTTCTACCCCATTTGTACAGTTTATCCGACATACAAAACAGCCTGAAAAATGTTTTATAGTGCTGAACTCTCAGGCTTGAGGCTAAAAACGCCTCCATTGCCACTTCTAATGAAGCCGAATACCAAAGTCCTTAATCCCCATTTTTACCGTCCATTTTCCCCTCGATAGTCTAGGCCATCTTTTGCCCAATTATTTAAAATAACACAGATTTGGCCAATCCTGATATCCGTGCACAAGAGCATACTATCAAAGTGTTCTTCTCAAACATCACGTGGTTGCCCAGCAGCTTTTTCATATAGTCCCTTATCTGTAAATATTTAAAAAATGAAGCTTCTTCCAGGCCATAATCCTATTGTAAATCAGATAAAGAGCGCATTTGACCTTGGAAATATAGATCACCCACCCAATTTATTCCTGCCTTCTCCACCTCCTTCGTACACCGTCATGAAAAAACGCTTGAAATAGCGGGAAGTGCCACAGTGGAGTATATTGGTTATATTTAGTTATTTCAAACATTCTCTTAACCTTAAACCAAATCTTGGCAACTGCTCTGATCACCTTAAATTTGACCGTTTAAAAATAACTGGACTCGATCTGCTGTAAGAAACACCCGGCTGCTACTCCACCCAATGCCAGCTCATATAGGGTCGGGGGTTATCTGGGACCCCTCTTAAGCAAGTGTGATTGTTAGGTACAAGTAGAATTCCTATATGCTGCAATAATGCAGCGCAATGAAGTTTGCGAGCTGTACCAGTAGAAGTTTCACGTGCGCCTATTTGACACTGGCAGCACAACGTGATGACAAAAGCTGGCAGCCATTACCAGGAAGCCATTAACAAGGAATAGCAGCCAACAACTTGTGGACAACTTGTTGACGAGAAAAATACAATAAAAGTAGAAAGTAGTCCCTGAAAACGAACGGATCAAGACAAATATGGAATGATAGCAAAGTTAGACGCTACTCTGGGGGAGAAAACAAAGGACGATAAGGAAGGATGAAGAAGGGACATCAACCAATTGCAGGTAAGGCTTTTTAAGGGAAAAGCCTAATAACAAAACAAAAAAAGCCAATGTGCAGGCTGTTAGCCAACAAACTGTATACAACAGATTGAGAGAGAGCACAATCACTGTTGAGGCTCAACCTAAGCACAGCTTAGAAGAACTCTGTTTTTGTTTGCACTATGTTATTAAACTGCCAAAAACGAAATGCTGATTGTCTGTCACCATACATACTAATAGACCAGATACAGACAGGGTGCTTCTGCTCCAACATAAGACTGTGGACAAATACATTCTCCCGACTAATTCTCCCACTTTTCTGCTAAAAATGTTTGGCATGTATGTTATAATGATAACATACATAAATAAATGAGGAAATGGTTAACAATTGTAAACTGGTGTGGAAGTGAACAAAAGATACTCTAGCAGCCCCTCAGTTTACCATTGTCGCACCCAACTATCCATATCTGGTTGGGTGAAAACTGAATGTCCCCAGAATCTTGGCCAACGGGTGCTGGTCCACATTTCGCTTGGTGCCTGGTTCATGCCAGTGGCTTTTGTCTGTTCATTCTCCTAACTCCATCTGTCTAATTCCTCTCTTCTTTACTACTCCAGTAATTGCCCCTCCACTCCCTGGAAAGGCTTTTCTTTGGTTTATTTCAGGTGTTTCTGTTTAATTCCTATTTATGTAATGTATTATCCATTGGCTCAAGTAACCTTGTCTGCATGCCGTGCCACCTTGAGCCTCAACTGCAGTAGGAGGAGGTGGTGTTTGACGGAGCACTGCCACCACAGCTTGCCCACCAATGAAGTTACGAGTGCCGGTGCAAAGAGTGAACCCTTCCTCGATGGGGGAGGAAAACAGAGACAGACTATCTGCTTCCCACACCTCCCCGGCACAGCTGCCATCTGCCTGCCTCGAGGGAACAGTGGAACTTGGCAGACAGCGCAGAAGTCAAAGTAGCGCTAGCAGCAGGAAGATGATGAGAGACACACCTTAGCCCTTCAAGGTGAGGCATGTAGCATTGCCTATCTGGAAGTGAAGCCAGTGAAACCCTCCTCCATAAGGGGAAGCAGCACAGAAAGGAAAGGCCCCACACAGCTCACCGTAAACACCCACCAGTGGCACAACTGAACCTGGTAATAAAGTGGCAGTTTGCATCAACCATGCTGTAGAGAGCCCAACAGAAGCCTCATGACAGAGAGACAATCACCATTATCAGCATCATTCCATGTCCCTAAGCCGGCTGAAGGCCATGCAATGCGCAGAGTCGAATAATGCCTTGTCAGCTGCCTGGCTATCTCCGCAAGAGGAGAGGAGATTCCACGGTTGGCTGTGAGCCCAGCTGGCAGAGAGCCAGAGTCCACCTGCAGGAGGGAGGAGGCTGCTCCTGCAATGTGCAGACCCCCCACCAGCATCGAGTGGACCCAAGGCCTGCAGCATCAGAGAAGTTTATGTGGCATCAAAAAAGTGTCTGCAGCACCACCTAGTGGCTGTTTGCCACCACCACGCATGAAGGAGAAAAGACCGTTCTGCCTCCCATGGCTACCCCACATCTCCAGCAGTGCTCCCCAGCAAGAGATGAGAAGAAGCACAAGAGTGCAAGGAGCGCTGTCAACCAAGAAGGACCCTACCATGTGCCAGGCACTTAGCTCAAGCCCCGTGTGAAAAACATGCATACTGGTTCAGTAGCTGGAGGCCAGGGAAGATGGGATTGGTGCAGCAAGTTTTGCGCCCCCTGCTGGCTGCCCGCCACCGCTACTGAGAGAGTGGTCAACCAGCATGGTACAAGCCACACTCCCATCTGGCATCAGTGAGAGTCTACAGTGCTTCTGTGACCTCGCTCTGAGCAGCAGCACTAAGAGATGGGAAGGAGAGACTCCACTGTGCATACCCACACATATACAGTGCAGGGATCACCTACCCCTTGACTAAGAACAGTCAGTGGCCTAATGAAGAGAGTACATGCCCCCCCTTAGCCACTGTCTGTTGCCACCGCAATCAGGAAGATGGCGCCGCACGACCCCTGGTGGTGAACAGCCACCACTGCAAGCAAGAAGAGCAGACTCATAAGGCACCAGCAGGGGGCCCCCATGAAGAGACTGTTAGCCCCACCACTGCCTGAAGGGCAGCCCACAAGAACGCACACTGCAAAGAAGACATGCCGAGGGACCTCAGAGAGTGAAAAGAAATGCTTCAAGAAAGAAGCCGTGTCAGCCGGCTGCCTCAGCACCAAATGTCCACTGTTGGCCCATCAATGACGATGTCACACGGTGTGACCAACCCTGCTGAGAATGCATGAACTTAGGCAGAACCAAGAACAGCGATGAAGCAGCCTAGAGGTGTAAGCACTATGCCCTTGAGCGAAGGTGAAGGAAGGTGACCTTCCATCCAGGAAACAGAACACCAAGAAAATCCCTGAGGGAGGGACAGGACCTGTGAGAGAAGAGTCAAGTCCTACCAACAGGACTGGACCTGTGAGAGGTCAACTGTAGTCCACAGCAGAAGAAGATACACAGTCCTATGAACTGGACGCGACCAGAGAGAGGTCAATGTGAATTGAACATGCAACATGTGGCAGGTCGCCACATCACAGTGAGAAACCTGGTCAGAAGAAGAGAAGAGCATGGCACAATGCCATATCAAGAAAGAGAATGGGAAAGGAGAAGAGAGAAGAGCATGGCATGACGCCACTTCATGAAAGAGGATTGAAGAGAGAAAGGTCTGTGACAGTCCTGTCACACAGACAATCTTGACAACCAGAGGACTTGTACCCCCACTGAGAGTGCATCTACAACCCCTAGTCAGCCACTGGGGTGCAGCGACGGCACTGGAGTTAGAACAGTGGGAGTACTAAAAATAAGCCACCTCTACGTGTGAACCACGTATCTGCCTCGCGCTTCACAGTGCGACCGTCCAGCCACCTGTCACTGGCTGCTTGAGACAGATGGCATCCCTGCTGGCATCTGCACATGCCGAAGAAGAACCGCATGTGGCTACGAAGTCCCTCCAGTCATCCTTACTCCAAGTAAGACATCACCGCCTGTCATATAGGTTGTCAAATGGTAACAGCACCATCATTATCATGTGTATCACCATAGCCACCTAAAGAGCACCTTAACACCCAAGTGGAGCCTTACTCGTGTGAACCATCAGGAGACCGATGAGGTACTCCTGGCGCCTTGGGAGATCAATCACTCAGAGACCATCTGTAAGACCCCAAGTGCACCCGAGTCCTGCTGGCAAGTGCACACCCGACCATGAGTCACCTACACTTGCTGTTGCACAAACAACTTGGCAGTGGCCCTGTTGGAGGTTCTGCAGTGACCCTTTTGTGCTGCCTATGCAAGGCCCCGCACAGCCCACGCCGTCCTGTGGCAACCCAGTGAAAAGGACCTCAAGGGAACTCCTGTGTGAGGAAATTCTGGCACAAGAGATGAGTCTGAAGTTGCTCCACCGACAGGTACCGGGAGACACCAAGGCTTCAGAGGAAGTTGCCCAAACATCGCACTGTCATCCCAGTCTTTGAGGGTTTGCCTCTAATGGAGCCAGACCACCTCCAAATAAACCATGAAGCTGAGTCCACTAACCAGGAACTTCCATTTTGATTGACACCAGTATGCTGGTGGCAGCAAGCAAATGGCACCTAGCCCCACAGAGTGCGCGTCGAGTTGGACTGCTACCTTTCTCTGGCCAGTCTGACATGCGCACTAGAGGCTTCATTCCACCTGCACATTAGTGAGCATGGTTTATTAAAGCTGCAACCTCCAGTCTCCTAATAAGCATTTTATATAGTATCTGTCTAGCACTTACTACCACTAATGAGGCATTGAAGCACTTTACGGTGAATAGCACGCTACTCAGAGCCTACCTAGTTGTCAGTCAATTGGTTATTGGGGTTAGTTTGCATGCTGTGTGGGGGCTTGTTTCGTTTGATGTGATTATTAGGGGGGGTACATGAGGAACAATTACCTGCTGGAATTAATATTGTTATGGTTTCAAAAGAGCTGTAAGGCAGATAGTTATGAGATTATTAGGGTAACTTGTACACAGATGAGGGAGAAAGAAGGTAGGTAGAAAGAAGCAGAGGTCGATTTAAAAAACATAAGTGCTTGGAAAGTCAGTTTTTCATGCAGGAGTTTAAGGAATACAAAAGGTTGAGATTTTTTGCGTGAAATTTGTGGACGTAAAACTTTTGAAAGAAACAGTTTCATTTAAAGATACTTCTAACAGTAAAAAAAGTAAGCACAGTGTGACAAATAAGAGCATCGTTTCATATACCCACTACACCATATTAAATACTATACTATAAAAGTATTGGAGTTCATGCAAATGAAATGCGCCATAAACAATATAGTATAAAAAATGTTTGTAAACATCCATCAACTCAAAAACATAACAAGGCAATTAATTTAGACACATTACAGTAACCATTAGTATATTCAGTGCCAGGCTTGTCACTCATTCAATGCCTGGTTTGGAAGGCGCCTGAACCTGAAGAGCACCGCAACAGAACAGACACCATGTCCAGCAGAATGGATGTGTCTGTGGTCACCTGCTCCTTCTATGATCCACCTTGCCTCGTAGCGGTCAGTTTGCTTGCTCAAGCCAATCCTGGCGATGCTCTCATGCTGAGTAACAGCAAAGAAGCAGTGTCTGGACTGACTGAGAGACACTAAGCTTCTGGTGCAGTGTGCACATGAGGGTGTGCAGAGGTCTGCCAAAGGAGAGGTGAGTAACATGCAATTAAACTGCTTTGTTGTACATTCTTTTTTGTGCTTTGTTTTGCACTTGTTAAGTGATTGCTGCAAAGCTTTTGGAATTGCATATTGATGTTCATTCAGGTGTGTTTCTTTGATTGTTTTGATTGTTCAAATTCAAATGTTCGAATATGATTGTTCAAATTCAGGCATGCTTCTTTCTGTTCTACTGTGTTTTTTTCTGTTCTCCGCTTCACTCTGACTAAATAATTTGCCCTTATTTGCATGATACAACACAGTGTATGGAAACCTATTTTGAGTCATGTTTCCAGACTCCTCAGTGTCTCCCTCCTCTTTGTGCACTGTGTGTTCTTTCCACTGGGAAGCAAGGGAGAGACACAAACATCAGTGGGTCTCTTTTCCCAGTTCAGTACAGTCCTCTCTAACATGCTACACTTTGCAGATTATCAGTAATTACTTTTGTCTGACTATACCTAGCAACTCACATCTTGTCTCCAGCTGAAGCACACAAAATGGAAACAAAAACAGTTTGTCACTTCGTAACTTGCAAGAGATAAAGGGGAATTTTTAACAAAAGTGGCACTGCACACAGTGCAGGGGCATTTTATGACACCCATTAGCACCCCCCTAACACCACCATGTGTATGCCATATTTAAAATACAACACACCAGGCAGAAGTTAGGGGACTAGCGTCAGGATTTTTGATTCCAGTCCGGCGCTTTGTAGGATAATCTGATGCCAAATCTGCAAAGCACCCAGAGGCCCATTATAACCAATGGAAGCCTCCGTTTAACACCTGCCTGGCACAGGCATAATGTAGCACAAAGGTTTACAAAGTGGCGCAATGCATGCATTGCACCACTTTGTAAATATGGCATGGCGTTTTTGGCCTTCTAACACCACATTAGCTTCAAAAAATTATGCTAGGGGCTATTAAATATGTCCCAAAGTGTTCTGACTTTCTCACTTTAAGTCTGTGCATGTTTTCTAGCAACATGAGATATGTATTTTTGTGTACGCTATTACTTTAATAATACCCAATTATACCGCACACAGCAATATGTCATTTATATAAGGCTTCATAGCACATTTTTGCTTCTTGAAAGCACTGTAAATAAAAATGTACTGGCCGGCAATATACTTACCTTGGAAGGCTGTAAAGCCTCATGAACCTTGCCAGGATTGAACTTGCAACCTCGTGGAGAAGTGTGGCTCAATGGTTAGAGCGGCAGACCCTGAAGCAGAGATCTGGCTCAAGACCAGGGTTCAAGTCCCGCTTCGGCAGGTCTTGGGCTCAATTCCCCTTGACCAGATAATTCTCGCCTCGGTGCCTAATCTAATTCATGGGTCCCACTCTGCAACTCTGGGCAATAGCTTGCTTAATCTCCACAACGGCCCCAACAGCGCTTGGATGCCTGGCTTCACCCTGGGGATGCTCAGGAGTGGGCGCCTCACAGGGAAAAGCCAGGAGGGGTTCCATAGTGGTATGAGTACAGCGCCTTGAGACCCTAACAAGTGCTAATTTACATTTACATTACTGCATGTTTCAGCAACAAGCATTCAACTCAGCGAGCTATGCCCTCAGATAACTTAATACTCATCTGTGGCGCTTCCATGGGAGTCAGCCAGGCAGAACAGATATCTGGCTGTCACATAATGCTAATTTCAGACGAGTCTTTCAAGCAGGAGCGACCTGTACTTCACACACTGGCCTGCAGGCAGATAAGGAACCTCTTGCCTCACTCATTTGGTAGGTGAGCAGGGTACATTCAATGTGCTGTGGCTTTGATTCTGAGCTTATTTATCAGTGCAGGATCACAAGTTTTCACTGATTTATGTCTGTGAGGAGGGGTTATGGGTCCTCCTATTTGGGGAGAGGGTCTTATCCTCTAAAATCTTTGAGTGACCAACAATATATTGGTATTGCTTTAAAACAAAGGCCCAGATTTAAGAGGTCCTAGCATCATTCTAAAGACACAATAGCGTCATGTTTTTTACACTAATGTAGCAGTAGAAGGCCAAAAATGGCACGCCATATTTACAATGTGGTGCAATGCATGTAACAATTTGCGCTACATTATGCCTGCTCCAGGCATAATGTATGCAAAGGGGGCGTTCCCTCGTTATGGGGGCTGAAAAAATTGTTCAAGAGATTTCTTTGCGTCATTTTTTCTGCACTTTTAACGTCTGAGCAGGCATTAAAGGAGGCTCGAATTGATTACAATGGGCTTCTGGGTGCTTTGCAATGATTAGCATCAACATATTTGATGCTAATCCTGCAAAGTGTTGAAATAGAGTAAAACATTATGACGATTGTTCCCTAACTACCACCATGGTGCACCATATATTAAATACAGCGCACACAGAGGAGTGTTACGGGTGCGCTTAGCGGTGCTAGAAAAGAAGCGCTGCACTAAGTCCAGCACCACTTTTCATAAGTATGCCAATTAGGTTTTTCATAACGCTAAAGAAGCTAGCTGAATTCCTATTGCATGCAAGAACTGCAACTCCCGAGCAATAATTAAACGTATGTCTAGTATCTATGCTGCTGTTTGCTTTCCATCAGTTCGAGTGCGACTCTTTGGACATGGGATTTAGATTCATTCCACAATGGCAGTTATTCATGAACCGAACCCAGAATCCCGGCAGGACCCAGCAGTTCTTCACATCTATGAATTGGTGGAGTGTACAGACTTGGGCACAGCAGGGGCGCTAGTACACACATGTGACTTTTGATGGGCGTAAGGATACAGGTACATTATACACATTATAACGAGTAGAGGCCGCTCTCAGTAATGACTCAAGGCAATCTCTATTCCACTGGACGAAAAGAGCACTGTTACCATTTCAGATAATCCCTTTATAATTAGTCCAAGAAATCACTGTTGTTAATTGTGGATGTGAGTATGTTCTAATGAGAACAGGCAAAAGCTTTGTAAATAATTGTGATTGTTATGGGAAAGCAATTTACAATGGAGGCAGTTGTCAGACAGTTCTAAGCAACTATAAAGAAACCTGCTGTTTGTTGTTATTTTCTTGCCTACCCCGGTTTCATTTAAATATTTAATTTCAAAGAGTAAACTGGGCGGAAACAGCTGCCTGAACAGAACCCTGAAGCAGGTAGTGTCGTCAATTCGCTGCAAACATGCCATCTTAACACAGATGTTTATGTACACATGTATAGTGTTGGCCTGTGTTTGGGCCAGCCCACCTTGTGAATGTTCGCAGTTGTTTAATGAGGATCACCCCTCCTCAGATGGTCATTTTGGCCGCACCCTGGGATGACGTAGTCAAAAGGTATTTATGTGAGAAGCCAGGGCGGGAAAAAGATTCAGGCCCGTACAGTTAACTCAATAAACGTGCTGTTTAAAAAGTCGTTTGACTCATGTGTTGTGCATGCGGCCTAAAACCTTACCACATGGAGCCATTACTACAAAGGCACAACACCGTGCTTGCATTAAAATGTACACTAGTTAGTTCAAATGCTCATTGTTGCAGATGTGTCACAAATGGAAAGTTGCTATTCTTCTCTGCGGGTGTTTCTGACACATTAATCCCAGTTGTGACGTTGCAGTGGTGTCAGAGGCTCTGCTCCATTATATCCAGGCATCGCTGGCTTGTGCTACCTACTGTTGACGGTGAAACAAGGTCCCCTATCAAGGAGGCTCAAATTATAGCTGAGCAATTCCATTGCTCTGAACAGGAGAGTCTTTATGGAACTTCAAGCAGCATCTCCAATCCTAACGACAGCAGAATCTAAATAAATCTATGTACAACGTTTCGATCCATGGACGAAATTCCAGGTAATGGCTTCCAAATGGTTTTAACTGGATCCAGTTGTGGCATGCGACTTTTGAATAGTGAACTAAAATGTCCTGTGAAAAAAACCAGACCGGCAATCAAGTACCTACAATCAATTTCAAGAGGCAAATAGATTGTTCCAAATAGCAGGTTATTACTTGGTCCAGTCCTGCATGCCATCAGCACGGTCCAGGGGAAAACATTTGTAAATAGTCAACTGAAACATGCACGGATTAGAAACCATATTAGCCCTGGCCAAACTGTTTCAACCTTTTTCAAATTTCCTTGAAGATGCACCATTTGACCTATATTTCTTCAAAAGGTTCTCATGGGAGAACTGCCCCCAAATCCTTCTTATGACAATTTGGCTCACTGGCTATGCTGGCTTGCCATAGGGCACTTATCCAGAACTTTTACTCCTGACAACTTTCAAATGTTACCAGCTGCCACTGCCACCAATGCTCCTGATGCACCACAGTTTGAACTATTGACACCAAATCCAACACCACAAGAGCAGGTGGGACCAACCAAGGTGAGTTGTGAGAGGTGGACTGCAATCCAATGGACCTGATGTTGAGGGACCCAGACTACATCTACACCATGTTTGTGTCCAGAGTCAGCTGGTTAAACTGCAGATGCGTGCTTTGATGACTGGGTGCTCCCAGCAGCACCTGTCCACTTAACATGTACTGTCCTGCGGACTGTCTAAAGAGACTAAGGCCCTCATTACAACCCTGGCGGTAAATGCTGCCTACCGCCGTGCTGACGGCTGCCAACATAACGTGACCGTGGTGGTAATCCGCCACGGGTATTATGACCCACACAGGCAATACCTCCACAATACAGACACCCACACAAGTCTGCCAGACCAAAGGTCAGTGATAAACTGGCGATTGCTAAACCCACACTGTCACCCCAACAGGAATAGACCCACAGTATCACAACCCATGAATCAACACGGCGGTCTTTCAACCGCAGTAAAGCATTGGCGGTACACACCGCCACGCTCAAAATACACACACACTTACAAAACTACCCCACGTTGGACAATTCAAACTACACACATACACACACCACACCCACACACCCACACCACTATAAAACACACACCCACACTACCCACAACCTCTTACAATGAAAAAAAAGATAGCTAACTGAGAGAGACAAGCCACGAGCACCCACTCAGAGGCACAGAACACCATCATCCATCCACCATTCACGCACATCACAGCATACACAATAACACATCACCCCCCACATCCTCACACATATCACTCACACCGCATCCATGGCACCCCAAAGACACCCCAGGTTTTCAGAGGAGGAGCTAAGTGTCACGGTGGAGGAAATCATCCGGGTAGAGCCACAGCTTTTCGGATCACAGGTGCAGGACACGTCCATTGCAAGAAAGATGGAGCTATGGCAGAGAGTCGTGGACAGGGTCAACACCGTGGGACAACACCCAAGAACCAGGGATGACATCAGGAAGAGGTGGAACGACCTGCGGGGGAAGGTGCGTTCTGTGGTATCAAGACACCAGATTGCTATACAAAGGACTGGCGGTGGACCCCCACCTCCTCCCCCACAACTAACAACATGGGAGGAGCAAGTCTTGGCAATCATACATCCTGAGGGCCTTGCAGGAGTAGCAGGAGGACTGGACTCTGGTAAGTCAAATCTTAACTACTTCATCCCCCCACCCTACCTGCATGCCATCACAAACTCCTACCCCTACCCTCACCCCATCACTCCACCAACTCACATATACCCCACTAGCACATCCACCCATCTCAATACCAAGCACTGCATGCACCTCCAATGCATGGACACCCATCACAGACATGCATGATTACCCATCACCCCAGCATGCCCAATAGAGAGACTCACCCATTCCACAAAATGACCACTCACACAAGGTCAGCAACGTCACCGGAGAGGAGGTGCCAGCTACATCCAGCCCCCCCCAGAAGAGGCCCACAGTGATGACAGCAGCTCTGCACGCCTGGATCAGGATGACCAACCTGGCCCATCAGGGACCTCTGGACAGTCGGTTACCCTGCCACAGTCCCAACCCACCACAGAGCCTCCCCCCTCAGGAAACACCAGCACAGCACCCACCCAGCGGGCCCATGCCACTGTCCTCAGGACACGTCAATCAGCAGTGTGTCCACCACTGCAGGGACCCCAGGCAACCCCACAAACACAGGATGATCAGGGACCTGGGGTCAGTGGCAGTGGGCACACTGTTCAGGGGACAGAGACACAGGACAACAGGGAAGCTGCGAGGACTGCTGTGCGACAGGGGGAGGACAGGCCCAGGGAAACCACTCTCCACGAGGCACTCTCCAACATCCTGGGAGCATACCACCATTCCCAGGAGACCATGGGTCAGGTCATGGCCAAGTTACAGGAGACCCAGAAGGTGCAGGAGGGACAGATCAGGGAGGACCTAACAAAAATATACAATATCGTGGTCACCATTGCAGGGGTGCTGGCTGACATGGGCAAGACCATGAGGGATGCAGTGGCACAACAAAGAGCGCCTGACACTAGCCAAACTGAGGAACAGCCTTCCACCTCCGCAGGCGCTAGTTGACCCGAGGCCCTGCCACAGGACCAACAGGCCACCAGCACCCCACCCCCTGCAGAAGGAGAACCACCCCGCAAACGGTCCCTGCGATCCAGGCAGAAGACAGAGAACATTGCCAAGACCCCCGCCAGGAAATAGGACTCTCCTGATTGTCACCCTTCTGTCCCACTCTGTTACCCTGTCCACCTTGAACTGCCATTGCTCCCCTTCCTATGCCACATTGGACAATGCACCTGTGATACCAAGAGACTGGACTCTAACTGGACATTTCTCCACCATCACCCCAGCCCCTTGCATATACCCCTATACTTATTGGCACACAAATAAACACCCTTGAAACAAATACCATACTGGAGTCAGTGTAATGAATCTCAAATGTATTAATACAACATCATCACAGCATTGCAACTTATATGTTCACTGAAATATACTACAGGATGACCTTTGGTGGGCAGCAGTACATATAGCAGGAGCCAGAATGGGGCATACAGATCTGAAAATAGAGAATCCAAAGGGAACAGTCAGTGGCCATCGAAAGAGGGTAAGAGGCTGCCATGTATAATGCCCAAAGGATTACTGAAATGTTAAGTTGAGTTACAGTCTCTTACCTGTGTGTCACTGGAATTACTGCTGTATTATGTTTGTTCTGTTGTCCACATCTTCTTCCTCTGCCTCCTATTCGTCACTGTCCACAGGGTCCACCGCTGCCACAAGACCATCTCCAGGCTCATCCTTCTGCAGAAAAGGCACCTGATGTCTCAAGGCCAGGTTGTGCAACATACAGCATGCCACGATAATCTGGCACACCTTCTTGGTTGAGTAGCACAGGGATCCACCAGTCAGATGGAGGAACCGGAACCTGGCCTTCAGGAGGCCGAAGGTTCTCTCAATAATCCTCCTTGTACGCCCATGTGCCTCATTGTAACGTTCCTCTGCCCTTGTCCTGGCATTCTTCACTGGGGTCAGTAGCCATGAGAGGTTGGGGTAACCAGAGTCACCTGTAAATATTGAGGGACAACTGTTAGACACACACTAACCCTTAGGGACAACCCCATACCCACACACCTACTCATACTGTGTGGGGACCTTGGGCTCACCTATTAGCCACACCCAGTGCCTCTGGGGTTGGCCCATCAGATATGGGATGCTGCTATGCCTCAAGATATAGGCGTCATGCACCGAGCCAGGATATTTGGCATTCACATGGGAGATGTACTGGTCCACCAAACTCATCATCGAGTGATAGCTTTTTCTATTACTGTAAACCTGTTCATTTCTCTGGGGGGGGGGGACAAATGCCACACGTGTACCATCAATGGCGCCAATGATGATGGGGATATGTCCCAGGGCATAAAAGTAGCTTTCACTGTGGCCAATTCATCCACCTGGGGGAAAACGATGTAGCTGCGCATATGTTTCAGCAGGGCAGACAACACTCTGGACAACATGTTGGAGCACATTGGCTGAGACATCCCTGATGCCATGGCCACTGTAGTTTGAAAGGAACCACTTGCAAGGAAATGGCGCACTGACAGGACCTGCACTACAGAGGGGGTCCCTGTGGGCTGGCAGATAGCTGACATCGGGTCTGGCTCCAATTGGGCACACATTTCTTGGATTGTGGCATGATCAAGTCTGTACATTGGAGGATGCAGCCATCTCATAATCTGCCTCAGCGGTTGTAGCCTATGGAGGAGAACAGTGAGCAGAAGGTCATATTTGCACATAGATTGCACTACTGTTGCTGAATTTACGTCACAGAAGCAGTATGTGAAGTCGAGAGTCAGTTGATGTGCCAATGTCTGCTGTGACGCAGTTAGATGCCATGCCATGTGCCCCCCTAAAATGGCGGCTGCCTGACCTGTGAGGAGAGACAAGTGGAAATGAGGTAAGTGCGCTAGCGTTGCGCGCCATCGCGGTAGGCAGTCGATGACCACCGTGCAACTTCGCATTGGTTATCATTGGGCCCTATGGGTTCCTGTATGGAGGGACAGCTGGAAGTGAGGTAATTTCGCTGACATTGTGCGCCATTACGGGAAGCGATCGAGAACCGCCGTGCAACTCCTCATTGGATACCATTGGGCCCTATGGGTTACAGTGGCCAATGGCGATGTACGCCTGCGATGACGGTACGCACCACCGCGGACGTCACCGCCATTTCTAACTATTCACTCACTTGCTACCTGACCGTAAACAGGAGAGGACCTACATTGCAAGTGCTGCTGTGACCTGAGTCTGGAAGCGACAATGGCTAGAGTCTCTGGGGAAAGGGCCCCTGCCTTCACTGCGGCGGAGTTGGAGAAACTGGTGGATGGGGTCCTACCCCAGTACACATTATTCTACTGTCCTCCAGACAAACAGGTGAGTACACTGTGAGCATGATGTGTGGGCAATGCATGTTTTGAGTGGTGTGGATGTAAGTCACATGTTGGGGGGTACTTAGGCGTCCTGGCCTGAGTGCTGCATGAGAGGTGGTCAGTGTATGTGTGTCAGGGCATGGGTGGGAACTGGTGGGCAATAGGTATGCCGGTCCGGACGGGTGAGTAATTTCCTTTTCTGCTGTCTTTTCCCTCCAGGTCAGCGCCCACCAGAAAAAGGGTATTTGGTGTACCATCGTCAAGGAGGTGCTGACCCTTGGGGTCTATCACAGGCGGAGCACCCACTGCCGCAAGAGATGGGAGGACCTGCGCCACTGAACCAAGAAAACGGTGGAGGCCGAGGTGGGGCTGGCCTCCCAGCGTGGAAGGGGTGCCCGTCGCACCATGACCCCCCTGATGTTCTGCATCCTGGCAGTGGCCTATCTGGAGTTGGATGGGCACTTGAGGGCATCACAGCAGCCACAAGCGGGTGAGTACAGATTCAGAAAGCTGACTTTGCGTGCTTTAGGAGCTAGCTGGGTGGGGGATGTGGGCTGTGGGTGCCCCTAGGCCAGGGCGATCATGGCAGGGTAGGTCCCTTGTGTGCAATGGTACAAGTGGCCATCTACTACTAGGCAGGGTCCTGTGGGTGTCAGGTGTGCAGATGCTGGCGTTAGGCATTATACCCCATGGGCTTGTGACTACTTTAGTGACTGGTTGGGCATGGCCAAGTGCATAGGGCAGCTCACTGTGTGTTGTGTACGCCAATGGTAGTGTTGTAGCTGGCATTGACCAAGTGTATCCTCTGTCGCTCCCCCCCTTTTTGTTTTGTCATTCTGTCCTTGTGTGCATTAGCATCATCTGGCGGAGGAGCAGAGGCACCGGCGACGGAGGGAGCTGAATCCCACATGGGCCTGGAGGCCGAATCCACTGAGGGTGAAGGCACCAGTGGGACGGAGGGCGAGGGGAGCTCCACGACGGGGACAGGAGGAGAGACCACTGACAGTGACTCCTCCGCCAAAGGAAGCTCCCTGGTGGTGGCACCTCTGTGCCTACCCCAGTAACAGGCACAGCTGCCACCCCCCTACCAGCACCTCCCTCCCAGCAGCCCCTCAGTGTGTTTCCCGTGCCCACTTACCCAGGAGGGTGGGCATCTCCTTCGCCCGAGGCACCTAAGGCCATGCCCCAGTCAGCCCTGCTGCTCTCAGTGAGGAGGCTATTGACCTCCTGAGATCCCTCTCTGTTGGGCAGTCAACCATACTGAATGCCATCCAGGGTCTAGCAGGGCATTTTCAGCAAACAAATGCATACCTGAAGGGCATTCACTCTGACGTGGCGGCCGAACAGAGAGAATTTCAGGCTCTGGCCTCAGCACTGATGGCAGTCATTGTCCCTGTGTCCAGCCTCCCCCCTCCAACTTCCACTACCCAGACCCAATCCCCTCTATCTCATCCTATCCCAAGCACACCTTCAAACCAGCATGTACCCAAATCAACACACAAAAGTGGCTCAGGCAAACATAAGCACCACACTTCATCTCACAGGCACTCACACATGCACCATACCCATGCACACACACCAATATCCACTGCCTCCACTGTGTCCCCCTCATCCTCCTCATCCACCTCCCTCCCAGTAGCGTCTCCGCTTACACCTGCACACACTACATCTTCATCCACTACATCCATCACCAGCACGCCCATCACTACACGCCCCTCACTGGCAGTCACCACCCCCACAACCATGCACACATCCCCTGAGTTCTCTCCCAGTGTGTCTGCAACCCTTCCTCCCAAAGTCCACAAATGCAAGCACCCACCCACCCAACAGCCATCCACATCACAACAGCATCCAGCCCATGCACCTTCACCCAAACTCAGCAGACGTACACCTCCTACAACCACTCCCTTTTCCTCCACTTCCAAACCCTTTCCATCTTCCCGTCCCAGTGTGTCTAAAAAATGTTTCCTGGCAAACATTGACCTCTTCCCTACGCCTCCCCCCCTGTTCTTCCCCCCGGGCCAGGGTGTCAAGATCCCAGTCCAGCACCTCAGCCACCAAGTTGGCGTCCGCTGTGGTACCTGCAAGTCCCAGAGGATCAAAGGGGGCACCCGTCAGGGGAGCCAGTGTGCCACGGACTCCTGCAAAGGACCAACCCATTCCACCCCTGCCATGGTGAAGAAGGGGCCAGCATGCAGCACGGCCAAAAGCACGGCCCACTCCGCAAGGCCTCCTCCAAAACTCAAGCTGCCAGTGCTAAGGTCTCAGCAGCATCTCCCCAGGTGGTGAGGTGGTGAAGGAGAAGAAAACCCAAGGCAATGCACTTCAGGCCTCGGAGGCTCCAGGTGAGGGACTGGTGCCCACCATCAATACCGACAGCCCCGCAACCTATACCGCGGAGAGCACCGATGCAGGCACCGCCACCTGCACCGCCATCTGCTCTGCCACCTGCACCACCCCCTGCACTGCCACCTGCACCGCCACTGCCACAACAACTGTCAGCAGCATCATCCCTAGTGGGCAGCCGTCTGAGGCTGCAGGAGATGGACGGGTGTCTCCCTCCACCACTACCAGCACCTGCACCACAGCCAGCACCGGCAGCATCCCCGCCACAGACACCACCGACGGCACTGCCACCTGCACTGCCATTTGCACCCCCCACATGCCCAGCCGGTGCCACTACAACTGTTAGCAGCAGCATCCCCAGTGGGCAGCCATCCGGGGCTGCAGGAGATGGCCTGGACCCTCCCCCTACCACTTGAATCACCGCCCCCAGCACTGGGACTACCAGCAGTTTGCAGCCTTAGTCGCCTCAGGATAGAGTCTGTCTCTGCCTCCATGGAGTATCATGCTACCTGTTCCCTGCACATCTCGTGCTTCAGACACCCAGGTGAGGAAATGGAAACTGCCACACCCCAGGTGCAACATCAGTGGGCACAGGGCCCCGTCCAGAACAAGTGGAGAAATGCATCCACTATCACTTTCCTTGGCAGGAGTAAGCAGACTGGGCACAAGGCCCCCTCCAGAACCAGTGGAGAAATGCATCCAGTATTGCTTTCCTTGGCAGGATGAAGCAGACTGGGCACCTCCAGAACCAGTGGAATAAGCCATCCAGTCACCCCATCCTTCCCAGGATGAAGCAGACTGGGCACAATGCTCCCTCCAGAACCAGTGGAAGAAGCCACCCACTTGAGAGTCTGTGGCCTTGCACTCCCCAGGACCAAGCAGTGGGCAAACCACCCAATTGAGAGACTGTGGCTTTGCACTCCCCAGGGCCAGGAAGTGGGCAAACCACCCACTTGACAGACTGTGGCTTTTAACTCCCCAGGACCAAGCAGTGGGCAGACCACCCACTTGAGAGACTGTGGCTTTTAACTCCCCAGGACCAAGCAGTGGGCAAACGACCCACTTGAGAGACTGTGGCTTTGCAATCCCCAGGACATCGCTGTGGGCATGTTGCCCCCTCCAGAAGCAGTGGCGTAGTACCACCTTCCGGCTGAGGTCCCCCCTCCCCTTCCCCCTGAGGTGCCTGTGTGTTTTTGACCTGATGCCCCTGCTGTGTTCTCTCCGTTTTGAGGCAGGACTCAAGTGTGGGCTTCGCCCATGATTTTTTGGCCAACTGGGCCATGAACATTTGCAAAGGACAGTGTACGTCCTTCTGGACGTATTGTAAATATTTGTATATACTGTTTTTTACAATCATTATGTTTATCTGCATATTTCCAAATATCACTGATTTGACTCAATTCCTTTTGTCCTTGCGTTCTTCCAGGGGATTACAGGGTGTAAATGTACTGTTTCTGCATGTGTTTGTGTGTATGGTGTTGTGGGTGGGGATGTTGTGTGTTGCGTGTATGTGTCACCCTCTTTTTCCTCCCCTCCTCCCCTGTGTGCTAGGTGCAGTACTCACCGTGGTCATCGCCGCCGCCACTGTCTTTGGTGTTCCTGGTGTATTAGCAGATACACCAGCATGGGCAAGACCTGCAGTTCGGGCTCTATGGCGTCCTGGTTCTTCGTTGAGTGTCAAGAGGTGAGTGGTTTCCTTCCAAGTCCTGTTTCCGCCGAGCTTTTGATGGCGTTGGTACCGCCCCGTAAAAGCTGGCGGATTAGCAGGTTCTGATAGGGTGAGCGGTACATTGTCTTCCGCCTATCTGTTGGCGGTTACCGCCGCAGTGTTTGTTGCTACTGCCATGGCTGTCGGAGTGTTAAAAATGGCTGTCTGTGTTGGCGGTTTTCGACGTGGTCGTGATCCCATTTTTTTTTACCACCGGCCTGTTGGCGGTATTACCGCCACTTTAACACCGTCCGCCAGGGTTGTAATGATGGCCTAAGAGACTCATGGGCCCTCATTTATACATTTTTTGTGCCGCATTACCGTCATTTTTTGACGCAAAAGCGGCGCAAACTTCCTAAATACAATTAAGTTTGCTCCGCTTTTGCGTCAAAAAATTACGGTAATGCAGCACAAAAAGAGTATAAATCAGGGCCATGGTGTTTTGTTTTGTAGTTGATTCTTTCCCTCAGGTTGGATTCATTTGATTTTTAGGGTCAATCCTGCAAGTGCATGCACTACTGCTTGCCGTATTGTTTGCAAGACTGTTGTGTACAGCAAAGTGCTTGGAGCCCAACTGCCCTTTACCATTTGTTGGCCTGTTTGGCACTCTGCTTTACAGCCTACTGATTTGTCACTGCAAACCCAGCATTATTTCTGTTCCTCTGTGTGGAACAGGGACCAAGCACTAATTGATTTAACTTAACCAATGCTCCCGATTGATGTACTATTTTGTTCTTTTTAACTTCTAGTGCTCTGCAAACAGGTGTGTAACTGTCAAAAGCATGCCCAGCAGGACAAACACATTTGCTTTTTTTTTTTTTTTTATATCTAACTTTCTTTTATTTTGCCATGTCATCTTTTCTCACTTTGCACTCATTTTTTCCTTTGTTTTTCCCTGTGGACCGTATTTTGAAAAGATGATGAATATCTTGTTCTAAACATTGCACAGCAACATTGTTGTTTTACGTGCAATTTCTGAAATGATGCTTTAACACATAATTGTGCAGTAGACCCCAATCCACCCCACTCCAATCAGCCCCACTACAAACCACCCCACCTCACCAATCCACCCCACCCCAATCCATTCCAACTCACCACATTACAATCCTCCCAACCCACCCAATCTAATCTGTGCCACTCCAGTTCACCCCACTGCAATCCAAAGCAATTTACTCCACTCCAAAAACAATCTGCCCCACTCATTCTTTCATTATAAATATTTTACTTAGACATTCAAGTTCATTAGAGTGCCAAACTACATGATTTGAAATAGTAACTTTGCAATATGACAAGCTAGTGAGTGATGTCTCATTTTGCATTCCAGTAATTTCATAAAAGCAAATTAAAATGGCATAACATACAATTTAAAGTGCAGGCGACTTAACTTAAATAGACATCAATATCAAGTCCTATCTGCTCATAACATACATTTTAAAGTGTAAGTGACTGTTTGACGTTCAAGAACATCAATACCATAGCCTAAACTCAGTTCTAATACCGAACTCTAGAAAATGTAAAATGCTAATTATAATATAGGCTGTTTAAAATCAAGATGAGTTGTGCAAACCCTGAGTGCATCATTTAACCATGGTTAAAAGCACAGTCATAATCGCATAGTTTTAGCTTCTATAAAGTGCATACACAGAAGATGTAAACAAACTTAAGATCACAAAATTAGACCTATCAATTAAATCACAAGATTATCTTAAAGTGCAATTGTTTTAAAATAAGCTATTAACAGGGCGCATCAAGAGACTTATGGGGTCATTATGAGCCTGGTGGTCTTTAGACCGACAGGGTCACAGTGGCAATCTGACCACTGCCAAAGTGGTGGTCCGACCGCTTTGGTGGCGGTCTGATCGCCACATAATGACTGTGGCAGTTGCGCCATGGTCAGACCGCCAGCTCTGCCAGTTTCCCTCCATAAGAGGGACTGGCAGTAATGGTGGTCCTAATCCACCAGGGCAGTGGCAGTGCAAGGGGCCACATGGCCAGCCCTGTCACGCTGTTCACTGTCTGTTTTGCTTTGCAGATAGTGAACAGCGTGACGGGTGCTGGTGCATTCTACACACTGCAGCATTGTCGCTGGCTCAATTATGAGCCGCCGTCAATGTTGTGGGCTATTTCCTGCTGGGCCAGTGGGCAGAAACACAGCGTGGGTAACTCCTAATGGGGCCTGGGGGAAGGCAGCCGCACAGGTGGTAATCTGATGGCAGGAGTTTGGCGGATGGCCCCCTTATAGTCTACAAATTTAGTAAATCACCACTCCAACAATCAATTATTTAGCATACCTTCTAATCTTATGTTATTGTTCATTTTGCACGTGCCAATATATGATGTTGTCCTGGGTGTACTTAAGATGCTTTTACTAGAAGAGTATTTATAATAGTAAGACATTTTGCTCCAGAACATGCCAAAGGGATTCACGTTCCTGATAACCAAGTAATAATGGCTTTCCTACAAGTACATATATTCAACTCCCTAAAAATTGGTTTTAAAAACTGCTTCCTATATGTAATAACTCTTGGACATGTGCACATTAAATGAAAAAGTGTCTCTGATTTATAACCTCATAAGCAACAATTTGTTTCGTTCGTCCCACCCTTCCACGCTGGGGCAAAATCTTTGGACTCAAATATGCCAAATTGAAAAAACATAGAACACTTTTTAAGAACATGATGAATGTGCATGGTGATGTATGCTTGAGGTTTCCAGCTGATATAGGTATCCATCACTGTCCAATCTTGCTGTCGTTTGGCCAGGATTTCTTTAACTTAACTTAGGCCCTCATTACAACCCTGGCGGTCGGTGATAAAGTGGCGGTAATACCACCAACAAGCCGGTGGTAAAAAAAATTGAATTATGACCACGTGGAAACTACTCAGACAGACAGCCACTTTAACACACCGACCGCCATGGCAGTATCAACATGCACCACGGCGGTAACCGCCAACAGCCAGGCGGAAGACAATGTACCGCCCATACTATTACGACAGGCCTATCCGTCACTTTTTCTGGGGCGGTACCAATGACATCAAAAGCACGGCAGAAACAGAACACAGAAGTCAAAGGACTCACCTCTGGAGACTCAGGGAACAACCACAACGCGATGGAGCCCGAGCTGCACATATTTCCGATGCTCGTCTACCTTTTCATGCATTATGAGCAGCAACGCCGGCGAAGACGAACACAGTGAGTACTGTTGCCTGCCACAGAAGGGAGGGGGAGGAAAAAGAGAGTGACACACACATGCAACATGCAACACCCCCACCCACACACCCAACACCATACACACAATCAGATGCACAAACTTCACATATCCCTCAGGAATAATGCAAGGACAAAATGATTTGAAGAAAGTGAGTGTAATACGATAAAATAACATGAATAAGTGAATCAAAATACAAACGTATATACATCTTTACAAATGTAGGGACACTGCCCAGGCCTCAATGTCCGTGGGCCACATGGCCACATCACATAGACCAAGGCCCCACCTCAGTCCTGCAACAACACTGAGAGAACACTACAGGGGCATCAGGTTGAAAATACACAGGCACCTCAGGGGGACGGGGAATGTGGGGGCACCTCAGCCAGAAGATGGTACAACACCACTAGTCCTGGAGGGGGAAACATGCCCTGTGCGATGTCCTTGGGAGTGCAAGGCCACAGTCTCTCAAGTGGGTGGTTTGCCCACTGCTTGGTCCTGGGGACTGCAAGGCCACAGTCTCTATACTGGGTGGTTTGCCCACTGCTTGGTCCTGGGGACTGCAAGGCCACAGTCTCTCTCTAGTGGGTGGTTTGCCCACTGCTTGGTCCTGGGGAGCACAAGGCCACAGTCTCTTAAGTGGGTGGTTTGTCCACATGCTCTTTAGGGAGCAACATGCCCTGTGCTTGGTCCTGGGGAGTGCAAGGCCACAGTCTTTCTAGTGGGTGGCGTCTCCACTGGTTCTGGAGGGGGCCTTCATCCTGGGAAGGATGGGGTGAGTGGATGGCTTCTTCCACTGGTTCTGGTTGGGGCATTGTGCCCTGTGATGCAGATCTTGGGGAGTGCAAGGTCACAGTCTCTCACCTGGGTGTCAGACCCACAGGATTTGCAGGAGCCAGGATGTACAACAGCCCATGGAGGCAGGACTACACACTGTCCGCCGGCAGTGACGGCTGCTCAGTGGTGGCAGTGGCAGTGCTGGTGTCGGGGCTGGCAGTGGTGGGGGGAGGCTCCAGACCATCCCCTGCAGCCTCAGATGGCTGCCAACTGGGGCTGCTGCTGCTGAAAGTGGTGCTGGTGACGGTGCTGGTGGCAGTGCTGGCAGTGGGGGGGGAGAGGCTCCAGCCCTTCCCCTGAAGCCTCGGACGGCTGCCCACTTGGGCTGCTGCTGCTGGCAGTGGTTCTGGTGGCGGTGCTGGTGGCAGTGCTGGTGGCACTGCTGACAGTGGTGAGGGGAGGCTCCAGCCCTTTCCCTGCACCCTTGGATGGCTGAACCACCATGGTTGGTGGTGAGGGCTCCGAATGAGTCCCAGCACCAGCCCTCCTGTCCTTCCTGCCTGCTGGTGCAGGCCCCTTGCCCTTCCTGTAAGCAGCTGGGGATTGCCCCTTCCCTCCTGCAGCTGGTGGTGCCTCCTTGCCCTTCCTAGTCACTGCTGGTGGTGCCTCCTTGCCCTTCCCTGCCACAGCTGGTGGTGCCTCCTTGCCCTTCCCTGTCACAGCTGGTGGTGCCTCCTTGCCCTTCCCTGTCGCAGCTGGTGGTGCCCCCTTGTCCTTCCCTGTCGCAATTGGTGGTGCCTCCTTGCTCTTCCTTGATGCACCTGGTGCAGTCACCCTGTCAGTGTTGCTGCCTGGTGCCCGGGATCCTCTCCCACCTGCAGCTGTCGACACTACTGTGGCCGTGGACTGGGTGGCTGAGGTGCTCGTCTGGGTTCCGACCACCCTGGCCTGACATGAAGGACGATGGGGTGGTAGGAAAGAGGTCAAAGGGGGAGAGGAAAAGCTTCTTAGGGACATTAGGGTGGGAAGAGGGTGAAGGCTTGGGAGCGGAGGAAGAGGAAGTGGTTGTAGGAGGTGACTGCTGTGTTTGGGTGCAGGTGCATGGGCTGGATGCTGTTGTGAGGAGGATGGCTGTTGTGTGTCTGAGTGCTTGTATTTGTGTACTTTGGGAGGAGGGGGCACAGACACAGTGGGAGAGGACACAGGGGACGTGCGCATGGATGTGGGGGTGGTGACTGCCAGTGAGGGGCGTATAGTGATTGGCGTGATGGTGGTAGCGGGACTGGATGAGGATGTAGTGCATGCAGGTGTGAGTGTAGACACTACTGGGAGGCAGGTGGATGAGGAGGAGGAGGGGGACACAATGGAGGCAGTGGATGTTGGTATGTCTGCATCTGGATGGTGTTTGTGTGAGTGCCTGTGGGATGATGTGTGGTGCTTGTGTTTGCCTGAACCACTCCTGTGTGTTGTCCTGGGTGCATGCGGGTCTGCCTGTGTGCTTGGGATAGGTTGGGGTTGAGGGGAATGGGATTGGGCAGAGGAAGTTTGAGGGGGGAGGCTAGAACCAGGGACAATGGCTGCCATCAGAGAGGAGGCCAGAGCCTGGATTGATCTATGTTGGGCCGCCATGCCAGAGTGAATCCCCTCCAAGAATGCATATGTTTGCTGCAAATGGACTGTCAGCCTCGGGATGGCATTCACAATGGTTGACTGCCCAACAGAGATGGATCGCAGGAGGTCAATAGCCTCCTCACTCAGGGCAGCAGGGCTAACTGGGGCAGGGCCTGAGGTGCCTGGGGAGAAGGAGATGCCCACCCTCCTGGGTGAGCAGGCACGGGAAACACGCTGAGGGGCTGCTGGGAGGGTGGTGCTGGTACGGGGGTGGCGGATGTACCTGTAGTTGGGGTGGGCACAGAGGTGTCCGCCACCACCCGGGAGCTTCCATCAGAGGAGGTATCACTGCCAGAACTGTCCCCTCCAGTCCCCGCTCTGGTGCTCCCCTGGCCCTCCGTCCCACTGGTGGCCTCACCATCGGTGGATTCGGCCTCCTGGGCCCTGTGGGATGTAGCTCTCCCCGTCGCCGGTGCCTCTGCTCCTCTGCCAGATTATGCTGAAGAATCTGAAGAGAACCCACAGGAGAGACCCTATATAGCCCTGAGAGGGGGATTGGCTATCTTATCAGGTAAGGACATATCAGGAGGGGACTCGGATGTCACCTGCAGGCACTGGCCACTCAGAGCCCTCCAGAGTGCCCCCACACCTTGCAAAGCAAGATGGCTGAAGTCAGGGACACACTGGAGGAGCTCTGGGCACCACCCCTAGGGTGGTGATGGACAGGGCCCTTTCCTTTGTCTAGTTTCGGGCCAGAGCAGGGGATAAGGGGTCCCTGAACCGGTGTAGACTGGCTTATGCAAGGAAGACACCACCTGTGCACTTCAAAGCATTTCCAGAGGCTGGAGGCTACCCCTCCCCAGCCTGTAACACCTATTTCCAAAGGGAGAGGGTGTAACACCCTGTTCTCAGAGGAAATGCTTTGTTCTGCCTTCCTGGGACTGAGCTGCTCAGACCCCAGGAGGGCAGAACCCTGTCTGTTAGGTGGCAGCAGCTGTAGCTGCAGTGCAAGCCTCAGAGAGCTGATTTGGCAGTACTGGGGGTCCAAGGTGGTGCCCCCAGGATGCATGGAATTGGCTCCCCAATACCAGATTTGAAATGGGGGGACAATTCCATGATCTTAGACATGTTACATGGCCATATTCGGAGTTACCACTGTGAAGTGCCTTTGTGTAATGGCTTCTCCGCACTCACAAAGTCCCGGAATTCACTCTGAACTATGTGGGGGCACCTTTGCTAGTGCAAGGGTACCCTCACACTTAGTAACTTTGCACCTAACCTTCAGCAAGTGAAGGTTAGACATATAGGTGACTTATAAGTTACTTAAGTGCAGTAAAAATAGTTGTGAAATAGTGTGTGCACTATTTCACGCAGGCTGCAATGGCAGGCCTGTGAAAGGGTTTGTCTGAGCTCCTTATGGGTGGCAAAAGAAATGCTGCAGCTCATATGGGTCTCCTGGAATCCCAATGCCCTGGGTACCTAGGTACCATATACTAGGAACTTATAAGGGGGTCCAGTGTGCCAATTGAAATTGGTAAATGAAGTCAATAGCCTACAGTGACAAATTTAAAAGCAGAGTGAGCATAACCACTGAGGTTCTGGTTAGCAGAGCCTCAGTCACACAGTCAAGCACTATACAGACACACACATTAGGCCATACACTATGAGTCTGATGGAGCAGAACCTTCTGAAATGTGAGGAGCTGGAAAACAGATCATGGAAGGAGAGTTTTTGAGTGAAAGGCTTGAAAGAGGGAGGATAGGAACCCGACCTGAAGGCATTTATAGTCACAATATTTTTACATTTGCTGGGAGTTGCCTGTGACTAGATAGGGTCCATAGAGAGAGCCTGAGATACCCTATCAATATCTTGAAATTCCATTATTCCAAATTTGTACTAATAAATAGTAGATCCTAAGAGAGGCTAGGAACTAGGTATCATATTGCAGGATATTTGAAAATTGGCATGCACACTGATAGGCCTACAATTCAGCCTATTCCTAAAGACCGCTAGTCTGCTTCTGTTCATACTCAGTATTCTAAATGACTCCATTTGCCTTTTGGTGCCCAAATTCATGCAAAGTGGCACTATCCACATTGCTGACAGATTTTGATAATGTGGACAAAAAATTTGTATTATGGATTCTGGGCACAAACCATCTGTGGCACCCTTCTCTGCAGCTGAATGCTTTATTAGATATCGGTCCATATCTAAGTTGTAGGTACAGCTTTCGTGCTAGGGGAAGGACTATTTCATCACTAGTATGCTTGTACCGCACACATAGTTTAATATCTATGAAAGGTAATGATTGTGTTCCCTTGCAACTCATCATATTTTCTAATGATACAAACTCCCAATGGATTTATTTGATCCTAACTCTAGGGATGATACACAATTTCTCTGGAGAGGTCCAGTAGAGCGCTAAGTCCAACTTCTGGCTCCCTTATAGCTCACAACAGGGTATTTTTCCAGCACACTGAGGAACTATGAGATCTCTCAGGCCTGCTCGGAGGGGTCTAAAGTTGAAGTGGACAACAATCGATAGGCCAAAAGATAGAAAATCCACAGTCGATTTTTTGGGCTATCTGTCTTTGGGCCAGGATTAAGTAAATGGGAATCAGTGGAATGCTCACAGGTGGTTTAATACATATCTTAAAAACATATGCTCAACTGTAGTTAGGCTTTGAGGGTTCATACACCCCCACAGCTCAGCCCCAAACAGGACCGACCCCATGGCCTTAATGTTGTGGATCTCGAGAGCTGAAGCCACCCTTCTCAAAGTTTTCCTTCTGTCCAGTCTGTCCAGTTCAGTCTGTCCAACCTGATCGAGTAAGGGCATGTGCCTTTTCTAGTTGTGGTGCTTAGCACAAGTTAGGTGTAAATTTTATGCCCGAACAGTCAAATTCTGACACACACTCCTCCGCTGTTGCTCAAATGCTCAAGCAATGGCACAGAGCAGAAGGGACTTTGGGGGGTTGAAAAGGGTTAGCCGGTATCGGCTGCTTCAAGGGGGCATGAGATGTGAGAAATTGAAATCCCCATTATTACTAGGTTGTAAGATCCCCACACTCTCGCCTCCCTTCATCTGGGGGAGGCTAGCTGGACTCAAAGCCTGCTTGCCACTCTCATGCCCTTCAAAGTTCTCCACTACTTTTTTCAGGGCCACAACCTGGTACCTCATCTCCCCAATTACATTCTTCAAACTTTTCAACATTGAGTATTTCTCCAGGTTAGATACACTAGTAAAATCAATTTGGGCCCTCTCCGGTTCAGCATCATCTGGGTTGAGAGCAGAGTAGCGAATACTGCATTCAATAACTTCCATGACTTGGGCACATGGGGCTTCTGAGGGCCAGCAATAGGGGAGGGCTCAGTACTTTCCCCCGGAAGGTAATATCGACACGAGCCTGGGTTTTTCTAAACATTTGTGGAATACAGTTGGCGAACACAACTAGGAATATCATTTTTGCAGCTCATGGATGGATTGAGGTTGATAATCTTTTCACATTCTGATATAAGACTGTCAATTCTATCCATATTACAACTGCTTGCTGCTGAGGAGAGAGGTTTCATGGCTCTAGAAGGCCTTGGGCCCCTTCCACAGCCTTCCTCTTCCCCATTTGTTTTACTATCCAAGCTGAAAAATGAGATACTACTTTGGCCCTCAAGGACACAGATTCCAAAGGATATAATCAAGGAGCCAGCACCCCCCAAGACCATAGGGGAGTAAATTGCAAACTCTCCATTCTTTATCACCCCTTCCAAAATATGGCTTTCGAATAATCACTACTATGGGAGAAAACAATTCATAACATCCCAGTCCTGCTTCCGTGGGGAAAAGCAATCCCTACTCTCCTCGCAAAGGAACTTGACAAACAGATGATATACTTAACAATGAAAACCTAGCAGGAGAGGGACTGGCGTAGCACACAGTGCAGGTCAGACAAGCATGAAGTTCAGTGTCGCACTTGAAGACCTTGCCGCTTCCCCTCTCGTAGCAACTAATAAGAATATATAAGAGCAGAGTCATAAAGAAACACACAGGGAGGTATCAATCTTAGTTAATTAAAAGCACCTGGGTTATAAGCAAATCTAGTCACCTGATGGAAAGATAGGGAGTGGTGGATTTAAGAACCAGGGAAGTGGTCCTGCCATGCCTCTTCCTGGCTCTGACAGGTGCAGAAACGGGCCGCCCTTGGCCTGGGCTCTGCGCAACGGGAGTTGCTGCAACGCTTTATGCACATGGGAGTCACAGCTCCTCCCTCCTTCCTCCTTGCAGTGTTGGTGCCTTCTGGCACAAAGTGCTGTGGGATCTTCAGCCCCCTTGTGGCAGTGACAGGCTGGTTGCTTCCCATGCAGTGGGAGACATTTCAGTGCTTAATGCACGTGGGAGGTCACAGGTACTCTCTCTTCCTGCTTGGGGTGTCAGCGCCTCCTGGTGCAAAGTGCTGTGAGACCTGGGGTTCCCTTGTGGCAGTGACAGGCTGGTTGCTTACCGTGCAGCAGGAGTCATAGCAGTGCTTTATGCGCTAGGTGGGTCACAGCTCCTCCCCCTTCCTCCTCACGGTTTTGGTGCCTCCTAGTGCAAAGTGCTGTGGGACCTGGAGTCCCCCTGTGTCAGCGACAGGCTGGTTGCTTCCCCAGAAACTATAGCTGTAGATTCCTTACCTTTGAATTCTCCCTAGGCCTTTCTAACCTCCATCAAGTGAAGGCTAGTGCAGGTGCTCACGGACAACACCACTGCCATATGGTACTGCAACAAACAGGACAGGGTAGGGTCATGGGGACTTTGTCAAGAGGCTCTATGCCTCTTGACATGGCTGGAATAGCAGGGCATATCACTGGTGGTTCAACACCTGGTCAGCTCTCTGAATGCCAGAGCAGACAAAATCTACCATAAATGCCTAGTGGACCACAAATGGCATCTGCACCTGGAGGAGGTGAAAGGCCTCTTTTAGTAGTGGGGAGAGCCTTGGTAAGATCTGTTCATCTCCACTGAGAACACGCAATTTCAGCAGTTTTGCACGCTGGAGTTTCCAAGATGTCTCTCACTTGGAGACGCTTTTCGTCTCAAGTGGAACTCAGGCCCCCTGTACAGCTTTCTGCCCATACCACTCCTGCCCAGAGTTCTCAAGAAGATCAGGAATGACCGGGCCCAAGTAATCCTTGTGGCTCTGGACTGGGCACAGAGAGTTTGGCATCCCAAGCTGCTGAGCATGTCCATCGATCCTCCAACCAGACTGACCCTTGGGAAGATCTTGTGCCGCAGCAGGAGGGGAACGTTCTTCCCCCAAACCTGTTCACTCTCTGCTTTCTTGTGTGGAGACTGAGTGGTGTCATTTGACAGTTTTGTACCTTCCTCCTGGAGTCTGTAACGTTATCTTGGCAGCCAGGTGTCCCTCCAGGAAACGGTATACGCCTTTCTTTCTAAGAAATTGGTGGAATGGTGCACAGACAAGTCTGTTGATCCCCTTTCGTCCCCTCTTTCTGAGGTTCTGCTGTTCATTGTTTGCCTTACCCAGCAGGGCTCTGCTATGGGCACTCTTAAGGGCTATTTATCTGCCATTTCTGCCTTCTTGTGGTTGCCTGAACAACCCTCTCTGTTCAAGTCTCCTATTGTATATAGTTTCCTCAAAGGTATTACTCATCTCTTCCCTTCTTCCCCATTCATTATGCCCCAGTGGGATCTTTGGTTCTGACCTTTTTGATGTGCCCCCCCTTATGAGCCTCTCCACATCTGTCCCGTCAGGCGTATCACATTGAAAACAGCCTTCCTTGTGGCGATTACATCTGCCTGCAGAGTGAGTGAGCTGCTGTCCTTATCATCTACCTCTACCTCTCCATCTATCCTGACAAAGTGGTGCTGTGCATTAGGGCTTCTGTTCTGCCAAAAGTGGTTACGTCTTTTCATGTAGACAAGTCAATCACCCTGCCTACTTTTTAACGCATGCTTTAAAGGAAGAGGAGATACTCCACCACCTGGAAGCAAAAAGAGCATTGAAGTTCTACCTTGAACCAGTTCTACCGTGAGTGCTGGGTTCACAACCAACCCTTCTTGGGATATGTGGGTGCGAAGAAAGGTCGAGCAGTGCAGAAGTGAGCCATCTCTTGTGGCTCATACTCTTCATCAAGATCTGCTACACACTGCCCAAAAAGCTACCTCCTGAAGGCCTTCAGGCTTATTCCACTAGAGCTAAAGCTGCGACCACTGTGTTAACTCCAGTTCCAGACCTGGGCATCTGCCACGCAGCAATTCGGGCATCTCTGTACACCTTTTACCAAACACTACTGCCTTGACAGTCAGGTTGGTAGGGATGGTCACTTTGCCAGTTTGGTCCTACAGGATTTTCTTGTTTTGAAATTGGTTTGGAGACCCTCCTCTGGGGATGGTATTGCTTGGGAATGGCGATTCTTAAAGGTTTACTGCATAAAGAATCAGGATTTTATGAAAGACAAGGAAGCTAGCATTATGCATCAACTTTTATTTACTCCTTCTGCGCAGCAAACTCTTTAAAAGGAACCAATAGAACATTAACAACATCATATTAGATAACAGAATGTTCAACTCCATGTAAACTGTGTGTTCTCCATTTTGTGCCTCTTTTGTTTGAAGCCTTCTTCTCATCATATATCCACATAAACCAAAATTATACTTTTTTAAGATACTGCAAAGTAAAAACACAATTGTAAAGTTTTCCATCCTTTCCTTTTTTTTACATGTACAATCATAGTATACCCTTAAAGTCCATGAAATTCATTATTCCCATCACTTCTAGGGAATGGTGGGTGGAATAATGATAGCCTCCTTGTCTTTAATAAAATCCTGATTCTTTATGCAGTAAACCTTTGAGAATTGCCATTTTATGTTGACAGGAGGCTAGCATTATGCATGTTTAAAGTCATTCAAAACACATTTTGAAACATGATCTAGAGATTTAAAATAACATTCCTAAATGTTTCTGCTGAGGACCAATCAGCAGCCTTCATAATATGTGCCAAACTTCCTCCCATCATACAAACCTTACTTGCCATGACTCCCCTCACAGAATGGGCTGTGAACTTTGAAATATCCACACCAGCCTCTTTCATAGCACCTTTCACCCATCTTGCAATGGTAGCATTTGTTACAGCCTTAAAAGGTTTTACATAAGAAATTAGGAGTTGCTCAACTCCTGCCCCTCTTCTTTCCAGCATCCTAGATTTGTATTCTTTCAAACAACAAAGCACACAAATCTTTGGATATTCATAAAAAAAAGGGTAAAATATTGTATCAGGCATTGTCTTTATACACTTACACACTTCAAACAACACACCTTTCGGCTCATAAAATCTATGTGAAACTTCCAAGGCCTTAACATCCGAAACTCTTCTGAAAGATATTAGACGGAGTAAAGTCACTACCTTCCAAGAAAGTTCCTTTTCCTTTAAATGCTTTAAATATTTTTGGTTCAAGACCCAAATTTACATTCCAAAGAACATGTTATTTCGAACTAGGTCGTCATTTCAAACAAATCACCTTCATTACCCTACAAACTAAAGGGCTCTTACCAATTGATACACCCTGTTTAAGATCACAACCAGCAGTTATTGCAGATCTGTAACAATTTACTGTTCTATAAGACATACCCCTATCAAACAATTCAGCCAAAAAATTTGCTACCTGAATATCATCTGCCTCCATGGGACCCAAACTCCCTATCTGGACGCGAACAGATCTATCTACAATGGTCCCATATTCTGAGAGATTTTCTCGAAGAGATCCTCTCTTAGTTTCCGATTGCTGAAATACCTCATCTGACGAGAATTCCAATCTGCTATAACTTTTTGTACACCTGGCCAGTACTCTGCCGTTAAATTTATTTTGTGTTCTGAACAGAAGCCCCACAACTCTTTTGCCAAGTCTGCCAAATTCCTGGATCGGGCTCCTCCGAACTTGTTTATGTATGTCACAGGTGTCACATAGCCCATTTTCAAAAATACAGACCTTCCCTTCAGAACATTCTTGAAACATTGTAATGCAAACATTCCCACCTGAAATTCTAAACAATTTATGTGCTTCTCTTTCTCTAAAAAGGACCACATTCCACCTGTTTCTAAACCTAGACAATGAGCTCCCCAACCAAAACTGCTTGCATCTGTCGCTACTATGAAATCTGGTTTTAAATCAAATATCGCGTGACCATTCGATGCTTCCAGATTCTCCTTCCACCAAACCAATTCCTCTTGTGCTTCCTGAAATAGGGACACTAAATCTCCGTACCATAATCCTTTCCTTAGACCAGACATCTCTTTAAACGTTGTAAAGCCCTGTAATGCAATGGAACTAGAAAAATAGCCTGAATGGATGAAGACGGTAGCCCAATCACATGCGCTAAATCTCTCAGTGTCACCTGTTGCTTCTTCATCAAATACCAAATAGTGAACTTCCTGTTTTATTTTCTTTCCTTTCCTTTCTGGAAGCTGTAACTGACAGAATTCTGTATCCACTATAAATCCCAAAAATTCCATCTTCTTCATTGGAACCAACACAGATTTCTCCAGATTTATTATAAAACCTAAACTTTCCAATAAATCCCTTACAAGTGCTAAATGCACCTTTAAATCCCCTATATCCTGATTCAAAATCAGTATATCATCCAAATAAATTATCATCCTCACACCTATTTCTCTGAGAAAACCAACTACTGGTCTCAACACTTTTGTGAAACACCAAGGTGCTGAAGCAAGACCAAAAGGTAAACTTTGGAACTGAAATAACGTTTTTTTCCACCTGAACTACAGATACCTTTGACTGCATTTCACTATTGGAATTGTAAAGTAGGCATCGTTGAGATCCAACTTCACCAACCAATCCTGCTCCTGCAAAAGATCCCGTAAAAGATGAATTACTTCAATTTTTAATTGATGGTAAGACACAAACTGATTCAACTTCCTTAGATTTATCACTGGTCTCCATCCTTTGTCCTTCTTTTCCACTAGAAACAAAGTGCTAACAAATCCTTTGTCCTGTTCCTTCATTTTCACAGTCACATTCTTGGACAACATCTGAGTTATCTCTAATTGAACTATCTGTTCTAACTCCCTGTGAAATTCTAATTCTCTTGGTTCTATTACTTGCACAGGTTCTCGATCAAAATCCATTACATATCCCTGTATCGTCTAACACCACTACATCCTAAGTGATTATTTTCCTTGAAAACCTAAATCTTCCTCCTATACCTATAGGGATAGAAACTGAAATAATCTTCATACTCACCTAGACTTTGTACATGTCCAAGGTTACTATCCCTTGTTCTTGCGTTACGACCTCGCCCTCTCCCTCACTGGAGATAGAAATGAGAAACTCCTTGGTTTCCTCTGAAGAAACCTGATCCTTGATTCTGATTTTGGGCTCTAAAACTTGCTCGGCTGGTAAGTTGCCCCCTTTTACCGGCCCGTCCATATAAATTACTGTGAGAAAAAACTCTTCTCATAGAGAAATGTGCTTTATCTAAACTTGTTGATGTTCACACATATTTAGTCAAGGCTTTGACTAGCCCATCTCCAAAAAGTAGGCCACGAGCCTCCTCTGAACACTTTTTATTTGCCATAGCGGACAATTTTGGATTTATACACATTAGGACCGTTTTCCTTCTTGCTGCCAAAAGTCCTGCATTTGCGTTTCCAATTAAAACAAATGGCTCTCTGACACCAAACACATAACAGATGCACATCTAAGTCATTTCCCTTTAAAAACGTATCTTCTATATAAAAATATCCTAGCCAAAGGCCCTAGCACATCAAGCAATTTATCCTGACAATGCTTCAAGGACTTTTCTAGTCCTTTCCTTGGATCTTGACCCAACTTAAATAATTAAGTAATCATTCCTGGGTCCAAATTAGATGTTAAACACACCTTATCATCAATGACGGATATAGAACACTCTGCCCTCATCACATTCCTTTCATCTTTTTCCAAAGACTTACATAAACTTGTTTTAATGTAATTGGCAACATGGTCCAAAGGCCACCATTCCTTTTCTCTTGGATGTCTTATATCCTTTGGCTCAAATAACTTTTCTCCCAATAGGTCAATTATATCCTCACTATTCCTAGCTCTAAGATTACCACCCAACTGTTCCTCAAGACCATCTTTATACTTCAGGTCTAGGACATATTCGTTTAAATTACTGTCATCTATGTCATTTTTCATATCTTCATTTATATATTCTCTTTCAATGCCAAGCTGACTTTCATTTATACCACTCAGGGTACCTTTCCTTCTTGAGCCTCTTTGGACTCCAAATATGTCCAGCATCTCCTGTAAATGTTTCCTTTTTGCTAAACACTTACCCCCTGACCCCCTATGATGGTCTTCATCTTCAGACAAAGAAAAAAAAACTCCTCCTTATCATGTCCTTTTCTTTCCCCTAAAGCCTGTTTTACTGATTCCTGTACAACTGCTTTTAATTCCTCTGATATGGTTTTACTAATAAAATCTTCTTGATTCCATTCTTTACCCTTATTTACTTTGGATATCTTTACTACTTTTTCTTTTATTTTACTTATTTATATATACTTTTCTTTAAATACCTGCTGTGCCTCAAAACCAACCTTCGTTCTCACATATTACCTAACTCACCTCAAAAAACCCTGTCTCATAACAAACCACCTCAAAGGTGACTCGTTAGCAAGGAAACTACCTTGTACAGCAACTCGCTGCAAACAGAAACGGAATTGCTCACGACAAGCCCCAACTCCTTTTGAAAAAAACACCTTCCTGTTCAGAGGAAATGAACTCCTAAACATTCATTCCTCTAAACCTCCAGAGCAGGCGTACGCGCTGACACTTGTCAACGCTTTACACCTGTTGATCTCTACGCTCATGAGCACTGAGCTCTTCCAACACGAGCGACACTTATAATTTTCAGTTTGACCTTGTGCCTCGTTTTGCAGTGCATGTGACAAACTGCCTCTTAAAAGTAAGGCAGCTTTCTTGTTATTCCCCCCTTTTTTTAAATGAACCAAATTAAAATTGGCAAAACACAGAACAGTCAATGTTGCTAAAACCCCCTAAAAAAACCTACAATACTACAAAATTGTACATTCAACATTACAAAACAACACTCTTTAAGAAAATGTTCAATCAATTTAAAAACACACCGTCCCTTAAGTGACCTCTACCCATAAATTGGGTAATGCTTACAACATTAGTAATGACAAAACAAAAAGGGGGGGGGGGACAAAGGATACCGTTGGCCAATGCCGGCAACAACACCACCGTTGGCGTACACGACACACACACACACACACAGGGAACAGCCCTATGCACTAGGCAATGCACTAGCAGTCACAATGCTAGTCACCAGCCCATGGACAGGGATACCTAACGCCAATTGCAGCATACCTGAGACCCACAGACACCTGCCCAGTAGTGGATGCCTACTAGTTTGGTTGGAGGAGGTGTACATGAGACCCTGCCCAACATGGGCCCTACCATGCAATGTCTGGCCTGGCTCAGGGGCACCCACAGGCCCACATCCCCCATCCGGATGCCACCCCACCACATGCAAGTTGTATATTGCTGCACTGTACTCACCCCCTTGTTGCTGCTGTGATGCCCCCAAGCGCTCATCCAGCCCTGGACAGGCCACTGCCAGTGCCCGGGCCATCAGTGGGGTCAGGGTTCGATGGGCACCCCTTCCTCGTTGGGAGGCCATCCCCAGCTGGGCTTACGCCGTCTTCCGTGCCCAGCGTCTCAGGTCCTCCCACCGTTTGCGAAAGTGGGTGCTCCACCTGCTGTAGACCCCCAGGGTCTGTACGTCCTTGGCGATGGCACGCCATATGCCCTTTTTTTGATGGGTGCTGACCTGAAGAGAAATACACATAGAAAAAGGTATCATTCAGACCGTCCTGCCTGTTACACTCATGGCCCACCATAGCCCTCACATCCCCTTACTCACAGACATTGCCCACCATACATGCAGCACTCTGCCCAGGGCCCTTCCACCAACCCCCCCAAACGAGGCCCTCACACACAGCACTCCATGCATTCATGCCCCATGCATCGTGCTCCAAGTGCACTCACCTGTTGGTCTGGAGGCCCATACAGCATTCGGTACTGGGGTAGGACCCCATCCACCAGTCTCTCCAACTCCGCAGTGGTGAAGGCAGGAGCCCTTTCCTCAGTAACACGAGCCATGGTCGGTTCCAGACACAGGTCACAGCAGCACTTGCAGTGTAAGTCCTCGCCTGTTGAAGGTCAGGTAGCAAGTGAGTGAACAAATAGAAAATGGTGGTCACATCCGCGGCGGTGTGTACCATCACTGCCGGCGTACATCACCATTGGCCACTGTAACCCATAGGGCCCAATGGTATCCAATGAGGAGTTGCACAGCGGTTCTCGATCGCCTCAGGTAATGGCGCACAAGGTCAGCGAAATTACCTCATTTCCACCTGTCCCTCCATACAGGACAGGCGGACACCATTTCAGGGAGAGGCAGGCCATGGCACCTAACTGCATCACAGTACACATAGGCACCATTTGGGCCTATCCAAGAATATACTGTTACAGTCACAACATGCAATGCAGTGTAGTGTTTGGAAATATGGAATACTGATCAGCTGCTCACCGTTTGCCCCCTAGATTGCAACCGCTGCAGATGAATAGGAGATGGAGACATCCCCCGTGTACAGGCCCCTAGTGGACTTGGCAACAATGGAGGACAGGCACATTATCCTCACCTATAGACTGGACAGGGCCACAATCACAGAGCTGTGTGCCCAATTGGAACCTGACCTGATATCTGCTATCCATCAGCCCACCTCTTGTGCAAGTCCTATCAGTGCTCCATTTCCTGGCAACTGGCTCCTTCCAAGTGACAATGGGCTTGGCAGCAGGAATGTCTCAGCCAATGTTCTCAATAGTGCCGACCAAAGTGTGTCTGCCCTGATTAAACACATGCGCAGCTACATCGTTTTCCCCCAGGTGGAATATTTGGCCACAGTGAAAGCAGATTTCTATGCAATGGGACATATACCCAACATTATTGGGGCAATAGATGGTACACATATTGCATTTGTCCCCCCTCTGAGGAATGAACAGGTGTTCAGAAATCGAAAGAGCTTTCACTCCATGAATGTGCAAATAGTGTGCCTGGTGGACCAGTACATCTCCCATGTCAATGCAAAGTATCCTGGGTCTGTGCATGAATCCTTTATCCTGAGGAATAGCAGCATCCCATATGTGACGGCTCAACTCCAGAGGCACCGGGTGTGGCTAATAGGTGAGCCCTGGTTCCCACCCATTAGGTGTTGGTGTATGGGTATGGTGTGGGCCCTGAGGGTTAGTGTGTGTTTAACAATTGTCCCTCGTTATTTGCAGGTGACTCTGGTTACCCCAACCTCTCATGGCTACTGACCCCTGTGAGGAATCCCAGGACAAGGGCAGAGGAACTTTACAATGAGGCACATGGGCGAACAAGAAGAATAATAGAAAGGACATTCGGCCTCCTGAAGGCCAGGTTGCGTTGCCTCCAACTGACAGGTGGATCCCTGTACTACTCACCCAAGGTGTGCCAGATCATCGTGGCATGCTGTATGTTGCCCAACCTTGCCTCACGTCGCCAGGTGCCTTTTCTGCAGGAGGATGAGGCTGGAGATGGGCGTATGGCAGCAGTGGACCCTGTGGACAGTGAAAATGAGGAGGCAGAGGATGAGGATGAGGACAACAGAAGTGCAATAATATGACAATTCTTCCAATAACACACAGGTAAGACACTGTAATTTCACTTTACATTGACAGTTTTGTGTTTGACGTTGTCACTGGCAGGCTGATTTTCCCACTTCTATGGCCACTTTTTGTACCCTTCGGCATCTCTATTTTCAGATATTTGTGCCCCACTATCGCTCCTGGTGTGTTGACTGCAGCCAACTACAGGTCATTCCTATGTATACATTACTGTACAGTTGTATTGCAGTGTTAAAGCTTGTTAAACGAATACATATTTCAATCATTTGACAGACTCCATACTTGTATTTATTCAAATGGTGTTTATTTAAGTGCTAATAAGTAGAGGGGGATGTGCAATGAGCTGGGGTGATGGTGGAGGAATGTCCAGGATAGAGTCCAGTTTATTTGTATCACAGGTGCATTGTCCAAGGGGACATAGGAAGTGGAGCAATGGCAGTTCAAGGTGCACAGGGTGACAGAGAGGGACACAAGGGTGACAGTCAGGAGTGTCTTATTGCCTGGCGGGGGTTTTGGCAATAGTCTCTGGCTTCTGCCTGGATAGCAGGGACCGTTTGCGGGTTGGTTCTCCTTCTACAGGGGATGGGGTGCTGGTGGCCAGTTGTTCCTGTGGCGGGGACTTCTGTCCACTAGCGGCAGCGTTGGTGGAAGGCTGTTCATTGGTTTGGCTAGTGTTAGGGGCCCGGTGGTGTGTAACTGCCTCCCTCATGGTGTTGCCCATGTCTGCCAGCACCCCTGCAATGGTGACCTGGGTGGTGTTGCTGTCCTTCAAGTCCTCCCTGATCCCCAGGTACTGTCCCTCCTGCAGCCGCTGGGTCTCCTGCAACTTGTCCAGTATCTGGCCCCTCGTTTCCTGGGAATGGTGGTTGCCTCCCAGGATGTTGGTGAGTGCCTCCTGGAGAGTCGGTTCCCTGGGCCTGTCCTCCCCCTGTCGCACAGCAGTCCTCCCAGCTTCCCTTTTGTCCTGTGCCTCTGTCCCCTAAACCGTGTGCCCACTGCCACTGACCCCAGGTCCCTGATCGTCCTGTGTTTGTGGGATGGTCTGGGGTCCCTGTAGTGGTGGACACACTGCTGACTGACGTGTTGTGGGGACAGCAGTATGGGCCTGCTGGGTGGGTACTGTGCTGGTGTTTCCTGAGGGGGGAGGCTCTGTGGTGGTATGGGACTGGGCCTGGGTTACCGACTGTCCGGAGATCCCTGATGGGCCAGGTTGGTCATCCAGATCCAGGCGCCCAGAGCTGCTGTCATCACTGTGGGCCTCTTCTGGGGGGGGCTGGATGTTGCTGGCACCTCCTCTCCGGTGACATTGGGTGGAGGACCTGTGGGGATGTAAATGCAGTGTTATTGTTTCTGTGTGTGTCATCTTGTGCATGGGTGTGTTGCCCTCTATGGTTGTTATTGCCCTGTCAGCTTTGCCCTGTGTGAGTAGTTATTTTGTGGGCTAATTGATTCTCTCTAGTGTGCATGCTTTAGTGATGGGTGTCCATGCAGGTCTGTGATGGGGGTCAGTGCATTAGTGTTACATGCAGGGCTTGGTACTGGAAAGGTTGGGTTGTGATGGTGGGGTGTGTGTGAGGTGGTGGAATGATGGGAGTGAGGGTAAGGGTGGGGGTTTGTGATGGCATGCAGGTAGGGGGGTGATAGTAACAGAGTCCAGTCCTCCTCCTACTCCTGCCAGGCCCTCAGGATGCATGACTGCCAAGACTTGTTCCTCCCATGTTGTTAGTTGTGGGGGAGGAGGTGGGGGTCCACTGCCAGTCCTCTGTACAGCTATTTGGTGTCTTGCTGCTGTGCAACGCACCTTCCCCCGTAGGTCGTTCCACCTCTTCCTGATGTCATCCCTTGTTCTGGGGTGTTGTCCCACGGCGTTGACCCTGTCCACGATTCTCTGCCATAGCTCCATCTTCCTAGCAATGGATGTCTGCTGCACCTGTGATCCAAATAGCTGTGGCTGTACCTGGATGATTTCCTCCACCATGACCCTTAGCTCCTCCTCTGAGAACCTGGGGTGTTGTTGTGGTGCCATGGGTGTAGTGTGAGTGGTGTGGGTGAGGGAGTGTGGGGTGATGTGTTGAGGTGTGTGATGTAAGTTGGGTGGATGGTGTATAGGTGATGGTGGTGTGTGGCTGTGGTCTTGTCTGTGGTCTTGCTATCTCTCTTGTGGCAATTGTTTGTATTCGTAAAGGGTTGTGGGTAATGTGGGTGGGGGTTTTATAGTGGTGTGGGTGTTGTGTGTGTATGTGTGTCAGGTGTGTGTTATTCAAATTGTCCAGAGTGGTGTTGTTTTGTTAGGTTGTGTGCATTTTGAGCACTACGGTATGTACCGCCAATGGTTTAGCGCCATTGAATGTCCGCCGCAGTGATTCGTGGGTCATAATGCTGTGGGCGTAGTTGTGTTGGTGTAACGGTGTTGGTTTTGCTACCGCCAGTTTATCACTTACCTTTGGGCTGGCGGACTTGTGTGTGTGGCTGTATAGTGACGTATTGCTATATGTGGGTCATAATATGGGTGGCAGTAATCTGCTGCGGCGGCGAAATGTTGGCGGCAGTCAGCATGGCAGTAAGCAGTACTTACCGCCAATGTCAGAATGAGGGCCTTAATGACTTATTTTTGAGGAAAAATTACCAAGCTTCACAAATGCTGCACGGCCCATCTTACTCGCCCATGCTTCCTGTAGACCTAGCTCTGACAAGGCTTCTTCAAGATAAACACCCCACGAGTTGGCTTGCTTTCCCTCCATCTGGGCCTTTATCTCCAACCAGCAGAGATTATTCAAAGTTCCTCTTTCTGCGGCACAAGGATGCCAACATAGTTTCACAAAGGAATTTAGGGCCATATGTACGAACACATTTTCCCATAGACACAGAAGGGGTAAAACCTTTTGCTACATCTGGCCCGTAGTCACTGGAATTATTGATTTTGAAGGACGAATTCCAATCGAACCTGCACTGGGGATGTTTCTTTTGGGGGACAAAAAACTGCCTTATGGGCCTTTGTTTGAAGCTGAGTTAAAGTAGCAGTTTCCCTACAGTGCCAGACCTCAGCGCCATATGTCAAAGAGGGCAATTGGTCTGCCATCACTTTTAACATGTGACAGTGATATGAGCCAAACAATTTATTTTTCAAAATCATAAAGGCACATATTAAAGACTGAGCTTTCCTGTGAAGTGAGGGGCGATGGTGAACAAATGATAAGTTACGTCCGACAGACACCCCGAGGTATTTATATGAATGAGCAGATTCAACCTGCTGGCCTTTTATAAACCACCTATGGGCTTTATATTTGAAGTACACCCGCTGCACATTTTTTGTTTTCCATAAATTTAGCTCTAACCCTTGCTTCTTGATGTAACTAACCAAAGCATTGATCGATCTTTGCAGGCCGATGGGAGTTTGACTTAAAATTTCTGTCCTCTGCATATTGCATTACCACTATCTTCTCCTTCGTTAATACAGGAGATTGGCTGCCTTCAGCTGGGAAATGTTTATACAGACTGGCTGGATATAGATTAAAAACACAGGGCCAAAACAAAACCTTGTTTTAAGCCATTCCTTGCACATATATTTGTCATGCCCTAATTTCACCTGGGCCCACGTGTAATTATATAGGCCAATAATTGCAGTCATCAATTTCTCTGGCATGCCCCAAGTTTCCAATTTCCTCCATGTAGGAGGCTGGACTGGCTTGTAGTGAGTACCAAGGGGTACTTACACCTTGCACCAGGCCCAGGTATCCCTTATTAGTGTATAGGGTGTCTAGCAGCTTAGGCTGATAGATAATGGTAGCTTAGCAGAGCAGCTTAGGCTGAACTAGGAGAAGAGTGAAGCTCCTACAGTACCACTAGTGTCATATGCACAATCTCATAAGAAAACACAATACACAGATATACTAAAAATAAAGGTATAGCAAATATACACAAGATATATGTACACAATACCAAAAATATGCAGTATAGTATTAGAAAACAGTGCAAACAATGTATAGTTACAATAGGATGGAATGGGGACACATAGGGATAGGGGCAACACAAACCATATACTCCAAAAGTGGAATGCGAACCACGAATGGACCCCAAACCTATGTGACCTTGTAGAGGGTCGCTGGGACTGTAAGAAAACAGTGAGGGTTAGAAAAATAGCCCACCCAAGACCATGAAAAGTGAGTGCAAAGTGCACTAAAGTTCCCCAAAGAGCACAGAAGTCGTGATAGGGGAATTCTGCAGGAAAGACACAAACCAGCAATGCAACAACGATGGATTTCCAAATGAGGGTACCTGTGGAACAAGGGGACCAAGTCCAAAAGTCACAAGCAAGTCGGAGATGGGCAGATGCCCAGGAAATGCCCTCTGTGGGTGCAAAGAAGCTGCTACTGGACAGTAGAAGCTGAGGATTCTGCAAGAACGACAAGGGCTAGAAACTTCCCCTTTGGAGGATGGATGTCCCACGCCGTGGAGAGTCGTGCAGAAGTATTTTTAGGAAGAAAGACCGCAAACAAGCCTTGCTAGCTGCAAGTTGTGCAGTTAGGGTTTTTGGATGCTGCTGTGGCCCAGGAGGGACCAGGATGTCGCCAATTGCGTCAAGAGACAGAGGGGGTGCCCAGCAGGACGAGGAGCCCTCTCAGAAGCAGGCAGCACTAACAGAAGTGCCAGAACAGGCACTACAAAGAGGAGTGAAACAGTGCTCACCCGAAGTTGCACAAAGGAGTCCCATGCTGCCGGAAGACAACTCAGGAGGTCGTGCAATGCAGGTTAGAGTGCCGTGGACCCAGGCATGGCAGTGCACAAAGGATTTCCGCCGGAAGTGCACAGAGGCCGGAGTAGCTGCAAAAGTCGCGGTTCCCAGCAATGCAGTCTGGCGTGGGGAGGCAAGGACTTACCTCCACCAAACTTGGACTGAAGAGTCACTGGACTGTGGGAGTCACTTGGACAGAGTTGCTGGATTCAAGGGACCTCGCTCGTCATGCTGAGAGGAGACCCAGGGGACCGGTGATGCAGTTCTTTGGTGCCTGCGGTAGCAAGGGGAAGATTCCGTCGACCCACGGGAGATTTCTTCAGAGCTTCTAGTGCAGAGAGGAGGCAGACTACCCCCACAGCATGCACCACCAGGAAAACAGTCGAGAAGGCGGCAGGATCAGCGTTACAGAGTTGCAGTAGTCGTCTTCTTTGTTGCAGTTTTGCAGGCTTCCAGCGCGGTCAGCAGTCGATTCCTTGGCAGAAGGTGAAGAGAGAGATGCAGAGGAACTCTGATGAGCTCTTGCATTCGTTATCTAAGGAATTCCCCAAAGCAGAGACCCTAAATAGCCAGAAAAGAGGGTTTGGCTACCTAGGAGAGAGGATAGGTTAGCAACACCTGAAGGAGCCTATCAGAAGGAGTCTATGATGTCACCTGCTGGCACTGGCCACTAAGAGCAGTCCAGTGTGCCAGCAGCACCTCTGTTTCCAAGATGGCAGAGGTCTGGAGCACACTGGAGGAGCTCTGGGCACCTCCCAGGGGAGGTGCAGGGGAGTGGTCACTCCCCTTCCCTTTGTCCAGTTTCCCGCCAGAGCAAGGCTGAGGGGTCCCTGAACCGGTGTAGACTGGCTTATGCAGAAATGGGCACCATGTGTGCCCATGAAAGCATTTCCAGAGGCTGGGGGAGGCTACTCCTCCCCTGCCTTCACACCATTTTCCAAAGGGAGAGGGTGTAACACCCTCTCTCTGAGGAAGTCCTTTGTTCTGCCTTCCTGGGCCAAGCCTGGCTGGACCCCAGGAGGGCAGAAACCTGTCTGAGGGGTTGGCAGCAGCAGCAGCTGCAGCTGCAGTGAAACCCCTTAAAAGGCAGTTTGGCAGTACCCGGGTCTGTGCTACAGATCCGTGGGATCATGGGATTGTGCCAACAATGCCAGGATGGCATAGAGGTGGCAATTCCATGATCTTAGACATGTTACATGGCCATATTCGGAGTTACCATTGTGAAGCTAAACATAGGTAGTGACCTATATGTAGTGCACGCTTGTAATGGTGTCCCCGCACTCACAAAGTCCGGGGAATTGGCCCTGAACAATGTGGGGGCACCTTGGCTAGTGCCAGGGTGCCCACACACTAAGTAACTTAGCACCCAACCTTTACCAGGTAAAGGTTAGACATATAGGTGACTTATAAGTTACTTAAGTGCAGTGTAAAATGGCTGTGAAATAACGTGGACGTTATTTCACTCAGGCTGCAGTGGCAGGCCTGTGTAAGAATTGTCAGAGCTCCCTATGGGTGGCAAAAGAAATGCTGCAGCCCATAGGGATCTCCTGGAACCCCAATACCCTGGGTACCTCAGTACCATATACTAGGGAATTATAAGGGTGTTCCAGTATGCAATTATAAATTGGTCAAATTGGTCACTAGCCTGTTAGTGACAATTTGAAAGAAATGAGAGAGCATAACCACTGAGGTTCTGATTAGCAGAGCCTCAGTGAGACAGTTAGTCATAACACAGGTAACACATACAGGGCACTCTTATGAGCACTGGGGCCCTGGCTGGCAGGGTCCCAGTGACACATACAACTAAAACAACATATATACAGTGAAATATGGGGGTAAATGCCAGGCAAGATGGTACTTTCCTACACTCCATAAACAACCCCACAGCAGTTAATCAAAAGCAGATTTAAGATCAACAAAACAGAGAAACAACCTTACTTTTTTCCTTCTAGCTTTTTCCGCCAGTATGCCCAATGTTACCAAGTTGATTATTGTTGCCATGCCAGCTCTAAAACCTGTTTGGGTTTTTGGAATTCAACATTTCTTTTTCACCCATGCTCAGAGCTCCTCTAAAATACAAGATGCGGACATTTTTGCTTCCACATCAATTATGGCTATAATTGGTTGGGTTGGTATGACTCCTGTTTATGTATATTGGATGGAAGATACTCCCCTTCCAAGACGTTGGAACACGGTCCCTAGTGCAAATATAATTAAAGAGCAGGACTAAGTACTCTGCCCATAAAGCTGCATGGTGTTTAAACAAGGCATTGGGCAAGCCATTTGGCCCTGGCGTGCCATCTGATTTTAATTTATTTATTATTCTCTCTAACTTTTTTACATCAGTCAAGGTCTCTAAGGTTGCTAATTCTTGTTTATTTAGAATTTGCTAAGTGTGTTGATTTTCAAAATCAGTAATAAACCCTCTATTACTAAAGGAAGAATGTCTATCTCTCGCCTCTATCTGATTTATATCTGTTAATTGACCTGAAACTGTGAGTTCGTACACATTTGAGTTACCCTGAATCTGTGAATGACCTGCTTCTTCAGTGAACCCTCCATTATCGTGCGAGGTGAACATGTCACTTATGTGTGCCATCCAAGTCTCCGCGGCAATCCATGTGTTATGATGGCATCTTTGACCCCTCATGATGCCAACATGCCCCTAAATCTTGTGCTGTTGGGCTATCTACTGGACCAAAGTAACTTTGCTCACAGCTCGTCATTATACAGTATTTGTTTTTTGCCTGGCTGCAATCCTTTTTATATTTTTTCCTTAAATAAATCAGATGTTTTATGTCTATTGTTTGCCCTTCTTTACCTCTTTAGTCAGCCTTCTTGTCTCCCCAGCTATTTTCTGTTTTCTCTCACATAGTTCCTTATTAAACCAGGGTTCACTTCCTTTCTTTACGTTATTGCGTATTTCTCTTATATTCCCGCTTTGTTCCTGGTTTGCTGGGAAATTTACTTGTAGTATCTAATTAAGTCCAGCCATAATCGAAGATGCTGTTCCTCATTGTTTCCCGCATGTAGAAGTACATACTTGTAGACCATGTCCATTATTTGAACGACATTACTGACACGCCATCTTAATCTGTTAAAATTATCTGTTACTGGCCTGACGATCAGGTCAGCTGATTCACTAGTTCTTGCCAACTTTAACTTAATACTTAGTACTTGGAGAAAATGGTCGCTTTCGAGTTGCGGGTAGATTTTAAAAATAGTCACCAATGAAAGAGCGCCATTACTTATAAGCGTATAGTCTATCGTTGAACTGTGTTTTCCAATAAAATATGTTATTGCTGCTGGATAATTTTCACGTGTCTTGCCATTCAGGATTGTGAGATCCTGGGCTCCTAATTGTTCCAAAAATGTATTGGTTTCCAATTTTCCTGGAGTCTTCCTGTTCTTCTTATTATTCTCAATTAATTCAGTATGGAAGTCCACCGCAAAGTAGGGTTAAAGCTGGTGGAAATCAATTTTGCAGAAGCTTTATTAGATTCAATAATATCGCAATCCTTTCTTGTTTTTTTGCTTTCTCAGGATGGATATATATGTTTAATAATAACAGGCCAACTTCTACTTTATTTTCCATTCTGTGTTGTAATCTGGTGACTTGGATCCAGTTTACATCTGAGTCAGTCATCTCCAAGCCCCCCCCTTGGGAGTTCATAATGTGAGGACCGTTCTTCTGGAATGTGCAGCTCCTGATAACCTACTATAGGTATTGCAGTTATGGAACATGTTTCTTGTAATAGAATTAAATCAAAATGGCCAAGGAACGATATTGTCTCATTATCTTTTGCCACTTCTTGAAAGCCGTGCATATTCCATGAGCAAACGTTAACCTGTACTTTTTTTCTTGTTGGCCCTGATGTAACTGCCTCTCTCCAATCCAAACCAATCTGCCCCACTCTAATCCAAAACAATATGCCCCACTCCAATCTGCCCCACTCCAATCCAAATAAATCTGTATCACTCCAATCTGCTCAATCCAAAACAATCTGCCACACTCCAATCCACAACAATCTGCCCCACCCCAATTGAAAACAATCTGCCCCACTCCAATCTGCCTCACTCCAATCTGCTCCACTTTAATCCAAAACAATCTGCTCCACTCCATTCTGTCCTACTCCAGTCCAAAACAATCTGTCCCACTCCAACATGCCCCTCTCCAATCTGCCCCACTCCAATCCAAAACAATCTGCCCCACTCCAATCCAAAACAATACGGCCCACTCTAATCCATCTCATCTCACTCCATCCCAATCCACCCCACTCCAATCCACCCTAATTCAATCTGCCCCACTTCAGTCTGTCACACTCCAATCCTAAACAATCTGCCCCACTCTAGGCTGCCCCACTCTAATCCAAAACAATCTGTCCCACTCCAAATTGCCCCAAAACAATTTGCCTGTTTCCAATCCATTTCAGTCTGCTCCAGTACAATCTGCCCCACTTTAATCCAAACCAATCTGCCCCACTCCAACCTGCCCCACTCCAATCCAAAACAACACACTCTAATCTAAGACAATCTGTCACTCTCCAATTCCCCCACTCCAATCGAATCTATCCTACTCCATCCCAATTCATCCCACTACAATTCAGCCCACTACAATCCAACTCACCCCACACCAATCCAATCTACCCTAATCCAGCCCAGTCCAATCCATCACACTATAATCCAATACACCTCACCCCAATCCAATCCACTACAACCCAATCCAGCCCAGTCCAATCCAGATTGATCCACCCCACTTCAGTCCTACCTACTCACTCCATTCCATCTCACCCCACTCCATTCCAACCCACCCTATTCCAATACAACCCACACCACTCCAGACCAATCTAACCAGTCTACCCACTCTAATCCAACCCACTCCAAGTCCACTGCTACCCAATTCATCTCACTCCAATCCATTTCACCTACACCACCCCTAATCCATCCCACTCAAATACAGTCCGCTTTTATCCACCCCACTCCAGTTCAATATAGTCCACATTAATACACCCTACTTTAGTCCAATCCACCCCACTCGAAACCACCTTAATTTACCCCAATTCAGTCCACCCCTCTACAATTAATCCACCAAAACCCAATCCAATCCACCCCACTCCAATCTAATCCATTCCACTCCACTCCAATCCAATCCACCCCTATCCCATCCCATCCACCCCAGTCCACTCCAATCCACTCCAATCCGCCATACTCAATCTAAACCACCTACCCTAATCCACTCCACTCAATCCAATCCACCTCACTCTAACCAATCCACCTCACTCAATTCAATCCACCTCACTTCTATCCACCCACCACAATCTGATCCACCCCACCACACTCCAGTCCACCTGACTTCAGTCTACCCCACTCTAATCCAATTCACTCCTCCCCAATGCAATCCACCCCAACCCACTCATTTTCAATCAATTCCACCCTACTCCAATCCACCCCACTGTACTCCATAGCACCCCACTTTACCCCATCCAATCCACCCCATGTCGTTCCAGTTCAGTCCACCTGCTCAACGCCAATCCAATCCACCCCAATTCAGTACACTCCACACCAATTCAATCCACCCCACTACAATCCACCCAATGCAAACCATCCCAGCCCTGTTCATTCCACCCCACTCCAATCAGTCTACCCTTTGCCTCTCCCATCCTCCCCACCTCAATGCAATCCACACCCTTCAATTCACCCCACAACAATTCACCCTGCTCCAATCCACCCTAATGGAATCCACCCAAATCCAGTTCACCCCAGTTCGCCCAACTCCAATCCACTAAACCCCACCCCACACCAATCAAATGCACCCCAATATGGCCCAGTCCAATCTACCACACTCCAGTCCAATACACCTCACCCCAATCCAATCCACTCCACTCCAATCTACCCCACTCCAATCCAACCCACCCAACCAATCCATCTTAACCCACCCCACCCCACTCCAAACCAACCCACCCCACCTCAATACAACCCACACCACTCCATTCCAATCCATCCTCTCCAATCCACTCCACTCCAATCAATCCCACTCCAAGTCTACTGCTACCCAATCCATCTCACTCCAATCCACCCACACCACCCCAATCCATCCCACTCCAATACAATCCACTTTTGTCCACCCCACTCCAGTCCAATCGAGTCCACATTAATCCACCCTACTCCAGTCCATTCCAACTCACTCTAAACCACCCTAATCTACCCCAATCCAATCCTGTCCATCCCTCTCTAATTCATCCACCACACTCCAATCAAATTCACCCCTCCAATCCAACCTACTCGAATCCAATCCACCCTATCCATTCCAGTCCAATACAGCCTAGTTCACTCCATACCTCAATCCACCCCCACTCCAATCCAATTCACCCCACCCCACCCCAATGAAATCCACAACACTCAATCAAATCTCATCCATCATACTCAATCCAATCCACCCCACTCACTCAATCCACCCCACTCACTCCAATCCACCTCAGTCAATCCACCTCACTTCAATCCACTCCACCATAATCCAATCCACCTCCCCCACCCCAGTACACTCCACTTTAATCCAAATCACCTCACCTCACCTCACCCCAATCCAATCCACCCCACCCAACTCCACACCACTCCATTTCAATCCACTCCACCCTACTCCAATCAACCCATCTCTACTCCAAAGTCCCCACTACATCTGAATCCAATATGCCCCACCAATCTTAGTTTAATCCACCCACTCCAATTTACTCCAATCCACCCCAATCCAGTCCACCTCACCCCAATCCAATCCATCCAATCCCTGTTCTTTCCACCCAAATCCAATCCATCCATCTATCCCCACTCCAATCAATCCCACCTCAATGCTATGCACCCCACTCCAATCAACCCCACTCCAATTCACACCGCTCCAATCTACCCCAATACAATCCACCCAAATCAATTCAATCCCAATCCAATCCACCCCACCCCACTGCAGTCTAATCCATCCCACTGCAACTCACCAAACCCCAATCTAATCTACCCCACCCCACCCTATTACAATCCACCCTACTCCAATCCACCCCACTCACTCCAATTCGCCACACTCCATTTCAATCCACCCCACTCCAGCCCAATCCAAATCACCCCACCCCATGTCATTTCACCCCATTTCAATCCACCCCAATCCAATCCAAGTGAATCCAATCCACCCACTCTAATCCAATCCACCCCACGCCGGTCCAATCCAACCCACTTCAATCTATTAAATCTAATCCACCCTACCCCACTCCACCCAATCCACCCCACCCCATTCCAGTCCAATCTAATCTACCTGATTCCACCCCACTCCAATCCAATTCACTCCAAACCAGTCCACCCCACCCCAGCCCTATCACTCCAATCCAAACCACCCACCCCAGACCAATCTAATCCACCCCACTTGAATCCACCCCACTCTACCCCATCCAATTCACCCCACCCCACTTTACTCCAATCCACCCACTACCTCAACCCACTGCACCCTTTTCCACCCCACTCCACTATACGACACTATCTGCCACTGAACCACTGAATTCTACTCACCTCTACACAACTGTACGGCATTCTACTCACCCACACCACTCTGACACTCCATGCCAATAACTTTTAGCCATGCTGGACAACAGTCAAACTGGTGCACAACATGGCAAAACACATTGACAAAGACAATAGCTCTTATATTGGCAGGACTTATTGGTGTTGCCAAGGCTAGTTTTTTATAAAGTTTGGGAAGGATGTAGAGTCCTGCTTTACTCTTACTGGTGTTTGTACCCAGCCACTCCCTTAAGGGCTGGATTTCCACACTCACCCCACACCCATCCAACACAAATGTCACGATTGGCGTGGTGCTTGCAAATACAAGGGACAGGGCGCAGGTTCCCTTGGCGAATTTTATGTACCCCCAACCATGTGTCTGGATACCTCATTTACTTAGCATGTGGGCCCAGAGTCCAAACATTACAGGTCATCCGCGACATTTTGTGTTGGTTATGTCACGCAGAGATTTCTATGGTTTGACCTTTTGTGGGTGGACATGGGTGCCTTTTAAAACATGGCCAGTGTAACGCGTTTGATTATGCTAGTAACAATGAATATTTGAAAAAAAACTGAACGTGTTCGCAAATATTATAAACATTTTTCAGTTTCCAGGACAGACTTGACTACGTTTTCTTGATTATAATTAGTGCTTTATATGGTAATATAAAGGTGCACGCACTCACTTTCTACCGTACCTGTTTGCTTCTTAGAAGTGCCAGTACTCTCCAATTAAATATATTGCAACAGTGCTGAATCGTGCAGATAGAAGGTGCACTCCCTTTCTAATTAAGGACGTGCATGTACTGAGTAATGGACAGTACCTGCCCATTTAAAGCACTGATTATAGTATATCTGTTGGTGAACAGTTCGATCGCCCCTCTCGTGTTCTGTGCTTGAAAACTCCACACCAGAAAATGACCGAGGTTGAACTCCATCGTCCCATGATATGGATTCCGGCACAATTTATATTTCAAGTATTGATCAATGGTGCCACCTTGTGGATATACGTCAGACTGCGTAAAGTCTGGAATTTACACCGTTATAAATAACTAAAGTTACTCGAACGTGTATGACAACCACTTTGATAAACCTAGAAAAAGCTGGTATGTTTTCGTTTCTCTCATTTATGACACTGAAGTCCCTTATGTGCGACACTTTCAGTGACACTTGATTACAAATACAACAAACATTTAAATAAACTTATTTACAGAAATTACCTCTTTGTAGGTCGAACCTTGGAAAAAGCTTTGGCTCTCTCGCCAGAGGATTTTTTAAATATTTATAATATACATACGTATAGGGCTCTATATATCTGCGGCCTTCATTCAATGGTCGGTTAAGATGCAATTCACATTTTGCTTAAACCCACCACAGCACACAGTAGGGGGTAATGCGCAAGTCCCCTTTCAGCCACTGGCTCCCCCTTTTGTGAGTAACGGCATTATTCTGCCCCACAATGTGCACGTTTGCCATAAAATGAGTGCCCCTCGTGTCAGGGCTGGTATTTTTTTTTAAATGTTCATTTTTATGAACGTTTGTTTTCCACCTTTCAGTGTAAGGCAACCAAACGAGCTTTTAAACATAGGAATCCGGAAGCTAGAACTTCCATTACCAACGAACAATAACACAGAGGTCAGCTGCCTCCTTAAATACTAAAATGTCGTGGCCATATTGTAATGCTTTACTCTTGCACTAAGTTAAATGAAAATCAAGATCAATTACCGCTACAGTGTGTAGGTGTACATGTAATTTTATGACAAGACCGGAGGCTCCTATTATGCCTTCTTTTCTTGTTTATTTTAAAATAGAAGCAGTCAAGACAAAAAACTACAAATCCCAAGAGGCAAACGGTAGTAGCCAATGAGAAGAAATGTGTGGTTCCAAGAAATGCACCAATCAGGAAAAAGATGTCCCCTTAATACTTATAAGTATATATTTTTCACGATATTCTTAAAATGATGTTAATTATGGTGTTTTCTAACTGTATATGCAGTGGTGTATATGCGCCTGCTTATCGCGTGGTATTTTCTCATTAGCCCGCTTGTAGCCACACATTTTTTTCGCTCCTGCCTCGCGCGCGTCTGCCGTTTGGAATCTTCGGCATTCCCCTCAGCTTTCGGTTGCCATTTTCGACGACGGTTAAAGGGAAATGTCAAATTCTTACCTCTGCGCTTTCAACAACTTTTGGACCTTGAGCTTTGAATTTCCGACCACTGGCATTGCGGTCCTCCTTAAGGTTGATCTTGCTTTTCTTTGCCATCTCTCCTTGACGGCCACTCCCTTTTCTCTGCCCATAGGTGGAGCTTAGCCATTTTTTCCTTCGCTTGTGAGGCTCTTAAGCCTTTCCTCACCAGTACTTTCAAAGTTTACAGTTTTACCCAACAATTAACATGGAGATGGACAGTTCTCCTATTTCCCATGCTCTGAATGAGGAGGAGGAGGCTATTAAAGAACATTTGAATGGTTTTATTCAACTATCTGTAGAGCAGGCAGCCTCTGCCTCATTGGATAAACTGTCAAAAAATTTAGAAAATTCTGTTATTAATTTGGTTTCAAAGACAATTTTGGCCCAGTCTGCAGGCATCCTTATTCTTCAAAAGTTCCCAAAGTGGCGCTATTGGTTTGTGAGGGTTCCTCACAAAAGGCAGAGGGCGTGGTTCCTCAAAGGCCTCCCTTACAAGAGGGGATAACCAAAAATAAATTGTCTACAAAATGTGCCTCTAAGTCCAAGCACTTATCTCCCCCCATTATTATATCTAACATCCTTGATACTGATAAGAATTTGCAAGATGCTGACTATGATGTGGATAAATTGGACAATGATGATGGGGATTTGCCCCCCCCCCCACAAGAAAGCCAAATGTGGCTCAAGAACTCTCCAAACCATGTGAAATTACTGACACAGAAGGGGTTGCTATGTTCGACTGTGGGGGGGGAATTAAGGCAGAAGGTCTCCTGTTTGGGGACCCATTCATAAAGAAGCTTAGTAAATATGTGGCAACGTTCGCTTCACTGAACAAAGCTCGCCAATCGCTTAAGAAGATGTTTTCCAGTCGGGTTTTTGCCAGGGACGGCAGAGGCAGGAACCGCTTTGCTGGACGTGCATACAATAACCAAGGTTCCCGTGGTGCCTACAACAACTCTTACCAGGAGTACAGGCCACAGTTCTATCTGCAGGGAAGCCGTGGGTTCCGTAATAAGGCAACAGAGGTTCCAGATATACCTCCCAGCCCAGTAAGTCCCTCTTCTGGCCTTCCTGTTGAAGGAGGTCGGCTTTTACTATTTTTTCCAAAATGATAGTCGATAACAGTGGATCCATGGGTTTTAACACTGCTCAAGGATATACTATTGAGCTTTACCCAGAGCCTTTTCAGTTAATACTTCCTCATCCTCCCCAGTTTTCTACAGGAATAACAAATGTAATTTCTTCAGAGATTCAAACTCTTCTTCAAAAATAGGCAATCGGCCCTTTTCCACTAAATTTTTCAGACTTCATCAGTTCAGTCTTTCTAATTCAAAAGAAGAACAAAAAGATGCACCCTGTTATCAGCTTGAAACAGTTCAACCACTTTGTCGTTTATCGACATTTCAAAATGGAAACCATCTTGCATCTCTGGGATTCTTTGCTTCAGGGCGACTGGACGGTTCGCTTAGATCTTCAGGTTGTGTATCTCACCGCCCCCATGCATCCGGATTCCAGGAAGTACTTACAATTCCAATGACTAAACCAGTCTTATCATTTTTTCTTCCTGCCTTTCAGCTTCTCTACCGCTCCATGGTGTTTCACAAAGCTCATGAAGCCGGTAGTAGCTTTTCTCAGAGCTCAAGGAATCAGGTTGATCGTTTACTTGGACAATATCCTTCTTATGAACCAAAATCTTATGTCTCTTCTATCTCACGTCCAACTAACTTGTACTCATCTGACAGATCTCGGTTTCATTATCAACAATGAAAAATCTTCTCTAGTTCCAATTCAACAGATAGAGAATTTAGGATTTCTAGTGGATTCCATCTCGGCCACTCTACTTCTTCCTGAGTGAAAATACAGTCCATAAAATCAGAAACTCTACAAACTTTACGCAGTTCTCTTATTTCCATCACATCCTTAGCAAGGATAGTAGGCCCTTTGTCTTCACCAATTCAAGCCATTTTTCCAAGCCCGTTGCATTATCGGGCCTTTCAAAGACTGAAGATACGTCATCTTCAAAAAGGTCTCGCTTACTCAGACTCTATCGCCCTAGATCAAGAATCTTGAGTAGAATTATAGTGGTGAATAGACCATTTAGAAGCCTGGAATGGCAGAACCATCTTTGCATCAGCCCCAGATCTTGTATTAGAATCACATGCAAGCTGGTCAGGCTGGGGGGCCCGGTCTGGCCCAATCTCGACTGGAGGTACATAGGTCCTCATTACATCCCTGGCGGTCGGTGTAAAAGCAGCGGTAAGACCGCCAACAGGCCGGCAGTAAAAAAAAGGGAATCACGACCATGGCGGAAACCGCTAACATAGACAGCCACTTTAACTCTCCGACCGCCACGGCGGTACAAACAAACAGCATGGCAGTCACCGCCAACAGACAGGCGGAAGACAATGTACCGACCACACTATTAAGAGAGGCCAATCCGCCACCTTTTCCGGGGCGGATTCAACGCAAACAAAAACACGGCGGAAACAGGACTTGGAAGGGGAAACACTCACCTCTACACAACAAACGAGGAACCAACACGCCATGGAGCCAGAACTCCAAATCCTCCCTGTGATAGTTTTCTTGCTCCTCTACCAGGAGCACGAACGACGCGGCGACGACCACGGTGAGTACTGCACCTACAACACAGGGGAGGGAAAAGAGAGTGACACACACATGCAACACGCAACACGCAACACCCCCACCCCCACCCTCACCCACAACAACACACACACCAATACATGCTGCAAAAATAGATTTACACCCCCATAAACCCCCCTGGAAAAACGCAATGACAAAAGGAAATGATTGTAACGATTGTAATCAATAAAAATCCATTAGTCAAAACTTTAAATACAATATAAACAATTATGTACACCAACTATACAAGTCCGGATAATGCACCATTCAAAGTCCGTGGACCACTGGGCCCAAAATGCATGGGCGAGGCACACACTCGATACCAGACTGCAAATGGAGAGAACACTGCTGGGGCATCAGATCGAAATGAAACAGGCACCTCAGAGGGAACCTCAGCTGGATGAGTGCATGACGCCAGCTCCACGAGGGGGCTCCATGCCCATTGATGCTTTATCCTGGGGAGTGCAAAGCCACAGTCTCTCAAGTCTTTTCAGTGGGTGGGTTGCCCACTGCTTTATCCTGGGGAGTGCAAAGCCACAGTCTCTCAAGTCTCTCCAGTGGGTGGTTTGCCCACTGCTTTATCCTGGGGAGTGCAAAGCCACAGTCTCTCAAGTCTTTTCAGTGGGTGGGTTGCCCACTGTTTTATCCTGGGGAGTGCAAAGCCACAGTCTCTCAAGTCTTTTCAGTGGGTGGGTTGCCCACTGCTTTATCCTGGGAAGTGCAAAGCCACAGTCTCTCAAGTCTTTTCAGTGGGTGGTTTGCCCACTGCTTTATCCTGGGGAGTGCAAAGCCACAGTCTCTCAAGTGGATGCCTTTCTCCACTGGTTCTGGAGGGGGCTTTGTGCCCAGAGTGCTTCATTCTGCCAAGGACTGAGGTAGTGGATGCATTTCTGGAGGGGGCTTTGTGCCCAGAGTGCTTCAACCTGCCAAGGACTGAGGTAGTGGATGTGATACTCCACTGGTTCTGGAGGGGGCTTTGTGCCCGGAGTGCTTCATCCTGCCAAGGACTGAGGTAGTGGATGTGATACTCCACTGGTTCTGGAGGGGGCTTTGTGCCCAGAGTGCTTCATCCTGCCAAGGACTGAGGTAGTGGATGCCTTTCTCCACTGGTTCTGGAGGGGGCTTTGTGCCCAGAGTGCTTCATCCTGCCAAGGACTGAGGTAGTGGATGCCTTTCTCTACTGGTTCTGGAGGGGGCTTTGTGCCCAGAGTGCTTCATGCTGCCAAGGACTGAGGTAGTGGATGCCTTTCTCCACTGGTTCTGGAGGGGGCTTTGTGCCCAGAGTGCTTCATCCTGCAAGGACAGAGGTAGTGGATGTGATACTCCACTGGTTCTGGAGGGGGCTTTGTGCCCAGAGTCCTTCAATCTGCCAAGGACTGAGATAGTGGATGTGATACTCCACTGGTTCTGGAGGGGGCTTTGTGCCCAGAGTGCTTCATCCTGCCAAGGACGGAGGTAGTGTATGCCTTTCTCCACTTGTTCTGTAGGGGGCTTTGTGCCCAGAGTGCTTCAACCTGCCAAGGACTGAGGTAGTGGATGTGATACTCCACTGGTTCTGGAGGGGGCTTTGTGCCCAGAGTGCTTCAACCTGCCAAGGACTGAGGTAGTGGATGTGACACTCCACTGACGGTGGTGCAAAATGCAAGCTGGCCAGGCTCCTGGAACTGACCACCAGCCTTGTACGACTGACCACTGGCGGTGCTGGTGGCAGTGTCAGTAGCGGCGGTGCTGGCAGCGGTGTCAGTAGAGGCGGTGTTTGCGGCGGACTCTGTGGCATCGGTGCTGGCGGCGGGCTCTGTGGCATCGGTGCATGCGGCGGGCTCTGTGGCATCGGTGCTGGCGGCGGGCTCTGTGGAAACGGTGCTGGCGGCGGTCTTTGTGGCGGCGGTGCTGGTGGCGGGCTCAGTGACTGCGGTGCTGATGGCAGCTTCACTGACTGCGGTGCTGGTGGCGTGCTCACTGACTGAAGTGCTGGCGGCGGTGTCAGTAGTGGCGGCGCTGGTGGCGGGCTCACTGACTGCGGTGCTGGTGAAGAGCTCAGTGTCTGCGGTGCTGGTGAAGGGCTCAGTGTCTGCGGTGCTGGTGAAGGGCTCAGTGTCTGCGGTGCTGGCTGCGGTGTCTGTGGTGGCGGTGCAGGTGGGGGTGCAGGTGGCAGTCTTGTCCGCCGTGCAGATTGGCGTCGACGTGGACCTGCCTTTGATTTTTTGGCCCTTCCCCACCTTGGATGGTGGCGCAGCTGTCTTCCCACTTTCCACTTTTGTTTTGCCTGAGCACTTGGTGGCAGGTGTTTTCGCCTTCTCCCTCCAGGATGTGGGCAACTTTTTCTGTTTTGGAGGTGGGGGAATGTCCTTGCCCTCGCTCCTTGGGACACTGGCAGCCCTGTTGCTTGGCGCACTCCAAAATCCCACTATTGCTGGCACCACTGTGCCCGGTGATGTGGTGGCTGAGGTGCTGGGTTCGGACCTGGAAAGGCGGGCCCTAGGGGACGGACGGGGGGGAGGTGTAGGGAAGAGGTCAACATTTTATAGGAAAAGCTTTTTAGACACACTGGGATGGGTAGATGGAGGGGGTTTGGGAGTGGAGGAAGAGGTAGTGGATGTAGGAGGTGTACGTTTGCTGACTTTGGGTGAAGGTGCATGGGCTGGAGGCTGTTGTGAGGTGGATGGCTGTTGGGTGGGTGTGTGACTGCGTTTGTGTACTTTGGGAGGAGGGCTCACAGACACACTGGGAGAGGACACAGGGGATGTGTGAATGGTAGAGGGGGTGGTGAGTGCATGTGAGCGGTGTGTGGTGATGGGCATGCTGGTGATGGAGGTAGTGGCTGAAGATGTAGTGCATGCAGGTGTGAGTGGAGACGAGACAGGGAGGAAGGAGGGAGACGTGGAGGAGGGGGACACAGTGGATGCAGTGGATGTTGGTATGTCTGAATGGGTATGGTGCTTGTGTGAGTGCCTGTGGGATGTGTGGTGCTTATGTTTGCCTGGGCCACCCTTGTGTGTTGAGGTGTGTGCATGCTGGTCTGATTGTGTGCTTGGGATAGGCTGAGGTACAGGGGATTGGGTCTGGGTGGAGGAGGTTGGAGGGGGGAGGCTGGACACAGGGACAATGGCTGCCATCAGTGCTGAGGCCAGAGCCTGAAATGCTCGCTGTTGGGCTGCCTGGCCAGAATGAATGCCCTCCAGGTATGCATTTGTTTGTTGCAACTGCCTCTCTACACCCTGGATGGCATTCAGAATGGTAGACTGCCCAACAGTGAGGGATCTCAGGAGGTCAATAGCCTCCTCACTCAGGGCAGCAGGGCTGACTGGGGCAGGGCCTGAGGTGCCTGGGGCGAAGGAGATGCCCACCCTCCTGGGTGAGCGGCCATGGGACACACGCTGAGGGGCTGCTGGGAGGGTGGTGCTGGTAGGGGGGGTGGCGGCTGTACCTGTTGATGCGGTGGGCACGGAGGGGCCCGCCACCGCAAGGGAGCTCCCATCAGAGGAGGAGTCTGTGTCGCTGGTCTCTGCTCCTATCCCCGCCGTGGAGCTCCCCTCGCCCTCCGTCCCACTGGTGACTTCTTACAGCGTTGTCTCGCCCTCCAGGGCCATGTGGGATGCAGCTCTCTCCTGCTCCGGTGGCACTGCTCCTCCACCTGATGATGCTAATGCACACAAGAACAGGGAGACCACAAAAAGTGGGGGGGGGAGAAAGAAGAAAGACATGTTCAGTGTAGGCAATACCGCTACCGTTGGCGGACACTACAGACACAGCAGCCCTCTGCACTATGCCATGCACTTCGAGTTCCCTAATTAATCACAGGGACATGGGGTACAAGGCCTATGCCCGATTACTGCACACATGGAAGTCACAGGAGCCTGACTAGGTGTAGATGGCTCTTACCACTGGTGGGGTTGGGGTGCCACATAGCCTGCTTCACAAAGGGTCCTTGCCTACAAAGCTCGCCCTGGCCCAGGGTAACCCACTGCCCACCTCCCCCACCCAGACACCTCCTAATGCGTGCAGAGTCAGATGGATGTGACGGTACTCACCCCCTTGTGGCTGCAGTGATGCCCTCAAGCGCCCATCCAACTCCGGATACGACACCGCCAGGATCCGGAACATCAGGGGGGTCATGGTGCGATGGGCACCCCTCCAACGTTGGGAGGCCATCCCCAGCTGGGCCTCCACCGTCTTCTTGCTCCAACGGCGAATGTCCTCCCATCTTTTCCGGCAGTGGGTGCTCTGTCTGTGGTGGACCACCAGGGTCCGGACGTCCTTTGTGATGGCACGCCAGATATCCTTCTTTTGGTGGGTGCTGACCTAGAGGAATAGTACAGGGGAAAAGGATGATCTTTAACCGTCCGGACCATCACAGTCATTGGTCCACGTTCCCACCCTTTCCCTGACGCACATACACTCACCGTCCGCTCATGCAGGCCTCAGTCCCCCCCCCCTGTATCTTTTATCCACACCACTCCAAACAGGCATTGCCCATACAGCATGCTCACAGTGTACTCACCTGTTTGTCTGGAGGACCGTAGAGTAGCGTGTACTGGGGGAGGACCCCATCCACTAACTTCTCCAACTCCTCCGAAGTGAAGGCAGGGGCCCTTTCCCCAGACACATGAGCCATTGTCGCTTCCAGACACAGGTCACAGCAGCACTTGCAGTGTAGGTCCTCTCCTGCCGAAGGTCAGGTATCAAGTGAGTGAACAGAGAGAAAATGGCTGTCACGTCCGCGGCGGTGCGTACCGTCACCGCAGGCGTACATCGTCATTGGCTCCTGGGACCCATAGGGCCCAATGTTAACCAATTCAGGATTGCACCGCGGTCTTCGACCACCTACCGCAACGGTGTACAACGCCAGCGCAGTTACCTCATATCACCTTGTCCCACATTACAGGTCAGGCAGCCGCCATTTCAGGTGGCCACATGGCATTATTTTTAAATGTGTCACACATATCTAAGCCTTGCATACACACAGTGACAGGCACATAGCGGATTGACAAATGTGTGCAATAAATAATTTTTTTACTACCTCAGTGTTGGCTGACTCTGTGGTCGCTGTTCTCGTCCATAGGGCACGTCCACTGGGGCAGGTGAGGAGATGGCGGCATCTTCCGGTGTACAGACCGCTGGTGGACCTGTCGACACTTGAAGACAGACACATCATTGTCACCTACAGACTTGATCGTGCCACAATCCATGAACTGTGTGCCCAGTTGGAGCCAGACCTGATGTCAGCTATCCGCCATCCCACAGGAATCCCCCCTCTAGTGCAGGTCCTGTCAGTACTCCATTTCCTGGCAAGTGGGTCTTTTCAAATGACAGTGGCCATTGCATCAGGGATGTCCCAGCCTATGTTCTCAAACGTGTTGTCCAGAGTGTTGTCTGCCCTGCTGAAACACATGCGCAGCTACATCGTTTTCCCTCAGGTGGAGGATTTGCCTACAGTGAAAGGTGACTTCTATGCTTTGGGACATATCCCCAACATCATAGGCGCCATTGATGGGACACATGTGGCCTTGGTCCCCCCCCACAGGAGTGAACAGGTGTACAGAAACAGGAAGAGCTACCATTCAAAGAATGTGCAGATGGTGTGTTTGGCCGACCATTACATCTCCAATGTGAACACCAAGTTTCCTGGCTCAGTGCATGACGCTTACATTCTGAGGAATAGCAGCATCCCTTATGTGATGGGGCAACTCCAGAGGCACCGTTTGTGGCTATTAGGTGAGGACATGGACCCTATACAGTGTGAATATTTGTCTGGGTCTGGGGTTGTCCCTAAGGGTTAGTGTGTGTCTAACAGTTGTCCCTTGACATTTGCAGGTGACTCTGGCTACCCCAACCTGTCACGGCTACTGACCCCGGTGAGGAATTCCAGGAGAAGGGCAGAGGAACGGTACAATGAGGTACATGGGCGAACAAGGAGGGTTGTAGAGAGGACCTTCGGCCTCCTGAAGGCCAGGTTCAGGTGCCTCCATATGACAGGTGGTTCCCTATTCTACACACCAAAGAAGGTGTGCCAGATCATCGTGGCCTGTTGTATCCTGCACAACTTGCCTTTTCTGCAGGAGGATGGTCCTGAAGGACGTGTTGTGGCAGCTGTGGAGCCTGTGGACAGTGAAGAAGAGGAGGCAGAAGAAGAGGATATCGACAACAGAAACACCGTGGCTCATCAATTCTTCCAGTGAGACACAGGTAAGAAGACATCACTGCCTCCTACATCTGATACACTTGTTCTACCTCTCATCTGTCTTCCACTTTCACCCAGTGTATGGACCCTGATTTGCCACTTTCCCTTTCGATTTCACAGATGTGGGTCCCACTGTGTGACCTCTGCTATGTTTCCTCATGGACTAGAGCTGTGTGACATAGGTATGTTGACAATACAATGGACATTGCTATTTCCCTCAGTTATTGCAAATATACATTTGTGAAAGCACAGACTGACTCCAGATAGTTTTGTGATTTAAGGGTGTTTATTTAAGTGCTAAATAGTGGAGGGGATTGTAAAATGGTCAGGGGTGATGGTGGAGGAATGTCCATGGCAGAGTCCAGTCTATTAGTCTCACAGGTGCATTGTCCAAAGGGGCATAGGAAGTGGAGCTGGGGCAGTTTAAGGATAGACAGGGTGACAAAGTAGGACAGAAGGATGACAATCAGAGTGGTCTCATTTCTTGGCGGGGGTCTTGGCATTGTTCTCTGTCTTTGTCCTGGATCTCAGGGAACGCTTGTGGGGTGGTTCTCCATCTGCAGGGGGTGGGGTGCTGATGTCGTGGTCTTGTGACGGTGCTTCCTGTCCACTAGCGCCGGCGGAGGTGGTGGGCAGTTCATCGTCCAGGCTAGTGTCAGGGGCCCTTTGTTGTGCCACAGTGCCCCTCCTGGTGTTCACAAGTTCCTTCAGCACCCCTCCAATGGTGCCCAGGGTGGTATTGATGGATTTGAGTTCCTCCCTGAACCCCAAATACTGTTCCTCCTGCAGCCGCTGGGTCTCCTGAAACTTGGCCAGTACCGTTGCCATCGTCTCCTGGGAATGGTGGTAGGCTCTCATGATGTTGGAAAGGGCCTCGTGGAGAGTGGGTTCCCTGGGCCTGTCCTCCCCCTGTCGCACAGCAGCCCTCCCAGTTCCCCTGTGTTCCTGGGCCTCTGTCCCCTGAACCGTGTGTCCACTACCACTACCCCCAGGTCCCTGCTGTTCTTGGGGTGGTGGGTTAGCATGGGTTCCCTGTAGTGGTGGAGACACTGCTGCTTGATGTGTCCTGGGGACAGAGGTATGGGCCCGCTGGGTGGGTGCTGTGCTGGTCTTTCCAGAGGGGGGAGGCTCTGTTGTGGCTTGTGCCAGTGTGAGGGGAACCGACTGTCCCGAGGTCCCAGATGGGCCGGGCTGGTCATCTAGATCCAGTTGGACAGAGCTGCTGTCATCACTGTGGGCCTCTTCTGTGGGTGGAGTGGACATGTCTGGAACCTCCTGTCCGGTGACGTCGGTCCTGCAGGGGTGTAAAGGCATGATTATTGCATCTGTGTGTGCCATGGTGTGCAATGGGTGGGTGACCCTGTATCCCAGTGCTTGCATTCCTGTGTAGGACCTTGTGTGCTAATTGTTTAGGAGTCTGTGTGGGTATGTGTAGTGGCCATGCATTGGGGATGGGTGTCCATGCTTTGTTTTTGCATGCAGGGCTTGGTGTTGGGATGGGTGGTTTGTGATAGTGGGACATATGTAAGGAGTTGGAGTATTGGGGGTGAAGGTTGGGGTATGTGATAGCATGCAGGTAGGGTGAGGGATGTAATAGTTAAGATTTGACTTACCAGAGTCCATTCCTCCTGCTACTCCTGCGAGGCCCTCAGGATGCAGTATAGCCAAGACCTGCTCCTCCCATGTTAGTTGTGGGGGAGGAGGTGGGTGTCCGCCGCCACTCATCTGAACCGCTATGTGGTGTCTTGAGACCACGGAACGCACCTTCCCCCGTAGGTCGTTCCACCTCTTCCTGATGTTATCCCGTGTTCTTGGGTGCTGTCCCACTGCGTTGACCCTGTCCACGATTCTGCGCCATAGCTCCATCTTCCAGCTATGGTGGTGTGCTGCACCTGTGATCCGAATAGCTGTGGCTCTACCTGGATGATTTCCTCCACCATGACCCTGAGCTCCTCCTCAGAAAACCTGGGGTGTCTTTGCGGTGCCATGGGGTGGTGTGGGTGGTGTGTGAGGTGGTGTGTGTTGTGATGTGTGGGGTAATGTTTATGGGGGTGTGGTGTTTCGTGCGGGGATGTGGATGTGTGATGGTGTTGTGTGCCTCTGTATGCTGGTGTTGTCTTTGCTGTGCTGTCTCTCTGGCCTTTGTCTAAATTTTGGGTAGGAAGGGTTTGTGGGTGATGTGGGCGGGTGTTTTATATTGTATTGGGTGTGTGGGAGTGGTGTGTGTATGTGTATCAGGTGTGTGTATTTGGAATTGTCCAATGTGGTTGTGATTTGTAAATGTGTGTGTATTTTGAGCGCGGCGGTGTGTACCGCCAATCGTTTACCGCAGTTGAAGGACGGCCGCGTGGATTCGTGGGTCATGATAGTGTGGGCGTATTCCTGTTGGCGTGACGGTGGAGGCTTTGTTATCGCCAGTTTATCACTGACCTTTGGTGTGGCGGACTTGTGTGGGTGTCTAGATTTTGTCGGATTCCGAGCTGTGGGTCGTAATAGCTGTGGCGGAATTCCGCGGCGGTGTGTTGGCAGTCTTCTGCACGTCGGTAAGCGGCATTTACCGCCAATGTTGTAATGAGGACCATAATCTCTAATCAGCACCTATTGGGAGCTCCTGCAAAATCGATGGTTCAGCACAACTATGTTTACTCAGACATCTGGGTTCTACAGAGTTTTGTTTCTGGAGTTGTGAACTTTTTACAAGAACTTTATCTGTACTCATGCCAATTTGCAAATGTTGTTCTATCATCCCATTATGTGTTACTTTGTAACCCTCGCACAAGAAAAGAGGTCTGTTCACGGTCAAGATAAGTATTATGAGGACAGCTTGTTTGAAATTGGTGTGTTACTTGGAACTACACGTTTCTTCCCATTGGCTACTACCGTTTGCTTCTTGGGATTTGTAGTTTATTGTCTTGACTGCTTCTATTTAAAATAAACAAGAAGAGAACTCATAATACTTGCCTCCATGTCTTTAAATTTTTTTAGACTTTCCTTCATAAAGTACTAGGAAAATCTACATTCACTTTGATTGATTAGTGTTCATCACTGTTAACATTCTAAATAAGATTAAGCAAATACGTAAAAAATGATTATGTTCTGTGAACTTCACGTGAGGTGTCTGCACTTCAAATATATGCTCAGATCAGGAAATCCCTGTTGACATTGTCAAGATGATGTAATTTTACACTTGTGGACTTTCCCATGCTCTATCTGCACTTTAAATGTGTGTTGAGCTGATCAAAGTCTGCATTGATGCTGTGAAGATACTCCTGGTGCTGATGAAATGCCATTCAAGTGTAACACGCAGTCCAGAGAAGCTCCAGTATTTAGCCCTGCCCTGCCATACCAGTTAATTTCCACACAGCATAGAAGTATTTGAGGCAGAAAGTGCTGCATAATAGGATTAATATTTACCTTTACTTAATGCACACACGAACGTGACTTGTCTCTTGTTGCCTAATAATGGAAAGTTAAGATTTGATCTCCATGACAAGCCTGAAGAGCAGATGAAATCCATTGTATCGTACCAATTATGTTATTTTGCTGCCACATTATTTTGCCTCTTTACAGTTGCTTGATTCAACACTGGCCCAGCTTGCCGGCTTCGTAACACATTTAACTATCACTCAAACCAATGGTACTCTTTGTATCAACATCTGACATTTGAAGGAGTAGCATAGCCCTACAGGCAATTGGGCCTGTAGCCTATGGTTTCACTCAGATTTTTAAAGCAGATGCATTTACCAAAAGAGCTGCATTGCCACTCTATTCTCATTACATTGATTTATGACAAATCTTCTCAAATAATAGCTTTTTCATGGACCTTGATGCAAAAAAAACCAAGCCAAACCTGTACTACTGCTGTATGGTGCCACTAGGTGACATATTTTTTTACAATAGTTGCTTGACTATTGTTTGCTTTTCAAAACTGTCAAAATATTCATAAAAAACATTTTCTATGCAATTTTTAGACTAGCGTCCACAGAAGTGGCAGGATACGGATCCAAAAATGTTTTTCTTAATATCTGCTCAAAGCCTTCTAAAGCTGAGCATCCTTTTCCTGTACAGAAGCTACAGCCTCATCCCGCACCAGTATCACTAAGATCCTGCTCTATCCCCACCCTCACCCCCAACCAGGGCAGTTTGTTATTCAAATTGAAGCCCTTTTACCATCTATCCTACTCACCAATGCTACTTTCCGCCATGGACCGAAAACAGGGCGAGTTGCCTAGAGTTCAGTCTGTACTCGTAAACCCTATAGTAAAATGTACACTCAGGGGAGGGTCCTCTGCTGTAGACATTATACAAGTGCATGGAGCTATAACTAAAATGGCTACACAACACCCTCCCCTTGTCGGTTGAAAGTGATTCAAAGCCAAAGCAAAATTTTATTGTTAAAAAGCTCAACCTAAGATATATATAAAAACGAAGTCAATTTGGACAAGTTAAAGGGACACACAAGCATCCTACGTGTCAATTTAAAACATGAGCATGTGACTTATAACCAAATTAGAAAGACATGTCAATTTAGAAAAGTTCCAAACTAGGTACGAGTCAAGGAGAACAGGAGATCTTTCACTTCGGCAGATGTCAAAACCGGAAAGTCCTCGCCAAAAAGGATCAAGGAGCAGGTGTGTTCCATAGCCCCAGTGTCAACCAAGGCGGCATCCCGTGGAATGCCCATTAATGAGTTGTGAACAACTTCCTCCAGGAAGGGTAACTCATAATTAGCTTCACGCAGCAAAAGCAACCTCAATGCGCATGTCCGGTAATGAACCCTCAGAGAGAACATCAACAGATCAGCAGGCAAGCGCTGCTGTGAAAGGCAGACCTCCAGTGCATGTTCGAAAGGGCACCAGAGGCACCGAAACACGGGCTGCACACAATGCAAAACCAGTCTGAATGACAAAGACCAGCCACACTCCAATTGCTCCAGGAGTGTTGCTCCAAAATACTGCATCATACACTCACAACACAGCTGCGTTGATGGAAGCGCCGTCATTTCTCCTTGTTGTGGCAGGACAGCCATTGCGCATAAACAACAGCAACAGCAAGATACCAGCTAATAAAGCCAAAGTTATCGGAAATCCCCCAAAAATACTACCGAAAATTGAGTGGATAGCTGAAGGTATCAAACCGAATATGGAGGAGAAGATGTGAACAAAACCAGAACCAACAGCTTTGAAAAAATGTGCGATTCCAGTTGTACTGGACGCATTAAATATTCGTCCCACGAGTTCACCAAAGTGTCTCGGAAAGTTTGTATTTAACAGAGACTGTATTTCTGCTGATGACCTTGCCATTTGAAGTGCGTAGGTCTCGCGCGCAGATGTAAGGGCCACATGCTTTTGAAACAATAAAGCCGTGAGTCTGCTTAACTTGTCAAAATTCACATTTGAAATAGCAATGTGAGGCCAAATATCAGCTACCTCCTTAAATTTAGTGGGGGGAAACAGTACGTTCCCGCAGCATGTAACGACCTTAGAGACCGAAACAACGTAAGCTATTCTGGCCAGCATGCAACAACAGTCTTCACCATTGAGGAGGACGTAGCTGCCATTTGAAAGCACCTGGAACGTAGGTCTAATCAAGGGGACTGGGACTACCTTCAGATAACAAGCCAAGTTTGCAGCTGAGGTGTTACACGCCCCATGCAAGGACAGCTCTTTACAAACGATCAAATGGCTGACTGAAGTCTCGCATTCACTACCGCTAAGAAAGACCTCTTTCATGCCACTGAAGCATTTGTACGAGAAGGGAAGCTCCCACACCTGATGTATGTAATCATCTCCCAGCTTTTCATATCTGCCTACCGGAATGTGTTTTAAACAGGAGGTAAATTGTAGTGTAGAAATAGGCAGATTAATAACCCCATGTATTAACCACTCAGCAGACGGTATTTCGGCCACAGTAAAAGCCAACTTTTCTAATTTCTCGATGTTGGATAGCTGAAGGTATCAAACCGAATATGGAGGAGAAGATGTGAACAAAACCAGAACCAACAGATTTGAAAAAATGTGCGATTCCAGTTGTACTGGACGCATTAAATATTCGTCCCACGAGTTCACCAAAGTGTCTCGGAAAGTTTGTATTTAACAGAGACTGTATTTCTGCTGATGACCTTGCCACTTGAAGTGCGTAGGTCTCGCGCGCAGATGTAAGGACCACATGCTTTTGAAACAATAAAGCCGTGAGTCTGCTTAACTTGTCAAAATTCACATTTGAAATAGCAATGTGAGGCCAAATATCAGCTACCTCCTTAAATTTAGTGGGGGGAAACAGTACGTTCCCGCAGCATGTAACGACCTTAGAGACCGAAACAACGTAAGCAATTCTGGCCAGCATGCCACAACAGTCTTCACCATTGAGGAGGAAGTAGCTGCCATTTGAAAGCACCTGGAATGTAGGTCTAATCAAGGGGACTGGGACTACCTTCAGATAACAAGCCAAGTTTGCAGCTGAGGTGTTACACGCCCCATGCAAGGACAGCTGTTTACAAACCATCAAATGGCTGACTGAAGTTTCGCATTCACTACCGCTAAGAAAGACCTCTTTCATGCCACTGAAGCATTTGTACGAGAAGGGAAGCTCCCACACCTCATGTATGTAATCATCTCCCAGCTTTTCATATCTGCCTACCAGAATGTGTTTTAAACAGGAGGTAAATTGTAGTGTAGAAATAGGCAGATTAATAAACCCATGTATTAACCACTCAGCAGACAGTTTTTGGCCACAGTAAAAGGCAACTTTTCTAATTTCTCGATGTTAAGCATGACATAAGTCGCTTCCATTTTAGCCATTAGTTGTTGTTGTCGCGTTAGATTAAAGGAAGAAAATATCTCCCTTGCACTGACGTGCTGCCATGGAACGCGACCTGCCTTCAATGTTTGAAGCGTCCATTACAACTGCATAATGGACCTGATCTGACTGTCCATGGTGTAAAGAAGACATATCTGATTGTATAATGTCTATATCAGAAGAGACAATATTATTTATTGTATATATCCGGTCGGACAAGGTGTTTTCAAATGGCAGCTACATCCTCCTCAATGGTGAAGACTGTTGTGGCATGGGTGTCAGAATAGTTTACGTTGCTTCGGTCTCTAAGGTCATTACATGCTGCGGGAACGTACTGTTTCCCCCACTAAATTTAAGAAGGTAGCTGATAGTTGGCCTCACACTGCTACTTCAAACCTGAATTCTGACAAGTTTACTATGTTTCTACTATAAAAGGGGTGGGGCCACAGCGTGACAGGGACAGAGGGGTAATGCACAGCACTTCCCCTCAGAGTGCATGTATGTTTGTCCGGCCATCTCGGGCTGGCCAAACAACACGTACAGTAGGCTCTCTCCAGTCTAGCAACACAGTTGCCGGGCTGGAGAGAGCATGCACAGGCTCCCAGTCTGCCTGGTAGCACCCTGGCTGGGTTCTCCCAGCCAATCCTGATGCTGCTTTGAGGAGCATCAGGATTGGCCGCAGGGCAGACTGGGAGCCTGTGCCTGCAGCAGCGATGGAGGAGTGAATGGAGTGGTGCTGCGGCACGGCAAAAAGGTACGTTTTATTTTTCCTCCACCCCCTTCCATGCGCTGCCCCACCCCTTTTTCCTCCCGCGAACTGCGCCTGCATATACTTCTGCCTTATGGAGACTATGCTGTTTCAATTTAGCTGATTTCGAAATATGATCTCCATTTTAGTATCAGGATTCCACTCACAAATCTCTTTGTAGAAAACTATTGTATGCAGATTTTTTTTTTTTTATGAATTAGCTTTTGAAATCCCGAAGGAACTTGTTCTAAATCTGTTATGTTGTGAGGTTTTTAAATTGCTTTTTCTAAGAGTTTCATATTAGAATATTATATGAATAGCCCACGCTGGCATATGTCTGTCTGCCAGACTGCCTAGCTGTACACTAGGGGTGGGTGGAATGCAGGAAGTCGCCAAACATGGAACTCCACAAAGTTGTAAAAAAACTCCACTGTGCTACACCGAGTCTCCAGAGTTGGTGGAGTTTTCTGTTGCACTCGTTTGTGTTGTGTTTGATGTCACAGGCAACGTGAAGTATGTACTCGCTTTGAAAATCACGCACAAATGTCACTGTGCGATTCCCAAGGGCTCGGCTATCGCAGCCAGCAGCTGGCATCACCCCGTCCCAGTTCCTCCACATGCCAGGACTGGATATTTCAATGCCGCGTCCTGCAACACTTTGTGTGACTGGACCCTCGGGTGGTACATATTCGGGCAGCCCTCATTGATATGCTGACCAGACTGTGAATGATGCTCCCTCTTTGGACTCTTCTTTACATTTTTTGTTTTTTGGAAGGGACACTTGTTGTGGGTGGAGAGGGTAGGGGTGGCGTTGGGACAGGGTTTGAATACTACTTGGACTTTTCATTGGACTTTTTGGGGATGGGGCTCTTTTTTCAGGAGAGGGGTGGGCCTGTTGTGGGTGGAAAGGGTGGGCGTTCTATTTGTAAAAATAAAAGGGGATCATTTATTTCACTTGATTCATGCCTCAAATGTGTATTTTGGTGCTTTAGTTTGCACTGCTGTCTTTTAGTGTAGCCTGTTATTTAAATCTGCTAAAAAGTGTAAAAAAAAGTGTATGTCATTTACTTATACGGTTACCCTTGCTTTATTGCCCTGTACAACTGAACTATATTGACCCTTAGTGGATGATTGCCATTGCCTATTTTGCCTGTAAAAATCGAGATACACAGACAAGTAAGACAGCATTTTCTTTAGAAGAGGTTAATTTTACTAACTAAACACGTTAACTTAAATCCATAACTCTTCTCTTACCTGAATAGCTGAAGCCAAGGTCTCTTCTTCTTCTTACAGCAGGGTTTTGCCCAAAATGACATCTGAAGGGGTAGTAGTAATAGCAGGCTAATTATAATTGGCTAAGTCAACCTACCTATAAGTCCCTGGTATATGGTAGGGCATGTAGGTTTAGGGACTCCAGCATAGGTGGTGCACCCATAGGTGCACTACTGAGGTGCCCAGTGTCATTTTAAAGCCAGGCCTGCCTTGCTGGCTGTTTTTAAATTAAAGTTACATGCAAATTCGACTTTGGAATTAAAAGTAGTTCCAAAGTTTTAAACTACCTTATGTGTACATCTAAGTCACCCTTCAGGTGTGCCCTATGTGACCCTAGGGCTGGGTGACATGTAACTATGAGCAGGGACCTTATAAAAATAGTTTATATGCCCTGGTGAGTGGCCTACATAGGCTAGAATGGGGAGACTTTATTTTAATTTATAAAGTCCCCTTAAGTGACAGATGATTAAGTTTGGTATCAAATTAATTATTATAATAAATCCCACAATTTACAATTGTGGGATTTAATTTAACTTGTTCAGGTAAAGAGTTGTAAACTTTACCTGAAAAGTTGCCAGCTTCAGCCGGGCAGTGTTTTGCTGCTTTGCTCTTATTGGCCAGCCTCTGGCAGTCAGTCTAGGCTCGCTTGATGAGGTGTGAAATAACCTGGGCTCAGCACAATGGAATATGCCTGGGGGAGGAGAACGTCCCTCAGCAGATAGAGAGACAGGAAGGGGGAGGGCTGCCAAACTGGTCTTCTAAGGCAGGGAAGGACATTTGGAGCAACCCAGTACATCCCTCACATCCTTCACACCCAGACAATTAGGTGCCACCTGATTATATTAGGAGAGGGCAGGAGAAGGGTGTGTTTAAGATCTTTAGCTGCATCAGTGGGTGGGCTTAGCCAGATGTAACCTCCAAAAATCACTTTCAGCCATGATGGATTTTTGAAGAATGTTGCTCCCTGGGATTGCTTTTTGCCACACTTCCCAGGAAGTGGTTATCATGGGGGAAGGACCCTGCACCTGATTGGAGAAGCAGGACCACCCTGTTTTTCACCCAGGAGCAAGGATAACACTGACAGCCCTGCACCCACACCTCAGATCCCTACCAGATTCCAACAAGGAAGAACTACAGAGGAAGAAGGACTGCCCTGCTGGACCCCTGACCTGCACCTGGAATCTGCACTCTGGAAGACTGCACCACCTGCACACTTGGGCTTCACCACAAGAAGGATTTTGCCTGGCTTCAACTGGTTCAAGGAGGGACTCCCTGTTTGCAACATGGTGACAAATTGCCAACCAAAATCCCCTGCACCAACTCCTGAAGAAACTGACCAGCTGACCACTGTCCAGTGGCCAAATTGAAGTTTGCACCAGGTGCATTCTGGGAGTTTTAGTCCGCCCCCTCAAGGAGCATCCCAGAGCTTCTAGAACCTGGAAGTGAGCTCTGGACCTCAAAAGAACCTTAAAGGAACATCTGGAAGAAGATCCATAAGTTTAGAGAACATTTGGAAAGAAGCTCCATACAGAGACCGACCCTGTGCAGCAACTCTAGCTGGCTTACCTCAACCGTGCCCCGGCTTGACTTGCAGGTTAGTCCCAGTGAAGAAAATCTCAGAAAAAGTGACTGAGTCCGAATGTAGGAGGTTGACCGGGACCTCCCAGGCAGTGTATCCGAAGAGGGCTCCAGGGATGTCAGATCAAGATTCAGGTTTGCCCCAGTCGAAGGAGTTTCACCTAAAAAAAATGACTAAGTCCGAAGGCAAAAATCCCCACAGAGGGCTCCCGCATCGCATATCCGAGGAAGAGTTCCAGGAGGTTGGATTGGACCATTGACTTGGTCCGGCTGAAGAAAATGTTCAAGAAGTCCGAAGGTAAACTTTTGACTGAGGCCTCCCGCGGGCTGTAGCCGAGCAGCGCTCCATCGCGGTTGGCCTTAACCTTTGACTTTGCCCCAGTTGAGGTGCAACCAGATGACCAGATTGGCACCATTAGTTTCTAAGCGCTAAAAAGCATTAATTCTTTAAAAATTCATATCTCCGATCCCCCTTATCTGATTTTAATCGTTTTGGTGTCATTTTAAAGATAAAAATATAATCAATATTTATAAAGTGGTATTGGATTTTTTATGTGTTTTGTGTTTTACTCATTTACTGTTTTGTGATTTTTAAACGCTTTACACATGTCTCCTAAGTTAAGCCTTGTCGCTCGTTGCCAAGCTACCAAGGGTTGAGCTGGGTTTCATTTATTGAGACCTAAGTGGAGGTTAGTGGCCTATAGCTAAGTGTAGGTACTTACCTGCCCTTACCAATAACTCATTTTCCAACAGATTGAAAGAAATGTAAAACAGAGATTTAGTGGCTCATCATATTTTCATAACTTTAGGGAGACTGAGACCAGACTACCACTATGACAGTATTTGACACACAGCGAAGAAGACCTGATATGGTAATAAAATCTAGCAATATTAATGTCTTCTGAGCAATGGGGAGGAACTATAAAACTTAACTTAGGAAATTAAATCCTGGAGTCAGGAGAAGTGGGATCAAACTTGAGTGGTTAGACCAGTTTAAGCATTTACGGAACACATACGCAAGGCATGAATGATAATTTGATTGGACTGTTGTGGAATATTGTTCAGGTAGTAGAAGGTTAGAAGGTCATGCAGTGAGTTGGTGTCGCTTTCACCATATCTGCCCCAGTAAGTGTGTGATTCATTTACGTTGTAAAATTAAGTCACACCTCAATAAATAACACAGCCCAGGGGAAGAGAGGTAGGGGTTGATGAATGGATAGGAAGAGGGATTTGGGGAAAGGTGTGACGAGGACAAACACTACACAAAAGAAACCACAGCAATATGCAATGGGGTGCCGAGCATCACACCATCATTAATCTGTTGTGGAAGGAAAGGAAGGAATAAATATGACACAGTTCAGTTAAATGCATTGCACACATAAAAGGAAAGTTCGACTATATTGCCAAATTGAGTGATGCAGCTCCATTCTTGGAATGTGCGTCACTCTGGTGCTTCTCTGACTCTGAACCTGTCTGGCAGGTAAGCTGGAGTCTTGAGCTTTCCAAGTTTTGTTTGTGCAGGAGAGGTCTAGGAGAAGGCCTGTGTATTGGAAAAAACAGTAGCTGCATTACAGAGTAAAGGAAAAGGACTAACTAAAGCAAGGTAAGCTTCAAGAAGAGTCAGAAGTGTACCAAGGAGACTCAGAGGCAGAGCAATAACATAAGAGCAGTTTCACGTTTGAGCTAGCAATGCAGCAAACACATACTCAGCAGCATTTCCAAATCAACACACCTCTCTCCAGTTCATAGAGCTGAGTGAGCACTAGGCCTCAATTATCACCATCATCATGGGTTCTCTTTGAAGTCGAAAACATTCTTCTTTCTAGCTGTGGATGTAGCCCAGCCCTGAATCCTTCCATCTTTCTCCTCCAGATTCAGATGAACTCAGTCCCAAACCGAGCAAGGTAGACCTGTGAAGTGTTGATGTTAAGGAACAAATAGAGAAAAAGAAATGAGGTATTTTTTTGTGTAGATTTGTGTTTGGTAACTAAAGTGACTGGCTTGTTATGAGGAACTAGAAAAAGAAGGAGTAGACCCCACAGGTAATTTTTACTACTTTTGAAAGGCCATTTACTTTCACGAAAAAATGATCACCCGTCAACCCCCAAACACTGCAAATCATCAGAAACAAGTTTACATTTTTGTTGAACTCCCTTCCTCACTGTCAGCCACCACATACATCAGTCATCACTCACAAATTCACAATCACAATCAATCAATATATCATCACTCATTGGTGCCATAGTTACTTAGTTACCTCTTCCAATGTAAGCAATGTGGTTGAACAAAATAACTCCTCTTTGATGGTATCCACACCTTAGAAATAGGCATTGACACTGGCAATCTTTTAATCAAAGATCTTTCAGGGTAGCCCTGCTAGGTGTGTAAAAATAGGAAGAACAATGGCATGTGAAGGAGGCCGGCATCAGCTCCAACGTCCTGAAGGGCATGTGGTGGCTTTTTCACTGCACACAGGTCCAACTCCAATCTGGGCTTGTGTGTGACTTTAAAATCAAGGTTGGGGCAGCATAAATCCGACGCAAACATAATGCTGCACTAGCATATATTTTGATTTTTTTTGCAAACAAAGAAAGAGAAAAATAAGCTGAATGAGAAATAATTAAACAGTTCTATGGTGGCACTGGCATACTCATCCAGGAACTAGAGTTTGTCCTCAAACTCTGGTGGTTCTCCTAGAAGTTGGTCAGCTAACACGCTTGATTCTGACCAGTCATCCTCTTCCTCCTCCTGCAATGTTTCAGGAACAGTGTAATCAGGTAGTATATAATGCATGCTCAATCTCTCCACATTTTGAGGTGAGAGACTGGTCCTTCTCACTGTAACAACTGCACTAGCTGCACTGAACACGTTAAGCAGACATGCTGGCTACAGAATAAACCAGAAAGTTTATTGCCATCCTCCTGAGCTCTGTTCATTGGAGCATCTTCCCATACCACTACACCAATGGGTTGTGATCCACATACCCCTCTTTTTGGTCATCCAGATACTCCTAGAACATCCTCTGAATGATCATTTGTGCTGCCACCTGCTTGACTGCTTTTTTCTTCTCCTCTCCCCTGGACGTAAGACTTGCCACTTGAAAACCAAGCCAATACAGAGGTTGGGTCTGATTCTTCTGGTGCTGCTGTCGCTGGTTTTCTTGTTGGTGGGGTTGGGGAAGGTGAGACAAGACTTCCCTATCTGGAACGCGAAGGTGGCACACCAGAACTGTGGAGTGGGACTCTAAGCTCCAACCATTCTTCCAGTTCTCCTGCTTGCTCAACAATCCACCTCTTGTATTGTGAAACATCCCCTTCAGAAAAAGGAATGATAGCAGAGTTAATTGTTTTGTAGAATGGATGAAGTAGGCTGGCACAGATGTACTCTTTGGATGAGAGGATGTCTTCTTGCAGCCTTGCATTATAAGTCAAGCAATAGCTTAGGCTATTAACCAAGACATGTGCTTCTGGGTTTTTCTTTGTAAATCAAGCTGCTCCTGTACCAGATACAATACCGGGACAGCTTGGCCCATTGTACTGTCCTCCTTGCTAACTTCCCATGTGAAAACCTCAAGAAGGAGCAGCATCTGTGTGAGGCGTTTGACTAGGCCCCATTTGTCCACATCCTTGGTCATAGCTTTCCCAATTGCATCAGCTCCTCTTTGAATGACATAGTCATTGATCTGTTTGTACTGCTCAAGCAGATGTTCCAACATATAATAGGTTGAGTTCCAACATATTGGCACCTCTTGTATTAGGGCTTTAACTGGTACTCTTTTATCACGCTGAATAATATAAAACTGTTTCCGGGCTTTAGAAGGATGGCGGAAATGAGTGCAGATGCGTCTGTAGGTAGTTAGTATGTTCCTGAATATGGGCCCGATTATGAGTCTGCCGCGGCTGTGGGAGTCCAACCACAATATTACAAGACTGGCGTTCAGTGCTACCAAAAGACCACCGTCTCTGCCAGGATCTCTGATCCAGATGGGATGGCTGCGGTCTTGGCTCAGCTCCTCCATGCTTACTACAATAATGTTCACTGCCAGCTTTTTCATGGTGGTTCAACCACCATTAAAAGGCTGGTGGAGAACAAGTGCAAGGAGCCTCAGCTGGGCCCCTGCACTGCCCACAATAACGTGCAGACAGTGTGCATTCAAAACCCTGTTTATTATCCTTTCCATGTAAAAGGGGCGGCGCATTGGGGGTGACGAGCTAAAAGGGAGTGCAATGTGCACTCCCCTCAGAGCGCATGTGTGTTTGGCCGGCCGTCTCGGGCTCCCAGTCTGTCTGGGAGCACCCTGGTTGGGCGCTCGCAGCCAATACTGGTGCTGCTCTGAGCAGCGTCAGGATTTGTGCAGGGCAGGCTGGGAGCCTGTGCCTGCAGCACGACAGGAGAGGAGCGCGGTGCGGGAGTAAAGCAGGTACGTTTTTTTGCGTTTTTTTTGTTTTTTAAAGAATCTTCCCGCACCCCCTCGCCCCATCCAGCCCCAGCCACGCGAACCGCTCCTGGCTTGGAGAAGAGGATGGAGCAGTACCCTTCCTTTTTCTTGCTGGAGATCTGGGAGCCCTTGATTCTAAAAGAGGACGTTCTTGGTTGACAGAAAGATTGACCTCCTGTTCTGCTCCAACTTCACAGAGATCTGGCTGAGGCCGCTGTCCACTTTGCTCTGTTTACTGAAAAAAATGGGTACTACTTTGTGAAAGAGACAAATCCAGTTCATTATACTGCTCGCCGGCATTGCCATGATTGTAGTTGCTGCTTCAGTGACAGGCATGGTTTGGGGCTTGGATTGGGGTGGTGCTGTTGATTTGGGAGTGCTCCCAGGTTCCTCTCTGGACACCGGTGTGCAGACACATGTCTCCTGAAAAAGGTTGCAGTTGACACGCCACTGATGAAAAGCTGCTTCTTCTCACTGGCCACTGGGAGGAGCTTTCTTTGAGGCCGTCTTAAGCTCTAGATTGGCAGTGGCACTAGTCTAAGATGCACAAACAAAATAGTTTGGTGCCTGTGGACTGAAGTAACTGCAAGGCCTTCTTTTTGACAGTACTGAAGAACCAGAACCTTTTGGGCCTGGCGGCGCAGGGTACGCCTAAAATCTCCTTGGATTCACCTGCCTCAACTAACAGAGACACGGGACACTCTGTCAGGCGTAAAAGATCAGATTTTATTAGCTGCAGCTAGTACAGTTGTCCAAGAAGTACACAAGGTATGTTCTCAGGAGACTGCCACTTTACTTTGTGGCGCACAATCTTATATACTGTATAAAAACATTTATTAACTACATACACTCCCAGAACACATAGAAAGGAGCCAGTAAAAATGATGTAAAGATAGAACAGAGTCAATAGAAATGTCGGAAAACAAGACAGAACAAAGTATCAAGTGACTTAAGGTTGCCTCCCCTCCAGCTGTGTTTGTCACCCCTCCCTTGAACTAATTCATTAACCGATCCACAACGAAGTTTGCATGTGGTGCGATAAGTTTGTGTGCGTTTGGAAGACAGTTGTGAAATGAGAGGATACTAGCAAGGGACAGCGAAGGCCAGACGATAAGATAAGATCGGCGGAGAATAGTGTGAGCCTACAGATAGTTGAAACAAGGATTAGAAAACCAGACAGGGATTAGTGTACTCGGTCAGACCTTAATACCAGCCTTGTAAAGATAGAGGCAGAAGACTGTTTTGAACACCATGTTGCAGAATAAGCAGAAAAGGCAGAATGGACTTCGTTCGCTGTGCTGCCTGAGTGAAGGCAACATAAAATGGCGGCGGGCCACAAAATGGCGGGTCGATACGATCGTATTAAAAATCGAATTTCCTCAGACCCTCCTTTTGCCAGAACTCAGGCAAGATACACAAACTCATGTTAATCTGAGTCGATGTCTATGGCCATGAGGTCATCAAGCTGTTGCTGTACCATCATTTTGATATTCTCTGCTCTTTGTGACTTGGGTTTGGGAATACATGCAGTAGCACATAGGTTGCAGATGGCAGGACCGCAGTGCATACAAAGACAACAAGAGAATATAAAAGCTAAAATTACTCCAAAGAATGTCAATACCTTCCAACCCCATTTGGACAGCAATCCCCAAAACCACTCTGAAAAGGACCAATCTCCTTCGTCCTGATGAATCGACTCGGAGATTATGTGTAACTTAGAGATAGCTTGGTATACTGTTGGAGCGTCATTAGGTATGAAAATACAGCAACTTGATCCGATCAATTTGCATACTCCACCACGGTCCGCAAGAACAAAGTCTAAGGCAACACGGTTCTGCAAGGTCATAAGACGATCAGCCTGTAGTTCAGCTGTAATGTTACTTAAAGCTCCTACAGTGATGTCTATGGTGGTTTCTACGACACGAACCAATTGCCTTATATTTCTGCTGTTGGCCATTGGACCCCAGAAGGGAAGAAATCCTTTGAGGAAATCTCCTCCCTCTTGTCCTGCTGTGTCTTTCGAATCCACAATCCCTCTGCCATATCTATTTTTATGATGATTCGCAGGAGCGGTGTATGTAGGGGGAAGAAGAAAGGCTATATAACAAGTACCAGAAAAATCAGCTGGCAACCATGTATAAGCCCTATCGTGGCAAACGAAGTATGTACCTTGAGATGGTACTAACGGCGGTGAATTCAGGGCTGAATAAACATATGTATGGGAACATAAACTTTCTCTTTGTCCAGTGTTTGGAGTTCTACCATTTATTTGCAGACAGAAATTTCCTTGTTGGGGTATGACCCGTATCGGAGGAGATTTTCCTTGCTCAATCTTATCATTGAGGCTGGAAATGTAATTAGTTATGTTCCAATTGGTATATGCTTTTCTTTCATCTATGGAAGCTTCACTTTTTTCCATGATTTTAGCCATAGCTACCATTCCCTTTATCAATAAACTATGACTAAAATCTGAACCAACACTATGTGAACTGACAGGTTGTTTAATTTTACTTTGATATGCATTATTGAAAATGACAAAATAAGCCCAAGCGGAACCTTCATAGGAGAATGGAAGAACTAAATATGGCATTCCATTTTCTACTGTATGTGGTATGAGTCCACACACCCAACAGTCAGTTGTATTGATCACTAACTGATGTTGATGTAACAACTGGACGAAGGAATTGTTAAAGTATTCAGTTCTTCTGATGAGTTCATGCTGGGGAAGAGTGTGAAATAGGTGCGGAGAGATAGTAGAAGAAGATGTAGAGGTAGGAGAAGAGACAACTTTTTGCTGCAGAGTAATAATGATCCAGTTTACAGATGCCAAAAGAATACACGACAATATAATGACGCATAGAGCAATACTACAACGACTACATATTTCTTTACAATTATTCTTTACATTTTTACTTTCTCTTTTATTTAATGTAGCCTCCATCTTTCTAAGTGGATGCTCACGGCAATCTTCCTCAATCACTGTAGTCACGATTATCTACCGTCCTATGACACTGTGAGGTCCTGCAGGCCTATTGCCACTTACTCAGGTCGTGACTAAGACTCCTACCGTGACCCTGCAACCGGGATAGAGTACTACATAGGAGAGAAAGTTACAAGTTCTTTGGTCTTGGTCTCAAATTATAGCGTTCCTGTCCAGAGGCAGTCTGGTTTTGAAACAATGTTCCTGGATTTGTCGTGTTCAAGCGACGATGCGATGGTATTGCTTCTTGAAGGATGTCGTCGTCCTCTTTCTCAGAAAGTGTTCCAATTAGACGCGCATCACTGAATGGTACAAATTGCGGAACTTTCTCACTTTCAGAGTCACTGATGCCTCTACGGACCCACTGATCGAAAGGCAAGGGCAAAGGTACTTTCTTGCAGTGCACGGCATGCACCCAGTTTTTCTTTCCTTCGACTTTAACTGCTGTTCTTGTGGTCAAAAGAACCAGGCGTGGCTCTCTCCATCTGGGCTCCAAATTTCTCTGTCGTTGGAATTTTTTCGTGCAGACCCAGTCACCTGGTCGGATGGAATGACCTGGGTCTGTGGAAGCCTCTGGTAGAGCACTCTGAACCTGTTGATGAAGAACCCGCAATTTAGTTGTAAGGTCATGCAAGTAGTCAATCAACATCGGGTATGGCAAGTCTGAGTATTTCTTAGGGCGAGGAACTCCCCATACATTAGCTGGGCGACCAAATATCACTTCGTAAGGGCTAAGCCCCAAACGAGAGTGTACTGCTGTTCTGGTGGACAGAAGAGCCAATGGTAAAGCATCAGGCCAATTAAGTCCTGTGCTAGCTTGCACCTTAGCAATTTTAAGCTTCAAGGTTCCATTGTAGCATTCTACTAAACCAGCCGACTGTGGGTGATTCGCCGCGTGGAACTTCTGTTTTATGCCAAGACCTGCACAAACTTTTTGCATGACTTGACCCACAAATTCGCTCCCATTGTCACTCCAGACAATGCGCGGCAAACCAAACCTAGGGAAGAATTCTTTCAAAAGTATTTTGGCAGTTGATAAAGCAGTATTGTCCTTCAGAGGGTAGGCTTCTACCCATCTAGAAAAAGCACATACCACCACCAGAACATATTTGAGGTTGTTGCATCGTTCCATGTGAATATAATCGATCTGCAACACCTCAAATGGATATGTTGGAGGAGCAAAATGACCTGCTGGAGTTGGGGTTCCCTTTCCCGGATTGTACATCAAGCTAACAATACAATGTTTTACTACATTATTTGCACACTTTGGGATCCCCTCATTTTGCCACACTGGAGCCAGAAGTTTACATATTCCTTTTGCACTTAGGTGAGCTGGACCATGTGCCATAGTAACTACAGGTAGTACATAAGCATCTGGTAACAGCCAACGTTGATGTTCTGATAATTCAACCCAACATCCCATCTCATCTAACATTCCTGTACTTTCCTTCCACTTTCTCAACTCATTCTCCGTAGCCTCTCCTTGAATTGATTTCACACTCTCTACTGTATCTTCACACATTCCCTTTTCTCTTACGCAGTTTGCGGGACCTGCAACATACATTCGACTTGTGTTGTCTCTGGCTGTCTTTTTCGCTACCTCATCTGCAAATGCATTTCCTCGACCAACATCGTCCACAATCTTTTTGTGTGCACTACACTTCACAATCGCTATCTGAGTAGGCATTGTAAGTGACTCAAGAAGTTCAGTCACTAATTGACCATGTTGTATCTTAGTACCATGGGAAGTAAAGAATCCTCTTTCCTTCCATAAACGCCCAAAGTTAAACGCTACACCAAAAGCGTATTGGCTATCAGTGTACACGTTTACTCTTTTTCCTTTGGATAACACACACGCTCTAGTTAAGGCTATCAATTCAGCTGCCTGAGCTGAATTATGTCTAATGCGTGCTGTCTCCACAATCGTATGCAAAGTAGTAATAGCGTAGGCTGAAACTGTATCTCCATTCGGGAGCTTGAAACAAGAACCATCTACCCATAGTGTTCCATCTGGATTCACTAATGGCGTGTCTTTTAGGTCAATTCTACCCTTAGTCTCTTCTTCAGTACGGAGAAAACAATCATGCTGTTCAGAGACATCTCTCTCTTCTGGAAGAGGCAACAAAGTAGCTGGATTCAGGGTATTACATCGTTTGATGTGTATGTGACTAGCCAAAAGCGTCAGCTCATATCCGGACAACCGAGCACTCGTAAGATGCTGCGTTTTTGTCCTATTTAGTAAAATATCCACTGCATGTGGCACCATAACAATGAGAGTATTATCTAGTACTACTCCAGCAGACTGTCGAATAGAAATTGCTGCTGCCGCTGTCGCCTTAAGACAACTAGGCAATGCTTTAGCTACTAGATCTAACGTAGCTGAGAAATATGCGCATGGTCGCTGTTGATCTCCAAAACGCTGCGTTAAGACTGACAATGCACAACCCTCTCTTTCGTGGACATAGAGCGTAAAGGGCTTACTGTAATCAGGAGTACCCAATACAGGAGCAGAACACAAAGCAATACGCAAATCAGTAAAACTCTTCTGACACTCGTCAGTCCACGGAAGAGGCTGAGGCGTATCTTTTAAAGTTAGCGCCAACAGCGGTTTAGCCAATAAAGAGAAACTCGGAATCCACTGTCTACAATAAGAAGTAATGCCCAAAAAGGCACGTACCTCTCTTTGTGTGGATGGGACTGACATTTGTGCAATTGCCTGGATTCGTTCGGGGGTCAATCGTCGTCCCTCCTTTGACAAGAGATGACCCAAATAAGTCACCTCGCGACAGACATATTGTAATTTAGAAGGGGAAACCTTGTGATTCAGATCAAACAAATGACGCAACAGTGCAACGGTCACGTTTTTGCAAATCTCCTCTGAATCAGCGGCAACTAATAAGTCATCCATGTACTGAATGAGAGCGGCACCTGACGGTAAGGAAAAGGCATCAAGATGACATTTTAGAGCTTGACTGTAAACAGAGGGACTTTCACAATAACCTTGAGGTGCGCGTTTAAACCGGAAGCTTCGGCCTCCGAGGGAAAAACCAAAAATATCTCTACTCTCTTCGGCGATGGGAATACTAAAGAAAGCATTCTTTAAATCGATAACTGAAAACCAAGTCGCTGTAGAAGGTATCATCGTCAACAGAGCAGTGATATCTGGGACTACAGGAAACTGCGGTACGACAATCTTGTTTACCTCCCGAAGATCAATTACAAAACGATAAACAGGAGGCTGAGAAGGATCAGTGCGTTTAAGAACCGGAAGAACAGGACTGTTACATATATTTCCTCTCGTTTCCTCAACCACACCCTTCTGAATCAAATCATGGACAATTTCCAGAAGTGCTTTCTCACCTTCAGTAGAGATTCTGTATTGCGGAATACGTGGCATTTCAGCATTGGGCTTGAGAGTAACAACATAAGGTGGGATCTCAAGACAACCAACGTCATTCGGACCCGTAGCCCAAAGCGTTTCGGGAAGAGAAAGCAATTCAGGTGGGAATTGATCTTTTGATAAGTACATTGGACTAGTCATTTTCTGTCCTAGAGTGAGGTATACACCAGAAGGTGAACAATATATCGTAGCATGCATTCTTTTTAATAGATCTAAACCCAACAGATTTTCACCACAACCATTCGTCAGAAGAAGCGGAGCTTCTAAATCATAAGGGCCTATTGAAACAGGCAAAGGGCAAGAAACTGGATTGCGAACAGGGGCGCCAGAAAATCCTACAGATACATTCGTTAAGCCAGACAAAGGTGCGCCAGGGAGTTTAGAATGAATGATAGAGCTTCTCATGGCACCAGTATCTAAAAGAAATGGCTCTGAAACACCCATTGTAGTGACATTAACATAAGGTCCATTCTGATCCACTGGAATTGACGTAACCCCCTTACTTTGTCCATGGCTGTCCTATTCAAAATGAAGACTTTCATTCCCTCCTTCAATATACTGATCCTCACTGTAATACTGTGTAGACCTAACATTTTGCTGGTCAAAGTAATTTCCGGAATTTGGAGGAACAAAAGAACGCTGCCCTTGGGTTAACACACCTCGACCTCTACCTCTATTTGCTGACTGAGAACCACCACAACCTCGTGAAGCAGATGTTGTCCCATTACGCTGCAACAATGCCGGACAACTGTTCTTAAAATGACCTTCCTCCCTACAATAAGCACATTGATTGGGACCTAGCAAAGGTCTTGGAATGAATGGTTCAGGCTTTTGATACAACCTCTGAAACTGCGGAGGCGGTTGAAACTGAGGCTGAACATAACGAGGAGGATAAGCCTGTTGCAAGAGAACTTTAGTTTTTAATTCTTTCGTCTTTTTCTCTTGTTTTTCCCTTTCTTCTTTGTCTCTATTTTCATAATATTGTGCAGTAGCCAATATCTGGGCGGAAGAAGAAACTGCCCATGAACTCTCGGAGTCTTTTAGCTTGTGTGATAGTTCAGGAAGCAAGTTATATACGAACTTATCCACAAATAATCGCTGTCCCCCTTCTGTAGCCATATCTTGACCACTGTGATCAATGAATGTCTCCTCGAATCGGGTAAAGAAATCGGAAACACTTTCATCTTTCTTTTGTTTACATGCTGCTAGCTTATCCCAATTAACTCTCAAAGCAGGCATCATTGTTTTCATTAATGTAATAATCCTACCAGGGAGTTCTGAGATCAAAGCGTCGGGCTTTGCACCACCTACTTGACCTCTATCTGCGGCAATAATAGCGTTCCAATCGCCGCCTAATTCTTGAGCGTGATCCTCTCTACGAATTTTAGCCCATATTGTCTGTGGAACTACATTTCCCATCAACATGTCAATATCTGCTAGATTCATAGTACATGCATCAACTGTTTGCGACAACTCTTTATAGTAACCAGCAGGATTTTTGCGTGAATCTGGTAGTGACTGTTTAAGTGCTAAAACTTCAGACCTTTTCCAGGGGACATGTATCCATATGCGCTGAAAATGCGCAGGAATAGCTGGATTAGCACCTGCTGCTGCAACTTCTTCCTTCCATATTGGAGAAACCTCTCTCATGGGATAGTTTTTCAGTGCTGTCCTAACTGAAGGATCAGAATCAGGAAAAGTCTGTGAGAACAATAGGGATCTGAAAGAAATAAGTGTTCTGACAGCGTTTTCAACCTTAGGACCCACAATAAGTCCTTTGTCAAAGTCAGCCTGAACATCTAACAGATCCTGTGGGACCGAACCCAAATTCATATCCTCCCATTCTTTAGCGAGAGTATCGCACATAACTTTAAAAACATATCTCTGCGTAGGTGCATTCCATTGCAGAAAGGTGGACATAATATCAGACGTACTATATTGAGGACCCTTCTTGATCCATCTACAAGCAAGTGAGTCCAATTTTTCTCGCTCTTCGGAGTCTGGGAATTGACTACGAGACTGTCTTCGAGAAAAAGCTGGAGACACATTTAAAGCTTCAAAGAAAGGTGATAAGAGACCAGAGACAGTATCGGTAAATCGCTTACGCGTAGATGGAGAATTTGACATAAGGATAGGGGACAAGGTATTAGGTGAATTAACTAAAGGAGCATTAGGAATTGCCAAAGGAGCAGAAGACAAAGGAGTCAAAGGCAAAGCTGGCATAGGCAATACTTGAGGAGGCAAATGTGGAAAAGCTGGAGCAGGCGGAAGCACAACTGGCGGCTGAACAGGCTGTAACATCGGGGGTGCATTAGCACCTTGTACATAGGGCGGAGGCAATTTCAATAAGTGGGACATTAAGGAATCTTCCTCAAAATCTTTTCTTTTATCAAGGGAAGAGATAGGCAACGTCGGATAGCATTTATCTATTGCCATTCGATGCTGTCTGTCTGAAATTTCCATTGCATTATCTATTTCATCATCTTTGAATTGCTGAGCAGCCTGTATAATCGTCATTCCCTGTGTTTTCCTATCTCGTTTCGCTTGTTTAATTTCTCTCTGTTTGGCTTCCTTACGCCAAAGGCGAAAAGAGTCAAACATTGCCGGCCGGGCTTTTCTTTTAAATAACGTTGCTTCTAAATTATCTAGCACATCAGTTTCGAAACTACCATTTTCTGGCCATTTTAAAACACCATCTTTCTTTGTATATCGGGTCCATGTCTTATTAAAGGCAATAGGACCAACACCATGTTTAGAATAGAGCTCATATGTGGGAGTTCCAACCGAAGGAATCGGACAGGAGTCCTCAAGCTGGGAGTCCCTATTACAACCAAAGCAACAAAGTTTTCCAAACTTAGTCAGACCAGACATCTCACGATTTTTACTGGCTGTTCACAAACATCAAGGGGGTAAAACTTTCAGTTTACACAGCACAAATGCACTTACCCCTCGGCTTTGGCCACTGCAATGGCCAAATCTAAGGACCTAAGGACAAAACAAAGACCAAAATTTGTGGGCGCGACCCACTAAATACTTAACTAAGGATGTCTTCTTACACCAACAGAGGCCCGTCTATCGTCTCGCTTTACCATACATCATCAAAGAAAGGGCCAAGGCAGGGCGGCAGTCAGGGCAGCAGTCGTCAGTAGCCGTCAGGAAGGAGTAACCGCGCTGAAAAAGACCTTCGGACCACTTCGACATACAGGGGTCGCTTGACGTGGCTCGCGATTCCTCCAGAATTTTCTTGCGGGGTTCCTCACGACCTTCAGGCAGAACCGGTACCGCTGAAGCCGCCCCACGTTGGGCGCCAGTTGAAGAACCAGAACCTTTTGGGCCTGGCGGCGCAGGGTACGCCTAAAATCTCCTTGGATTCACCTGCCTCAACTAACAGAGACACGGGACACTCTGTCAGGCGTAAAAGATCAGATTTTATTAGCTGCAGCTAGTACAGTTGTCCAAGAAGTACACAAGGTATGTTCTCAGGAGACTGCCACTTTACTTTGTGGCGCACAATCTTATATACCGTATAAAAACATTTATTAACTACATACACTCCCAGAACACATAGAAAGGAGCCAGTAAAAATGATGTAAAGATAGAACAGAGTCAATAGAAATGTCGGAAAACAAGACAGAACAAAGTATCAAGTGACTTAAGGTTGCCTCCCCTCCAGCTGTGTTTGTCACCCCTCCCTTGAACTAATTCATTAACCGATCCACAACGAAGTTTGCATGTGGTGCGATAAGTTTGTGTGCGTTTGGAAGACAGTTGTGAAATGAGAGGATACTAGCAAGGGACAGCGAAGGCCAGACGATAAGATAAGATCGGCGGAGAATAGTGTGAGCCTACAGATAGTTGAAACAAGGATTAGAAAACCAGACAGGGATTAGTGTACTCGGTCAGACCTTAATACCAGCCTTGTAAAGATAGAGGCAGAAGACTGTTTTGAACACCATGTTGCAGAATAAGCAGAAAAGGCAGAATGGACTTCGTTCGCTGTGCTGCCTGAGTGAAGGCAACATAAAATGGCGGCGGGCCACAAAATGGCGGGTCGATACGATCGTATTAAAAATCGAATTTCCTCAGTACTGCGGGTGATGCGGGGTGCACGTGAAACAACCAAGCAAGAAAAACATGTAGTTAATGAAATGTGGCATTGTTGTAGGTTGAAAATAGTATAGAGAAATACAATTTTAGTGTGGTTGGTTACTTCTGTAATATACCCTTTGTAATCAAACATTGTAAAGGCAAATCACGCCACCACACCATAAAAAAATAAATTTCAAATTAAACAGCACAACAGGCAGATCTAGTGCTTTGCTTTATCTCCGTTTGTTTTAAAGGAGACTCCTGGGGTAGTCAGAGGGAGGTGCATGGGTAAATTGAATAATCCTTTAAATAACCTATGGCGGCAAAATGGGCCAGGGGAAATGGAATAATCATTAACAAAATGAATTGTGCTGTTGATTTGTCTGCCATGCTCTGCACCCAGGGTGTCCTGGAGGAAACAAAATTACACCTAAGAAACTGAATGCTGTAGCACAGCTGCACGTCTTTGGTGGATGGATTGAGAGAGGAATGGAACGAATGGATGTGGATGGATAAATCAAGGCAAAATGCTGAATTAAATAAAATTAAAAAATAAAATATAAAAATTAAAAAAAAAAGAAATTTAAAAATGCAAATAAAAAATAAAAAAGTAAAAAGTAAAAAAAAAGATTACAAATAATATATAAAATATAAAAATTAAAATAAAACGGAAAGAAATTAAAATTTGAAATAAAATAATAAATACAAAAACTAAAACATTATAAAAAACTAAAATATAAAATGAAATAAAAAATAAAATAAAAAAGTAATGAAAATGAAAATAAAAAATAAAAATGTAAAAATGAAAAAAAATAAAATAAAAATATAAACCTAATAAATAAATGATCAATAATTAACTATGTTTGTATGCAAGTCTACGTCAAAGGCACAGTGTAGTCACAAAATGGCTATCAGCCAGCCACATGGTCAAACAACAACGACAAGGAGCAAGGAGGAAGAATGGAGAACAAAGAATACATGGAGGCATGGCAAACAAAGAACACATGCAAGCATATGGCAAGGGACACTGGCTAGATGGACAAAATGGCTGCCAGTCAGCCACATGGTCAAACAACAACAACAATGAGCAAGGAGGCATGGCAAACAAAGAACACATGCAATCCTAGGGCGAGGGACACTGGCTGCATGCACAAAATGGCTGCCAGCCACAAGGCCAAACAAAAACAACAGGGAGCAAGGTGGTATTGCAGACAAAGAACACATGCAAGCCTATGGCAAGGGGCACTGGCTGGATGGACAAAATGGCTGCCAGCCACATGTTCAAACAACAACAACAAAGAGCAAGGAGGCATGACAAACAAAGAACACATGCAAGCCTATGGCAAAAAGGCTACCGTCCACATGGTCAAACAAAAGCAAAAAGGAGAACGCAGGCATTGCAAAAAAGAACACATGCAAGCCTATGGCAAGGGACACTGGCTGGATGGACAAAATGGCTGCCAACCAACCACATGGTCAAACAACAACAACAAGGAGCAAGAAGACATGGCAAACAAAGAACACATGCAAGCCCATGGCAAAGGGACACTGGTTGCATGCACAAAATGGCTGGCAGCCACATGGTCAAACAACAATATGGAGCAAGGAGAACAAAGAAGAACACATGGAACCCTATGGCAAAGCGACACTGACTGCATCCACAAAATGGCTGTCAGCCACATGGTCAAACAACATCCGCCTATGCTATCAAGTGTTATTACCCCACAACTTATAAACTTTTTTGCAAAAACAATTACATGCAAACCATAGCCAACATTTTAAATTTAATCCAATGCCATCCCTGCCATAAATGAAGTTTTAAAAACATATACCACTGAAACATTTATTTCATGCACTGATGACTACTAGTACTGGCCTGGGCCGAGTGGCTAAATGGCCCTTTGGAAATCTATGCCTGCCACATACTAAAATAATATTGCAAATGTTACAAACATGTAGAAAAGGTACTGAGCTGTGCAACAGTTTTCCTTTAAAAAAGGTGAAAATGTATTAAATGCAAAATAAATAATAATTATATATTTAAACTCAGGCTACCCACCACTATACATTTTTAACCTAAACGTAAAGTACAAAGAAATACTGGTGCATGCCCAAGCAAACAAACACAACACCCTTATTCAATAGTTGTAGAACTTACTCGTGTGATTTCACAAAAACAATGTCCTTAAATCCAAAGGTATATCCAGGAGACAAAGAGAGTGATCCTTCCACTTTGAAATCCAAGTGAAAAGTGACGAGGGGATAAACAAAACACTGGAATGTGCCTGCTGGACAGGAAGTTGGAGTCTCTGACACACGTACTTCCTGTTTGAAAAAAAAAAGGCTTCTCAATCTAAAAATATATTGCAGGGTTCTTTGGAGAAGAAAATTTAGTTTAAAAAATCTCTTTTTGACTAGATTTAGGTGGTCATTCTGACCGCGGCGGTCATTCCAACTTTCCCGCTGGGCCGGCGGGCGACCGACAAAAGGCCGCCCGCCAGCCCAGCGGGAAAGCCCCTGCAACGAGGAAGCCGGCTACGAATGGAGCCGGCGGAGTTGCAGGGGTGCGACGGGTGCAGTGCTGGCGGGAAGGGGGTCGGAATCCCCATGGCGGTGCTGCAAGCAGCGCCGCCATGGCGGATTCACTGGGCCAGGGGAAAACCGTCGGGAAACCGCCGGTTCCCCTTTTCTGACTGCGGCTTTACCGTTGCGGTCAGAATAGCCCAGGAAGCACCGCAAGCCTGTTGGCGGTGCTTCCGCCGCCCTCCGCCATGGCGGTCATGGACCGCCAGGGTCAGAATGACCCCCTTAGTGTCTCTGGAGTAGAATTTCTACTTCAGAAGTGAGTTTGCCCTCGTGAGCAGCCTGTTTTTGCCACCGGCATGCCTGGAAGCAAAGTGAGAGAACATTAAGTTTCGTGCGTGTGTGCTAGCAGGCCAGGAGTATCATTGCGCTCACAAGAGAGTGACAAAACTCAATCTTGCGAGAGCAAACAAACTCTACACCAGAGTGCAGAATTCAGGAACTCTGTGGTACTCTGCATAGCGTGTCATGCCTGAATTCCCCAAACTTTGTCAGTGGAGCGGAGTTCTATGCCCAGGCCTACTGAATATATGCCTTCCAGCTGTGCATTGATCCAGATTATTGATTATTTCTTCTTCCAAGCAGTCTTTTCATCTGTCAGAATCTGTCTGCTTGCCTCTACATATATCTATTCATCTAGGTGCCTTTCTTTTATCCTGCCCTTTTTGCATCTCTGTTAACATGTTTTTCATCTTCCAGTCTTTCAGTCAGTATCTTTATTTGTCTCTCAACTTCTATATCCACCTGTCTTTCTACATGGGCCTTAGTATCTTGTTCTGTCTCTCAATCTTTTTGTTTTCTCTTGTGTTGCTTAGTCATCCATCCACACAGTCACACATCCGTCCAGCTCTAGCTATCCATCCATGTATGGATTCATCCATCTACCCATCCACCCGCTTCTTTATCTCTAGCACCCTATCTTTTTGTCTCTCAATTTCACTGTAGGCCTGATTCATAAAGCATTATCTGAACGCTGAATTTATTACTAATGATGCTCATGTATTTTGGATTTTGAATCTAAATAGAATTTGACTAACATAGAAAATAATGTGTGACATGGAAAAATTTGCCCACTTGAGTGGCCGCCATTAAAGTACGAAGTTTCAATAATAAATGCATAATAATATTAACTGAAGTGCCTATGTTTAGGTTATTGTATTAATGTGTTATTTTAATGATTTTGCATTACGTATTTGCTTTATTAATTATAGGCCTCAGGTTAGGATGATCTCCAGTATTGGAGGCTTCCTCCAGTAAGATCTCTCTCACTGACACCCTGGCAGCCAACAGTCACTGTTCAAGGTCCCAGGGAGGATTCTGACCTTTTGGACTTCTAAGGAAAATATTTGGGCCTCCAGGGCTGTAATTTGTGCAAGGTTCTGTCTCTCTTGGTCACGGATAAATACTTTAGCTTGGTCACACATCGTGGGTTTGCTGGTCACCTATAAGGTGCAGGCGGACTGGATGGCACCCTGATTTTTTTAAAAGTAGGTCTGTATCCTGGACCTCACATGGGCCTAGCAGTCTGTCTCTGCCATATACTATGCATTAAAATGCCACATGGAACCTGGTTCCGGAGTCCCCAAATGCACCATAAGTGAGAGTGGTCAGAGATTCCCTGCAATAGGATTGAGCTTCAGTTAATTGAAGGATATCTGTGGCCAGCAACCAGAGAAGGTCAATACGGAACCTGGGGTTGTGAGCTGCTGATGTGTGGGTGTAATCACAGTCTTGTGGCTGCCATGTCCTCCACGTATCACAGAGCCCCAAAGAATCTGCCAGACAGTGAGCATCGGGGAGCAAGAGTGATGTCCTTGTCCTAAGAGGCTCTTTAAATCCAGCAGGTGATTGCATTAAAGTCACCTGCCACAACTATGATGCCTTGTGGGAACATCAGCAAGAGAGAGACCAGTGGGTTGAATGTTTGGGAGAGTAGCGGATGCAGGATGTACACTAATAAGAAGTTATATTGACTGCCCACCAGTAGGCCTTTTGGTGTAACAGAGGGCTGCACATCACTTGATGCCATCTACCACACCATTCACATTTCAGGACATGATCTCAAGTGGTGCCATGAAACCCACTAGTCAAATTTGTCAAAACTAGGGCCCTGAGGTGGGTCCAAGTGCTTATAGTTCCGACACTTAGTAGGTCATGCATGGATATGTGGAGCAGGATGGGGCAGACTTAGGCCCTCATTCTGACCGTGGCGGTCGGTGATAAAGCGGCGGCCAAGCCGCCAACAGGCCGGCGGTCTAAAATATGCAATTCTGACCCTGGCGGGAACCGCCAACACAGCCCGCCAACTTAACACTCCGACCGCCACAGCGGTACAAACAAACAGCGCGGCGGTTCCCGCCAACAGCCCGGCGGCAGACAATGTACCGCCCACCCTATTACGACCCACCAATCTGCCACCTTTTCCGGGGCGGGAGCACCGCCGATAAGAACACGGCGGAAACAGACTACGAACGGGAAAACGCTCACCTCTACGCACTCCATGCGAGATTCCGGCAGTATGGAGCCAGAGTTGCAGGTCATCCCCGCACTCCTATTCCTGCTCATATACCAGGAGCACGCCCGGCGGCGCGGAAGACATCGGTGAGTACTGCACCTACGACACAGGGGAGGGAAAAGATTACCGGCACACACCCACCCACCCACACCCACTACAACACACACATCAATGCATTCCCACAGATCACTGTCACAACCCACAAACCACCCCCTTCCGAAATAATGCAAAGACCAAAAGAAGAGATCATAAACGGGCAGATATATTGAAATATGTACACCAGTAATCCCAATAAATAAATAAACTATGTACAAAATATATACAGCTACTAAATGTAGTCCAACCACTGTCCGTGGATCACAGGGGTCCTGTGCAAAGGGGCAAGGCCCAGTCCCACGACAAGAACTCCACGGAGAGAACACTGCAGGGGCATCAGAAAGAAAATAGGACAGGCACCTCAGGGGGAAGGGAAGGGGGGGCACCTCAGCCACTTGAGTACACGACGCCAGATCCACGAGGGGACTCCATGACCACTGGCCCATCCTGGGGAGAGCAAAGCCACAGTCCAAACAGTCCATACAGTGGGTGGCCTGCCCACTGGGCCATCCTGGGGAGAGCAAAGCCACAGTCCATACAGTCCATACAGTGGGTGGCCTGCCCACTGGGCCATCCTGGGGAGAGCAAAGCCACAGTCCATACAGTCCATACAGTGGGTGGCCTGCCCACTGGGCCATCCTGGGGAGAGCAAAGCCACAGTCCATACAGTGGGTGGCCTGCCCACTGGGCCATCCTGGGGAGAGCAAAGCCACAGTCCATACAGTCCATACAGTGGGTGGCCTGCCCACTGGGCCATCCTGGGGAGAGCAAAGCCACAGTCCATACAGTCCATACAGTGGGTGGCCTGCCCACTGGGCCATCCTGGGGAGAGCAAAGCCACAGTCCATACAGTCCATAACAGACCCCACTGCCACTGGAGGAGGCAAGTTGGCCAGAGGACATCCTGCAGCCCTGCCCGAGATAGATCCTGCCCTGCCACGTCTGCCAAAGGGCCAGCGGTTCTTGCCCTGAAGGGCCCAGTTCAGCGGTTCTTGAGACGGCGGGGCCCAGTTCAGCGCTCCTTGCCTTGAAGGGCCCAGTTCAGCGCTCCTTGCCTTGTAGGGCCCAGTTCAGCGGTCCTTGCCCTGAAGGGCCCAGTTCAGCGGTTCTTGAGACGGCGGGGCCCAGTTCAGCGCTCCTTGCCTTGAAGGGCCCAGTTCAGCGGTTCTTGAGACGGCGGGGCCCAGCGGAGCGGTGCGTGAGACGGCGGGGCCCAGCGGAGCAGTGCTTGAGACGGGGGGGCCCAGTTCAGCGGTTCTTGAGACGGCGGGGCCCAGTTCAGCGGTTCTTGAGACGGCGGGGCCCAGTTCAGCGCTCCTTGCCTTGAAGGGCCCAGTGCAGCGGTTCTTGAGACGGCGGGGCCCAGCGGAGCGGTGCGTGAGACGGCGGGGCCCAGCGGAGCGGTGCTTGAGACGGCGGGGCCCAGTTCAGCGGTTCTTGCCCTGAAGGGCCCAGTTCAGCGGTTCTTGCCCTGAAGGGCCCAGTTCAGCGGTTCTTGAGACGGCGGGGCCCAGTTCAGCGGTTCTTGCCCTGAAGGGCCCAGTTCAGCGGTTCTTGCCCTGAAGGGCCCAGTTCAGCGGTTCTTGAGACGGCGGGGCCCAGTTCAGCGCTCCTTGCCTTGAAGGGCCCAGTGCAGCGGTTCTTGAGACGGCGGGGCCCAGCGGAGCGGTGCGTGAGACGGCGGGGCCCAGCGGAGCGGTGCTTGAGACGGCGGGGCCCAGTTCAGCGGTTCTTGAGACGGCGGGGCCCAGTTCAGCGCTCCTTGCCTTGAAGGGCCCAGTTCAGCGGTTCTTGAGACGGCGGGGCCCAGTTCAGCGCTCCTTGCCTTGAAGGGCCCAGTGCAGCGGTTCTTGAGACGGCGGGGCCCAGCGGAGCGGTGCGTGAGACGGCGGGGCCCAGCGGAGCGGTGCTTGAGACGGCGGGGCCCAGTTCAGCGGTTCTTGAGACGGCGGACGGTCTATGGCCAACTGCTAATTTCCTGGTGGTGCCCTCCTGGGCAGCGGGGATGATGCTCCTTCACTGCCCACCTGGGCTGTGGGTGGTGGGGCCCTCCTGGCCAGCTGGGCTGGGTCCTCCCTGGGCAGCGGCTATGGGGGTGGTGGGCTCTCCCGGGGCAGCTGTGCCGGTTCCTCCCGGGGCAGCGGCTATGGGGGTTGTGGGCTCCTCCTGGGCAGCAGGCCTGCTGCCTGACCTCTCCGACTTGCTGCCCTTGCCCTCCTTAGTCGTGGGCCTGTGGCCCTTTCCTCCCTTTGGAGCTGTGGCTGGTGACTGTCTCTGGGTGGTGTCCGGGGGGGATGTAGAAGGCGGGCTCCTGCGGCGACCCTTCCGCCTTCTGCTCCTCTTCCCAGGGGGTGGGCTGGATGTTCCCTTGCTGCTGGGCAAAGATCCAGACATGCGGGCTGGCGGGCTCCAATACCCCTGCACCCTTGTCAAGGGGGCTGCAGGGCTGGTGGTGGCTGAGGTGCTCTTCTTACCCCGACGAGAAGGAGGGGGGGGCTCAGGGTCAGGAAAGAAGTTAGTAGTGGCGAGGAAGAGCATCTTGGGACAATGGAGAGTGGTAGGTACAGTGGGAATGGGAGTGGAGGGAGAGGATGTGGTTGTAGGTGAGTCACGTTTGCTGTCTTTGGGTGCAGGTGCAGGAGGGATAGGCTGTCGTGAGGTGGATGGCTGTTGGGTGGGTGGGTGGCTGCATTTGTGTGGTGTGGAAGAGGGGGTGACAGACACAGTGGGAGAGGACACAGGGGACGTGTAAATGGCAGTGGGGGTGGTGACTGCACGTGTGCGGACTGGAGTGGAGGGTGTGCTGGTGATGGAAACACTGGCTGATGGTGAGGTGAATGGAGGTGTGAGTGTAGACGTCACAGGGAGGGAGGAGGGAGACGAGGAGGTGGGGGTCACAGAGGTGGTAGTGACTGTTGGCATGTCTGCATCGGAATGTTGCGTGTGTGAATGTCTGCGTGATCTGTGGTGCTTATGTTTGGATGAGCTTCTCTTGGGTGTTGAGGTGTGTGCAGGCTGGTCTGATGGTGTGGGTGGGACAGGCAGAGGAACAGGAGACTGGGAGGAGGGAGTTAGTAGAGGCAGGCAGGAGACAGGGACAATGGCTGCCGTCAGTGCTGAGGCCAGAGCCTGGAACGATCGCTGATGGGCAGCCTGACCCGAATGAATGCCCTCCAGGTACGCATTGCTGCGATGAACCTCCCTCTCCACCCCCTGGATGGCATTCAAAAGGGTAGTCTGCCCAACAATGAGCGTCCTCACGAGGTCAATGAGCTCCGCACTGAGGGCAGCGGGGGTAACAGGGGCAGGGCCTGAGGTGCCTGGGGCGAAGGAGATGCCCGGCTTCCTGGCAGAGCGGGCACGGGGCGAACGCTGAGGGGCTGCTGGGAGGGCGGAGATGGTGCGCTGGGTGGCGGCTGTACCTTTAATGGCGGGGGGCACGGATGGTGCCACCCCCGCAAGGGAGCCCCCTTCCGAGGACGTGTCCGTGTCGCTGCAGGGTCCAGTCGTCCCCGTCGTGGAGCTCCCCTCGCCCTCCGTCTCACTGGTCCAGTCTGACTCTGTGGCATGGCCCTCCTGGGCCATGTGAGATGCAGCTCCCTCCTGCCCCGATGCCACTTCTCCTCCGCCTGATGATGCTGATGCACACAAGCACAGAAAGACAAACAAAAAGGGGGGGGGGAGAGAGAAATAAAGGGATATTGAGTACATGGATCTCCGGTACAGTTAGCGGACATGACAGACACAGATGCCCCCTGCACTAAGTTGCGCACTTGGGGTCCGCTACGCATTCCGTGGAACATGCCCTACACGCCTAGAGTTGACAACTGCACCCATGGATGACACGGCCCAGGGATGGCTGTACTGACAAACTACTGAGGGTGGTGGCTGGGGACACAGGGGCTTACGGGGGTGCCCAGCCTACAGATATCGCCCTGGCCTAGGGGGACCCCCAGCCCTCCTCCCCCACCCAGACACCTCCACTGCGCGACAACAGAGTAGATAATGCTTGTACTCACCCCCTTGTGTCTGCTGTGCTGCCCTCACGCGCCCATCCAATTCAGGGTAGGCCACCGCCAGGATCCGGAACATCAGGGGGCTCAGTTGACGGCAGGCACCCCGCCTACGTTGGGAGGCCATCCCCAGCAGAGACTCAGCGGTCTTCTTGGTCCCGCGGCGGATGTCCTCCCACCTCTTGCGGCAGTGGGTGCCCCGTCGATGGTGGACCCCCAGGGTCCGGACTTCCTTGGCGATGGCACGCCAAATCCCGATCTTCTCATGGGCGCGGACCTATGTGACACGTACAGGGAGGGAGAAATACCACGTTCAAGTTTCTCAGCATTTTCCTTTCCAGTGGCCCAACGCCCCCCATCCCCGCCAGGCCCCCCGCCAGGCCCAACATGCCCCCCATCCCCGCCATGCCCCCGCCAGGCCCAACATGCCCCCCATCCCCGCCAGGCCCCCCGCCAGGCCCAACATGCCCCCCATCCCCGCCAGGCCCCCCGCCATGCCCCCGCCAGGCCCAACATGCCCCCCATCCCCGCCATGCCCCCCGCCATGCCCCCCGCCAGGCCCAACATGCCCCCGCCAGGCCCAACATGCCCCCCATCCCCGCCATGCCCCCCGCCATGCCCCCCGCCAGGCCCAACATGCCCCCCATCCCCGCCAGGCCCCCCGCCAGGCCCAACATGCCCCCCATCCCCGCCAGGCCCCCCGCCAGGCCCAACATGCCCCCCATCCCCGCCAGGCCCCCCGCCATGCCCCCGCCAGGCCCCCAAGCCAGCCAGTGGCCCCAAATCCATATTGAATTAAACTCACTTGTTGGTCTGGAGGACCGTAGAGTAGGGCATACTGGGGGAGGACCCCATCCACAAGTTTCTCCAACTCCTCTCCAGTGAAGGCAGGGGCCCTTTCCCCAGCCGCAGCAGCCATTGTCCCTTCCAGACCGAGGTCACAGCAACACTTGCAGTATAGGTCCTCTCCTGTGAAAGTTCAAGTCGCAAGTGGATAAGTAGATAGAAAATGGCGGTGACGTCCGCGGCGGTGCGTACCGCGGCGGTGCGTCCCGCCACCGCCGGCGCCCTTCGCCATTGGCTCCTGAAACCCATAGGCTTCAATGTTAACCAATGCGGCTTTGCGCCGTGGTCTTCGCCCGCCGCCCGCCGCGGTGTGCCACGCCAGCGCATTGACCTCACATCCCATTGTCACACTTCACAGGTCAGGCAGCCGCCATTTCCAGGGCCCACATGGCTCAATTTCAACAGCGTCACACAGGCCTAGGCCTTGCATAGCCACTCAGACATGCCATTCACTGCATAGAGAATCGTTTACTGTGCTAGCTGTGAGTACGTACCTGTGGGTTGCTTGACTGTGTGCTCCATGTTGTCCTTCCTAGGCACCGTCCGCTGGGTTGGGCGAGGAGACGGATGAATCCTCCCGTGTACCGACCGCTGGTGGACCTGTCGACAATGGAAGAACGCCACATTATCCTGACCTACCGTCTTAACCGTGCCACTATCCATGAACTGTGTGCCCAGCTGGAGCCCGACCTGATGTCCCCCATCCGCCAACCCACAGGGATTCCCCCTCTGGTGCAGGTCATGTCAGTACTCCATTTCTTGGCAAGTGGGTCATTTCAGACAACCGTGGGAATTGCTTCTGGGATGTCTCAGCCCATGTTTTCGAAGGTGTTATCCAGAGTGTTGTCTGCCCTGATGAAATCCGTGAGGAGCTACATCATTTTCCCTGAGGTGGGCGAATTGGCTACAGTGAAGGGTGATTTCTACGCCCTTGGACATATTCCCAACGTAATTGGTGCCATTGATGGGACCCATGTGGCTTTGGTTCCCCCAAGAGACAGGGAGCAGGTGTACAGGAACAGAAAAAATTACCATTCAATGAACATCCAGGTGGTGTGTTTGGCTGACCAGTACATCTCGCATGTAAATGCCAAATTCCCAGGGTCAGTGCATGATGCCTACATCCTCAGGAATAGCAGCGTCCCTTACGTGATGGAACAGCTACAGAGACACCGTGTATGGCTAGTGGGGGACTCTGGGTACCCCAACCTGTTGTGGCTACTGACCCCAGTAAGGAATCCCCGGACCAGGGCAGAGGAACGGTACAATGAGGCCCATGGGCGTACTAGGAGGGTGATCGAACGCACCTTTGGCCTCCTAAAGGCCAGGTTTCGCTGCCTGCATATGACAGGTGGATCCCTAATGTACTCACCTAAGAAGGTGTGTCACATCATCGTGGCCTGCTGCATGCTTCACAACCTGGCTTTGCGCCGCCAGGTGCCTTTCCTGCAGGAGGATGGTCGAGACGGTGGTGTTGTGGCAGCAGTGGAACCTGAGGAGAGTGACGAGGAGGAAGACGACGGGGCTGAAACAGACAACAGGGACAGAATCATTGAACAGTACTTCCAATAGGACACAGGTAACATTTCAAAGAAAATTTAGTAAATGTTAACTACTCTCCAGCATCTCTGCTGCCTGTCTATTTCCCCCAGTGTATGATGACTGAGTTTTGGCTTTTCCCTCCCTATTTCAGATCTGGGGTCCCCACTACGAGTCCTGTGCTTCGTTTCCCCATGGACTACAGCTTTGTGGCAGCTGTTTGTTGACTTCACCATGTACAAGGACATATTTGCACTGTCATGTCAATTACAATCTATTGAAATCACAGCCAGACTCCAGATATTTTGGTGCAAAATAGGTGTTTATTTAAGTGCTCAAAATGGGATGGGTGGTTTCAAGTGGGTGGGGGCTATGGTGAAGGAATGTCCATGGCAGAGTCCAGAGTAACAGTCACACAGGTGCATTGTCCAGAGGCCTGTGGAGAGATGGAGCATGGGCAGTTCAAGGATGGACAGGGTGACAATGTGGGACAGTGGGATGACATCAGGTGGTATCCGTTGCTGGCGGGGGTCTTGACATCCTACTCTGTCTTCTTGCGAGATCTCAGGGCCCTCTTGCGGGGTGGTTCTTCTCCTGCAGGAGGTGGGGGTCTGGTGGGCTGCTGCTGTGCGGGGGCCTCCTGTCCACTAGCGCCGGCGGAGGTGGTTGGCTGTTCTTGGTCCAGGCTAGTGGCAGGGGCCCTTGGGTGTTGTTCAGTGTCCGCCCTGTTGTTGACGAGGTCCTGCAGCAGCCCTACCATGGTAACCAGGGTGGTGTTGATGGCTCTGATGTCCTCCCTGTACCCCCGATAGTGTTCCTCCTGCAGCACCTGGATCTCCTGGAACCGGGCCAGTACCGTCGCCATCGTCTCCTGGGAGCGGTTGTATGCTCCCATGATGGTGGTGAGGACCTCGTGGAGAGTGGGTTCCCTGGGCCTCTCCTCCCCCCCCCTGTCGCACAGCTGCCCTCCGAGTTCCCCTGTTTCCCTGGGCCTCTGCCCCCTGGCCGGTGTGCCCACTACCACTGCCCCCAGGTCCCTGTTGTTGTTGGGGTGGTGGGTTATCCTGGGTGCCCTGTAGTGGTAGACACACCGCAGATTGACGCGCCCTGGAGACAGAGGCATGGGCCCGCTGGGTGGGAGCTGTGCTGGTGTTCCCAGAGGGGTTTGGGTCTGTAGTGGCCTGGGCCTGTGTGAGGGGAACCGACTGTCCAGAGGTCCCCGATGGTCCGGGCTGGTCATCGGTGTCCAGGTCGACAGAGCTGCTGTCATCGCTGACGGCCTCTTGGGTGGGGGGTGTGGAGAATTCTGGCCCCTCCGCCGCGGTGTGTTGACGGTCGGGTCCTGCAGGGGTATAGAGGTATGGTTATAGTTTCAATGTGTGGCATATGGGTGTATCTGTGGGTTCTCGTGTCCCCAAGTGCTGGCATTCGTGTGTGGGGGCTTTGGTGAGGGTGGCTTGTGGGGGGGATGTGTATATGCATTGGGCATGCTTTGGTGATGGGTGTCCATGCTTAGTGGACGCATGCAGGCCTAGGTTTTGGGATGTGTGGGTTGTGATGGTGAGACATTGGCGGGGAATAGGTGTGCTGGGGGTGGGGGTGAGGATGGTGGTGGGGGTGAGGATGGTGGTGGGGGTGAGGGTGGGGGTGACGATGGGGGTGGGGGTGAGGTGGGGTTCGAGGATGGGGGTGAGGTTTGGGGTCTGATTTGGCATGCAGGTGGGGGGGAAGCAGTATTGAAGCTTCAACTTACCAGTATCCATTCCTCCGCCGACTCCTGCGAGGCCGTCAGGATGCAGGATGTTCAAGACTTCCTCCTCCCATGATGTGAATTGTGGGGGTTGAGGTGGGGGTCCTCCGCCAGTCTTCTGCACGGCGATGTTGTGCCTGGATACCATGGAACGCACCTTCCCCCGTAGGTCGTTCCATCGCTTCCTGATGTCTTCCCGATTTCTGGGGTGCTGTCCCACTGCGTTCACCCTGTCGACAATCCTCTGCCATAGCTCCGTCCTCCGGGCAATGCTGGTGTATTGTATCTGTGTGCCGAACAGCTGGGGCTCTACCCGAACGATTTCCTCCACCATGACCCTGAGTTCTTCGTCTGTGAAGCGGGGTTGTCTTTGGGGTGCCATGGGGTGGTGTGTATGATGTGTGGGGTGGAGTATGTGTATTTAAGTGAGTTGAGTGTGGTGGTGTGTGTTGTTTTGTGTGTGGATAGTGTGTGGGTGATGGTGTTGAGTGGCTGTGGCTGTTATTTTTTGGATGCTGGTGTCTCGCTCTTGCCTTCTTGACGAATTTTTTTGCGTAGGGGTTTGTGGGTGATGTGGGTGTGTGTTTTATATTGTATTGTGTGTGTGGGAGTGGTGTGTGTATGTGTATCAGGTGTGTGGGATTCAAATCGTCCAATGTGGCTGAGTTTTGTTCGTTTGTGTGTATTCTGACCGCGGCGGTGTGTCCCGCCAATGGAATACCGCGTTTGAATGACCGCCGCGTGGATTCGTGGGTCGTAATGGGATGGGCGTATTTCTGTTGGCGTGACGGTGGAGGTTTGGTCACCTCCACCTTTCCGCCGACCGCTGGTCTGGCGGTCTGTTGTGGCGGTCGGATTTTCGGAGGTTTGCCTTCTGCGGGTCAGAATGACTGTGGCGGGTTTCCGCGACCGCGGCGGGATTATGGAGGATTTCTGACCGGCGGTAGGCGCCTTTTACCGCCGAGGTCAGAATGACCCCCTTAGTTGTGATGAGCATGGCTGTTGAACTGCAAGCACAAACAAATAACAACCCTTATAACATCTTATCCCCACAACTCCCCCGTCTACATGTTTTTTCCCCTTAAAGCATCTGTCGCCCTATAACAAAACATGTTAAGGAAACAAAAAGAGGCTAACTAGTACCTACATTTCACCTAAATTGAGATGTTCTCATTAGCAGAATTCTTAGCCAGTTATGGTACTATAATGCGTTCATGTATGGACCCTGCTGGGGAAAGGATGGGTGATCTCCAGACTTTGAGGTGACCTGGTCAACAGGGTGGGTCCCCTAGGTCCACAGCTGGGGCATCAAACAGTTCCAGGTGCATGTTGGTGGAGTTACCTTGTCCCCTCGACTGAGCTACCTGGATCTCCTCCAAGTCAGTGGAATCCAAGCTGCCACGGGGTCGAACACCAGCCCTGTGGAATCTGGTATGTTTTCTCCTCTGAGACGTAGGGGTGGGTGGAGGGAGCATCTGGTTGTTCTTGCCTAAACAGTGTCCACATCTCTCATTCGGCGAAGCTCTATCCTTCCAGTTGCCCACTCACAAGCCAGCACCTGTGCCTCATAGAAACATGTTTTAGTATTCGAGGGAGAAAGGAGCATATGGGTGACTCCAAGGTCATGGAGTCTCTGTTTCACTTCATCAATAAGAGTGCCTGCACTGTTGGCCTGCTTGTGTATAGTTTGGAAATACCATGATGCACACGTTTTGCTAGTAAAGAGCCTGACATTGTCTGGCCTCATAAAGAATTTGTCCCAATAGTTAGGGGCCTTGGCGATCATTGAATGCAGCAGTGCACCAGGGAGAGGTGCTTTGTGAGGGATTTATGAGCCCACTATACCATGAACCAGGGTGAGTCCTCACTCAGGGGCCCAAGAGCTCAGCCTTTCCTCAAGAAAGTGTTCTGTGTCCAGGGTCTCCTCGCCTTCAGGAAACCACAAACCATAGATTATGTCTGTGTGCACGATTTTCTGCTGCCCTCCAGCGTGGATGCTGTGCCGAAGAGTTTGGAGACTGGAGTTTTAAGAGAGGCCCCACCATCTTCCATGGACGATATTCGGCATTTGGTCTCAGTAATGTGGTGGGCAATGTTGCGTAGGTCCTGGCGCAGTAGGGAAACATTCACTTTAACCTTATGCACTTTGCGTTCTACTGCTTCCCATAAATCATGAATGGCCCGGAGGATGGTGATGAGGTCTGTCTGGTCCAGAGTACACTGTCCCATCTCGGGGATTACCCAGAAAAAACACATCCCACTTGTTCCAAGGGTATTTTTGTGGGGTTGCACTTATTTTGGGGTTGGGGTGAAGTCCATGCTTAATTTGTACTCACTGGTTCTGGTGCTGTGTTTTTTTATGTATTTTTGAGGGTCTGCACTAATTTTGCGGGGTGGAGGCAATGCTTAATTTGTACTTCCAGGTTCTAGGGCTTCGTATTTGTATGTAATTTTGAGGGTCTGCACTTATTTGTGGGTTGGGGGGCATTGCTTAATTTGTACTTGTAGGTTATGGTGCTGTGCATTTGTTTGTATTTTTGTGGGGCTGCACTTATTTTGGGGGGTGAAGCCAATGCTTAATTTGTACTTGGTGGTTCTGGTGCTGCTCATTTGTCTGTATTTTTGTGGGTGCACTTATTTTGGGTGGGTAGAGCCCATGCTTAATTTGTACATGGTTGTTCTGGTGCTGTGCATGTATTTTTTGGTTCTGCATTTATTGTTCTGCCTCAAACATTTTATTGTGATCAAAAGGTACATATAGGAAATACGAGGGCTGTGATAAACGAAAAGGCGCTACAATGGGGTAAAATTGAAAACTGTGAGAGTGTGTTTTTAGGTGGAGTGGGTGGCTTTAAATGGTATGAAGTGGTCCGAGGTGTTGTTGTTAGAATTACTCAGCCTCAGTATTCAGTGCTCACACAATTAATTGCATCAGTCGAGTGTTTAAGAGGAGAGCTTTGGGGGGCCACAGTTATTAACTTTAGATCTCTGCCCCCCGAGACCGAGCGGTCTCAGAGGGCAGAGCTCTAAAGTTAATAACTGTGCCCCCCAGAGACGTTCAGTGCTCTGGGGACCCTCGATATTAACTTTTCTGCACTGCTCTCAGGTGACCTTGCGGTCTCTTGAGAGCAGCGTTGAAAAGTGAATAACTGTGGTCCCCAGAGATGTCCAGCGCTCCGGGGGCCCTCGTTATTAACTTTTCTGCACTGCTCTCAGAGACCGCATGGTCTCTGAGAGCAGTTTTGTTAAGTTAATTACGGGGGTCTCCGAGCGCTGAGTGCCTTGGAGGACCCTTTATCAACAAAGCCGTTCTGTTCTCAGAGGCCTCGTGACCTCTGAGAACTCATCAGCTTTGTTCATAACCGAGTTTCTGATGCGCTCAGCGCCCATAGACCTCCGTAATTAACTTAACAAAATGGTTCTCAGAGACCGTGCAGTCTCTGAGAACGGCTTTGTTAAGTTAATTACGAAGGTCTCCGTGCACCCTGCGCTCGGAGACCTTGTGTAGCTACATAGCAGCATGGCTCTCAGAGGCCGTGAGGGACACCCGCGACCTCTGAGAGCCAATCGGAAGGATTAATAAACCTTCCGACCGACTCTCAGAAGTCGCGGGTGCCCCTCGCAGGCTCTGAGAGCCGGCCTCGTGCCAGTGGTGGGTGGCTTTAATAGAAAAAGAAACAACCAGCGTGAGGTGAGGGTCTGAGGGCTGAAGCCTTACGTGCTTGGGCCTTTGGGCCCATACTGTTTTTAAAAAAAGCAGGTTTCGGCCTTTGGGGTGCCCGAGCACGTGACTCAGGACCCCCAGGAACCCACAGGGGAGATTTTTATTTAAAAAATAAAGAAATAAAAATAAGATAAAATTAAAAATAATCCAGGTGTGACCCTGGGGGCCTCGAGGCACGAGGCTCAAGGGCCCCCTAGGGCTCCACCTGGCAGATTTTTTAAAAATAAAAAAAAAATGAATAAAAAAAAAACCAAAAACCCCATATTGAATGAAATAAAAATAATAATAATAAAAAAACTTAAAAAAACTAAACCTGCAATGACTGAGGGGGTATTGAGCAGTAGGCTCAGGCCCCAAGCCTCCAGCCACTCACCTTAGTTCAGGGGGGATCTGGTGTCCAAGGCTTGTACAGTGAAAAACACTGGTTTCCACACATGCTGCTTTCACAGGCGGCCATTTAAAAAAAAGACTGTCTGGGCTGTTGGAGCTGGTTCAGCCTGTTTGCTCCACCCTGGAGGCTGGAGTTTAGATTGAGCTCCGCCCCCACACATGGTTCAGAGCCTTCTTGAGCTAAGGTGAAAACACGGCTTGGATCCTAGAATTCGGCTTCCGGTCTATTGTATATGTATACATTCTAGGAATTGTAATGTTTTTAAGTAGTGCATTGTTATATATTTTTATAACTGGTGTAATTTTATGGCGTTATAAAGATCTTTGGGTGCCTTGTAATATGAGTAAAATAAGGTTGTGGAGCCCTTAGAATTATATAAATAATGCCTTATAGAGAGAATCCTAGAGTTTATGTTGTACAAGAGCACCGCCCTGTGGACTTTGTTTATTAAACAGTGTATAGTTTTTGAGAAAAGGTCTACAAATGGCTCTGTGTATTATACTTCCAGAACATAGGGGCGCAACAAGAGGTATTTTGAGAGTCTTTTTTTTTTTCTTCCCAACACCTTGCATGGTTTTATGAATGGGGTTCTGAATTTAACATTAAATGAGTTGTGCTTAAAATCAATTCTGTCTCGTTTGTACATAGGACCTCCAAGAGCTTGCGGCGTCCCCAGAGGAAATGGAGACAGTGCAACAAGGTGAGTTACGGGACACAGGCCAATCTAAACAGAGCTGTCATGATTGTTATTTTTTTTATTTTACCATTAATGGTTCCCCATGTGTCTGTGTGCTTGTACAGGTGATGATGCAGAACTACAGCTTGCGGTTGACACTCTGCAACAGATCTTCCAGGTTCAAGATGGTCCAAGCACAGTGTCTCAGGATACCGCTTATGCAGGTAAATAAAGGAGTCCTTGTGTAAACGCCTTGAAAATCTAAGAGAAGCTCATAAATGCAGCAGCGTGGGAGCCCTCAGAGAACTCGTATAGTCTATGTATTATATTGTAAATGTAACATTTATGAAGTCCCCCTGGGGGGCAAGCGACTCCAGGGGTAGCAACCCAGAAGGTAGATGAGAACGTTAAAACACTGTCCGCAAGAGGAAGACCCCAGCGTCTAACTACGGGCCGCCTATTAAGAATGGCCCCTCATGCCGGGAAACCCCAGGTGAGTTTTTACAAACTGTAGAGCCAGATTAATACAATCCTTAGTGTGTCTCAAACCTCTTTCACCCCAGCGGTATAACGGCTATAACAACCTCTAATATGTATTTTGCTATCTTTACATCCTAGAGTCATCACATAAGAGCTCTGGAGGAGTCGGTCATCGGACTAAACGGTCGAATCGTCTTTAAAGGTCAACAACGTTATCGTTCAAAACCCCAGGGCGCCAACCGTATTCGTGAACAGCGCATGACCCCAGGACCTACCATTCAGAGGTTCTACAGATATCGGTCATGACCAAGGTACAGCTCTTAACTACAACACATCATCCCTCGTAAAGGGTATGTCCAGTACTGCGAACACATCTACACCACCTACCTCCGGGCAGTGGCTTGGACACTCTGACATTGTCATGCTTACGACCCCAGACGCACAGCAGCTTGTACCATGTGAAACCTCCGGGGGGCCCCCTAAGCACTGCATCAATCCTTAAATAAATCGTCTGTCCTTAAAGAATCCTAAGAACAAGTTGCAGACCTCTGAGCTACAGGCCGTGCCTATAGACCTGTCTTTTAAAAAAGTTATTAAGGCTCAGACTACATCACCAGGCCCCCAATGTTCTAAATGTTCAACACAGGCGTAGTCTAATATGGGAGGGCCCGTCAGCGACCTACCACCACCAAACAGTGTAACGTTCCAGCATAGTCTTTGGGGCACAGACTTGGAAAATGAGCATCACATAGAGGATACTTATTCCTATTGTATAGGACTTCTAAAGCTGTTATCTGGTACTGCAACAGGTTATGAAGCCCCAGCAGCACCCCATGACACTTCTAATGTGTCCCCCTCAAGGTTGCAGTCAGCAGGGTTACAATCATCATCACCCATCTATAGCACTTCCGGTGCATCAGAGGCAATGAGTTATTCCGATAAGCATTTAACCTCACCATGTCTGATGTCACCCGTTACGCCACCGGGGGCGTACAACCCCACCAGCCCTGCACCAAGTGCCTGCGCACATTGGTCTTCACCATCCTCTTCAATATACCCCTCCAGAAGTATAGGATGCAGTGGATCACAAAGTCACAGTTTTGGAACACCATCTAGGCCTCTCAAACCCCGGCCTGGTATCAATAGCGGTTGGGGGTCGCCACTCTAATGTTTTTTAATAACCATACGGTAGTGTTTTGTAGTACTCAGCAAGGACCCGTTTATCAAACACCACGCGCAGTGTTTTATACAGTGGTTGTGTTGTAATTTCCCACCTCTTTTTGGACTTGACTATGCTGGGATGATTTACGACTATTGCTCTGCTATATTCATGATCGCTCTATGCATAGTACTCATGCACCAGCCCCTTCAGACTGTCAAAATGTATTTTAACTGTATTGTTAACGTTTAAAGTGATGCCTTTGACCTTCATGCAGACCTTGTTGTTAGAGGTTTTGTAACTGTAGGTCTTGGCCCCAATAACCTCAATGATGACGACTTGTTACCTAAACACCTTGTAAACATGGTCGTTGTGGACGATCTCATGCGTGAAGGAGGGGACCACGCCGAGATCGAGTGAGCTTTTACTCAATATTCACATCATCGTAATCTGAATATATGCTACATCGTGCAGAACTTATTTTACAAGGGCAAAAGCAGACGTTCTCTAACTCTCAACGCCTCATACTTGGTCTTATTTAAAAAAGCCTGCGACAAGGTACAGATAGCAATTATAGCTAAACAGATGTACCCCAGAAACACCCAATTTTTCATGGAAGCGTTTAACGACGCCACCGTAAAAGCCCAGGGCTATTTACTGGTAGATTTAAAACCCAACACTCTAGAAGACTACAGACTTCCGCAGAATCAGATCAAAACCATTTTGAACCGAACAGATTTAAAACCACGTGACAAAGCGGGGCTTTCCTCAGGAGCACTTCAAAACTTTTTACAGTATTACAAGCAACTGAATGCTGAAAAAACCAAACTAACTCTGTACGCACCCTCCGAGGAACAACCAGCAGCTGACCCAGTAGCACCTCAAGACCATGAACCATCACTCACCATGGATGCCTTTGTCATAGACCTTATAAAAAATATAAGTCAGAAGTATAGAGGGCCTGCTCAAATGTTACTCAGTAAAATGGCTGCTACTAAAGATTTGATGTCTTGTAACAACAGGGGTAAATTAGTTTACAAGGCACAGCCGGTTGCTGGATCACACATGTACGATCTGGTCAGAGGTCTCACGCACAGTAAAACCCTATCGACACAAGACGCTCCTAGAGGTTGGGAGCAATTCCTAAGCTCTTCTGCGGAACTCAATATCCCCTCAATGATCATCAGTAACACTGACCATCGGCGAAGGCTTGAAAGTTTGAAAGATCCCACCCCTGGTGTTTTTACCAGGGGTCCCATTGTGCAGACGTCACTTTTCTTTCCTCAGCTAACACCGTCTAGGAGCAGCGACATTCTACAACTGGCGCGTAAAAAGAGACTGTTCAAAATGAACAATTGGTTACCGATCTAATGTAATCCCGAAATTTGAACCATTGTACAGTTTTGTTAAAAGGTTCGCGTGTCGAAAGATTTTTTACTTCATTTATTTTTTTACCCGTGTACATGTCTGTGGTGAAAACTGTTTCTAATAAACACTTTTAAAATTTCATCAGTAGTCCAATTTTATTTTTATTTTTTATTAATGGTTTTAAAATATGTGGTGGGGGGAATAAAAATGCATAGTCTGTTTTCAGGTCACAATCTGTTTTTATTTTAGACAGTCATCAGTACAAATAGAGGCTTTACAAAGCCTTACACTTTTGACATACACCATGTTCCGTTTTAACAATGCGCGACATGGGCCTAGTCTTTTCACTCATATATTTCATAACAATGCCGTCGTTGTTTACTAGATCAGCGGAATACAGATTAAAAAAAATTCTAAACGTCATACCCTCATTTTACTAGCAAAATAAATACAATGTTCCAAACATGTGATGGCTAGAGAATCCTGTACATGCAGTTTGTTATACACAACAGTGGGTTATGCTTTTTTTACATATTTGAATATTGGTTTTGTATAAATGTCATGCTCTGGGAACTCCGCTAAACTGTCAAACACTATAACCTTGTCTACATCGAGAAACATTGCAGCCCAGTGTGTTCCACCCTTGTAATGCGGGTCAGTGTTAAAGACTAGGGTGCAGGGTCCTTCAGGGCCTATCTTTTCAGGTAGCCCATCGCTCGGAAATACACCTAAAAAGTATTTCTTAACGTATCCATGCCTACTTAAGAAGTCACGTATCTCAGTTGCGTCCATTTTTCAAGCTTTTAATGATAGTCAAACATAAGTTGTCGGGCGTGATTGACCTGGAGAACGCTGTTGAATACCAAGAATACAACCATATTCACATTGGTAGCCAACGCCTGTGTAAAACGTATTTCAGCTTTTAGATTTCCGTTTTTGATCAAGTTGTAGTGGTCACCATCTTCCATAGTTATCGAGACCAGTCCGAGATATTCCCTGACAAAATTGAATGTTCCAAAACTCGGAGTAAATGGTTTTGCAGGGATAACAGTGCCCTCGTGGACCAAAGCGGCGTAGTTGATATCGTAGTGTTTGAAGTTGAAAGGGTTCGAGGTATAGAGTCCACTAAAAGGTTTATTGTCCACAAACCCTATCATGATGAGTTTTGGTAACTGGCCCAGAAATAGATTCTGCTGCTGCGTTAATCTAGTACCGGCGGGGATGCTGAATATCTTCAGAGCCACTTTTTCAATGGCGTACTTTGCGTTCGATAGTTGTAAAGCTTCAGCATGGGCCAGTCTGGCACTCAGTGACACTTTCACTCTCTTTACATCAGACTTGAGGACAATATAACCAGTTTATACTGTTCCGCATTGCCGCTGATGAGGCAGAATGCATCCTTGTTGTGGTTGAGTTTGATCTTAAGATCTATACCGTTGATTAGAAGCTTATCTTGGAAGAAAAGGTCTGAATGTATGCGCCCCAGGAGATCAAATTGCCTACTGCCGGCTGCAAAGCTGGCTCTTTTTTTAAAACCAGCATTGGAGCCGTCCAACGCCGTGTCCTCAAAATGCGCTTCAGTATCTTTGTAGAAGAGTCCCGCTGAAAGTTGTGTGTCCAGGGCTTTGCGACTGTAATTTAGAATACTCTCTATGTAGGCCCTGTAGGCATACATGTTATCACTCTGCGTGAAGAGTCGATCGCCCAGGTTAATGTCCACTTGATTAAACATAGTTGTGATGGGTAAGCGATTGGCGCAACTTTAGCATCTTCCTCGATGTTGGTGCCGTTCGCTTTGGTTATTTTACATACCAGGTGTAACAGAGTGTTGTTGAGATCCAGATACATATCTGTTGACCCCGATACATAAAACTCTATCGCCGCCAGAGGTGTCAGAGCGGCTAGAGGTGATACTTCCATGAAAAAACTGTTCTCGATGCTGGTCTGTGTGGGTTTAAGAGAAAACATATCTAGCTCTGATTTGGCACATTCACCTGAGGCATAGTGTACGAAGGCCATGATAGTGGCTTTAAAAAATGTTTGCACTGGAACGCAGTCTCTTCTTCTTCTTGGAAGATCTCCTCCGTCTTACGACTCTTCTTTTGTGTGGGCCTTTTGAAGAAGTCTTCTGTTTCTTATAGGGCATTGGCAGGCCCCTATGCCTCGAAGCCCTTCGCTCCCTTTTAACACCAGCGTGCGCTTTGTACAACAACCCTGCTCCTACCTGGGGTTGTTTGTTCATGCGCTCGACGACTGCCAATGTTACAGAGCCCACAACGTTCGTAGCAGCGGTTTTAACGTGAGGTTTTGCAATTTTGTATCCCCGTCTCAGGAACGGCATGGCTCTTCTAAACAAACTCCGAAAGAAGCCCCCCAATCCGGCACTGTACATAACGAGGGCCCCTTGAAAGTAGGGCGGTGGTCCCCCATAACCGGCCTGAACTTTATAATAATCCCTGTACATCGAGGGATCCCCGTACGTTTTCATAATGACTATTGCGATTGCCTAATAGTCACTGTCACGGCGCAGCCTCAAATGAAGCTTAACAATAACTTTCCCGTATTTAAAGGCGACCGGCTCTGATTCATCATCATAGATCATGTTGGTTATAGTGTCAAAATGGTTTTTGGAAATTGCCACGTAGTCAGGTTTGTGATGTTGTATATTAACCATTGTGTTATTTTCCCCCTTCACAGGGACCCATCTAAACAACGGCGAATAACTGTCCCCTATCCTCTGAGGTTCTACGATGTCGCTATACTGTACACGTAGAGTGTATAAAATCCACCATTAATATCAGGGCACGTAGGGTCTGGATCCACCTGCTTTTTAACATGTTGTACAGTCCCTAACACCCTTTTTAATATACTGGAACAGTTAAACACTGTACTGAGCTAAACACTTTTCTTCTAACGTTATCCAACACTAGATGTATTGTATATTCTCATATGTTTCAATGCTTCCTATAGATTTGTTGATGGCGTCGACCACCGAGGAAACAGTTGGGTAATAGCCATGAGGAAATCCCACATGGATGCTCAGAGGGTCCTGCTCACGCTTTATAGTAAATTTAGCCTCATGCTTTGTAAATGTATTCCACGTTCTAGGGTATTGTATCTCCATTAGGGCAACCTCCCAGGGCCCTTTCAAGTCCACCGGTTTCGCCAGTTTCACCGTACAATTAGAAATCTGATTGCTGGGGAACATGCCCTTCGAAGCGTTGGACGGTAGCGTAATATAAAAAGATGAGTTCTCCATCGTGGTGCTTACAGCGCAACCACACACCCCATGCAGCGAGCTGTCCAAAACCCAACTGTTACATTTCTTGGGCCACCCCCGCCATTAGACCAGCACCTGTCTCTTAGCTCCCATACCTTTCCTTTTCAGAACCTTTTCAACCCTGTAAACCCTGTTCGGATCGTAGGGCACCTTTTGTAACTCTTCGGTTTAAAAGACACCAGCTACCTCTTCCCCTGCGTAGTCCTTCAACTTGTAAATAACTTGTAAATATATACCCCTTCTTTAAGCTCCACACTTTCCACTATGAATATCTCATCGCCAAATGTCTGTTGGGAGCCTTTGGTGAAGACACCCTTCAACTTTGAAACCCTGACATGATCCCCTTCTTTTAAAACCGGTTTCTTGACCATTGATGTGAGACGACTGCCATACATGGTTCTCCACACCAGTAACGAATTATCGTTGTTACCTCCACGGGGCCATTTTGATTGTTCTATGGCAGCTGGCATTATAAACATCTATAAAAGCCTGTAGAACATCCACGTATCTGTAGGTATTGTTGGCTGTGAAATATCGCCACATCTTTGATTTTAAAGTTCTGTTAAAACGCTCTACAACCGCTGCTTTTACCTCTGTGTGAGTTACAAAAATGCTGAACAGCGTGCTGCTTTAATAATTTCTGGAAAAGTTTGTTTAAAAATTCATTTCCAGCATCTGTTTGTAGTTTTTGAGGTACTCAACCTCTCGCAAAGATGTCTTCAAAGGCGGCAGTGACGATGTTACCACTTTTATTGTTTAACGTCTCTGCAGAGGCATACTTGGACAATAGGTCAATGACTGTTAATATATACATCACACCGTTGTTATGTTTCGCTAGATCTTGAAGACTGATTATGACCGCCTGCCACTGATAATCTAGCTGCGCGCCAACAACTGTGGCCCTCCTCTTAAAACATCTCCTGGCTGGCTTGTGGAGCAAATACGCCTCTTTCCCCGCTAACCATGTCTTCACCTTTGAACGGTTTAAAGATGCGTTTTCAACTCGAGCCCTTCTAAATAGAGCTTCGGAGCCGCCGAAGCTTCCAACCCCATGTGCATCGTAATAAAGCCTCCTTAAAGCACCCCCGTCATGTTCTCACATACAGCAACCAAGAAATGAAAGACATTTGTTTTGTGTAAGCTTGTATTATTAAACATAAAAAACATAAAAGACTGCTGGACACCTTGAGGCCTTATGACGATGTATACATAGCATGACACATGGTACACAAATTACTACGAGTTGTTCCTTTTACATGGTCTCAGCGTTACAAGCTTTGATTTATAGCTATACTCTCAATAGCTCTAGACATGACCTCCCGCTCCCCGCGCCTATATAATCTGGACACTCAGGATACTGACATCATTAAACAGTTCATACAGTTCTAGGTCTGACAGTATAGGACCTTTATTTGTGAAATAATCTTCAGTCCTGAGCTCCAAAGCAATGTGTAGCCCTGTCAGTGGTGAAAGTCTTAACTCACACGTCCAGTCTTGGGCAGCGCTCCAGTATTTATCCGCTGCAGGTAGCCACGCGTTGATACACCAGTTGGCGATACACACAGGACTGTTGCACTGCAGCGCAGCCGGCGGTTCCGTAATGTTCAGATAGTCAAGAGTCACAGGATGTATTTCAGCTATTCTCTATTTAACCAGCACATATATCAATCTCCCGATACAGATGTAGCCTGGGTGTAACTCATAGACATCTTGCCCCGCGACACTCTGATTCTCATCCTAAAAGTGAGTAAGTATGGAGCGTTAAGTAACACCGTTATGGTCTGTTATCCATGACATCTATTTTTATTTATTTATTTATTTTTAAACAACTTTCGAGGGGCTAAAGACGTAGTTCTTCTATTTTTATAATAAATACACATATACGTCTTTCTATGACCCTTTCTATCAAACTTTTCATAAAATAGGTACATAACCCCTGCATGCGTTCCAGTTTTGAGCAGGGCTCAGAAGCGTATCGGATCTTATTGACAGCTTCGGCCAAGATCTTAATCATATCGACGTGGACCCCTTTCTTCACAGCTGCGAGCCCGTACACCATCCTTAACAACCTATATATCTTGTGTGGGGCTAAACGACTGCATATGTTCCAAATTGTTCTGGCATTGTACGACTTGCATAGACAGTCGTGAGCCTCCTGCTGTGGCGCGTTAATTTTATGCCCGTAACACAGTTTATAATAGTCATGTTTAACACATATGTTCACAACTGCTGCTGCAAAACCTTTAACAGGCCATATGGCGTCGTAGGGTATGCCCGGCATTTCCTTTTCATTATCGCTGTTAATGTAAGTGTTGACACATTTCTTACGCTGCTCTTTGTTCTGGCTTGTAATACTTTCAGACTGTCTGGATCAGCATAAGCAGTAAAAATGTACGTTGGTAACATTTGGCGTAGACCCCTCTAGTGCATCTCTTTCTGCAGTTGTTTTCTGCGGTTCAAACAGAAAGCAAAAGACATACTATTAGTTAAGAGTATGATAACGATGTATACATAATAATTGTCTATAGAGTTTTTACTAACCTCAACATTTTTGCCTCTGAAATCTTGCAAGTCGCACAGGTCCATTAGGTGTATAAGTGACTTCAGATTTTACAATTGCTGGTTGCATCAGGACAGCCTCTGGATCTGGGCCCTCCTGAAAACCAATGTCTTCATAGATCAGCGAATTTGGCGGTGCTACACTTTCTTCAGCATCTTCAGTGTCGTTGAAGTTGATTGCATCACTTAGATCGTCTCTCGAGGCTTTGCTGTCGATGCTATCAATCTTGATGGGGGATACCAGTTTCAGCAAATCCTTGAGGCTGAGCTTTTCAAGCCGTTGGCAGAGTTCTGCATGCAACCCAGTAACGTCGGAACCCTCATATTTAGGTGGAGTCTGCTGGGCATTCTCATCCAACACCAACGGTGTGAGGGTCCGATAGTATCTATTGATAGGGTTCTGGCTGTTGAGGCCGTGGCTTTTCTGGCTATCAGATTGTATCTCTTCATATTGCCTAGACACCCTATTCCAACGCTAGATCAGGGTTTGACATGTTGCTCTAACCACCCCTTATATGTATTTGGCGGTTCAAAAAGGGCCTCTACAAACCATAAGTATCACATGCTCACCTTGGCGGCTCAAATACGCCGTCGGGTTACACGTGGTGCTAACCACATGTCACGGCTTTTGCACCCTTTGACCATCCCCTCTTTTTGGATTAACCAACCGTGCAGAGGTCTGGCCTGCCTGCCCACTTCACTGACCTGTGAGGGGGGCACCAAGCAGCCACTTGGTCCTGAATGTCTGACATGTCCAGACCTGTCCTCTTAGGCTCTTAAACTGGTTGCACAACACCAAGGCCTTCATTTTACACAGCCCATAGACCATTACCTAGGGGGTAGGACCCAGGCACAAGGCTAACACGTGACACCATGAGGTCACCCACCACGTGACACCTCTACACCTACGTCAGTTCCGGGGCGGGCTCTCTGGGGCACTGGAAGTCCCAGTAACAGAAGTGACATCACTTCGGGCGGGATAACTGTCACTTTGCAGTTGATGAGGTAAGGTATCCCCTCCTAATACTTAAATGCCATATAGATTAGCGTCTGTGGTGTCTGTTTTTCAGAAATTGATGTTGCAGTATGTCAGATAGGTACAGACTTTTGCTCCACGCTGGGACAGTTAAGGAACACAAATGTGTTTTGGTTCTGCTGTTAGGAATTTTCTGTCTAAACAGATTAATGTATATTTCTTTACCAACAATGTGGAGTAATTGGGCCACCGTTTAACCTCTAAATGGAACTAGAACATAGACGGATTTCACAGATGCTCCACAACCCCGAATGTTGACCAAGTTAAATGTTTTTTTCAACCTTTATGAATATTACTCCCAATGTGTAGTAGGATTTGTGGTACTCATAAAACCTCCAAAGAGGGTATTACCTAAAGGTGTCCAGCTTGTATGTGGTGAGGTTGAAAGTGAGACATTTGAGAAACCAAGCAATAGATTGTTGAAGGGCCTACTGTGAGGCTGTATGTGGAAAGAGTGTTGTGTATAATTACTGTTGCAAGTCCTGTTGGTATGGGTGCAGTTTTAAGTAAAAAAATACTAAACACAATGTACAACCAGTAACGTTTACCTTAAGGTGTCTTAAAGGTGCATTTTAGACCTGGCATCCTTGTCATGGTTCCCCTTAATTTGTTGCCTTCAGACCTCCTTTTTGCTAACATCATTTGTGCTGGTATTTTACTCTGCACGCTTTACCACTGCTAACTAGTGCTAATGAGCTTGTGCTCTTTCCCTAAAACATGGTAATCTGGGTTTACACACAATTGGCATATTTAATTTACTTGTAAGTCCAAGGTGAAGGGGACCTACATGTGCAGAGTGCCCGTAGATTAAATGCTACTAGTGGGCCTGCAACATTGGTTATGCCACCCCCTTAAGTAACACTTTAAACATGTCTTAGGCCTGCCATTGCAGAGCCTGTGAGTGCACTTTAAACTACCATTTTGATCCAGCAAAATAAACCTTTTGCCAGGACCAAACCTTCCTTTTAATTCATATAAATCACATCTAGGGTAGGCACTGGACAGCCCAGAGTGATGGGTGCAATTTATTTAAAAAGTAGGACATGTACTTTTAAGTTTTATATGTTGTGGAAGTGAAAAAAATCTTATATTCGTTTTTCACTATTGTAAGGCCTTTCTCTCCTATAGGAAAACATTGGAGTTTCCGTACTACATTTTATAAGTGCAATTTCCAAATGGGAAAAGATGACCAGTTCATGTTTAGCATCTCTGGAATCCTAATATATGGTGAAGTCGAATTTTAAATTACAGTTTTGAAAATGCAACTTTTAGAAAGTTAGCATTTTCTTGCTTTAGCCATTTGGAGCTTAGATCCTGTCTCTGGGTCAGATGATTGGGTGTGGATGCCAGTTGGGCTTTGTGTATTCCTCTTAGACAGCCACACAAAATGGAAGCTCAGGTGTAAGTGGATGGCCCATCACTGACAGGATTAGAGGGGGGAGATGGACACAGCCCCACTTAAATTTGAAAAGGTTGTGTCCTGCTTTAGACAAAAGGCTGCATATCCCCTGTAGTTAGTCTGGAGTCAGGGCAGAGTAGGGAAGGCAGGGCTTCTGTGCACATCAAGAGCATGACTTTAGAAGCTTCTCCCCCACTTCAAAGGCATACCTGTGTATAAAAGAAGGGCTTCAGACACAAACTCTTCAGTACACTGCTGGACCTGTGGATACTCTACTGGGAAGAAGGACTGCTGTACTGCCACTCTGATGTACTGCTGCTCTAAAGGAACTCGTGCCCTGCTGTGCTGATCTGCTGCCTGCTGCTCTCTGACTGGGGAAGAAGAACTGGGCCTACCACTTCATCTTGACCTCATGATCCCAGAGTGATTCAAAGGGCTAGTCTGTTGGCTACCTGATCCTAGCCTCAGGGACCCAAAAGCCTCCCCAACCAATTCTGGACCCAGCTGCAGAGCGTTCCTGATCCCAAAGTGATGCCTCTCAGGTCCTGGTCCTTTGGTGTGGCTCATGAGCTCTTGAAATCCAACCTTTGGGCTCTTCATGACTGTGAACAAGCTTGTATGCACCAGAACCATGCCACATGCACTGAAATTCAGCGCAAACCACCACCATCCCTTCTCTATACACAGCAATCATCCATCACCCATGAGGACTGCCACAGTAACGCTCCAGCCTGCCCATCCATGACACCCAACCTGCTCTTCGCGCCATGCACACCATATGTCCGTAACACTCTCCTTGCTCCCCATGACCTGCTTCTACGCGAACTGGAGTGAGAAGATAAGGTAAAACTTCAATGGGACTAATCTGGGACTGTATCTCACCTGCTCTCCATCGTGGTTGATCTGAACTTTTGACTGTGACCCAGTCCAGCTGGACCAGATAGCTGCAGTCGGCGCTTTGTGCTTTTAGGTGGTATTTTGCAGTTTATTCTTTTAAAAATTCATAACTGTGAGTCTACTGATTGGATTTTTTGTCATTTTGGTCCTGTCGTATTTCTTAAATTCAAGTCTATTTTTCTAACTTGGTGTGGGATCTTTTTTTGTGTGGTGTTTTCATTGTTTTACATTTGAAGTGTTGCACAAATAGTTTACTCATTGCCTCTAAGTTATGTCTAATTGCTCTGTGTCAAGCTACCAAAAGGTTGCGCACAGGTTAATTTGGGGTTTACTTGTGCCTTTCCCTGACTAGAATTGTGGTTGCTGCTTTACCCGGATTCACACCCCAGTCAACCAGTAACCCAATTTCTAACAGTGCACTTGAAGTTATAGTATTTGTCTGAACTGACAAGCACTTTGAGCCTGATTTAAGATTGGACAAAAAAGTCGTATCTATGGAGATAGTGGACAACACTATTTCTGCCACTATGATGGTATACCCTTCACCAACTTCAGAGATGACCATTGGCCCAGCAGTAATAAACTGCTGCTAACACAGATGTCTTAATTAGAAATTCTAAATGAATGTTTATGTATTTTGAATAATGACTTATGTAGAAAAATGAATAACGTAGAAAATAATGTGCACGTTTGAAATAGTGAACTCGGAGATTGGCCACCAGTGTTCACGAAATGTACTAATTAATGATTAATATGTGTAAAATATTGATAATGTATTAGATTAATGTAGTAATGTGTCATATTAAGGGTTATGAATTATGTTTTGCTTATTAACTGTAGGCCTTAACTTAGCCAGTGTCTTGGCCTAGTTTTGCCAGGCCTCATGCAGAAGCTGTATTTCTTAGCGTTCAATGAAAAATGCTGACAGAGTGAACTAACTGTGAAATGCTCATTGTTTTAATAAAATACTTAGCAGAGACTTTTATGGGAACCGACGGACAGGAGATGAGACTCTCGAAAAGGAACAATTAATGTGTAATATGTGCAAAGGGGTCTTTCCCAGGACATGAACAATGAAGACACTGACCGGAGACGAAGATGCAACAGTTTTGATACCTGACGAGCCAGAAGATGAGAACTTCGCAAAACTGACCAATCAATGACACGTGAACTGTGAAATATTAGAATCCATAAATTTGGTAAAGGGGCTTTATTGGGTAGGGTAATAAAGTATGATTAATTGACCAATTGAAAATTGGGGGATGGTTTGGGGAACTTTGATATAACAACGTGACAGAGGGAAAAGACTTCAGAAGATGATTTTAGGAGATTTTATTGCGATATTGAGAAGAAGAGAATCGAGATTCGAGATTCTGTCATGGGGCTCATACTTCCTGACTGAGAACCTGATGCGTTGCTGATCGACTGATGACCTGAGGATGAAGACTGATTCTGCTTGCTGATCCATACCGTGGATAGGTAGATATGACAATGACTGAATTGCATTTTTATGCCTTTTCTTTCTAGGTACCAACTGCGCTGACTTAGTTCTTTCTTTAGATATATGTTTTCCAAATGTGTTTTCTAAATTGTTTTGCATGAAACCCCACATGCTGATGCTAATTGGAGTTAGATAAGGTTACTTACATGACGACTGACAAATTACAGGGACAAATGGTTGACAAACTATCTTGCTGAACTTGATGCATGTCTTGGTCTTATTGAATTGGATTGTGCTAATGTTTTATGTTGATGCCTTATAATGTCTTTTGTTTCAAGCTTTGATTAGGTCACTTCTTCTGCGACTTGCTGATTAACAAGCATTAGAAATTGTTTTGGTTAAGAGTTCATGATTAAAATTCATGACTTAGTATTGTTAACGAATAGGGAATAAAATTACTAAACATATACCTAAAGGTGTGGTTATTCATGACTGAAAGTTAATGGTGTGTGAAAATGACTGACTCCATTGATTGTTGAATTGACTAATTAGTATGGATCATTGCGTATTGATTTCTGATTCTGTATTGAAACTATGGTAAGAACCCCCTATACGAATCAAAAGGTTCATCGACCTATACGCGTCCCCTTATAAGTTTACTTACCGAGGACCGGCGCACCACCAGTTATGGTAGCAGACTGATGGTTTGTTTCTATAGGGGCTTGCCATAGATGTTCGATATAGGGTGACAGGTGTTGACGGTTGAGTTAGGAGACTGATGGACAGGTGTTGTTAGTTATGGTATCCGTTCGAGAATTCAGTATTATTGAGGTTTGGATTTTGTTTTTCAAAATGGCATTTGTATTGAGAATGATGTTCCCTTAACCCCAGAAATGACTTTCCCAGAGCCTGGATCCTGCTAGTGGTGTTGGGTATGTTCTTGGCGTTCCAGTGATAGAGTGAGAGAGATAGTTTGCGCTTGCACAGCTTATGCAAATTGCAGGTGAATTGTGACGTATGTGAGGGAATTTAGGGAGTCTGCGTACTCCAGATGAGGTTTTAGTAGGAGTGTGCGTACTCCGCAGTATGAGAGTAGGAAAGTCGTTGAACTTCATATGTGTGTGGCACTTTGTGCTCCAAAATTTTCAACGTGGTTGTTGATGTACGGACCCTGCATGGTCTAAGACTCCGGAGTATATCGAAAAGTGTATGAGACACTTGGTTATATGTTGTAATCTGTCTGGTTTAGTAGATTGATTGGGTGTGGTCAACAAGTCTGTGTGTACGTAAAGTGAGCAAGAGGAAAAGTTAGACTGAGATTAGGCGAGTCCTATGTGCACCAGGACAGACCCATTGATCAGTTGAAAGTAAAATTTGCGGGTTGAGTTTTGCTTGCGAATCTGGGAAACCGAGAAAGAGGAATAGCTGCATGAGAGAAAGGGCCATCAGTGAAAATCCGTAAGGTTTCTGAAGCGATTGTGTTACTTTCTTGTAGTAAACCAGCAGATTTGTTTTTGGTTATTGGATTTTGATTAGTGCTCACAATAAATTTGCATTAGGTTTGTGTGTATTGGAGTTTAGGAGGATGAGACGCAAGACTTTGTCAGCCGTAGTGTATGTGAGTGTGACATCACTGGAGCCACGCTGAGATAGGTTGGTTCGAGAGAAGAGTTGTGCACGGATTGGCAGCCGTCTGTGAGAGGCAATTGGTTGAGAACGTATGTGAAAGGCATCTTGGGAGTAAAAGTAATTTCCTGATATGAATTTGAATACACAAAGGTAGAAAAGATGAAGTTTTTCAAGGCGTTAAAGAGTGCCCTAAAGGGAGATACCTACATTAAAGCGAGCATAGGTGAGCCTAAACTGCCATAGAATACTCCGGGATACATTATAATGGAGGAGCGAGGTGTTGCGCCGTGCCTTTGGTTGAAGCAGTGGTGCAAGTTGACAGTGAAAAACAGAAGCTTAGCGTTTCCTGAAAATGGGACGTTCAATTTGAGAATTTTGGAGCAATTACGGATGGTGCTTTGTGAATTAAAGCCCCTTCTGAGACCAGCACAGTTTGAGGCATTAGCAGTCTGGGAAATGGTAGCTAGACAGCAACAGCAAATTAAATTTGAGCGGAGAGTGAGAAAGATGGAGAAGTCACTAGCAGAGGCAAGATGGGATTGGGAGCAGAAGAAATGGAGAGCAGTGACATTACAGGATGTTAAGTTATTTCCAGCAATTATGCAGGAAGATGAGATGGAATGAAAGAAATTGACTAGAAAGTCAGATACGGGTTTGTCTGAAAGTGAGGAAACAAGAAAGTATTCCATAGTGGAGGAGGACTCTGATACTGAGGACCTTATCACACAAATACTGAGAGATCGACCACCACCGTATGCAGTGCATGATGATGGTCCGAGTACTAGTGCTGATCCAACAGCCCCGGCACAGGCAATGGGGACAGTGAGTTCAGTACAGGTTAATACTAGCCAGACACAGGGTGTGGTGCAAGGACGTAATGTGTTGACTACTCCAGTAGTTCAAGCACATATGCATCCACCAACCATACAGAGAATTTATCCTGATGTGCCCATCTTAGAGACAACTTCGAACTTAGCGGTAACTACAGAGCAAGTGGTTCCAAGACCACTGTTGGTTCAGACTGAGCCGACTCCATTGCCCCAGGTACAGCCGCAGGGGATGCCAAGGTTTACACCTATGACAGGGACACAGTCGGACTTAACACTGATTATAAAGCAAAGCATGAGAGTTACTCTCCCACAATGTTCAGGGGTTATAGCAGCCTCAGATGCAATATCGCTGCCGATTATTGTTGGTCCAGTGGTACATTTTTTTGCACAGAAGAAACCAGACATAAATGAGCAAGGAGAGATGTCCCAGAGTTTAGTGAGGAGGGGACCAATTGAACAAGTGCAGGTAGTCTCTTCTATGGGTCAGACTTTTGATGGGTCAAGATCATTGTTAGATCTTAGTCCCCTTGTTGCACTTACAGATGCTGTAAATGGACCTACTGCAGGTCAGAGCTTGAAAATATTGACACCACAGGCATCAAGTGCAGTGGTACAACAGGTGCCACCGATGAATGCAAGTAGCATTTCGTTACAAGGACTGACAGCTCAGCAGCTGACCAAATGTTTGGACAAGTTGAATACCCCACTGCTTCCAAGGGTGAAAAACAGATCAATTATGCAAGACTAAGCATAGAAGCGAATGAAATGGTTGAGGGAACAATGGGGGTGAATAGATTAGAGTCATACACTGATGCAGAGGTGAGATACTTAAGTCCGAAAATGACAAGAGAAGTGAGCAAGGTACATCAGAGATTAGCAGACTCGGCAGAGAAACATGACAAAGAAATTGAGAAAACAAAGCATCTGAAAAGAAGCTACAGATTGGATTTTGAGGCAAATGAATTTGATCACATGAGGTCAGCCGGAATGAAGGCGCACCTCAAGGAATTATTGCAGAGTGCTCAGGTTTGGGGAGCATTAGAAAAGTGGGAAGGCAGATGGGCAAAGGAGATGGATAAAAGGAAACGCTATTCTGTATAGGTGACTGAGAATGTACAACAGGGCAAGGATCCAGTAAAGATTTTACCAATGAGAGAGATTCAAGGAGGACAGTTTATTCATGGTCCTTGGCATAAGAGTGATATTCTGTCATTCACAAATGATTATCCAAAGCTGAGGGAAAAGCTGGTGGAATGGTACCAGCAGACAGACAGATTTGTGAAGCTCTCAAAACGTTTGTGGGAAATTTTGAATACCTTTCTGGAAATAGTGGTTCCAGCGGATTTGTGGGTCGAGTGTAAAAGAGCCGTAGACTGGCCGACAGGTGAGCCAGAGAGGGATAAGAATACGGATGTACCATCACCTGAGGTAATGAAACATTACTATAAGGTGATTGAGTTCCTGAAGACGAGGATTTCGCCATAAAACATTGATTGGCAGAGAATTGACAGGACAGTGCAGGAGGTGAAGAAATCAATACATGTGTACTATGAGAGGTTGTTGAAAGCGTTTAAGGAGTATAGTGGAAAGGACGCAATTGAGCCAAAAGACATGCTGAATTTCGTGTTTAGGTTTGTGGAGGGACTGAGACCTGAGATAGGTCAGATGATTAAGAGTCATTTGATTTGTTGGCAAGCAAAGCCGATTAATGAGGTGTTGCAGTATGCAAAATACTGTAGTGATGAGATTGAGTTGAAGCAGAAAAAGTGGAAAGAGAAGGCAATGGTGATGCAGATTAAGGTAGCACAAACAGGAGTGCAAGGGACTTTTGTGCAACAGGTACCACAGCAGCAGGTAAATGTCATGTTCCAGCCTCAAATGAGAGGTCACGGAGGCAATATGATTCTTGGTCCAGATTTGAACACCGTAGTGGTGCAGGGTGAAGTACAGAGAATGAAGAAGTTATTGCCATGTCACATCTGCAGGGCCGTGGGACACTAGAAGCGGGATTGTCCGACAATGGTGCAGGAGGGTGTTGTACAGCAAAATAGTGATGTCAATGCATTTCAGACTATGAGAGGATTGAGATTGAGGGGTCCTAATCCAAATTTTCAGAATAATGTGAATCAAATGCAGAATGTTCGGCCTATGCAACAAGTAGGCAGAACCTGAGTATGAGACTACAACTGAGGAGTATCCCTTGGTTGAATTTTTCCCGATGTTCACAGTAAAAGAGTTGCATTCTGATTTGCAGGGAACAGTGCAAGAAAATGTGTGGGACTTGACAGGGAAAGAAGTGGGTTTAATTAAAGGAGTGGAACCAATTAAGGTCACATTAAAGCCGAATGCAGAGTTTCCGCAGATTCCCCAGTATAATATGACACAAGATGTGCTGAGGAAGGTGGCTCAAATAATTGCAGATTTTGTGAAGTAGGGAGTTTTGAAAGAATTGTTGAGCAGCCCAGCCCATGTAATTCACCGATAATGGGGCTGAATAAGCCATGTGGTAAAGTTCGAATTGTTCAGGACATAATAAATGACATTGTGGTCAAATGTTGTCCCGTAGTGCCCAACCCAGCTGTAATAATGTTCCAGATTCCATGTGATGCAGAATGGTTCACAGTGGTTAATTTGTCCCAAGGGTTCTTTTCTGTGCCTCTTCATGAGGAGAGTCAATTTCTTTTCAGTTTCAAATTCCTAGATCGTGTCTACTGCTTGTGTAGACTTCCTCAAGGGTACACAGAGTCACCATCCTTGTTTAATCAGATCTTGAAAAAGAATTTGGAGTCATTAGAATTACCTTTCCAATCGACTCTGGTGCAGTATATTGATGATTTGTTGATCGCATCAAGGACAAGGGACGAGTGTAAGTACGACTCAATTGCCCTATTGAATCATTTGGGAAAGTTTGGTCATAAAGTGTTACCATTGAAGTTGCAGTACTGCCAGAAGGTAGTGAAGTATTTGGGTCACCAGATTGAGAATGGGTTGAGGAAAATATCCAGAGAGAGAATCACAGTGATATTGCAGATGAATCCCCCGACTTCACAGAGAGATGTTAGAATGTTCCTGGGAATGGTGGGTTACTGTCGCCAATGGATCCCGAATTTTGCAGACATCTCAAAACCATTGCAGAAGTTAACTCATAAGGATGTCACAGACCCCATAGCATTAGATGAAGATCAGATGAAAGCATTCACTGAATTGAGAGAGAGTTTGTGCAGAGCTCCAGCGTTGGGTATGTCTGACTTCACAAAGCCATTCACATTGTTTTGTCATGAGTGTGATGCATGTTCATTGTCTGTCTTGACGCAGGTCCATGGAGGTGCTCATCGCCCAGTAGCATATTTTTTAGCTACCTTGGACCCAGTTGCAGCAGCCTTACCAGGTTGTTTGCGAGCTGTTGCCTCATTTGGTCAGAGTCTTTCACAGTGTGAAGGAGTAGTGATGGGATATCCTCTGACTGTAATGGTCCCTCACTCGATTGAGATTTTACTGACAAGGACGAAAACATAATAGTAATTGAGTTGTGCACGAAACCGAGACCTGATATTACAGAGACTCGATTGGAAGAAAATTACCAAATTGTGTTTGTCGATGGTTCTTGTCTTTAAAGACAGTACAGGGACACTGAGAGCAGGATATGCAGTGTACCTTAGAAGCTTCCTGGCTTCGAGGAGTGTATTCTGCTCAGGTAGAGGAATTGGTTGCTCTTAGTAGTGCATGCCATTTTTCTGCTTGATTGAGAGTTACTATCTATACAGATAGCAAATAAGGATTCTGAATAGTTCATCATTTTAGTCAATTGTGGTCACAGAGAGGTTTCCTGACCCCTACTGGGTCACCAGTGAGGAATGGTTAGAGAATAAAGGAGTTGTTAAATGCAATTCAACTGCCTGAAGAAATTGCCATGGTAAAATGCAGTGCACATCTAAAGTCACAGGACTATGGGGGTCATTATGAACACGGCGGTAAACACCGCAGTGTTCATGCTGGTGGTCTTTCCATAGACTGCCAGCCTCCTTGAGACCCCGCCAGCCGTATTACGAACATTCTGCTGGGCCGGGACATTGCCGACGGCTCCACACGGAGCCGTCGTCAATGCCTCAGTGCGGAGGGTGCAGCAGCACCCGTCATACAGTTCACTGCCCGTAACTGCGCTACGGGGCACTGCAAGGGGCCCCAGAGCTTCCCTTCTGTCAGCCTTTCCCTGGCGGGGAAACCCACCAGGGAAAGGCTGTGGGAGACAGGGTCCATTATCCGGAGTGCAGCTCTGCTTGCAGCGCTGCCCTGTCGGATAATGTAATCTGTCATCATCAGGCTGCCTGTCGGCGGTAGCCTGGCGGTGGCAGAGGGCCACCGTAGGCGGCCCTCCCTGTGTTTATTATATGGCGGTTCAGACCGCCATGCCGGTAATTTCCGCTGGCATGGCGGTCTGAACCGCCGGGTTCGTAATGAGGCTCTACATGTCCTCGAGAAATGAATATGAGGATCAAGTTGCAAGGTTTTGCGCATTGAACTGTATATCGTTCAAAGACAAGTGGGAATTGATGTCTGAAGAAGACACCACATGTACGACTTTTGCATTAAAGGTGATCAATACATTAGAATAGTTAAAAACTTTGCAGAGTAATGTTGAGAAGGAGGAGAAAAGGTCTTGGATTAAAATGAAGTGTGTCCAAAGACAGAACGAGCTGTGGGTATCCGAGGAAGGTCAGATGGTTTTGCCAAATAGTTTGCTGTCCCAGATGGCGAGGTACTATCATGGTCAGGCACACGCTGGGAGGGATGCCATGGTTCGTCTGTTCAAAATTGACTGGTTTAATCCCAAGTTTAGGCAAGCAGCTGAAGCAGTATGCCATCCTTGTGGTATTTGTCAGGAATTAAATGCGGGGAAAGGGACCGTGGTGAATTTGAGCCACATTGGAAGAGCAGGGGGTCCATTCAACAGAGTGCAAGTGGATTTCATTTAGATGCCTGCATGTGGCGGTCTGAAATATGTGTTGGTGATTGTGTGCATTTTTAATCACTGGATTGAAGCATACCCTACAAGGAGAAATTATAGCCTCACAGTAGCAAAATTGTTGCTTAGGGAACTGATACCACGTTTCAGATTTCTGATCTCTTTAGAATCAGATAGGGGAACGCACTTCAGTAACGAAGTGATTAAACTGTTGTGTGCAGCACTGAACATTGAGCAAATGTTGCATTGTAGTTACCGCCCTGAAGCATCAGAACTAATGGAGCAGATGAATGGTACCTTAAAGTCACGAATTGCAAAAATGTGTGCAGCCCAAATCTGAAATGGCCAAATGCGTTGCCTTTGGTGTTGATGTCAATGAGAAATACACCTGACAGGAAGACAGGATTGTCAGCCCACGAGATTCTCATGGGCAGAGCAATGAGGTTACCAGCAGTTCCAGCCAATGTACTTGTCAACATAACAGATGATATGGTGTTGGACTACGGCAAAGGTCTGGCTGATGTGGTTAGCTCTTTCTCTCAGCAGGCGGAGGTCACCACACTGCCGCCAATCCACGATCCAGGGCACAACCTGAGGGCCGGTGACTGGGTTGTTGTCCACAAGCATGTACGCAAGACGTGTTTGGAGCCTCGGTGGTGGGGACCTTACCAGGTAATTTTAATGACTACGACAGCTGTGAAGTGTGCAGGGATCCCAACCTGGATTCACGCAAGTCACACGAAGAAAGTGGCATGTCCACTGGATCATGAGGAAGCGTTGTTGAGAGTACCAACAACTGTGAGACAAATTACAGCCCCGGAACCGGAAAATGATCAAGGAAGAACTGATGTTGAACCTGAGCTCATTGAGGACGGTTCTATCACCCCTGTGAGAGACTAAAATAAAGACCTCCAGGAGGGTGCAGAGGAACCTATTGCAACTGAACCAGCAGGAGAGTCAAGTACTGAGGGGGATCTCCCAGAAGCAGACGGTTCTGAGAGACAAACAGAGCAAGTGCCAAACCAAGAAGGGGAGAGAGTTGAGCAGGATCAAAGTCAGTGATCTGACTTCTCCTGAACCTGTTGCAGGTCCATAAAGAGAGAACACCACAGAAAAAGAAAAGAGTTTGAGTCCAATCCTGAAGAGAATACTAACAGAAGGTACACATAAAGTAGATAAGTGGCCGAATTTACAAGTGGAGAAAAGGAAAGAGGTGATTATTGATTAAACATTAGAGATAGAAGTAGATACTACGAGAAAAGAAGAAGTGAAGGAGAGTTGAGTGGTGATCGAAAGTTGAAAAGAAAGAGAATAGCAAGTCGAAGATATGCAGGTCCTGATTGGGCATATGCAACTACAAACGAATGGCAACACAAGTTTATGACTTTTTGTTTTGATAGGGAAGTTCCAAGTTAGTATTTTGAAGTGACCTGAAAAAGATTGATGAACTGAACTGTAAAAACAATCTGAGAAATATTTTTTGAAAAAGAGACTAATTAAATAACCGGATAAGACATTGATAACCTGATTTGACATTTGAAACTGATTTTGACAAAGCTGCTAACTGATTTTGACAAGGAGAAGGGTTCCTGGAAGTGAAACTGAACGGCTGAAAGAAGAATTGTCTATTTTTGATTTTTTCTGCATTTTTCTGAAGTTACTTCTGCTTTCTGATTCTTTACAGATCATGGCTAATGTAGATAAGCAAGTTAGGGATGTTAGGCGCTGTAAATATATGAGCATTGGTTTGGTAATTATGTGTGTGGGATATTGCTTATAGTGCTGATTGTGGGTATGTCTGTTCTTGACACAAAAGGAGCCAACCATACTTCTGCTTTAGAGACTACTACCTTAACAGCTTTAGAAAGATTTAAGTTAGATGAGAAGTATTTGCATGACTTTTCCAATGTTCAAGGAGAGCTTTCTTCTAATGTTTTCTATTGCTTATTGACTGAGCATGTTGAGACTATGGATGCAAGGGATTGTCTTGTGTGTACGCAGATTCCTTCGTCAGTCGAGGAAGGAGTCACTTACCATAGCCTTCCTCTAACCTATGAGATAGGTTGTAGTCTGTTACTAACAAGATTCTATAATCAAGAGTACATCCAATATTTTTATTCCAATTATGACCTTGTGTTTTCATTTGTTCCTATTATTAGGTATGTAAGTAGAATATCTAAGGATAATAACATAGAATTAGTTAGAGGATTCTTTGAACCTACACTAACATTTGGGACTGCTTATGCACATACGAATAACCTCACATGCTTGCTTACACCTTTAGAGAAGAGCTTCTTAGATCACACTGTTGACAGAAGACAGGCACTTATAGAGGGATTAGAAAAAGGATTAGAGAAGAGGTCTTATAAGAATGATTATGCTTACACTGCAATTAAAATGCAAAGAAAATTTGCTTTAGATGCACTACACGTAGGGAAGCTTTGTATATATAGGCTTAAATCACGCACTGGCACCATATTTGTGGGTACAAGTGAATATAGGCATGTGTTTTTGTTTCAGAGTAAATGGACATTTATGTTGAATGGGCAGGACCCTGCAATTCCGGGGATCTACTTTATTTGTGGACGTAATGCTGATTACCGTCTTCCAAGAGGATGGTATGGGTCATGTCATTTGAGGATAGTATTCCTCAAGATTTACCAGATGGAGGATTTGAAAAAGTGTCCGAAATTGACAGACTTACATTGTGACAGACAGAGGAGGGAAACCTCTTCTGTAATAGTGGGAGATATATTCGGTGCGGTGATTCTTTCAGTGGGAGTCATCTTGAATTTGATTAAGATTCGAAAGTTGTCTACTTTTGTGGATAACATGCTGACAAATTTTTCAGGGGCTAAACTCCTGATAGATACTGAGGGGCATATTTATACTCCGTTTGCGCCGGAATTGCGTCGTTTTTTTTTACGCAATTCCGACGCAAAACTAACTCCATATTTATACTTTGGCGTTAGACGCGTCTAGCGCCAAAGTCCATGGAGTTCGCGTCATTTTTTAGCGTGGACACCTACTTTGCGTTAATGAGATGCAAGGTAGGCGTTCACGTCTAAAAAATTGACTCCGAGGCATGTGCGTCGTATTTATACTCCCGGGCAAAATTCACGCCCGGGAGTGGGCGGGTCAAAAAAAATGACGTCTACCCTCGTTAGCGTCATTTTTTAACGCCTGCTCAGGGCAGGCGTTAAGGGACCTGTGGGCTCAGAAGGAGCCCAGAGGTGCCCTCCCATGCCCCCAGGGACACCCCCTGCCACCCTTGCCCACCCCAGGAGGACACCCAAGGATGGAGGGACCCATCCCAGGAAACTTAAGGTAAGTTCAGGTAGGTATTTTTTTTTTTTTTTTGGGTGGCATAGGGGGGCCTAATTTGTGCCCCCCTACATGCCACTATGCCCAATGACCATGCCCAGGGGACATAAGTCCCCTGGGCATGGCCATTGGGCAGGGGGGCATGACTCCTGTCTTTGCTAATGGGGGTTGGGAGTGAAAAAAAATGACGCAAATCGGGTTGAGGCGAAAAATTTGCCTCAGCCTGACTTGCCCCATTTTTGGACGCCCAAACTCCATTTTCCCCTACGCCGGCGCTGCCTGGTGTACGTCATTTTTTTCCACGCACACCAGGCAGCGCCGGCAGCTAACGCCGGCTAACGTAATTGATTAAATACGGCGCCCGCATGGCGCTTCAGAATGGCGTTAGCCGGTGCTAATTTTTTGACGCAAAACTGCGTTACCGCAGTTTTGCGTCAAAAAGTATAAATATGGGCCTGAATTGGCTGCGGATAGAGCTATGACTCTTCAAAATCTTCTTGCTTTAGACATTCTTTTAGCGAAAAATGGCAGAGTTTGTAACATGATTAACTCTAGGCATTGTTGTTCCTATAATCCTAACAATAGTAAAGAGATAAGAGACTTAGGGCGAGATGTACAAAGCATTTTTTCAAGTTGCAAACAGCGAATCGGGATGTTTGCGACTTGAAAAATGCTATTTGGGATGTACAAAGCCCAAACTGAGATTTGGTAACTGGTTACCGAATCGCAGTTTGGGTTTTGCAATTTGGTATTAGGAAGGGGCGTAACAAGGGTGTCCCTTCCTAATACCAAATCCAGATGGTATGTAGGACTGTTTTGTGACCACAAATGCGGTCGCAAATCAATCGCAGTTAGCACCAGTTTCAAACTGGTGCTAACCCATTCACAAATGGGAAGGGGTCCACATGGGACACCTTCCCCTTTGTGAGTTGCAGCAAAAATATTTTTTCAGAGCAGGCAGTGGTCCCACGGACCACTGCCTGCTCTGAAAAAATTAAAAGAAACCTTTTCATTTTTTATTTTGAAATGCATCTTGTTTTCCTTTAAGGAAAACGGGCTGCATTTAAAAAAAAAATAATAATCTGCTTTATTTAAAACCATTCACAGACATGGTGGTCTGCTGTCTTCAGCAGGCCGCCATCCCTGTGAGGGCGGCCATTCACAATGGGGGTCGCAATTTGCGACCTACCTCATGAATATTCCTGAGGTAGGTAATTTGCGATCCCATTGGAAATTGCAAACAGTGTCACTGACACTGTTGTACATCAGGTTTTGCGACTCGCAAATAGCAAGTTGCTATGACTCGCAATTTGCGAGTAGCAAAACCTGAAGTTCGTACATGTGGCCCTTACTTACTAATGTGGTTAACGCTAGTAGTGATTTGAAGGAATTGAAAGAACCAGGTGTTTGAGAACAAGTTGGCAAGGGGTTTGCGTCAGTGGGAAATTGGCTTAATAGTATTTGGAATGGGGTACTATTAAAAATCATACAGGGAATGTTAATTGTCATCGTTTGCTTATTAGGAATATGGGGATTATGTAAATTATACAAAAAAAAATGAAAACGGTCTCAAAATAATCAGAGGAGGGAAGAGAGAAATGGGGAAAGAATTTATAGGGAAAATTCAAGGAGAAGACAAAGGCCCTCATTAAAACCTTGGCGGTAAATGCCGCCTACCGCAGTGCTGACGGGCGCCGACGTACAGTGACTGCGGCGGTATTCCGCTATGGGTATTATGACCCACACAGAGAAATCCGTCACTATACAGACACACACAAATCCGCCAGACCAAAGGTCAGTGATAAACTGGCGATATCCAAACCCACACCGTTATGCCAACAGGAATACGCCCACAGTATCACGACCCACGAATTACTGCGGCGGACATTCAACCGTGGTAAACCATTGGCGGTCCACAGTGCTGCGCTCAAAATACACACACATTTACAAAACTACAGCACGTTAGACAATTCAAACTACACACACCTGACACACATACAGACACCACACACTCACACCACTATAAAATACACACCCACATTACCCAGAACCATTTAAATTTCAATGAAAAAAAGATAGCACACAAAGAGAGACAAGGCAGGAGCACCCACTTAATCAGAGGCACAGAACACCATCACCCATACACCACTCACGCATATCACAGCATACACCACAACACATCACCCCACACATCACCCCACATATCCTCACACATATCACTCGCACCACAGCAATGGCACCCCAAAGACACCCCAGGTTTTCTGAGGAGGAGCTAAGGGTAATGGTGGAGGAAATCATCCGGGTAGAGCCACAGCTTTTTGGATCACACGCGCAGCAGACGTCCATTTGCAAGGAAAGATGGAGCTATGGCAGAGTATCGTGCACAGGGTCAACGCCGTGGGACAGCACCCCAGAACACGGGATGACATCAGGAAGAGGTGGAACGACCTAGGGGGGAAGGTGCGTTCCGTGGTTGCAAGACACCAGTTAGCTGTACAGAGGACTGGCGTTGGACCCCCAGCTCCTCCCCCACAACTAAACGCATGGGAGGAGCAAGTCTTGGCGCTCATGCATGCTGAGGGCCTGGCAGGAGTAGCAGGAGGACTGGACTCTGGTAAGTCATATCTTTACTATTATATCCCCACCCTACCTGCATGCCATCACATACCCCCACCCTTACCCACAGTCCCATCATTCCATCACCTCACATATACCCCACCATCACACCACACCCATCCCAAAACCAAGCCCTGCATGCAACAGCAATGCATGGACACCCATCACAGACCTGCATGGACACCCATCACCACAGCATGCACATGTAAATCACCACTCACACAAGGCCAAGCTGACAGGGAAATCACAATCATAGAGGGAAACACACCCATGCACAATATGGCCCACGCAGATACATTAACACTGCATTTGCCTCCCCACAGGACCCCTACTCAACGTCACCGGAGAGGAGGTGCCAGCTGCATCTAGTCCCCCCACAGAAGAGGACCACAGTGATGACAGCAGCTCTGCTCGTCTGGATCACGATGACCAACCTGGCCCATCAGAGACCTCTGGACAGTTGGTTCCCCTGCCACAGTCCCAACCCACCACAGAGCCTCCCCCCTCAGGAAACACCACCACAGCACCCACCCAGGGGACCCATGCCACTGTCCCAAGGACACGTCAATCAGCAGTATGTCCACCAGTACAAGGACCAGAGGCAACCCCACAAACACAGGACGATCAGGGACCTGGGCTCAGTGGCAGGGGGCACACAGTTCAGGGGACAGAGGCACAGGACAACAGGAAAGCTGGAAGGACTGCTGTGCGACAGGGGGAGGACAGGCCCAGGGAACCCACTCTCCATGAGGCACTCTCCAACATCCCAGGAGACCATGGGCCAGATACTAGCCAAGCTGCAGGAGACCCACCGGCTGCAGGAGTGACAGTACCTGGGGATCAGGGATGACCTAACAAAAATATACACCATCCTGGTCACCATTGCAGGGGTGCTGGCTGACATGGGCAAGACCATGAGGGAGGCAGTGGCACAACAACGGGCCCCTGACACTAGCCACACAGAGGAACAGCCTTCCACCTCCGCCGGCGCTAGTGGACAGGAGGCACCGCTACAGGACCAACAGGCCACCAGCACCCCACCCCCTGCAGAAGGAGAACCACCCTGCAAATGACCCTTGTGATCCAGGCAGAAGTCAGAGAACATTGCCAAGACGCCTGCCAGGAAATAGGACTCTCCTGATTGTCACCCTTCTGTCTCACTCTGTCACCCTGTCCACCTTGAACTGCCATTACCCCCCTTCCTATGCCCCATTGGACAATGCACCTGTGATACCAAGAGACTGGACTGTACCCTGGACTTTCCTCCAACCTTTATCCTAGCCCTTTGCACCACCCCCTCTACTTATGAGCACTTAAATAAATACCCTTGGAACAAATACCAATCTTGAGTGTGTCAAATGATTCAAATATGTATTAGTACAACATAATCAAAGCATTGCAACTCAAAATTACAGTGAATAATACTTTAGGATGACCTCTTGTGGGCAGCAGTACATATAGCAGGAGCCAGAGTGGGGCACAGAGACCTGAAAATGGAGATGCCAAAGGGTACAGTCAGTGGCCATAGACATAGGGAAACAGGCTGCTTTGTACAATGTCCAACAGGATAACTGAAATGTTAAGTGAAGTTATTGTCTTACCTGTGTGTCACTGGAAGTACTGCCGAATAACATTGGTTCTGTTGTCAACATCTTCTTCCTCTGCCTTCTCTTCCTCACTGTCCACAGGCTCCACCGCTGCCACAAGACCATCTCCAGGCACATTCTCCTGCAGAAAAGGCACCTGGCGTCTCAAGGCCAGGTTGTGCAACATGCAACATGCAACATGCTACAATGATCTGGCACACCTTCTTGGGTGAGTAGTACAGGGAACCACCTGTCAGATGGAGGCACCGGAACCTGGCCTTTAGGAGGCCGAAGGTTCTTTCTATAATCCTCCTTGTACACCCATGTGCCTCATTGTAATGTTCCTCTGCCCTTGTCCTGGCATTCCTCACTGGGGTCAGTAGCCATGAGAGAATGGGGTAACCAGAGTCACCTGAAAACATCGAGGGACAACTGTTAGACACACACTAACCATTAGGGATAACTCCACACACAGACACCTACTCATACTGTGTGGGGATCTTTGGCTCACCTATAAGCCACACCAATGCCTCTGGAGTTGGCCCATCACATATGGGATGCTGCTATTCCTCAAGAAATAGGCATCATGCACAGAGCCAGGATATATGGCATTCATATGGGAGATGTACTGGTCCACCAAACACACCATCTGCACATTCATTGAGTGATAGCTTTTTCTATTCCTGTAAACTTGTTCAGCCCTCCGTGGGGGGGACAAATGCCACATGTGTCCCGTCAATGGCACCAATGATGTTGAGGATATGTCCCAGGGCATAAACGTCAGTCTTCACTGTGGCCAAATCCTCCACCTGGGGGAACACAATGTAGCTGCACATGTGTTTCAGCAGGGCAGACAACACTCTGGTCAACAAGTTAGAGAACATAGGCTGTGACATCCCAGATGCCATGGCCACTGTTGTTTGGAAGGAACCACTTGCCAGGAAATGGAGCACTCACAGGGCCTGCACTAGAGGGGGGATACCTGTGGGTTGGCGGATAGCAGACATCAGGTCTGGCTCCAATTGGGCACACAGTTCTTGGATTGTGGCACAATCAAGTCTGTAGGTAATGATAATGGGCCTCATTATGACCCTGGCGGGCGGCGGAGGCCGCCCGCCAGGATGCCGCCCTCCATAATACCGCTCCGCGGTCAGAAGACCGCGGAGGGTATTATGAGTTTTTCCCTGGGCTGGCGGGCGGTCTCCAAAAGACCGCCCGCCAGCCCAGGGAAAAACTCCCTTCCCACGAGGATGCCGGCTCGTAATCGAGCCGGCGGAGTGGGAAGGTGCGACGGGTGCTACTGCACCCGTCGCGTATTTCACTGTCTGCTATGCAGACAGTGAAATACTAGCGGGGCCCTCTTACGGGGGCCCCTGCAGTGCCCATGCCATTGGCATGGGCACTGCAGGGGCCCCCAGGGGCCCCACGACAATCCTTACCGCCATCCTGTTCCTGGCGGGCGAGCCGCCAGGAACAGGATGGCGGTAAGGATTGTCAGAATCCCCTCGGCGGCCCAGCGAGCTGCGCCGCCTTGGAGGATTCTTAGGGGCAGTGGAAAACCGGCGGGAGACTGCCGGTTTTCCCGTTCTGACCGCGGCCAAAGCGCCGCGGTCAGAATGCCCAAGGGAGCACCGCCGGCCTGTCGGCGGTGCTCCCGCCCCCGTTGGCCCTGGCGGTTCTCTACCGCCAGGGTCATAATGAGGCCCAATGTGTCTTTCCTCCATTGTCGCTAGGTCCACTAGGGGTCTGTACACCTGAGGATGCAGCCATCTCATATTCTGCCTCAGCGGTTAAAGCCTATGGAAGAGAATGGGGAGCAGAGGGTCATATTCACACTTATTTAGCACTAATGATGATTTGTTTACTTTACAGAAACATTATGTGAACTCGAGAGTCCGTGGATGTGCCAATGTCTGCTATGACGCAGTTAGGTGCCATGCCCTGTGCCCCCATGAAATGGCAGCTGCCTGACCTGTGAGGAGGGACAAGTGGAAATGAGGTAATTGAGCTGGCATTGTGCGCCATCGCGGTAGGCGGTCGATGACTGCTGCGCAAATTTGCGGTTATCATTGGGCCCTATGGGTTCCTGGAGCCAATGGCGATATACGCCGGTGGTGATGGTATGCACCGCCATGGACGTCACCACCATTTTCTATCTAGTCACTCACTTGTTACCTGGTCTTCAACAGGAGAGGACCTACACTGCAAGTGCTGCTGTGACCTGTGTCTGGAAGTGATCATGGCTCATGTGTCTGGGGAAAGGGCAACTTCCTTCACTGCGAAGGAGTTGGAGAAACTGGTGGATGGGGTCCTACCTCAGTACAAGTTACTCTACGGTCCTCCAGACAAACAGGTGAGTATACTGTGAGCATGATGCATGGGCCATGAATTAATGGACTGCTGTGTGTGTATAAGCCACACGTAGGGGGGCAGAGAGGCCCTGGCCAGAGTGCAGCATGTAAGGTGGTCAATGTATGTGCGTCAGGGGATGGGAGGGATCTGGTGGGCAATGTGGATGACGGTCCGAACGGGTGACTAATTCCCTTTTCTGCTGTCTTGTCCATGCAGGTCAGCGCCCATCAGAAAAAGAGTATTTGGCGTGCCATCGCCAAGGAGGTGCGGACCCTGGTTGTCTTTGACAGGCAGAGCACCCACTGCTGCAAGAGGTGGGAGGACCTGCGCTGCTGGGCAAAGAAGACGGCAGGGGCCCAGCTGGGGCTGGCCTCCAAACGAGGAAGGGGTGCCCATCGCACCATGACCCCCCTGATGTTCTGCATCCTGGCGGTGGCCTATCTGGAGTTGGATAGGCGCTTGAAGGCCTCACAGCAGCCACGAGGGGGTGAGTACAGAATCTGAACCCTGACTTTGCTCGCGTTAGGAGGTACCTGGGTGGGAGATGTGGGCTGTGGGTGCCCCTAGGCCAGGGCGAACGTGACAGGGTAGATCTCTTGTTGGGCAGGCTCAGAATCACTCCTACCCCAATGGTGTTGGCGGCCATCTACTCCTGGGCAGGGTCCTGTGGGTTTCAGGTGTACAGCTGATGGTGTTAGCCATTGAACCCCATGGGCTGGTGACTGTCTTAGTAACTGGTAGTGCATGGCCTAGTGCATAGGGCTGCTGCCTGTGTGTTGTGTACGCCAACGGTAGTGTTGTTGCTCGCATTGACCAAGTCTCTCCACTGTCTCCCCCCCTTTTTGTTTTGTCACCCTGTCCTTGTGTGCATTAGCATCATTTTGCGGAGGAGCAGAGGCACCGGTGATGGAGGGAGCTGCATCCCACATGGTCCTGGAGGCCGAATCCACCGAGGGTGAGGGCACCAGTGGGACGGAGGGTGAGGGGAGCACCACGACAGGGACAGGAGGGAAGACCACAGACATCGACTCCTCCTCGGATGAAAGCTCCCTGGAGGTGGCGGACACCTCTGTGCCCACCCCAACAACAGGTACAGCCGACAACCCCCCACCAGCACTGCCCTCCCAGCAGCCCCTCAGTGTGTTTCCCGTGCCTGCTCACCCAGGAGGGTGGGCATCTCCTTCGCCCCAGGCACCTCAGGCCCTGCCCCAGTCAGCCCTGCTGCCCTCAGTGAGGAGGCTTTTGACCTCCTGAGATCCCTCACTGTTGGGCAGTCATCAACCATTCTGAATGCCATCCAGGGTGTCAAGAGGCATTTGCCACAAACATATACATACCTGGAGGGCATTCACTCTGGCGTGGTGCCCCAACAGGGAGCATTTCAGGCTCTGGCCTCAGCACTGATGGCAGCCATTGTCCCTGTGTCTAGCCCCCCTCCAACTTCCTCTACCTAGACCCAATCCCCTCAACCCGAGCCTCTCCCAGGCACACCTTCAGACCAGCATTCACCAAATCACCACACAAAGGTGGCTCAGGCAAACATAAGCACCACCATTTATCTCACAGGCATTCACACAAACACCATACCCATGCAAACACACCAACATCCCCTGCCTCCACTGTGTCCCCTTCCTCCTCCTCATCCACCTCCCTCCCAGTTTCATCTCCCCTCACACCTGCATGCACTACATCCTCATCCACTACCTCCATCACCAGCACACCCATCACAACACACCCCTCACTGGCAGTCACAAACCCCACAACCATGCACATGTCCCCTTTGTCCTCTACCAGTGTGTCTGTGACCCCTCCTCCCAAAGTACACAAAGGCAAGCACCCACCCACCCAACAGCCATCCACCTCACAACAGCATTCAGCCCATGCACCCTCACCCAAACTCAGCAGAAAGACACCTCCTACAACCACTCCCTCTTCCTCCACTCCCAAATCATCTCCATCTTCCTGCCCCAGTGTGTCTAAAAAACTTTTCCTGGCAAACATTGACCTGTTACCTACCCCTCCCCCGCCCGTCCTTCCCCTCGGGCCAGGGTGTCCAGCACCCAGCCCAGCACCTCAGTCACCAAGTCGCCGTCCAATGTGGAACCTACAACTCCCAGAGGCTTAAAGGGGGTACCCGTCAGGAAAGCCAGTGTACCACCAACCCCTGCAAAGGATCAGACCATTCTGCCACCTGCCAAGGTGAAGAAGGGGCCAGAATGCAGCAAGGGCAAGGAGCATGACCCACCCAGCAAGACCGCCTCCAAACCTCCAGCTGACAGAGCCAGGGGCACAATAGAATCTGCCAAAATGAGGAGGGGGAGAAAAATCGATGGCAAGGCATTTGAGCTTATGGAGGATGCAGGTGAAGCCCTGGTGCCCACCAGCAGAAGCACCAACCCCTCCAACTGCACCGCGTGCAGCACCGCCAGCGGCCCCACCGCAAGCACCGCCACCTGCACTGCCACCTTCACCGCCGCTGCCACCACTTCTGTCAGCAGCAGCATCCCCAGTGGGCAGCCGTCTGAGGCTGCAGGAGAAGGGCTGGAGCCTCCCTCCACCACTGGCAGCACCGGCACCGGCACCACGGCCTGCTCTGCCAGCATCCCCGCCACAAGCACCCCCGCAAGCACCGCCACCTGCACCGCTGACAGTAGCACCACTACCAGCACCAGCAGCCCCAGTGGGCGGCCGTCCGAGGCTGCAGGAGACGAACTGAAGCCTACCACCACCACTGGCAGCACCCCCATCAGCTCTGGCACTACCACCACTTAGCAGCCTTAGGCGCCGCAGGATGGAGTCTAGCCCTGCCTCCATGTACTATCATGCTAGATATTCCCTGCTAATCTCATGCCTCAGACACCCAGGTGAGGGAATGTGCACTGGCACACCCCGAGTACTGCATCACTGAGCACCAAGCCCCCTCCAGAACCAGTGGAGAAAGGCATCCACTCACCCTATCCTTGGCAGGATGAAGCACTCTGGGCACAAAGCCCCCTCCAGAACCAGTGCAGAAAGGCATCCAATCACCCTATCCTTGGCAGGATGAAGCACTCTGGGCACAAAGCCACCTCCAGAACCAGTGGAGAAGCCATCCACTTGAGAGACTGTGGCTTTGCACTCCCCAGGACATCGCTGTGGGCATGGAGTCCCCCTAAGGAGCAGTGGCGTTGTACCATCTTCCGGCTGAGTTGACCCCCGTTCCCTATCCCCCCGAGGTGCCTGTGTGTTTTTGACCTGATGCCCCTGCAGTGCTCTCTCCGTATTGAGGCAGGAATCAAGTGTGGGCTTGGCCGTAGATGTTTAGCCCAGTGACCCACAAACAGTTGTGAAGGACAATGTACGGACTTCTGTACATTTTGTATATTTCTGTAAATACTGTTTTTCAAATTCTATTGTATATCTGGCTATTTCTGAAATATCACTGGTTTGACTCACTTACTTTTGTCCTTGCGTTCTTCCAAGGGGTTGAGGGGTATATCTGTAATGTTGTTGGATCTGTTTGTGTGTATGGTGTTGTGGGTGAGGGTGGGGGTAGGGGTGTTGTGTGTTGCGTGTGTGTGTGTGTCACTCTCCTTTTCCTCCCCCCTCCCCTGTGTACTAGGTGCAGTACTCACTGCGGTCGTCGCTGCCGCCATCTTTGATGTTCCTGGTATATGAGCAGATATACCAGCATCGGAAGGACCTGCAGCTTGGGCTCCATGGCGTCCTGGTTCTTCGTTGAGTGGTTTCCCTTCCAAATACTGTTTCCGCTGTGCTTTTGATGGTGTTGGTACCGCCCCGTAAAAGCTGTTGGTTTGGCGGGTTGTAATGGGGTGGGCGGTACATTGTCTTCCGCCTGTCTGTTGGTGGCAAACGCTGCGATGCTTGTTGCTACCGCCGTGGCGGTCACAGTGTTAAAGTGGCTGCCTGTGAGGGCGATTTACGCCGTGGTCGTGATCCCATTTTTTTTACCGCAGGCCTGTTGGCAGTATTAACACCGCTTTAACACCGTCCGCCAGGGTTGTAATGAGGGCCAAAATGAGGGCCAAAATGTTGAAGAAATTGAGTTATGAAATCTGTGGGTGGTAAAATTGGTCTGATGTCATATTTGGTCATCAGAGGAGGGATTGCTAACGTAGATGTCTTAATTAGAACTTTTTAATGAATGTTTATGTATATTGAATAATGACATGTAGAAAAATTAATAACGTATAAAATAATGTGAACGTTTGAAATTGTGACTTCAGAGATTGGCCACCAGTGTTCAAGTAATGTACTGATTAACAATTAATCTGTATAATATATTAGATTAATGTAGTAATGTATCATATTAAGGGTTATGAATTATGTTTTGCTTATTAATTGTAGGCTTCAAATTATTGAGTGTCTTGGCCTAGTTTTGCCAGGCCTGATGCAGAAGCTGTATTTCTTAGCGTTCAATGAAAAATGCTGACAGAGTGAACTAACTGTGAAATGCTCATTGTTTTAATAAAATGCTTAGTAGAGACTTTTATTCGAACTGACGGACAGGAGATGAGCCTCTCGTAAAATAACAATTCATGTGTAATATGTGCAAAGGGGTCTTTCCCAGGACATGAACAATGAAGACACAGACTGGAGACGAAGATGCAACAATTTCGATACCTGTCAAGCTGGATGAGGAGAACATCGTAAATCTGACCAATCAACGACATGTGAACTGTGAAATATTAGAATTCATAGATTTGGTAAAGGGACTTTATTGGGTAGGTAATAACTTACGATTAATTGACCAATTGGAAATTGGGGGATGGTTTGGGGAACTTTGATTTAACAACTTGACAGAGGGAAAAGACTTCAGAAGATGATGTTAGGAGATTTTACTGCGATATTGAGAAGAAGAGATTTGAGATTCTGTCATTGGGCTCATACTTTCTGACTGAGAGCTTGATGTGTTGCTGATCAACCTGAGGATGAAGACTGATACTGCTTGCTGAACCATACCGTGGATAGGTAGATATGACAATGACTGAATTGCATTTTTATGCCTTTTCTTTCTAAGTACCAAATGCGCTGACTTAGTTCTTTCTTTAGATAGATATTTTCCAAATTTGTGTTCTAAATTGTTTTGCATGATGCCCCATATGCTGATGCTAATTGGAGTTAGATAAGGTTACTTACATGACGACCGACAAATTACAGGGACTAATGGTTGACAAACTATCTTGTTGAACTTGATGGATGTCTTGGTCTTATTGAATTGGGTTGTGCTAATGTTTTATGTTGATGCCTTAGAATGTCTTTTGATTCAAGCTTTGATTAGGTCACGTCTTCTGTGACTTGCTAATTAACAAGCATTAGAAATTGTTTTGATTAAGAGTTGATGATTAAAATTCATGACTTAGTATTGTTAACGAATAGGGAATAAAATTACTCAACTTATACCTAAAGGTGTGGTTATTCATGACTAAAAGGTCATGGTGTGTGAAAATTACTGACTCAATTGATTGTTGAATTGACTAATGGTTATGGACTATTGCGTATTGATTTCTGATTTGAAACTGGTAAGAACACCCTATATGAATCAAACGATTCATCGACCTATACGCGTCCCCTGGTAAGTTTACTTACTAAGGACCGGTGCGCCAGTGGTTCCTTTCAATGTACTAAAAGTTTGGTGGATTGCCACTCTTAGTTATGACAGCCGCCCACCAAAGTTAATTTTTTGTTTTTCTGAAGCATGCTGCCCAAGTGAGAGTTTGTTTTTGAAAAGCAAACAACCAATGACCCTGGAAATTTGGGCCAAGTATGTTGGGGGTCATCATTGTTTTTTCCTGTCCATTCCATTCCATTAGTTTTATGTTTTTCAATAACAGACTCCACTTTGGGAGGTTTTTGAATAATGTAAAAGTTTGAGGACTGGCCTCCATGACTGACAGAACCATCATTGGACTTTTACAGCTTTGACATGAAATGCCATGGCAGGGTTTCCTGCCAATTTTAAGTGATGTGTTTGTAGCCTTGGGATAGCTCTTACTTTGTTGGATGTCATGTTTGTCAGGATGGCAGAGTTTTTTACTCCATCACTCTGATGGACATGCAATCATCCGCCAAAGTATAAACCAAGCTGTTAAGGTCCACCTGTCTCTAAATGAGGTAAGAAGACTAAGGCGGTCATTCCTACCCTGGCGGTCCGAGACAGCCAGGGTAGGGTACCGCGGATGCACCGCCAACAGGCTGGCGGTGCATCCAGGGCAATTCTGACCGCGGCGGTACAGCCGCGGTCAGAAACGGAAAACCGTCGGTGTACCACCGGTTTTCCGCTGCCCAGGGGAATCCTCCATGGCGGCGCAGCTTGCTGCGCCGCCATGGGGATTCCGACCCCCATACCGCCATCCTGTTCCTGGTGGTTTTGGCCGCCAGGAACAGGATGGCGGTATGGGATGTTGTGGGGCCCCTGGGGGCCCCTGCAGTGCCCATGCCAATGGCATGGGCACTGCAGTGGCCCCCGTAAGAGGGCCCCACCATGATTTTCAGTGTCTGCTATGCAGACACTGAAAATCGCGACGGGTGCTACTGCACCCGTCGCACGCCTTCAACTCCGCCGGCTCCAGTCGGAGCCGGCTTCCTCGTTGAAGGCGCTTTCCCCCTGGGCTGGCTTGCGGCCTTCTGGCGGTCGCCCGCCAGCCCAGCGGGAAAGCCAGAATCACCGCGGTGGTCTTCTGACCGCGCAGCGGTGTTCTGGCAGGGGTACTTTGGCGGGCGGCGGAGGAATGACCCCCTAAGAGTTTGATGGGCATTTGCGACAGCCAATCTGTCCGGCAACTCTAAATCGGGCCCTTTGAAACTTATGTTTGTGATGCAAATGTTTACTTTCACACTGGCCAGAATCCTTTAACTTCTTTTCTTGGGAAGGAAGGGATGGGAATTGCTTCTCCTAGACCATTTAGGTTGTTGTCCAAGATGTATGAGTTTAATTTGAGATTAGACATGTTTAAGGGAATGACAATTCAAGAGCAGAGCTTCTTTTGAGATTTCATGTATAACTAAAGAATGACTGTGAACATTCTCATGATGTTGATTGTCTAGTTAGATCTGTCGTTGGATTTGAAGCCTTGAAAACTGTGTTTACTGGAGAAGAATGGGTAAGTGTTTTGCAAAAGTCCAAGGTGAGCTTATTGTTAATGGTTGAATGTTAATATGGTTCCTCCTATGTGTTTAAGGTCTAGATACTCTGCTCATGAGGGGCATGAAGGAGTAACCACTAGAAGAGTTTAAGGAGAAACTATTGGTGGTTTAATCTGATCATTTTGTTGAATTCTTGCTTAGATCTTCAAAATGTGTCAACATTATGACATACATGTGAACATCTCCCCTACACCACAAGGGTGTCCTCACCAGGGAATGGAAAAAGTATCAATTAATTTTATGGATCATATGTACGGTTTGCCAAATGGTATGTGTCATATTTTGGTGTGGACCGGTTATCATTCAAAGTGCAACTATTTTTAAATGATGCAGAAGCCCACAGTGCTCAATTGGGTCAAATTTTGGCAAAGCATTTTCCACTTGAGGGCTATCCCAGACAATGGTCTCAGTTAATGAAGTACAATTTGTTTCACATGAAAACAAGAATGATTTGATCAACAAGTATTAAACATCTTACTGTTTTGTTGTAGGTTTACTGAAACAAGGTTTGGTTGAGAGGGCCAATCAACCTATAGGTGAGACTATACATTTGACTTTAGATTCTGGTTTGAATGTTGAGCAACCAGTGAAGAATAGAACTTGAATTACCATATTGCATCTCATTCTGTACTGGAGTTAAGTGTTTTGTGTTATTTAAGAACAAGGGAGCCTGTATCCAAATTGATTATGAGGTATTAAAGAAGGTTTTTCTAGAGATGACTCTATTGACTTGCAAGAGGCAAGGTGAAATGTTTGCAGTAAAAAGGTGTGAGCGCATACATCATTGAATATTATGCAGAAGCATATGATTTAAAAGTTGGAGATTTTTTTTCAGCGTTTATAGACCAGATTTTTTTACACTACACGTATCAAAGTGTCCAGTGGCTAAATCCGAGTATCTTCTGGTAAGTGGTGGGGTATAAGAAGTGCAGGCAAAGTAAGAGCTGCCAATTCGATGAAGGATCATATGCCTGTTGTAATAGAAAGGATGTAACTGGTGAGAGCACTAGAGGTGCAGGAGAAAGGAAAACTGTACATTTTAGCACTGGATTGGTCAAAGGTGTGGTAGATAGGCCAGAGGCATGCGATCACTCTAGGTTCTACTGCTAATGAGCAGAAAGTTTTCTGCCTTAATGATAATGGAGAGTTTGGTGAAAGTTTTCGGCACTGAGTTCAAATGATGAAGTAGTCATGGATGGTCATGATTGTATAGATGGATTGAACACAGTTGAGCTTTTCATACCTATGCATGACACTTTAATGATTTCTTATTCTCCCAATATTTCAATGATTATTACCTTACGTAGGGGGCATTATTCTAGATTTTGTGTTGCTTCCAACTTCTCTTGTCATTGTGTTGATAAGGAGGAGATGTTTAATGGGATGTAAATGTCAACTTTTTCTTGTATTTGTACATGATTGAATGTGGTGATAGTGCCAGTTCTGTGACTTATGCTCTGGATGGGAGTGATGAACTAAGCATTATTTCACAAACAGTTGAGCAACATCTTCTGTCCTGAATACTGGATCTAAAGTGCAGGCTCTTTTTTATCAAATAAATATATATCCGAGTTTTTCAATGTGTTCCTATCATAAAACGTGAATGCTTGATTTTAAAACTGTACCTGTTGTACAAAGGTTTTTTATGGCCTATTATTAAGATTCACGCAAAAGACCATGTTTTGCTAGATTTAATTAATTCAACAATAAAAGGAACTGCTACTCCTTCAATCCATAATGACTTACAAATAACTGAAGAATCACCGCACTGAGAACTGCTTTGGTGATACTACTACCATAAGTGATCTAACAGTAGATCTGCAAATATTAACATATTTAACTACCTAAGGGCTAGCTGGTCATATCTCTTTATTGATTGAAAATAATCATATATTTTATCTTTGGGTAGGCCTGCAAACACCCAAAGCATTCACCACCTGAGAGCTACCTGGTTTTAACCATATAATGCCTGTAAACGGCCATATATTATCTTTGGGTAAGTATATAAATTCCCAAAGAAAACATCAACCAACCCCAGAGTTACCTGGTAATACCCCTATATTACATTGTAAATTACAGTATTTTATCTTGGGGTACGTTAGGTGTGTAAATACTCAAGGCCTTCAGCACCTGCGAGCAGGTTGGTGATATAATGTAATGTCTAGGAGCAGACCATATATTTCCTAAGGTAGGCCTGTGAAGACCCAAAGCATTCACCACCCTGAGAACTGCCTGGTGCTTCCTCTGTAATTCTCAGTAATGGGCCACGTTTCATCCTCATGATAGTAAGTTCTGCAAATAAACATTGCCGCTACCATCAGTAAAACTATGTAGATGTACCCTGATAATGCTTTGAAACAAATTTTAATAACATAACCATAGGTATGTGAATAAGCAATGCTTTCACAATCCTCAGTCTCCAAGATTGCCCCATGTGATGCTTGGAATAAGCTTAATATTATCTCAGTGTAGTTCTATAAGTATCTGATTGATATCTTGTGACCTGCATGCTATTACCTTTGTAGTGCCTGGAGGTGGGTCGTACCATCTTAGACTCAATATGTAAGTAGTCAGTATAATGAAGGACATAAACTTTTACTCCTATGTCTGGGAAAATTCCATTTAATATCTCAGAATAAGTAGAGGCAAGTAGTTTTACCAACAGACTGGTAAAAGAAGTTCTTAGGTCAATTTGTGAAAATGTGCCACAGGCTCCAATGTTCTGCTTCGCTCTCTTTTTAAGTTTGTTATTGACTTATTTTCCAAGCAGTTAACACCATTATTCCATGAAGCATACATGCTTGCTGTTAGAAATTAGGTCTTTGGTTGGCAGTCAGGTTACATCCCTGTCCAAGGAAGGACCCTCACTCTAGTCAGGGTAAAGAAGAATCACCCTCAGTTAACCCCGCTCACCCCCTTGGTAGCTTGGCACGAGCAGGCAGATGTGTAAATTATTTGTACAAGCGGTCTAGGTAGGGGAACGGAGTAGGTGCAGAACGAGCACCTCCTTTGGAGTTTGTGTGACTATAAGGGGACACTCCCCTTCCTTTTGACCTGGAGCCAGTAGCCTTTCAGGTTTAGGGCCTCCATAGGGTATCTCCCCACAGGTAGGCCGCTTATCGCTATATTATCTGCACTCCTTTTAGCGGAGTGGTTCATAGTTTGTAATGCATGATTATGAGGGATCCTAGGCCCTGAAGAATGCCCCCAGACCTCCTTTGGCTCTTAGTAGCGGGCAGAAACATGTTGGCCAGTAATTTTTAGATAGGTGACCCAGTGAGTCCTTATTCTCACAGAGGTGTCCCATCCTTGTTAATAATCACACCAACAGACACCACGAATGAAGGTGTACTTTTACAAAGGTGACTGACTAGGTGTTTTTACTTCTTCCCTAGTATAGCTGGATCCCATTTTTCCAGACAAACTGAATTTACGCACTCCCTCCTGTTCTTTTAATGCTGAGGTTGAGTCCGCCCAGGTGGCACTGTCCTACCTGGGTGGGGATAGGTGATCATATGATGAAGCATGACACTATGTAGTGTGTGAGACCACCTAGTCCGTAAAGGAAACTCCCCCACCACATAATCTTCCACAGCACTCGACACGGAAACTCATAGTGTGAGTTTGAGGAAGCCTAGGCGAAATCCCTTGCCAGCGGTTCCATCATATAAGTGAACCCCATACTCTTTGTGTTTATGATAAAGTATTTGTACCAACACACACAGTAGCTCAGTGAAAACACTACAAAATGACACAACACAGGTTTAGAAAAATAGACAATATTTATCTAAACAAAATGACCAAAATGACAAAAATCCAACATGCACAAGTCAAGATAGGAATTTTTAAAAGAATAAGAGCCTCAATCCTTAGAAAACAGTAAGAATGCTGTTGTTACACAAAGTACCTGCTTAGTGTAAAAAATAAAGCTGCACGGGTGAACATGCATCGGAAAAGTCAGCGATGCGTCGTGTCCTTACTCGTAAGTGAGGCCGCGCGTCATTTCCTTCTCCGGTCAGGTCAGTGATGCATTGTTTTTCTCTTTCACAAGAGAGCGATCTGTCGATTTCCAGACGGAGCACCTTGGATCCACGCAGCCGGGTTGACCTTGATGCCCAGGGACGATCCGTGGAAAATCCAGTCGCACGGTATCAGAAAACCACACTACGTCATTATCAGGAGGTGTTGTGCATTGTTTCTCCAGCAACGTTCCATCGATCTTCCAGCCGTGATGCAGGTGGAGCATTGATTTCAGCCGCGAAGTCAGCGGCGCGTCATTTATTATCCGCGTCATGGAAGGTGCATAAAAAATTTGCCCACACAGCGGTTTGTTCATGGATTTTCACTTCTTAGCTGCTAGCTTCACCTGTCAAGGGCCCAGGGACTAGATAGGGCACCACTTGGAAGGGCAGGAGTCTCAGCAGAGAGTCCAGGTGCTGGCAGGGGAAGTCTTTAATGACCCTGAGACTTCAACAACAGGAGGCAAGCTCAGTTTAAGCCCTTGGAGATTCTTCACAAGCAGGAATGCCCAACAAAGTCCAGCCTTTGTCCCCTTTCACAGGCAGAAGCAGCAACTGCAGGATAGCCCACCAAAGCACAGGCAGGGACACCACTTCTCCTCAGCTCTTCAGCTCTTCTCCTTGGCAGAGGTTCCTCTTGATTCCAGAAGTGATCTGAGTTTCAGGGGTTTTGGGTGCTCTTCTTCTAATGCTTTCTGCCTTTGAAGTAGGCCTACTTCAAAGAAAAGTCTCTTTTGTTTACAAGATCCTGCCTTGCCCAGGCCAGTCCCCAGACACACACCAGGGGGTTGGGGACTGCATTTTGTGAGGGCAGGCACAGCCCTTTCAGGTGTAGGTGACCACTCCTCCCCTCAGCCCAAATGGCTCATCAGGATATGTTGGCTACACCTCAGCTCCCTTTGTGTCACTGTCTAGAGGAGAGGTGCAAACAGCCCAACTGTGAAACTGACCCAGACAGGGAATCCACAAACAAGCAGAGTCACAGAATGGTTTACGCTTTCTAAAGGTGGATTTTCAAACACACAATCTAGAAACAAACTTTACTAAAAGATGTATTTTTAAATTGTGAGTTCAGAGACCCTAAACTCCATATTTCTATCTGCTCCCAAAGGGAATCTGCACTTTAGTAATACTTAAAGGCAGCCCCAATGTTAACCTATGAGAGAGATAGGCCTTCAACAGTGAAAACCGAATTTGGCAGTATTTCATTGTTAGGACATGTAAAACACATAAGTGGTGTCCCACCTTTTACATACACTGCACCCTGCTCATGGGGCTACATAGGACCTACTTTAGGGGTGCCTTGTATATATAAAAAGTGAAGGTTTAGGCCTGGCAAGTGCATACACTTGCCAAGTTGAATCAGCAGTTTAAAACTGCACACAGAGACACTGCAGTGGCAGGTCTGAGCCATGTTCACAGGGCTACTAATGTGGGTGGCACTACCAGTGCTTCAGGCCCATTCGTAGCATTTGATTTACAGGCCCTGGGCACTTCTAGTGCACTGTTATAGGGACATACTAGTAAATCAAATATGCCAATCATGGAAAGCCAATTGCACATACATTTTACATAGGAGCACTTGCACTTTAGCACTGGATAGCTGTGGTAACGTGCACAGAGTATCAAAAACAGTGAAAATAGAGTCCAGCACACATCAATAAACTGGGAAACAGAGGCAAAAAGTTAGGGGAGACCACACCAAGGATGCCAAGTCTAACACTTGCAGATGTCCCTGATTCATGGCCTGGATCTATATTGTATCCCATACACAACAAGCATTTGCAATGCAATCGGTCTCGCATTTGCAAAGGTTAGAGCTATTGGCATTATAAATGGCAATGCCTTTTATCTATGTGTTTTTGTTTGAAGTGGAGTGGATGTACATAGTTTGGAGTGGAATTATGTGGTTTGAATTGACATTGTTAGTTGTGGAATTGTGAGTGGTGGAATTGTGTGGTGTGAAATGTATGTGTGCAGTGGAATTATATGACATGGTGAATAGATAAGGGTGAGAAGTGCACAGAATAGATAAAAGTTAAGATAGAGGGGGATAAGTGGTTTGAGCACGAAGAGCTGAGTGAATTCTAGCTAGAGGAGCAGAAAGTGTGTCAGCAAGAGAGAAAGAAGGAGAGAGCAAGCCACAGTTGCATAAAAAGGATGCTGAAGATACTTTAAGAAGAGGAGGAGAGCATGGGTTTGAGGGACAGAAGTGTTAAAAAGGCATGGGGAAGAAATTGTGCTTGAAGACCTGAACTGAATTAATATGAGAGTGGTGGGAAGAGTGCATGAGAGAGTGAGAGAGGTTTGAGATAGAGAGTATGAGAGAGAGAGAGAGAGAGAGAGAGAGAGAGAGAGAGAGAGAGAGAGAGAGGGCAAGTAGGAGGGGTACCCAGAGGTTGGGGGGCCAAGAGGTGGACTTTTGTACAGCATGAGGTGGTACAGGAAGGTAGCATCTGTAAGCTGGCAGTATAGCGAGGACACAGAGAGTCTGAGGAAGAGATGAGAGGGGGTAGTACAATTGTGAGATGAGACAGGGTATTGCAGTGTGAGGAAGTGATAAGAGGGACAGGGTGTGTAGGGGAAAGATGATAGGGTTAGTGGAAGCGCAAGAGGTGTTGTTTTGGATTTGTTTGTTGTGGAATTGTGTGGTGTGGGATTCTGCGGTGAGGTGTTGAGTGTAGAGATAATTTGTGTTTGTCAAGAAAGTGAATAGGAGGGAAAAAGAGCAGCATCTGCCAAATTTGTGCAGGTTTAGAAGGCAAAGAAAACCTGTAGACATATCCAGCTTGGATCTACATTTCAAATTCACACAACTCTTGTTACAGCTGTCAGCCCTAGAGTTCTTCTAAATTATATTTTAGAAGTAAACAACAATTCTCCACTGGAGCGGAACTAATGGAGTCACCACAGCTGATCAATACACAAGAGGTGGGTGCAAAGAAAATCCAAACTGCCCTGCCTCACTCCATGCATTCTTCTGTCAGGCCAAGCTGTGCGGCAGCAGTGCGGGGGTTACTTGCCCTCTGCCCTTCCACACAGAGGGGCAAAGCAGCTGAGACCCCCACGGCTGTCACAAAAGGCAAAAGCTTAATGCACACAGCTGAAACACACCCTACTGCCACAACTGGGCAGAGACTGCACAATATTGTGTAAGAAGAGGCTTCCTCAGTTTGTTCTTACAAGACACCATGCTGTTGAGTGTTTACGTAGACCACAGTTTCTTGTACTTTTGAACACATAAACTGAGGCAAGACTACACTCATATAATGGCAGAAAATCATACTGTGACCCTACCAGAATGATACAGCATGTCATGGCCTTTCAGATAATGCCTTTGTATGATTAGCTCACACAGTAGTTTCCTTTGCAATCTTGCAATTAGAACCCTTTAATTAAAAACACCAAGGGTAACAAAAGGCAAAATAAAGAGACTTTCACCTGCCCATAGCTTGTACTCCTCGGCAGAGGCCTGATTCATACCACCTTGCTAGAGGCTCGTGGGGTGTCTTCTTTCCTGGGGCCTACAGCGGGAGCAGCTCCTCTTCATTATCGCCGTAGGCTGGCTGCCAAGAGGCAACGTGCAGGCAGCAGAGACGGTCTCAGCCGACAGGCAGTGCACGTATGCGATCAGAATTGTAGCTGCCGAGACAGTCGCATTACAGACATTGGCATGATCTACCTAGCAAATGACAGTTGCTGCGCACTGATTGGTTGAGATTAGATTTGTTTTTGCAAACTTGAATTTAATAGCTGTTTCAGGTATGGAAAATACACTGTTATTTGTTTATTTATTTTAATTTACTATATCATTTTATGCATCTTTTTATTTGTGACTCCCACTGTGAGGCAATGAAAATGGTTTGACTAATGAAACTTCAAAGCGCTGTGGCCACCAGGGAGCACAAGGGGGACATAGAAAAGAAAAAAATGGTTTGACTAATGAAACTTCAAAGTGCCATGGCTGTCCTGGAGTGTGACGGGAACAGACAAAAGAAAAAAGTAGTGCACCCACACTAAAGTATATGGCCCATCGTGCAATAATCCATGTAACAGGGTCAGTCTGCATGGTGTAACTAAACAGCCTCAAGGGGGACAAATGTACAACATTTACTAATGAAATCAAGGAATGTTTGAAAGGCAGGGCCAGTAAGGAATGAAAGTGATGGGTGTGAGATGGGTGTGATTAAAGCGGACAGAATAGATTACAACGTGTTGAAAAGAGCAGCGCTTGCACGCTTCTGTGGTTGACCTAAAAGGGGACACAAAAGGCCAGTCAACTACTGCTTTGTTGCATTATCGGATGTTGAGGCCAAAGCCTATGCAAGAACACTACTGGAAAAACTAGAAGACTGGGCAGAAAAAGCCAACTTAATACCATACTGTCAGACAGGGTTTAGACAAAGTGCCTGGATTACAGATAATATAGTCACTCTCTCATAACCCACAGACTGAATGGCTTCTCCAAGTCCCAATACATCTGTGCTTCATTGACTACTCTGTGGGATTTGATGGAGTGAACCAACATATCCTATGGAAGAAGCTAGCTGAATGGGGTTATCCCCCATCCCTTAATTAAAGCAATAATCTCCTTCTACTCAGACACGTGTGTCCATGTCAAATTTGGCCAGGAGAACATGGTTTCACAAAAAGTCTATATAAAGAGGGGCATTAAACAAGGCTGTGTATTGTCCCCACTACTGCTGAATCTGTAGACCACAGACTTAAGGACTGAAATTGCAAAGACATTTTCCCCTAGTATTGGCAGACACAAAATCCCTAAAACAATACGTGGATGATCTATTCATTCTGGAACAAGCTCTTCCGATAGATAAGATGTGCTCATATACTCCTAGAATTTGTATTAGCAAAACAACAACATGTATTCATATCCTAATTTCTCAAGTACTATTACCAGATATTCCAGCCAAAGCAGCATCATTGATGACAGTATTGCAGGATATTTTTAATGGGCCAGCCAATGACCAGATCAGATACTTAAATTTGGCATGTGCTGACCCAACTCTTGATTCAGAGACATTAAACGCCAGCAATCTGTCATACTCAGCACTTAAGTAATTATTGAAAAAAGTGGTCATAGCAAAATCCAGGGAAGCTGATAAACATACCTTGTGGCAAAAGGAACAATTTAACCCTACCCTTCTTTCTTATGCAACTAAGGGCCTCATTTACAAGTGGCATGCCCTGCCGGAGCTCACTTTTTTTTATGCACCGGCAACGCAGACTGCTGCGCCGTATCTATAAGGCCAATAAAAACTACTTTGCATGGCTTTCCATGGCCCTGTAGATATGGCCCCTTTTCACGCATTAATATGCAGGAAAGGGGCATTCCACCGGGGTTGCTGGGGGCATTCTTCAGCACAAATAGAAGGAGGAAAAAACCTCTTGTCACTGTTTTGTGCAGGAAGGTGCCCCTTCCTGCACAAAAACAATAATTCCTGCAACACAGGCATCCTTGCACCATGGTGCAAGGGTGGCTGCATTGGCACATAGCAGCAATTTGTGGGCCATTGCAGGGGACAAGACAGGAATGCACTGTATCTTCTAGATACAGCTCATTTCTGCCCTTTTGTTTTGAAGCCGGGCAGTGCAGCAAAAAGGCTTGCGACGCTGCCCTGCACCAAAATTTTGTAAGTGAGCCCCTAAAGGCCAGATTTACAAGAAACTGGCGCAACTCGGTGCTGCGCCAAATTTAGAAGCGCAGCGCCACTTTTGAAATGCAGGGATGAGCCGTATTTACCAGAACACGGCACACCTCTGCGTTTCCCCCTGCACCAGCACTAAATTAAGCAGCCTGCACCAGCGCAGGCATCCTTGCAAGGGTGTCTGCAGTGAGGGGTTGATTGTGTATGTGCAGGAAGGTGTCCTTTCCTGCACATAAACAATCATCCACAGCATTTTGGGCCAGATGTATCAAATGATTTTGCACTCGCAAACTGCGAAATCGTCCGTTTGCGAGTGCAAAATCGTGGTCTGTAATGCATCAAAGGCATTCGCAGACCACTAAATGAAAATCGCAAAAATTGCGATTTTCTGTGTTGCAACCTGGATTTTGCTAATCCAGATTGCAAGGCAATTCTGCAAAAAATCGCAAATTGCGATTTTTCGCAGAATGGTATTTTGCACATGCAAAATACCATTGTCTGCAACCAGGTGGTAACCTGGTGCAAAATTAAAAAATGCAGTAAAACTGCATTTTTAAATTTAATATGTAAAGCATGTGTGTACTTTACATGGACAAAAAAAATAATTTTGGGGTGCAGGAGAGGGGGCCTTAGGCCCCCAGCACCCTGGCCTTTTGCATTTCCCAAATTGCGATTTCTGTTTCAGAAATCGCAATTTAGGAAATGCAAAAAATTCGCAGCTATGGGCCAACAGGCCCATAGCTGCGAATGGGGCCAGTATTGCAATTTGCGATTCGGTAATTGCATTTGCGATTTTTAAGAAATCGCAATTACCGAATCGCAAATGTGATACATGGCCCTTTGCGAGTCGGTAATTGCGATTTCTTAAAAATCGCAATTACCGAATCGCAATGGGCCAGATTCATACATCTGGCCCTTTGTTTCTTCTATGTGTGCTGTAGAATGCAGCACACATAGAAAAAGAAAAAAAGGGAGAAATAAAAGTATTCCTCCTCGTTGTGGCAATCTAATGTAGTTTTTGGTGCTGCCTCAGATTTACGCCTTCTTGTAAATCTGGGGGCAGCATCAAAAACAATGGGTGTTGCGTTGGAACGCCCACTGCAAACCCATTGCACTCCCCTCTGATGCAGAAGACTGCATCAGAGGAGCCCATATTTACAAAGAGGCGTAAAGCAACAAAAAGTGGCGTTACACCTCCTTGTAAATATCGAGAAGTGCTTAGCCCCACCGGAGCGTCGCAAAAAGTATTGCTTCAGTGGCGCTAGGGCCTTGTAAGTCTGGTCCTAAGGCCCATATTTATGAACAGTTAGCGTCGCCTTAGCATCATTTATATTGAAGCTAAAGTGGTGCTAACTTAACTCTATATTTATATTTTGACGCTATTTTAACTAATCAAACAAATAATTACTTAAATGACTGATCTCAGAGTAAGTCTTTAAGGGCCACATGAACAAAGATCTGGTTTTGTGACTCGCAAAACCGGATGTACAACAGTGTATTTAACACTGTTTGCAATTCCCAATGGGGTCACAAATGACCTACCTCATGAATATTCATGAGGTAGGTCACAATTTGCGACCCCATTGGGAATGGCCGCCCTCACAGGGATGGTGGCCTGCTGGAGAGAGCAGACCACCATGTCTCTGACTGCTTTTAAATAAAGCAGTTTTTTTCTTAAATGCAGCCCATTTTTCTGAAAGGAAAATGAGATGCATTTCAAAATCAAAAATGAAGTTTTCTTTTCATTTTTTTAGAGCAGGCATTTGTCTGTGGGACCACTGCCTGCTCTGAAAAAATATTTTTGCTGACATTCACAAAGTGGAAGGGGTCCCCTAGGGATCGCTTCGCATTTGCGGATGGGTTAGCACCAGTTTGAAACTGGTGCTAACTGCGATTGTTTTGCAACTGCATTTGCGGTCACAAAACAATCATACATACCATTTGGATTCGGTATTAGGAAGGGATGCCCTTGTCACGTCCCTTCCTAATACCGAATTGCAAAACCCGAACTGCGATTTGATAACAAGTTGCTGAATCGCAGTTTGGGTTTTGTACATCCCAAAAAGCATTTTTCAAGTCGCAAATGGGCTGATTCTGCGAATCGGCCCCTTTGCAACTTGAAAAATGCTTCTTACATCTGGCCCTAAATCCCTGAGTAATTCACCTCCCTAGGAGATACATGATTATGCCTTTACACTGCTGGGGACAAGCCATACATTGTTTTGAGAAGGGTCTGTAGATGACCAAAGTATTCACCATCATGAGACCTACATATTATACACCCTGGGTTCGTAGAAAAAGCTAACATGCTATTTCAGAGTAAGTCTGAAAAGTAATCAAATCTGAGATCTGGATAGTTTTAGAACTCTAGTGGTTGGAGACTAGACATAAAATACCACTAGTTAGTTTTGTACACAACCAAGGCATCTAGTACCATGACAGGTCCATAGTTCTACCCCCAGTAAGACCAGCTGATGATCCCCCTTAACCTTTGAAATACCCATGTTGTCCTCTCCAGCCTCTTGCATAGGCTCCATTATGACATTGAAACACAAACAGATGTTTAACATCATTAACACTGTTGGACCGGCCCTTTTTGCAGGGTCTTCCCCAAACTTTTTGACTCCTTCTTCCTATTTTTTCTGACCAGTTTCTGTTGGCTTCAGGACTCTGAAAACTTTATCACTGCTAGCCAGTGCCAAACTGTATATGCTTTCCATATAAATTGTATTGGTGATTGGTTTATCCATGATTGGCTTATTTGATTTACTAGTAAAGTGCACTAGATGTGCCCAGGGCCTGTAAATCAAATGCTACTAGTGGGCCTGCAGTACTGATTGTGCCACCCACATGAGTAGCCCTGTAAACATAGCTCAGATCTGCCACAGCAGTGTCTGTGTGTGCAGTTTGTAAACTGCCAATTCGACCTGGCAAGTGTACCCATTTGCCAGGCCTAAACCTTCCCTTTTTGAACATGTAAGGCACCCATAACGTAGGCCCTAGGTAGCACTATGGGCAGGGTGCTGTGTATGTTAAAGGTAGGACATGTACTGATGTGCTTTACATGTCCTGACAGTGAAATTCTGCCAAATGCAGTTTTCACTCTTGCATGGCCTATTTTTCTCACAGGTTAACATGGGGACCCCTTTAAATATCTTTTAAGTGCAGTTTCCTATTGGGAGCAGATAGAGATATGGAGTTTGTGGTTTCTGAACTCACAATTTAAACATACACCTTTTGGCAAAGTTGGTTTTTAGATTGTCAGTTTGAGCCTAGTAGGACCAAATCCATGTCATATGTTTAGGAAGCCACATGCGACCAATATATCTAGTAGTAAACTGAAATGGAGGTAGGTTACCTAGTTAGTAGTTATCCCTAAAACACAGCATCAACACAGTCCTCCTGAAACTATGTTCGACATCTCTTTGTAATGATAAGCACAATGGTCCAGTGTATTTTTTATATAGTGGTGCCTACACTAACTCAATTGGCGGTACCCTGATTCAAACGATCTGTTCAATTGTAGTAATTATTAATATAATATATGGACCTTCATTGCATAGTTGCAATCTTGTATATATATTTCAAGCGCTATGTATGTAAAAAACATAGATTAATCGGAAAAATTCACAAAGTGCAGACAATGCAGCCAAAGTAAAGTGCACAAGTGATTATCCCAGGTTTACTCTATCTAGACAAGTTAAATCCTGTTTACAGTCATAGTACTGTTAGACACCAATTCCATACATTCATGACCAGGGGATCCAATGTCGACGTTCCTACCCTTAGACTATTTGAAGGGTCTCATCAGGAACAACAGTCTTGGGAATGTATAGCCTATGGGAGAGAACATGAGGCCCAATCAGAATGATTTGTAATCTGCGTGGTGAAACTGTAAATGAACGAACAATAAACTCACTACGTAAAACCCCTTAGTCAAGACTCATTTAATTAATCCAGAGTCCAACCATGTGGAAATCTACAGAGAAATGCACAGCAGTAGAAATTAATCTCTCAACACATGTGGGGTCAGGACAATCAACCTCCCAGTGGCATCCAGTAATTTTACGAGGGAGGTGGAGGGGGCGGCGAGGTTACACATTCACACATACACCTCACTCACACCCATTCATTCACACACGCACTCACACTCCATTCACAACACTCACTAACATATAAACATACATTCATACATGCATGCACACACCAAACAAATAAATAAAACATACCTCAAGAGCAGCAGCTCCGACAGGGAAGCCTCAGTGGTCCCAGGAGGATTGGGACTGCTGTCTTTCACCATTGGCTGACCTAAGGTTAGCCAATGAGGGAAGGCAGCAGCCCCAATCTTGTCACAGAGTGGGATGAGGTCAATGAGACTGCTGACCCTACCCCACTCTGTGACAATGAGAAACTGATTGACACTCAGCCCAGGGCACTTCAGGGCATAAAAATGAAGCGCCCAGGTCCAAAGCGATCAGTGACATTTCCCCTCATCATGAGATTGAGGGCCTCAATGTACTTTGGCCAGGCTGCAGAGGTCACGCCAACAGGAACGGTGACTTCTTCAGCCCAGCAAAGTTCAACTCAGGCAGCCAGGAGTCTGTGCATTTAGTGCATGTCTAGCTCCTGGTTGCCTGACCTGAACCAGAAGAGTGTTTGTCAGGCTGACTTTTGTTCAGCCTGACAGACACTCTTCACATTAGGAAAACGGTGGGGTGTGGCCCCTCAGCCCGTACATACACCCTGCTGCTGCAACCTCCCAGAGTGTACTGTGGTCTCACCATATGGAACACCTGTCATAGCACTGTGTCACAACGGTAAATAATAGCTAGGATGGTGCAAAGATACATGCTGTGCATTCAGAGTAACACTGTACACTGTACTGAATATGTTACACTATACAAAGTGGATCTGTGTCCAACCTACAAACTATTACCCAATAGTCATGTCATGTCCTGCAACCACTAAATGGAATTATGCAAAGATACTCGCTGTGACTTCGGAGTGATTAATTTATAAGATGCAGAATTAATCATTGCCCGACATGATCTACTCTTTCCTTGAGCCATTAATTCAATTAATCACATTGCGTGGCCATAGGTTTGCTGCGACATTTCAAACCATTATGCTTATTATTATGTGACATGCATTGAAGTCCTCATGCCCCACCTCAAGGAGTGAATCAGGGACATGGCCATATTCATGCAATAGACCAAACCCTTGTGTCACTTCTAGAGCCCTTAACCAATGGAGTTGTGATATCATCTGAGGCAGAAAGATTTAACTGCAGCAAGGCTTTTAGGGCCATATGTATGAAAAATGGAGCTTGCGAATCGCAAAGAGCGATTTTTAAGAAATCGATATTTCCGAGTCGCAAATGGCCATGTAACAAAATTGCGATTCGGAATTAGCGATTTCTTAAAAATCGCAAATTGCGAGAAAGTTTGAGAATGCACACCTGGAGGAGACTAATGACATCACCAGCAGGAAATGAGTCATCCCAGGCAGTTACAGGTGCCACACCCAAACTAGCATCCTGAGAGAGAGCAGCCCAGCCACACAGAGCAGCACTCAGAAGGAGCAAGAACACCTGAGCCAGGATGGACACCCCAGGCCAAGCACAGGAGAAGGCTGAAATTCAGCAAACAGGAGCTTGAGGTACTAACTGAGGAGGTGGTGAGGAGCCATGACCGCCTGTTTGGAAAAAGCTCACTCCAGGTGCCTGAGAGTGAAAAGAGGCTGGACATACAGTCCAAAATCTGCGCCATTGGAGTGGCACAGCGCTCCATCGAAGAGATCAAAAAAAGGTGGTACGACCTGCGGTCCCGTGCAAAGGAGAGGGTGGCAAGGAGACTTGCGGAGGCCAGGGGTACAGGTGGCGGTCCACCAACAGAGGCACCATCAACACCATTGGAGGACCTAGTGGAGTCCACACTCCTCCCTTACTGTGACTGGGTTCACAGAGATCGACACCTCCGGCACACCGAGTACCAGCCAAGGTAGGTGCAATATTGTATATGTACATGCACAAAAGTCCCTTAGGAATTAATGTGAAACAGTGTGTGAAGTAGTCCAGTCCACATCTTAGAAGCAACACAACAATGCATTATGGGAGTGGCAATCCACAACCTAGAACTGAAAGTAGCACAACAACGTAATTAAGTATAGTGACACCCAAAGTAACACAACACACACAACACCGTGTAGAGCAGTACCTGTACCTTTATTGCCATTGTCTGACAGATAATGTAACATACAGAACTGACATGCTGCATATTGTTGTTGCAGGTGGGCCAGGCCCAGCAGCCACACCATCTGCATGTGTAGGAGAGACAGACACCCATCTGCCCTCAGATTCCAACACCAGTGGGTCCCTCCACATTTCGACGCGACGACGCAGGCCCAGGACACTGCCACTGCCAGAGCTCAGCAACGACTCTGATGAGCAGCAGGAAGGGCCAAGCACACCATCAGCACCAGACAGGCGCAGCCAGATTCCGGAGGGCAGGTGTCAGCCAACCACAGCACCACGCAGGATTGCGACGGAGTCCTGGGCACAGCAGCATGAGGCAGGTGAGGGTCCCTCCTTATTTGGGGGCCTGGAAGCTGCTATGTTGCAGCAGCAAGTTCTGCAAAATAAGCGGATCCTTACATTAGACCGAAACCTGCGCAAACACAACCGCAACATGATGGGCCTGCATCGCCAACTTGACGCACTCAATAGTAATATTGTACAGCTGCGTGAGGGACAGGTGCAGGCTTCACAGGACACCAGGGACCTTACAAGTGCTGTCCGTGAACTGTGCCAGGAGCTGCGCCATGAGAGGGTGAGCCAGCGCAGACAGGAGCGCAGAGTCCGTACAATGTTTGGCAGCTACTGCTGGTCCTCTAACAGGATGGCAAATTCGACTGCATTGATTGCCCGTTGCGCAGTGGCTGCGCAAGTGGAGGCTGCACATAGCAGCAGGGACGTTGTCCATGGACTTGTTCAGATCACAAATGTGATCGAACACATCATGGGACCACGATCAGCCACTCCAAGTGAGCTAGCACTGGGGGACACTGAGGACAGTTCCAGCCTCAGCAGTGTTGCCGTACCAGCAGCAGACACCAGACGGCGCAGTGCCAGGCACAGCACTGCCACTGAAGGTGACCATAGAGGTGCCAGTGACGTAACTGGGCACCCGAGTGGTGTCCGTGGTAGAAAAAAATTACTCTTGCTGCCATTAGACTGCTGTTGCCACTATGAAGAAATAGTGCATAACTCTGGTTTTTTGTTGTTTTGCGTTTGTCACATCAACTGTTTCATTTATTACTCACTCTTACATTACCTGACGTAAGGTAATACATTTCTTTCACTACAGGTACAGTTGTCAGAGGATTTGTGCCATTTATACTCATGTCTGAAATGGTTGTGTGTGATGTCGGCACGCCTTTGCCTTCCCTCTGTTGCACTGGTCCTGTCTGCTGGCTGTAGAGGTGGTATGGGATTGTCATCCTCATCTGATACAGATTCACATATTTCTACAGGTATGCCCCTGGTTGTGGCTATATTGTGCAGGATTGCACAAGTTGCCACTATTCTACATGTCTCTGGACTGTACTGTAGTGCCCCTTCACTTTTGTGGAGGCACCGGAAGCGACTCTTCAGCAGTCCAAATGTGCGCTCCACCACGTTGAGGGTTGCCCTGTGTGCTGCATTGTATCTCCGTTCAGCTGGTGTTGTAGGATTGAGGTAGGGCGTCATCATGTAGGTGCGCACTGCATACGTACTGTCTCCTGGAAGGGACAGAGGGTGTGATGAGTAACTGAGCCATCTGACATGGGTTCGCCATCTATGCACCAGTGTACAGAGTGACTTTACCTAGTAGATATCCTTCACCAGACTCCCCAGCTAGCAGTCTTGTGTGAATCCTGCAGTGGCAAAGATGTACGAATCATGTGTGCTCCCTGGGTACCTGGCCACGAGATCAGTAATGATGTAGGAGGCATTGCATATCACCTGTATGTTCATGGAATGTTGGTATTTTCTTCTTGCAGTACACATACCCTGTGGCTGTGGACATATTGCCACATGTGTGCCAGCTATGGCACCTAGGACGTGGGGGAACTGTGCTATCTGGTAAAACTCTATTTTGGTCTGCTGTGTTTCTTGTGGGGTGTGGGGGAATCTGATGTACAGTTGTAGTTTGCTCAGCATGGCGTTGATGAAAGAATTAAAAAATCTGGAGAGGGTACTCTGTGAGACCCCTCCAGCTGCTGCTATGACCCCTTGATAGCTCCCTGAGGCGAGTAGGTGGAGGGAGCATAATACCTGCACATGGGTGGGTATGCTGTGAGTCCTTAGTGCTCTGCGCTGCAGTATGGGTTATAGCTCAGCTATCAGATCAAATATCATAGCTGAGTTCAACCCATACCTCTCATATATGTCCACCTCTGTCAGGTCAAAAAGTGTAATGCGCACTCTGAAAATGCGCTCCTGTCTCCTCAAACCTGCCAAGATCCTCATCCTCCTTACAATGACGTAGAGTGCAGCCATTGTGAAAAAGATTCTGAGGCATTCTGGGCCTCTTTATATAGGTTGCACCTGGTCACCACCTGGTTTCAGTTCATGGTATTTTGCATGTGCAAAATGTCATTCTGCGAAAAATCGCAATTTTTTGATGCATCTCTTTGCTACTTGGATTTTGTGAATCGCAATTTCCGCCTCGCAATTTCCTACTGGTAATACAGAATCGCAAAATGCGACTCGCAAAACCAGGTCAAAATGCAAAAAATCGCAAAAAATTTGATTTCTTATTTTTGGTCTGCAAATGACTTTCATGCATCGCAGGCCACGTTTTTGCACTCGCAAACGGACGATTTTTGCGATTCGCACCGTTTGCGAGTGCAAAAATGTTTCATACATCTGGCCCTTAGTCTGTAATGAAAGGCCTAATAACTATGGAGACATTTGCCTCTGTACCACCGGCAAAAACACTAGTGTCCAATTATCAGCACTCTCCCTTCACAGAGCCTCTATTCATTGCTGTGTGTGCCAGGGGCGTAGCTTCAGGGGGCTTGGCGTGTTATTGGATGTATTTTGTAGCAAATAGTTGGTTTCAGCTGCTTTGAATTGGGCATGGTGTTAAAGCAGAAACCTTGGCTATATTTAGTCATAGTAGACTAGATAGCAGATTTCATACTCTGGGTCGATGAACTGAACCACATCTGCTTTAAAGAAAATGTCACATGAAATACGCCATAAACAATCAAATTAAGCATGCAATAATCAGCTTGAACGTCAATCACCACACCAGTTTATTAAAAAGATAAACATTTATTTCCCTATATTAACAATGCTAAAGTCACAAAAATAATTCTCAAACTCAAATGATACATGAATAGAAACAATAAAGGCTGATTTAGTTGGCGTTTAAATCTAAGCTTAATCAATACAAAAATACATAATACCTCAATAGTTATTACACAAAACCATAGCAATAGAATCTGAGCAAGAGAAATTGAATACATTGGAATAACAAAACGGAAGGAATCAATGACCATTCATGTGTATGAGAGTAACATCTCACTAACCACTGATTAGCCTCAACATGTTGGACTTCATGTAAAAGAATTTAGCAACATGAATTTAGAAAACATCTAGCTAAGGCGCTATAAAAAATAGCAGCAGTATTATAATATTAGCGGTTGGAACCTGAAAAACAAGAGACAAATAACAATACGCAGTTCAAACATTTACCCAATCTCTAAGGTATTCAGCAACAACATCTACTTCATCAGGGGGACAGCAACATCAGACATCAGCATCAGAACAGGAACAAGGTGAAGGATATGGTTTAGGGTTTGGACTATAAGATTACTAAACCATCAAAGCATTTGTTCAGTAACAAACAAACATAGTAAACTCAGAAAAATAATAAAACTTTAGTATGTCAGTAGACCTACTGGCTGAGCATGAAATGTCAAAGTCATAGATCATAAGAAGTAAGATCTCTGGAGCTCAGGATACAAGTCAGATAATGAACGAAAGAATGAGAAAAAGAATGGCACCGAACCACTGTTGACTGAACATTAAATTAAACTTGTTAAATTCTTGTGATTGGTTAGAACATAAGGTGAGAAAATTATGTCCAATCAGAACATTAACAGATATCAAAATTATATAAAATGTTAGCTCTAAGCTCTTCTATTTGCTGTTATTCCATTTACGAAACTCAAAGTAATACACTTGTAACTTCTACATCCTCTTCTCCCATTGCGTCTGTGGACCCATTGTTCGGCATCTTCCACATACGCTGTCACAGGATAGTGATTACAAAATGTGGAAACATTTTCTCGTCGCACCATTTTCCTTGAGGGAATAACATAAGTTAGAAACATAACTGCAAGCAAGTATGCAAATACAATGAATGAAGTCTGTTAGGCTGCGGAATGCAGTCAGAAAACAGGACACACTAGAAGCATTTAATACAGATACTCTTGCACAATGACCTTGCATCTGCTTCTCCCTAGCAGACACCACGAAATACTCATTTTATTTCAGCATTTATTTTAGCAAAGAACATGCTCTTAAAGAGACAGAATATTTTCATCACATTGTTAACTTAGCATGATAAAACAAATGCAGGCCTTTTACTTGATGGCGGCCATTCAGTATGGCACAATTTTCATTTACTCAGTGTTATAATCAAATTAATTCAGATGTAGGTTCTTTCACAAAATATTTTCTCTACCTTAGCATCCCTACTAATCCGTGTAACTCTCCCTTTCCACTGCAAGCTACACCCTTGTGTGTGCCAGATAAGGGATGAGAGGGACGATCCCCTGCTGATAAATTGATTGTCTGTAATAACTAGACCGCCACCATGGGGACCAGGAGCCCTTTTGAGAGAAGAAGTGATGTACATGCATGTCTGTCCTCGTTGGTGCAATTACTGTATGCAACCAATTTTAACGAAACCGCTTAATGATCTACTGAGGTTTCTGTGCCTATAATAATTATTCCTTTGTGATAGGACACACTGGTATATGGCCTGCTGTGTAAAAATCATAGGGTAATCAAAAGCATTCTTTGAAAACGGGCTGCCCCACAAAATATCACACTCAATCAAATCTGTCTACTGTTTCATACACATTAGTCTAAATACTAGCATTTATTTATATATACAATATTTTGTGGTGCCATGGATGTAAAATTAACAATATCAACCAGATCCAGTAGTGGTCAAACAAAGTCAGGGTATGAGACTCTTGGTTCCATATTGAGAGGTAACGGTAATTATTATAAATATGATTCAGTCCAAACTCAGTGCTTTTCAGTGTGTTGATCCGTCTACGTTCTGGTTGGTTCAACTTTGCCTCCAAATGGCCTCCAGGGCTGTCCATTTTGGTCACTTTCATTACCTGCCATTGGATGTCATCAGCACTGTGGTTCATGTCCATGAAATGCATTACTATAGTGGCCCCTTATATTTTTCACCTCACGCGACTCCTGTGCTGCAAGATCCTTTGTTTGACCATCATCGTTGCTTGGTCCACGTACAATAGATTACAAGGACAATGTATTGCATAGATCATGTTCTTTGTATTACAGTTGAAAAATGACCTCAATCTGTATTCTTTGGATCCTGCCCTCAGGACTTTCATGTTTATGGAATGTGGGCATGCCTGACAGTTATTACATTAGTAGGGTCCCACAAGCTCAGTAATTCTCCACAAAACCCTTCTAGAGTTCTGGGACTATGGTTTCCTATGTGCTATAATTACATAATCTTTTATGGTTTTTTTTACATTTGAAGGCACATAGAGGGGTTTGGTTACTAACGTCCACAAGTAGATGCTAATGCCTCTTCACAATCTTATTTATCTTGTTAGTCATGGGGTTGAAAGGGCTAATCATTACAATCTGTTTATTGTTTCTTTCTATTTGTCTCTAGGCATTAGAAGAAATTCCCTTGGGCAATACCATGCTTGCTGTGACATGTTTGCTATAAATATGTCCTCATATGGCCATTGGCCACCCAGATGGTACTTTCCTCCCGGCTCCAGGCTTTCACATTCACTGAAGTCAAGGTAGTTGGGTATTTTTGTTGCTTTTCTGTGTATATACTCTATAGAGCTTGTTGCTGGTTCCCATTGCTTCTGTTTTGCTAGCATTTTCCCTTTGCCCTATAATGAGTTAAACAGGGCCAATGAATCTTTGGATGCAGCAGAAGGATGTGGAGGAGAAGTCATTAAGTTTCACAGCAAATCAATTCAAGTACAGCAGTATGACCAATGTAGCCTCACAAGAACATGTCCAACCTGGAATAAAGTAAGGAGTTTTATTACAAGCTCAAACTCAAAGTCATATAGACAATTCTCAAGACAAAATTATAAAGATACAGAATCACCAAGGGTGGACCAAGGCGATGGAAAAGATTCAAGCCAACTAACATTAGCAGAAGAAAACATTCAACAAAAATAATACAGAACATCAGAAGAATCTCCTGATGTACAGAAAACAAGCACTGTACAGTTCTGTTCTTACAAGCATTAAGATACTTTGAAGTCATCTAAATTAGTTAATTTGGGCATGGGATAACCCTACAGATTACACAATCAAGGATTAACATTTGCTTGGCTAAACATATGTGGTCTAAAAGGCAAAAAACACAAAAATGAAAAAAACAATTTGAAGACCGGAAATCTGTAATACAGGTTACTAACTAAAATGAGCAAAAAGTAAATAAAAAGGGAAGGCTTCAGAATTTCAGGAGCTTGGTCAAGAGTCTTCTTTTCTGAGTCAGGAAAAAAATCTCTAAGTCTCAGCAAGGCATTTAAAAAAGGCAAGGGCAGAGAAGACTGTACCTCTCAGAGTCCAAGGGATTCAGCACGCCATGAAGAGTGGGGCAAATCAGATCTGCGGGGTCTGAAGTGTGACTCTGCTCAAGGGGAAAGCAAGGAGAGTTTTAAGGAAGAATGCAAGATGAATGCTGCAAATCCATCAGGGAAACGGAATATGAAATTTCGTAGGGGTAGTTGATTCATCAATCCATCACTCAATTTAACGCAGAAGATGTAACATCCAATAGAAATTGATCATGCAACACAGGCTGCAACATTGCCGGAAGTTCTCAAAACCAACAGGTAGAAAATATTCCATTTGTTCTCATCCAGGCGAGTTGAAACATTTATATGCTACCAGTTTCACAGTTCTAAATTTACTGAGCTCAAGGCCAGGTTCCCAAGCTATCCGTGCATAAAACAATATAACATCTACTACTAAACTAGCTTTCTCATGAGAATTCATTGATGTATTAATCATTTTTTGTATCCTAAACCATAACTTAATATTAAATATTAATAAGCTACCAGACTAGCTATAATATATTACCACAGTTTCTATATTTGCACATCACTTTTTAAATATTCCCTACATTAAATGCATTATCGTTTTAGTGCACACTATCAGTTTTTATCATGAATGAATTCAGCCACAGCAGGAGCTCTGACATGACGTGTCAGGGCGACTGAGTCATGGTGAAAATGCATGTGAGGAAATCCTGCTTGAAAACATGTTGGGAGGATCCTCACTGAGTGGTATTGGTCACTACGACAGCTGTGAAGTGTGCTGATCTCCCTAACTGGGTGCACATGGGCCACACTTGCAAAGTTAGCGGTCCCCTAGATGATACCTGTTCCTGAGGGGTTGGTTACAGTGAGTGAGAGGGATCTGGTTAGTCAAGCTATTAGGGCTGGACAAGTGACTGCTACAGCACAATTACTGTCTGAGGGCATCTGAGTGAGTTAACAGCAGCGGTTGGTATAGAAGGGTCGAGACAGAATCAGTTGCCTCATGCAAGCTCAGATGCTGACGAAGGATCAGATGCTGTAGTAAAAAGAGCTGTACCAGAAGACAGTTGGCCAAATGAGCAAACTGTGCCAGCTGTAAGAAACCGAGGACACAATTTGAAAGTGACAGTGATGCTGAGAGTTGAGTAAATCAGAGATCAAAAAGAAGGAGAGTTCCTAGTCGAAAGTCCTCAGCACCTAAATAGACATATTTTGCAGCAAACAAATGGGGAAAGACTCTGCAACCTTTTGCTTTAACAATCGAATCCAATTCAACATTCTTAAGTTTGTGATTACATTGGAACTGAACTTTGAAATCTCATTGCCGCTTGATGAATAAAGACATTATATCCTGGAAGTGATTATTAGGATCATGAGCTGTGCTTTGATTAGAGATGTTTAAACTTTTATTAGAAGCTTTTTGAACATATGCTAGTAGAAACACTTTAGAAGATCAAGGAACTTTTGTGAATAATTAGAACTTTCTGAAAAAGAGACAATTTTTGATATTTGTTTTGCTCACAAATAAAAAAGGACTGAAAGAGACAGTGATACTTTTAAACTGCTTTGCATTTTTGATTTTTGAATTTTTTATTTACAAAAAAAACTTTATTTTAAGATTTTTTACTCATAGTGATGAAATTTAGAACAATTACAAAATATAAAACCAACCATACAGTGCCACGGTGGGGTTTCATGTTACATATGGGGGTTGAGAGAGTTTAAACGTTCTGAGCTCCCAGGATTAAATTACAACAGTCATGTCAATTCAGGCTTGCACAGCAGCACATGTCATATATAGAAGTAATTATGGAATAACTACATAGACCAAATCAACAAGCTAACACAGCGATCCTAATAGTCTGTACCAGTCCCTTACTCATTTGGTCATCGCCAACAGTATTAAAAAAACAGCATGTGCAGTTCTCACCCCTCTTCACCCGCAGAAGACTCTGACCTGGAGTATTCCATATCCGTATATTGTTCAAGCAGCAGACTCCAGTCCAAGGTTTTGGCTGTTGCACTTTCATCTGTGCGCACTAACCGCATATGCTGTTTCTGTGCCATCCCCCATTCCGTTAAGTCTTTCAGCCAGTGTTCTAATTGTGGTCTCCTGGATCCCATCCAACTAATGGCCACCCTCCTCGTAGCCAGCATAAGAGCCAACTTGGTTAGTTTGTAAAGAATTTTCCACCCCTTAGGAGACCGGTTAGGGGAGACAGTGTAAGCATTAGCTTCATAGCAGCCTTTATATTTGGTATTACCTCACACCAGAAAGATTGAACATTATTGCATGCCCAGGCCAAGTGTAGGAAGGTGGTCCCATCTTTTCCACAGCGATGGCATCAGGGATCCCCTGGCTAGGTCTATCTTATTCAGCATGTATGTTGTGACATAGGCACGATGTAAGTAGTTAAAATGTAGGAGTTAAACCCATTATTGCATGAGACTATGCGGAACAACTCTAAGGCCTGTCCTCATTCATAATTGGAAATTGGTTCCCCTAAGTCTTTCTCCCATGCTGTATGTGCAACACAAGTTGCTGTCTGCCTTCACTTTAAAGCACTTTACAGAACAGTGAAATCAGGTGCCATCCCATGCCCCACCTTACGAGCCCTCCCAACACCTCTGATGCGCATGGTGCATTTGGAAAGTCACTCCAAACTTCCTGTGCCACACTCTCTAATTTAGCATATTGCAGGAACTGCCCTAGTCCTACTTCAAAGGTCTCCTGTGCCTCTTGGAAGGATATGAAATGTTCCCCCAGGGTAAATAGCTCCTGTTAAAAGGCAACCTCCACTCCTCCGCTGCACCATCGACATGCAGTCAACAATGGCTCTAAAAGGTACCAGGTCCCATAAAGGCAATTCCCAATCAAAGGTGGCTCTCTGAATAATATTACGGACCTCCTGTTCTCACAACTCAGCCATGACTTTCATGAGGTGAGGTATCGGATACGGTGTTCTACCCCTTTCATCAGGAGCTGTGACAAGGTATCCTCACCCAAAAGGCCCTGAAACAAATTTTTTTCCCACCCATCCATGTTTATCATCTATCTGGCTGCATGTTGTAACTGAGCTGCATAATAATAAAGCTGCAGATCCGGTACAGCCTGGCCTCCATCTTCTAAATTTCTCTGTAGTGCGGAGAGCGAAACCCTTCTTTGATGTCCAGCCCGTATCAGTGATCTCAATAGCCCATCAAACCTATGAAAAAAACTGGCAATCAAGTAGAAACAAGGAGTTCTGGACTAAATACAGACAGCGGGACAGGAAGATCATTTTCGCCACGCTGCTCTGTCTATTATGGAAAGGTGGAGTCAATTCCAGGTATTTTTGATTTTCTAATTTGGATTTTTGGTCTGAAATTAGAGAACTCATGGAGTCTATCAGAAACAAAAGGAGTAAGCTTAGGTACATATGTGTAGGATTATCAGTTGTGACAATCATTACGATTATATTAATGTTAGTTGGATTCAGTTTGCCCATAACTAGTGATTCAGAGAAAGTCAAATATACAGATGCCCTGAGTTTCGAAAGCCCAAAGAAGAATCAGAAATCATTGTTCAGTGAGAAAGAGTTACATGCAGATAGACTTAAAGGTCATTTGTCCATAAATGCTTATTACAGACTGCTATATAAATACTTATGCAGAGATGCCATCATCAGTTAGTGAAGGAATCACTTATCATAGTGTCCTTTTAACAGATGGAATTTCCTGTAGAGTGTTGTTAACGCTTTTGTAGCCGCAGGAATATTATCAATATTATTATTCCAGTTATGATTTTGTATTTTCAATTCTCCAACCTGAAGAGACATAGAATGAACCACGTCAGCTAGGCTTTTGCAATAATTCAGTACCAAGTCATGTGTAATGTTCACAAGTGTATTCACAGGCACAGCTGGCAATCTCATGGCCCTTTCCATGATCATATCATGAGGCGACAGACCAGTCTTTCTGTTGGGGGTACTGCACATACTCATCAGAACAAGAGGCAATGCATCTGGCCATATCAAAGTTGTGGATGCACATACTTTTGCCAGTCTGGACTTCAAAGTACCATTGATTTGCTCCACCATTCCAGAAGCTTCAGGTCTGTAACCGCAATTTAATCTTTGCTCAAATTGTAATGCTGCACATACCAATTTTAGGACCTCACTGTTGAAGTGTGTCCCTTTTTCTGACTCTAGATCAGTTGGTATGCCGAACCTTGGAATCAATATCCTAAGTAACTGCTTCGCTCATTTCTGCTGGTCAGGTAAGCTTCAACCCAACGACAGAAAATGCACACAATGACCAAAATGTATCTCAGTCCATTGCGAACAGGTAGCTAAATAAATTCCAACTGCATTCTGTTGAATGGTCCTCCTGATCTGCTTATGTGACTCAATGTAATCTGGGGTTAAACCATGTCTGCTTAAAGGTTTTGATCATTGTGTCTTGACCTACATAGGCTTGTCCATGATAGTGTCTAGCCATGGGTGATAACAAATTATTTGGTAACACAGCTCTTCCATCACATGAAACTCCAATATCATCCTCATTTCTGCTCTAACCCATCTCTTCTATTCCTCTTCTGTCACTTCTCCCTGCAATTTTATAACTTCTTTCCAGGTATCAACAGCAGCTAAAAGGAAATTTTGACTTGTCTCATCATTTGATTCATTGTTCCACTCCCCATTAAAAGAAGTGCAGCTTAAGGCACAATAACTCGCCACTTCATCTGCATACGTATTTCCCAAAGCTACGTTGGGCCTCATCACGAGTTTGGCGGTTGGACCGCCAGACTGCCATGTTGGGGGTCCTAAAAAGACCGCTGTGCTGGTGGTCCCTAGACCACCGTACTATGATGCACACAGGCAGGACTGCCACCCACCAAGCAAAAAAAGCAGCCCGCCAGCTGCGCGACAGCTTGTATCTAGGTGGGCCAACCCCCAGCATTGTCAGCGCCATGGCCAATAACTGAGCTTATTACAAACACAGTTGCTATAGCACTCTCCTCGCGGTAGTCAGCTAATGTTGGCCGAACACAGAAGTACAGGTCCAGCAAAGTAACAGACAAGTGCTCATTGGATGAATTCAAAAACAACACAGCTAACATACCTTGCTCCAGTGGACACACCTGCAAATCACTGTATAAAACACACCCCTTCACAGACCACAATCCCCTGCGTTTCCACATGATGCCAAAAAACCATGACCACCATTTTTTTTTATTTTTCATAGATTAGGCACCCCTTTTTTCACCATCCCATAGAACACGCCGCACATACTTTTGCCCATTCACTCCTTATTGCACTTCCCCTGTTTAGTAACTCCCTGTAACCCACTTTAGTTGTCCACCATGGCACGTTCCAAAAATCCCCATTTTGCAGAAGATGAGTTGAGAGTTATGGTGGATGAACTCACAGGAGTAGAGTCACAATTGTTTGGAGCCCAAGGCCAGCACACTTCTCTCAGTGAGAACATGAAAATATGGGACAGGATAGTCAACAGATGAATGCTGTAGGCAACTTCCTGCACACAAAGGAGGACATTAGGAAGAGGTGGAACTACCTCAGGGGCAAGGTCCGTTCCCTGGAATCCAGACAGCAGCTGGTACCCAAAAAGACTGGTGGTGGTCCTCCCAGAGTCCCATTAAGACTCTTTCCCTAGAAGGAGGAGGTCTTAGCCATCCTGCATCCTGAAAGCTTGACAGGAATACCTGGGGGAGTGGAGTCTAGTAAGTTACAACACTAAAATTATCACAAAACTGCAATGTCATGCATGCTTACAAATCATCTTTTGCCACTGTCTTGTTCATGTACCTCACCAACATTCGATACACAGAGTATATGAGTTTTAGCACTATCAGTGTAAATAATTGGACCCAACATCGCAGCTACCAAGGCCTATCACATGCTATAAGTTCAAATGGTGCCTTGAAATCTCACAATACCAAAACAAATTCCAGGATTCATGGTATGTCTTAAAATGTAAATATATGCTCAAACTTAAATGCAGCCTGCATACAGATAAGTAATATCCAACATTTGTCAAGTGTCAAGAGAGTAGAGGGAGTGACCTGACTGCAACTCCCAGGAGGCCCTGTTTCTGTAACTCCAAACATTAGCCCAGTTGTCACTTTCCCCAATACATCTGTTAGTGAATTCTCAATTAAAGTTTACTCACCTGGGAGTATGCCATTTATCAAGTATTGGGGAGTAGAGGGAGTGACCTAACTGCAAAGTCCAATAGGCCCTGTTTCTGTAACTCACCTAGGAGGATACCATTTGTGTAGTATGTGTAGTAGAGAGAGTGACCTGACTGCAACTCCCAGGAGACCGTGTGTCTGTAACTCCAAACACCAGCCCAGTGGTCACTTGTCCAAATACCCTTGTTTGGTAACGCTCAATTGAAATGTACTCACCTGTGAGGATACCATATGTCAAGTGTCATGAAGTAGGTGTAGTGACCTGACTGCAACTCCCGGGAGGCTCTGTTTCAGTAACTCCAACCACAAGCCCAGTGGCTACTTGCCCCAATACATCTGTTAGTGAACTCTCAATTTAAGTTTACTTACCTGGGAGAGTACCATTGTCAAGTGTTGGGAAGGAGATGGAGTGACCTGACTGCTAAGGCCAGAAGGCCCTGTTTCTGTAACTCTAAACACCAGCTCAGAGTGTCCTTGTCCAAATAACTTTGTTTGTCAACTCTCAATTGAAGTTTACTCACCGGGGAGTGAACAAGATACAGATCTTGCTTAACTCAGAGATGTGTCTGTCTTCCTAGCTCCATTTTGACCTGCTAACCCAAGATTAAACTATTGAGGACAGGAAAGACACCTTACCCAGTGTGTACAACAAGTACTCCTGAGCCCTCAAGCTGCATTATCAGCTTGGTATTGGCAGCAGACACATTGACACAGCACTGTGCACATAATGACTCTAATCACATATTCAAAAAAGTCCTGTGTTTGCCTGTATTCCACTCAACTAGGCTTCCAAATGGTCAAAGCCATATGTTGCCTCTCCACTGTGTTGGTATTACTGGTGGTAATGTCATTTTCAGGCCATCTTCCAAAGTGCAACTCATCAGCTGCTTGAGTCAAATAGGTTACACAGGTCATGTCAAATAACCAAATACCATGGTAACTTGACACAATATGATTACCTACATCTTAACTATGTCCAGTGTCTCTGGCTACTGTAACGCAAAACCTTTGGAGGTAGATGTCACAATTCAACCAATAACAATCCACGGTCTTCATCAACAGGTCGGGCTGCCACTGGGCACATGGAGGCCACACACCAGACTACCACTGCACCCCTGGATGGAGCCCTCAGTGACAACACTCCTGGACTTGTGGATGTGAAGGAAGGTCCTGGTCCATCTGGGCAATCTGGTCAGATGGCAACAGTGACTCTCACTGTGCCCACGACATCACCTCTCAGCCCCGTTGCTTCAACATCCCAGTCAACAATGCGCCCCCCAACCTGTGTAACTAGCACAGTTTCCTCCAGACACTGAGGTTCCAGGACCCAGGGGAGAGGGCACCATGTACCAAGAGCAAAGCCGTGTGGAAGTAGGATGCATGTGAGAGATGCTGTGGCCCAGCGGAGTGAGGCCACTGGGGCTGCTGTCAGTCAGGACACCATCAGCCACATCTTGGGGGTCTATCAGGACTCCCACGGCGTGATGGGACTGGTGTTGACTGAGCTCCGGGAGATTAAGCAGCAGAGGGTCATGATTGAAAACATGGATGCCATTAATACCAAAATGGGCACCCTAACACGGGTGCTCCAGAAATTATCACCACACTGATCAGGGCTTTACTTCCAACATCCACCCCTCATTGTGTGGTAAGTACATCATGTCAAAATACAACTGTGGCAGACACAGGAAGGGAGGCCTTGACAAAGGTACAAACAGCTGCAAACACCCCTGCCTCTGCAGCAGCTGATCCCTCCCCCTTGCAAGCAGGGGCGTCCAGCTGAGAATCAGTAGGTGTGGATGGGCAAGACACTCACCACTGCCAGCAATAATCCTCTTCCTTAAGGTCCTCCTTTGTGTGTCACACATTCACTCTGTGACCTGAGCCTGTATCACCTTCCATTTCCAATGGGAGGAGTACTCTGGACTTTGGACATCCAATGGCCTCTACTCCAATGATTTAATTCACCATGACTGATCCCTTCACATTTCTTCTTTTGGTTGATTCACGTCATGTATATTTTCTGTTAGTCATAGCTTCTCAATAAAATCACCCATCACTGACTCATTGTCTGCTGATTTTCATTTCACATTTAGCCATGTAGATATGTCAGACCACGTGAACCATGCCATGATGATCCAAGGTACTTGTTTAAGATGGGATATGTTGCATGCACACAATGTCCAGCCCTGGATTACAACCATCCCACACAAACACATACATACATGTGTCTGGCCAAAAAAGACATTTTATTACAGTGTTCAGACCATAGGCTGTCAATATGTCTGAAATATTGGAAATCATAAATGATTGCATCATTCTGAGTAAATGAACATATTTACAGGCACAGACCTCCAGACCATGAAAGGAAGGGATTTTCCAGACAGTGTCCTGTAAAATAGGCAAACATTGAAGTGGTTGGTGTCATCAGCTGGAGCCTTATCATCCACCACACCAAAGGAATCAAACATCATATGGTCCAGGACTCAGACAGATGGCAGCACAACAGTTTCTGATCAAAGGGTCATTATAATCCAGTGCTCATGCATCTGGTGGTATGACCCAAACATATGTCAGTGATTTGGCACAGGCACTGTGGCCTACAGTGATTAAACCCATCAACAGCTACATACAGGTCATACAAAAACAATGTTTAACCAATGTGAAGGGTAACTGACATGGTTGTGGCCTAGGACTACATATTTGCAGACCACATTCTGACACAGATGGTGCATCAGGACCACCACATGACAAAAAACAAGTCTGATAGAATCTTCTAAACTTCCATCCTAACACTGTGCAAGCTGTCTTGGTACAGCTCTCCTACACCCAAACTGCGTGACCTACATTACCTGGATCAATCCATGTCTACTTTGTAGGTCAGAACAGCATACCTGCCAATGTTACAACTCTGAAATGCCCACATAAAGATGTCATGGTGAAGGTACCTGTACAAAGAACAAAACAAGGAGTATAGGCATGAAACCATACATGTGACACAAGTCATATAGCAAGCATCTGGAAAACAAAGTACATTGCAATGAATCTGACACAAACAAAGCAACAGTATCAAAGTGGGGATGTGTCAAAAGCTATCTCATCAATCTGCCTTTGGCTGATTTTGGCTGAGTGTCAGCTCTCTAACTATTTCAACAAATCAACTCCACACATTCTCACAACTACGGTACATTGTACAGTCACAGTCATGACATCAAATGGCATACACTCATAAGGAGAAGCTGCTGATGAGATCTTGTCGCAAGCCAGCTCCTTCCTCTTCACCACTACCATTTCAAGTTGGCATTTCAGGATTCTCTCCCGGTGGTACTGCAGGCTTCCGCTTATCTGGGATGTATGGGGTATTCATCCGCAGGGCGATGTTGTGGAGCATGCAGCATGCCACAGTGATTTGACACACTTTCCTGGGTGAGGAAAAGAGGGCTGCACTAGTCCTGTGCAGACAGCAAAATCTGGCCTTAGGAGCACAAAAGGCCGATCCACTGTCCACCATGTTCTTCTATGGGCCTCATTAAAGTGGACTTTCTCTGGCATAGTGGGATTCCTCAGCGGCGTCAATAACCAAGGACGGTTTGGATATGCTGAGTCTCCTGTTAAGGAATGGGACATAAGTGCAACAATTAGTCACTGACTTCATGATTGTAGCACCTGACATTTCTCACATACAATCAGGACAAACGTGACTTACCAACCAGCCAGGCCGTCTCTGGTTGCAGTTGTGACATCTGCTGTGGTATGGCGCTGTTCCGCATTATAAAGGAACCATGGGCTGATCAAGGGACACCGGCACAGATGTTTGAGATTAAGGGATCTTCCAAACAGACAACTTGCACGTTTATGGAATTGAAGTTTTTTTCTTTAGAGATAGACTTGTTCAGTGGCCTGTGGTGTCACCAAGGCAATGTGTGCAATCAATGGCTCCCACCACATGTGGGAGTTGGGCAAAACCATAGAAGTCAGCCTTCACAATGGCTAAATCCACACTTCGAGGGAACATGATATAGCTGTCAATGTGTTTTAACACTGCTGAGAGGAAATCTCTTAACACCAGACTGAACATGGTTTGGGCCATACCACCAGATAGGGCCACTGTATATTGGAAGGACCTTTTGGCCAGGAAGTCCGATACTACCATGACTTGAACAATGGGTGGTATACAGTTTAGATTACTGTTTGCTGGCATCAGATCTGGCTCCAACTGATGGCATAAATCCAATATTGTTTGCCTATTTAGATGGTACAGCTGGATAAAGTGGCTTTCCTCCATGATTTAAAGGTCTGGCAATGGACGGTAGACAGAAGGTTGTCACATCTTCCATTTCCCAGGGTACCTATGTGTGAAAATTTGAGTTGGAGCATTAGTCACTGTGTCCTCACAAACATACATGATACATACCAATGGAATCATTTGACAAAGCATGTCTGACTGGAAATACATTACACCCAGTACCTATCACAGCTGTCAACTACACAAGGGTCAAATGTGACCCCCATAGTTGTTAACATATGTCCACAACATGGATTCGGGAGACACCCAACTATCTGCTACTCAATTTCCCTCGAAATGTGACAGTCTTTTCCGACTGCCAAAAATACCATTCAGGAGTGGTGGACAATTCACCGCCGTCATATGCCATCTGTTCTCTGCAGCACACTACACTTGTGATTGTGTAGCAGGGCCTAAACAAAATGATTTAGGATGTTTGTGATGATCCTACTCATATACTGTTGTTGTGACGCATTTGACGGGGCCATATATTGTATTTCATAATCCCAAAATGGCTGATGCCTCACCTACTCCACCATACATTAGGAACCACCCAAAGCCGCTGGCAGAAGTCGTCCACATGATGGGTTGTACCATCTGCAGCAGATACAGCCTTAGGCTAATGTTGCTGACTGTGGCGGTTGCGGGCCAATGGTTGTGGCCGTCGGCGTTGATGACTGCGTATGTGGCAAATGTGTATGCCGCAATTTGAAAAATTAGTCACTTGACTCCTGACACTGCTGCCTTCAGCACGTCCACCACTTTAGCTGCTGTGTGCCTCCTCTAGGAACAATCATGCCACATCCAACAGGTGAAAGGTCCACTGTCTTCTCTCCAGAGGAGCTGGAGAAGCTTGTGGACAAAGTCCTTCCCCTGTATGGTCAGTTCTATGGCTCACCAGAGGAACAGGTAAGAGCCTCATAGGCATAATTGAATCTGTTGTACATCATCCTTTCCCTCCTCACAGGCTAAAATTTGCCTCAGTGTACCAGTTATTCTTCTTGTGTGCCTGTTGTAGCAGTTTGTGTGGCATCAATGGTATGTAAATGGTGCAGGTATTGGATAAATGTACTAAATGTTTTGGATATTCACATTGTGTTGTGTGATGTGCTTTGAGAACTAGATCCTCCTTGTGTTGGATGCATGTAACTAGGCAAGGAGACTTTACTGCCATAGAATGACATTTCTTTGGATATGATAGTTGAAAATGTCAGACAACATGTGTGTGCATGACAGCATGAGCTGTGCATGGATTTTGTTTGAGTAATTTGAGGGTCTTGTAAGCAATGTATATTATGCCACAGATCGTTCACCCCATAACTGGCCTTCCCAAACTGTTTTTTGGGAGGCATACCATGACTCACTGTACCCTTCAGGTTGCCACAAAAGCCACATTGATGATCGCCACATGATGTACTGTCATGCATAGAAGTGATGGATATGTGAGGGTCATGTAGGTTCTGTATGGTCAGTCTGCAGAGATCAGGGTCTGTCAAATGTGTCTCCCAGTATGGGGCATACTCCAGGCTGTGGGAGAGTCACTGTGGCTATGCAACTGTGGCACTGTGCCCACTCCTTGTAGACCTGTAGATCCTGTCATGTGGCTAATATGAGGCTCTAGTGGCAAAACCTGCTCTGAATGCCTCAGTCCATTGATTACATTGGGAATGAATACTGAGGTAAATCCCTAAACTAGTTCATATGTGCATGTTGCATCATTGTCAATGTGTGTCTTTGACTCATGACAGATTCCTTAGTCCCTCGACTCTGTTGTCACCTTCACATAAGTCATATTTGTTCAGTACAGGCGTATTGCACAATTGACAAACGCACAGTGTAGATAGTGAGTAGATTGCAGGGAGGCCATGAGATATGACTCAGTAGCTTGGTTACATAGCAGATATTGAACCAAAGATACCTTTGTATGTTGGATGTCATCTCTGTAGGTTTGCCACATATGTTCAAAGGTCTGTTCTATGGTATAGGTACACACCACAGAAAACCACTCTGAAGTGGCATGAGTCGGCATTTTGTAGGCCACATATCCACACATGCACAGGGCAGAGACTTTACATGCCCATCATGCCAGCCCTTTCATTGTCACACAAATCTTAGGGTGAAGTCTGTTCTATAGTAGTTGCGTGTAGGGACTGAATTCATTGAGTCAATGTTGCAGAGTGTAAATGTGTTGGTCCAGTCAGAGCCAAGGAGTTTACCCTTTAGAAACCACAATGGTGTGTATTGTTTCATTGTGGCTCTCATCACAGTACATGTTGCTTGAGCCTGGGCTAACTGATGTCAGTAGGCTTGCTTAGTCATTGTAAGTCATGAGCAGGGCAGTGGGTTAGTTTGCAGATAACTCCAATAGTGTGTTGTCATGTCCCAGTACATATCAGCATGTGTGCTTTACAGTTGTGGTGTGTTGACAAGTTGCAAATTTGGTGTTTGGTGTTTCTGACATGTGTGTGACACAACGATTTGTGCAAAAGCTTGTGTTTATAATCTTTTGATTTGTCTCTTCCATCCATACAGGTAAACGCCCATCAGAAGAAGGGGAAATGGAGAGCCATTGCCCGAAGGTGTGGACCCTGGAAGTTCATTGCCAGCAGAGCGGCAACTGACAGAAGAGGTGGGAGAACCTGAGAAGCTGGGCCTTAAAGATCCCTGAGGTCCAGCTGAAGCTGTCCTCCCAATGTGGGCTGGGAGCACATCAGAGCCTGACCCCCCCAACGGCGTGCATTCTAGTGGTGGCCTACCCGGAGCTTGATGGGCGGTTGAGGGGAGCACATCAGCCACAAGGGGGTGAGTCCAGGGCATATTCCTGTCTGTCACATTGCCAAGTTGATGTGTTATGTTCAGCCATCTCTCCCTGAAGATTGGGGATGGGCCATGTGTGACACACAAGATGAGTTACTGTGTAGGTATGGAAGTTGGTGCATGCTGATGTGCCTTGCCTATTAGCCCAGGGACCTAGCACACAACCGAGTACAGTCCACAAACAATTTGCCCTCCAGGGCCAACACTTGACTGTGTACCATCATCAAGTTATGTTGGTTTTTGTGGGTGTAGTTTGTACACAACAGTCCACTGCTCTTCAGTGTGACAGCCCAAACAAAATGAAGTGATGGGTTACTGTCCTCAGCCATGTGTCTGCTCAAGTGAGTTTATTAGCATCTGCCCCCCCGCCACTTGTCTTCAGTGTGTCACGAGTGCTGGTACCTAACTACTGTCTGCCATGTGAAGGTGGCCATCATGCATGTTACAGAGCATACATTGTTCTTTGGGTGCAGCTACTGATCAATATTTTTCCTTGGTAAGTGGGGACTATCCAGTGAAATGATTTGTGTGATATCACTGTTGCTAACATTCCTTTTGCCTACATGTCAGCATGTGTTCCTTTCACTTTTGGCAAATAATTTTCACTGCTGTTTCAGGCATGTTCTACCTGCCTTTATGGGATGATTTCTGTAGTCCTTCACATATGTGTGGATGCCAAAATGTGTTTGGAATTGGATATATGTTATGGGGCTACATTTCATGTGGTGCCACACAGGAGTGTGTCACCATTGATTGTTGGCTAACACATACCCTCACCTGTCATTGCATATCATTTGGCATGTACAACTGCTGCAGCAATGAAGGACATGGCAGGTAGGACTACAGTTTTTAGCCACAATGTGCATTTCCATGCCATTGATGTGGCATCATGCAGCAAAGTGGTATGCACATGTGAAATGGGGAAGGTTTGTTACCTGACTGTTGGCATGCATCATGAATTGACTAGCAGTTATGTGGGAATCATATGTGGTTGTGTACAACCATTCATCCACAGAAATCTGGGTTTGCAGGACCAAAATGGCGACAGTGATAAAGATTCCAATTGGGAAACATGTCAAGGGCCTTCCATGAATACTTGGTAATTCTTGGGCCTCTCCAACATTTAAAGGACTATTGGCTTCTACTGATGCCATCAGGGTATGTCATTGTCAGGGGTGCATTTCATGAGAGGTGATTTCCCTTGGACTAGCTGATTCATTGTGTTGTGGATTTTGGAAACATATCTCTCTGACATGTTGTACGATTTGTCTACAGTGTACATTTCCATGCTAGATGTGTAGTATATCTGAGCAACATTAGTACAACCTCCATGACTCCATTACGACAATTTACACATGGTGAAATGAGCATTGTTGATTTGTTTGCAGTGTGACATGGGTATTCCCATGTCACCTTCTTCCGGCTATTTTACTTCTGTCCGCAAAATGCCAGGAGTTTGGACCATCAGTTCTTATTATTGTGGGATTATGTATGTGACAAATAGATGTATGCATGACCTTCTGTGGGAATCTGTGGGAATTAACTTCGCATTTCCCTAGTATTGTATGACAACAGGTAACAGAGGTGTGCTACATGAGGCAAACCATTGAAGGTGAGGTCTCCTACTGGTAAATGGTGATTGTGTTGCACAACTTCACCCATACAATTGGAGTTGTCTGAGATTCTGATTTTACTTTGGGCAACTGTTGACAGTTCATGTGGCATGCATGCATATAGTGTGGTAAATGTAGGAGCCACTTTGATGGAGTTTGTTGCTGGGACCTACATTATGTCATGGTAATGTTTGCTAATCACAGCTGCTGTTTAAGTATGATGAAGAACATGTAGTGACTATATTTCTCTTTGGATTTGCAGCATTATCCCAGGCAAGTGAAAGAGATAGGACAGAACCAAATGGGGAAGCGTGTGGCCACTGTAGCTCTAGTCTTCTAGTCTTGACACCGCTGACACAGAGGGACCCAGTGGCTTGGAGGGTGAGGGGAGTGTCACAGAGGGCAAAGGATTGAGCTTGTCATCATCTGATGCTACCTCCAGTGGCCACTCCCTAGTGGTGGTGGATCCATCAGTACCTGCTCCTGTACAATTCTTGTTTGCCACCTCCAGTTCTATCACCACCCTCCCTGTTGCTCCCCACCCAGTTGGCCGTGCACACTCAACCAAGAGGGTAGGAATCTTGTTAGCCCCAGGCACCTTACTCCCAGCCCCTGTTACCCATGGTGCCCTGAGTGAGGAGGCTATTGCCCCCTGAGGAGTATCTCTGTGAGTCAGACTGCCATTGTGGATGCCATCCAGGGTTTGGCCAGCCAACTTCAGCAGACAAATGCGTACCTGGAAGGCATTCATAGTGATATGTCTGGCCTACAGAGATCTTTTCAGGCTCTTGCCTCCTCACTGATGGCAGCCATCTACCCCCAGAACCCCCCCACCACCACCACCCTATTCCCAATACAAATTCCCTGTTCCCCTACCTTTCTCAAGCACACAGATATATCTACATGCACCCACCTCAACACACAAGCAGCACACATAGACACAAGCACCACAAGACACACTGGCACACAAGGACTCAAAAGTCACCCACAGACACCACAACAGCCATCATTTCCACAGACACCTCCACCACCCACACCAACCCACACACCAAAACTACCATACCCACAGACACCACCACTACAACCACAGACACATCCACCATACCCCCAGACATCATCCCAACACACACAGACAGATCCACCACTTCCACCATACCCACAGACACCACCTCAACACACACAAACACATCCACCATACCCATAGATACCACCCAAACAACCACACACACATCCACCACTCCCACATCACCCAGCAACTCTACCTCACAGCCCCAAAGACATGCAGATGTCCACACTCACATACACAACAGACACCACCCAAACACAAGCATACCTCACACACACACACACACACACACAAGCAGCATCAACACCCACAGACAAGACCACCACTCCCTCAACATCCAAATCCCAGTCCCTTTTCCTAAAGAAAGTTTCATTTTTGACCTTACCTTTTCCCCTGTTAACTTTGCCACCTCCCAAACTCAAGAGGCCCCCACCAACATCCCAAACCATCCTTTTCACATCCAAGTCCTCCCCTGTCACACCTGCACCCCTTGCAAGCACCCATACCCCTCCCCCAAAGAAGATGCCCACCCTCCAAAGAAACAGCCTACTTACCAAACCCAAACCCACCCATCCCAAATCTGACCCTGCCCGACCCAAGCATGATCCCTGAGGTGCCAGCATGCCCACTTGATGATGCTTCCTGTGGAGATTCCCTGGCAGTGATTGGAGTCAAGTTTGGGCACAATAATGTGCATGGACTTGTATTTGGACTGGCCAATTGCCTTTGCTCTTCAGCATTTGCTGTAAATAAACCCAGGATGTTGTTCTGCTGGGTACACATTTGTCCCGACATTATTTGTCTACTTTTTGTTGTTCCAGAGTAATGTGTGTTGTATGACTGGAGTTGTGTATGTTTCACCCTGATTGCTAATCCATTTGCTGTTGTTGCCAAAATCGGACTTTGGAAGTTGGTGTCACCCAAGACAAGGGTAGATGTTCACTGTATGGATATGGGTTTGTTAATCCAAATGGGATGTCATTGCATTGTGTTATGTTTGATATGGTAAGAATTTCATCTTGGGTTTGCCAATGTAAGCATGTATGGTGTTAGAAGTGTCCCCCTGAGATGTACTGTACATTTGTCTCATGTGTATAAGCTACAGTTGTGTTTGTCCACACATGGAGGGTGTTCAATTGTGCTACCTTCCCTTACATTTGTCTGTCCATGTGTCCATTTCGATGTGTGTACCTTGCAGCTACTTCATCTACATGTATGGGCCATGCTGTTGCTGGAGTATTTGCTTCCTGGACTTGAAATTATACATTTGGCAGATTGACATGTCACTTGGCTCTGCTTGTATTTGTCCCTGAGATACATGTAGGGCCAGTTCCAGTGCAAATGTTGTTTTAGGGCATGTGCAGTGTGAAATGTGTCCTAGGGCAAGTATTGTTTTCATTATGAGCTTTGGATATTTGTCTCATAAAATATTGTGTATCCCTTTGACCTTCCATTGTGTTGCATTGTGGGTGATATGTGTGGGTCCATTCGAGGGATGTTTAATGGGAGGGGTGTTTGTGTAAACGACACATATATACATATGTGCCTTCAATCTGATGACAGTCCATGGCATGTGATCAATGTGATGGTGTCAGTTGAATTATGTGTGATGTTGATGTGGTGTGGCTGTTCTGTGACACAATGTTCTGTACTGTTCACTGTCCCTGTGACTTGGATGAGCAGACGTGTGTTATTATGGAGTGTGGTGGTACAGTGTCAGTGACCTGCCCAAAGTGGGCATTTTATGGCTGTGGAAGTGTCATTCGTTGTGAACCAGGAACACAATGACAAGTGTACTTGGCCCACGTTGAGAAACTCCCATATCATGTGGGTAACAGCGCAAAGATCTATTGTTGAGCTTCATGACACAGATATGTGTGTGTTTTTACCATCAGTTGCATCCACTGTAGCATGGAATTTGTGCTCCATCCATGAGCAGCAGCAACGGCAGGATAGGTGTGATCGGCTCCATGGTGGCAAAGGACATGTGACGTTGTGTGCAGGTGAGTTCCTTCCTTTATACTGTCTGTTTCTGCCTGCTGGAATGTGGGGGTTGAACGGCCATGGTCACTTTGGCGGAAGCCAACATTATAATATGTCCAGAGGAAACAATGGCTCAGATGGCCTCCTTGGCCTGTCTCGCCACCGTGGTGGTCTGCACTGCCTGTCGGTGCTGGCGAGACAACAGGGGCCTTTCCTCTATGGAACCACATGCCTCATACTGCAGTGGCCCAATCGCCAAGGCGATGGCGGTTGGACTGCCACCGTCACACAGACCACCAAAGTTGGGATCAGACCCTTATTCAGTAGACTTTCGAGGTGCAGCACATTTCACAACCCCAATTCTTGCAGCCAATTGTAATGCATTCAACAAATTTTAAACTTTGTCTCCATTCTTAATTGGTGAGCCAGAAGAGGTCAAAACGCCTCACTGGGACCATAACTGGCCAAAGTCATAAACAACTCCAAAGCCATATTGACTATCAGTGAAAATTGTTACTTTTAACTGTTCAGAAACACAGCGTGCTATAATAGGAGCGACTAATTCTGCCACTTGGACAGAAAGGACTCTTTGAAGACAGGAAGCTTCAATCACACCTAAGACTGTTCAAACTGCATAACTAGCTCTCAGTGTAGCATCTTTATCTCCTAAACAAGAGCCATCAAGAAATATGACATAGGTTCTCATGACATTGGTCGTAAATCCAGCTTACCACCTCCATGATGGCCCCCAATATACCTCTGCGGTGGCGGATATCCTTTCACCATATTATGACACACACACACACCAATCCGACAGAATACAGCCACATACACAAATCAGCCAGACCAAAGGTCAGTAATAAAGTGGTGGTCCCAAAACCCATACCCACGAATCACCACGGCTGACATTCAACGGCGGTAAACCATTGGTGGTACATACCGCTGCGCACAGAATGGACACCAACATACAAAACAACACAACATTGACAACTACCAAATACAGACACTTGACACCCAACACACACCACACCCACAGCACTATAAAGCACACACCCACATTACCCACAACCCTTTGCCAACACCAATTGCCACCAGGAGACTGAGAAGAAGAGCTCAGAGACAACTAGATACACATACCACTTATACCCATACACCCCTCACGCACTCCACATCACACACCTCACCACAGTACCCAACACACCCTCACCAACACACATCACACAACAGCCATGGCAACACAAAGGCACCCTGTTTCACTGAGGAGTTAGTGGTCATGGTGGAGGAAATTGTTAGGGTAGAGCCACAGCTGTTTGGAGCACAGGTACAGCAGATTTCCATGTCCAGTAAAATGGAGCTATGGCGGAGAATCATGGACAGGGTCAGTGCCATGGGACAGCACCCAAGAACAAGGGATGACATCAGGAAGAGGTGGAACGACCTACAGGGGAATGTACATTCCACTGCAGCAAGGCACCAGCTCGCCATACAGAGGACTGGCGGTGGACCCCCACCTCCTCCCCCACAGCTCACAGCATGGGAGGAGCAAGTACTGGCATTACTGCATCCTGAGGGACTCGCTGGAGTAGCCGGAGGGCTGAACACTGGTAAGTCAACATTGACTAATTATCACCCCCCAAAACCTGCATGCCATCTCACACCCACATCCTCACTCCCATCATTCCACTCCAACCCACACACTGCACCAATACTTCTCACTAACCCCAATGCCAATCCCTGCATGCCATACCAATCATCCCTCCCAGCCCTTCATGGACACCCATCACTAAAACATGCACAGCATAGGGAAACTAACAATCCCACAATCCATCACAATACACAAGCAAATGCTGGCAGGGCAACACCAACTATAGAGGAAGCTAGGGGTGTACAAATGTCATAGACTTGAAGCATAATACATCACTTACATCCCCACAGGTACCCCAGCAAATGTCAATGGATAGGAGGTGCCACCACTGTTGTGTAGCCATTTTAGCTATGGCTCCATGCATGTTATCTTAACACACTAGGCCAAGCCGCAGCGCACTCTAACCTAGATATATTTTATTTGGCTTTATTTTATTATTGTTACAATATTATTGTTACAATAGCCACTTTTACGCTCTTGTTTTATTTTCTGTTTATCTCCCTGTTTTTACCTAGGCCAGCACTCTGTTCTCAAACAAGGCATTGTTGCTCACTCTGTGCTTCTTCCAAGGCTACATTGCCTGTGAACGTGGTAGAAGTTTAGTCTCCAACATTCTTAGAAAATACACATCCTTATGTAGGGACATTTTCTCAGAACATCAGCTGTTTTATTATAAAACACTTCCCTGTCCCTTACACATTAAGAGGGAGATTCCAGCCACAGAGAACCACAACTGTATGCTGATTGCCGAATGCTTCGCTACAGGTGCTAACGCAGACTGCAGGCCTTTGCTCAGGTATGGGGGATGATGTCTTCCCAGGGGAACCTGAAGGGCAGAATGAGAGCTTAACATGCTGTGCTCTACTACAGCCTAGGTAGGAGTTAGTCTATTGACCATAGTGACAATATGATAGCATTATTTCTATGCTTCACTCTCCTAGTCACAATTTTAATATTGTTATGCTGTGTCGTCCTGGTTATTGCAGCTCACGATTTTCTATCTAAGATGCAGTTGTTTTATTAAAGTCATTATTGAAACAGATACTGCCCTCTTTTTGTCATTTATATACGAGACTAAGGTAACTGAGAGAAACAGATGAAACCTGAATGACCATGGCTTCCCTGAGAAACCAATTATGTCATGCGCTCCGCTGCCCAGTCATCCCTGCCCTTGGGTAGAGATGAGGCATTGCTAGTTAGCCGGAGCAAACCCCGGATTGGAGTGACAGGTGTCACCCGCAGTGGGTCAGACTTAGGTGGTCATTTAAAACTTGGCGGTGTGGCCCGCCATGCCAGCGGTGGTGGGAAAACCCGCCAGCCGGCAGGGCAGGCCACACCGCCACATCATGAACATCATGAGGGCCCCCATAGGCGCCCCTCACTCACCTCCAGGCTGCCTCCGCCAGGCAGCCTGGCGGCGGTCGAAATCATTATCCGACAGGGAAGTGGTGCTGCCCCTCGGATAATGATTCCTCAGCCTCCAGCCTTAAGGCTGGCAGAAGGGGCGCATTGGGGCACCTCTGGGGGCCCCTGCACTGCCCATGCACTTGGCATGGGCAGTGCAGGGGCCTCTATGCAGTGCCCCATCGCGCAGGTCACTGCCTGATTTTAGGCAGTGATCTGCGCGACAGGTGCAGCTGCACCCGCTGCACAGAGGCATTGGAGCCACCATCAATGTCCCGGCCAGGCATTCCTGTGAGCCAGTCCACAGGAATGTTATTTATATGGCTGGCTGAGATCCGGGGGTCAGTGGTTTGACCGCCAGCATGAACACGGCGGTTTCGACTGCCGTGTTCATAATGAGAGCCTTAGTCTCCCACGCCGCGGGTGATTCTGCCGCTCAAAATCCAGTAGTCACATTAGAATAATGAGAGCCTACGCGACATGGCGCCGCCAACGTTTGGTCAGGCTCTAATTTTCGGGTCCTCCGGAGTATCTCTGTCTCATTATATACAATGATACCACAGTACCGTATACGGAGAAGTCCGTGGTACTGAGGATTTCCACCCCAGCAACGTAGGCTATCCTATCTGAGGCAGGAGGTTGTTCAAGGTTGAACTTTAAAAGGAAAAACCCTACCTGGTATGCTTTCTCTGAACATATCTTCTATCTAACATGGCAAATCCACAGCAGGTAGCAATAGCAGTCAATATGAGACAACCTCTGACTGCACACTTACTAGCAAATGGCCTAACAGGCCAGCGATGTCCAGTCACATTTGTGGTGGGCCCCCATCCTGCTTGTAGGTCAGAACTCTTGTATTCTTGGGTCACATTTCCAGCAGTTGAAGGGACAACAAAACACATTTGGTCGTCAGAGTAATTGCTGGTGCCATCGGTTTCACCTATGTGACATTTAATGAAGGTGAGACAGTCCCGATTGCATACAAATCACACTTGTACTCAGCAGCAGAACAACACTTTCCTCCCACTGAGAAAATCTTCAATGCTGTACAGATGGCTGTCATTAAAGAAAGACCACTAGCCCAGGGCAAACGCATTATTGTTGTTTCTCCAATCCCAGCCCTAGAGGCTGATACAAAAGCCAGCATTCCAAACGCAAAAGCATTACATACATGCTGGATACAATTGACCACGTCTTTGACAGCCACTGATGTAGACTACATTTTTGACCCAAAATTACAAACTCAAGAATTTTTGCAGTATGAACTAGAATACCCAGTTCCAGCAAACATACTGCCTATTGAACAATATCATAGAGTCATGTATACTGATAGCTCTGCACAACCTGTTGGCACAAAGCACCAATATTCTGCTGATCGAAGTCGTAATCGGGTGTATGGAGGACAATACATTTTGTACCCTACATTCATTTACGCAAACCCTAGGGGATTGCACAGCACAATTGGCAGAGCTAAAAGCTCTGTTGATGGCACTGGAACATATGGATCCAACTCAGCCAATGCTGATTGTTTGCGAGTCGTACAATTGTGCCCAGCCCTTAAATGAATACCTGCATTACCGGCACCAGAATGGGTTCAGAGATTCTAAAGGCAACACCATTAAACACAGAGTTCTATGGGGGGAAAGTAGCAGATCTAAAAGAAATGCTACCAAATGTCCATGTTGTACACACACTTGGTCACCAGCGCGTTGGAATACACGCTGCTGTGGCTGCAGTTGCTGCAGTAACTTTTTTGAGTTCAAAACCAGACACAGACATATGGGCTGTTGTGACAGCTACGGCGGATGGTAAGCCCTATCCAAAAGGACAAATATTCCTACCGAATGGGAGGTATGCTGAACGCTGAAGTTAAGATACTAGGCGTAAAGGTACGAGATATTCCCAACAGATTTATAAGATCATAAATTATTAAAACAGCGCATGAAGGGGTGGCATCTGCCCATGCTGGTGTGGCAGCTACCATCTCAATTTTACAAGCCCGTTATTGGCGGCCAGGCCTCTGCAAACAGACCAAACAGTATGTCCTTTGCTGTGACATCTGTCAACAAATTAAAGTTTCAACTGCCAAACGCCCGCCGCAGACACCCCTCTTGATTTCAAACAAACCCTTACAATGTGTGTACTTGGACCATTGCGGTCCCTTAACACCGGATAGTGCATACAAGTATATATTAGTTGCTGTTGATTCTTGCTCCAGATTTTTATGGGTGTGGCCACAATGCTCGGCTGACGCTCGGACTGTTAATAAAGATTTGCGAGTCTTTATCAGTACATATGCGGTTGTGGCTTTCCACTCAAACCAGGGCCCTGCTTTCGCCTCAAGGGCATTCAGGGACGCCATGGCTTCGTTGGGGGTCCAACTCCAATACTCGTCTCCATTTCATCCCGAGGGAAATAGTGTTGTGGAGTGATTAAACCATGATTTAAAGCAATCCTTCACAGACATGACAGAGTCTTTGGTACGGGTCGTAGTTGGCTTAATCACCTGTATGGGGTTCAGAGAGCACTTAACAATCTGCCTAGAAGGTCCCTGGGGGTCGTACTTCCTATGAGTGCCTGTTCGAAACTCTAATGTATGTTCCAATTCTTGATGGTCCTGGCGTGGAGGCGGCAGAAACACCTTTTGACATAAATGAACGTGTCACTGTCTTACAGGAATTGCAACACTTCCGTGATGACAATTCTTCTATCAGTGCTGCCTCCACAGGAATCAAGGATGTACCTGTAATGCCTACCTGCTGGATTCCTAGAATCGGGGATCTAGTACATGAAAAGGTTGCTGTGAAAAAGGAATTTGGTCCTTCTTATCGAGCACCAGTCCCAGTCTTGGGTATACACGTACCAGAACTGTAATTCTACCACCGTTGGCTGGTGCCAAAGAAAATCATTTTGTCTCCATTGACAATGTCAAACTACACCATGTGGCCGATCTTGCACCGCAGACCAAGAAGAACAACCAGTACTTCCCGAATCCCTCTCACTACTGGTCAAGAAGTCCTTCTACAAGTTGTAAGCAGCAACACCGACACCTCTACGAGCTTGGGGATGGTGGAAAATGATCTTGCATTGGTTCCACTAACATCAAATAATACAGAAATGATTGATTGATTCGATACAACTTCAACACAAACGGATGGTGCTATTCATTCTGTGCCACCACGAGAAACACCAACCAACACAGTTCCAGCTTTTGCACAAACTGCTTCTGGATATTTTGCTGACATCAATGACGACGTCTCAGACTCATTCGCCTCTTCAACACTTGAACTGTCAAAAACACGTAAGCTAATAAACTGGCTTAAAATAACATATTTTATTTTTCTATGGAACTATCTATGGCTTTCCTTGACTGTACTAGCTTTCCTAATTTGGATTGGTTTTGTTATCACTTTCTCTTTATTAATACATTGTCATTTTCTTCCTGAAAAATCAACATTTGAATTGGTGGATGAGGTCCTCAAACCACATTTTTCATCACACGAGGTCCGAAGAGACTTATCTTTTGTGAAAATTTCTGCGATACCAATTCCTGATGGGATTGTTTGGGATAAAGAAATATTTGATATATACGGTCCCACGGAGGTTATTCAAATACCATATGTGTGCAAACTATCAATGAATGATATAATAATACCAGGCATTGTTTCTGATGATTGGGATGTGAAAACAGTTGATTCTATGATGACTGAATTGTAGTATTATACTGTATTTGAAAACGAAGATGTTTATCAATCTAAAGAAAATTATGGTGATATGTTTTGCTTGAATTATTATGGGACACAGAGCGAGCAGCCCAAAAAATATTTTTAATTATACACAATGGGAACATTGTCCGACTCCACCACAAGGGAGTTCCAAAACATATTCTGAAAAATTTACTTATTTTACTTGGCATGATGTAAAAAATGCTGAGTCGTATTATTTTAAATTGCCACATACTAAAGATATACACATATTATTGACAAATACAAAATTTATATATTCGGAATCCTTTGTTTCCCAGTTGACTATAGAAGGCTATGAATATTGGCTGAAGTCGATTGACTTAAAAAGTGTATGGGGAACTAGACATTGGCAAATAAGGGGGAAGGAAGCTTTATTCAGAGCATGCCTGATACCTGTACAAATGATATTCTTAAATGAAACAGTACAAACAAAGAAGTTGTTTAGGCTTAGCAAAGATTAAGGAATTAAACACGCCCAGTATACCTGCCCCTGCAAAGTTTTATAAATGGCAAAAATATACAAATACAACTGAAGATCAGCTCGACGAATGGGTTCAGAATGATACATTTAGGGGCATATTTATACTCCGTTTGCGCCGGAATTGCGTCGTTTTTTTTGACGCAATTTCGACGCAAAACTAACTCCATATTTATACTTTGGCGTTAGACGCGTCTAGCGCCAAAGTCCATGGAATTTGTGTCATTTTTTAGCGTGGACACCTACTTTGCGTTAATGAGATGCAGGGTAGGCGTTCACGTCTAAAAAATCGACTCCAAGGCATGTGCGTCGGATTTATACTCCCGGGCAAATATCACGCCCGGGAGTGGGCGGGTCAAAAAAAATGACGTACGGCCGCTTTTGCGCTGTTTTTTAGCACCTGCAAAAGGCAGGCGTTAAGGGACCTGTGGGCTCTGAAGGAGCCCAGAGGTGCCCTCCCATGCTCCCAGGGACCCCCCCTGTCACCCTTGCCCACCCCAGGAGGACACCCAAGGCTGGAGGGACCCATCCCAGGGACATTAAGGTAAGTTCAGGTAAGTATTATTTTTTTTTTTTTTTGTGGCATAGGGGGGGCTGATTTGTGCCCCCCTACATGCCACTATGCCCAATGACCATGCCCAGGGGACAGAAGTCCCCTGGGCATGGCCATTGGTCAAGGGGGCATGACTCCTGTCTTTGCTAAGACAGGAGTCATTTCTATGGGGGTTGGGAGTGAAAAAAAAATGGCGCAAATCGGGTTGAGGCGCAAAAATTGCTTCAACCTGACTTGCCCCATATCTTGACGCCCAAGCTCCATTTTCCCCTACGCCGGCGCTGCCTGGTGTACGTCGGTTTTTTTAACGCACACCAGACGGCGCCGGCGGCTAACGCCGGCTAACGTCATTCAATAAATACGGCGCCCGCATGGCGCTTCAGAATGGCGTTAGCCGGCGCTAATTTTTTTGATGCAAAACTGCGTTAGCGCAGTTTTGCGTCAAAAAGTATAAATATGGGCCTTAATGTTTCACTGACACGTCCTGGCGGGTGGTTATTGTGGCCAGTAGATACCAATGGGTGTCACCAATGTTTTATTAACTCCTCTGGAGTTTTAGAACTAATAGGCCGGACCCTCGCTATATATCATCCGAACATGCGGGTATAGTTACAACATACAGTGTAGGGAAACTATGCCAGCAATGGTTAAGAACTTCCTCACTAGATGCGGTTAGAGAACACCTCAATCTCCTGTCTAATAATACTGATTTACAGGATTTCCTGTTAGGCCCCAGAAAACACTGCAAAAAGCGTTTCTTATATGAAGTACATAATGAAATTTGGAAACTTTGCCAACAAGAAGCAGTTGCCCGGTTAAGGCAAATGGACCAGGAAAATCTAAAAAAAGCATTAGCTGTTGTGGATAATGGGATTAATACCCTGTACGACCGAATATACACCTTAAATAACATTGTCTCTTCTGCGGTAGACATTATACAAACAGATATGTCTTCTTTACACCATGGACAGAGCCAGCTAAGGTCCATTTTGCAATTGGGTTGGACACTTCAAACATTGAAGGCGGGTCGCGTTCTCTGGCAGCATGTCAGCGCAAGGGAAATATTTTCTTCCTTTAATTTAATGTGACAACAACAACTAATGGCTAAGAAAGAAGCAACTTATGTCATGCTAAACATCGAGAAATTAGAAAAGTTGCCTTTTACTGTGGCTGAAATACCATCTGCTGAGTGGCTAATACAAGGGGTCATCAATCTGCCTATGTGTACACTTCAATTCACCTCCTGCTTAAAACACATTCCGGTAGGCAGCCACAAAAGGCTGTGAGATAATTATATCCATGAGGTGTGGGAGCTTCCCTTCTCATACAAAAGTCTCAGTGGCATTAAAGAAGTCTTTCTTAGCGGTAGTGAATGCGAGACTTCAGTCAGCCATTTGATGGTTTGTAAACAGCTGTCCTTGCATGGGGCGTGTAACGTGTCTGCAGCGAACTTGGCTTGTTATCTGAAGGGAGTTCCAGTCCCCTTTATTAGACCTACATTCCAGGTGCTTTCAAACAGCAGCTATGTCCTCCTCAATGGTGAAGACTGTTGTGGGATGTGAGCCAGAAGAATTTATGTTGTTTCGGTCTCTAAGATCGTCACATGCTGCGGGAACCTACTTTTTTCCCCCACTAAGATAAAAGAGGTAGTTGATATTTGGCCTCACATTGCTACTTCAAATGTGAATTTTGACAAGTTGAGCAGACTCAAGGCTTTATTATTTCAAAAGCATGTGGCCCTTACATCTGCACACGAGACCTACGCACTTCAGGTGACAAGGTCGTCAGCAAAAATAAGGTCCCTTTTAAGTACAAAGTTTGTGAGACACGTTGGGGAACTCGTGGGCCGGATATTTAATGCGTCCAGTACAACTGGAATCGCACATTTCTTTAAGGCTGTTTGTTCTGGTTTCATTCACACCTTCTCCTCCATATTCGGTTTGATACCATCGGCCATCGACTCAATTTTCTCTAGTATTTTCAGGGGATTTCCAATAACTTTGCCTTTATTAGCTGGCATTTTGCTGTTGCTATTTTTTATGCGCCTTGTCTGTCTCGCTGAAACAAGGAGGAATGAAAGCGCTCCCATCAATGCATGATGCAGTATTTTGGAGCAACAGTCTTGGAGCAATTGGACTGTGGCTGGTCTCTGTCATTTAGACCGGTTTTGCATTGTGTGCAGCCCATGTTTCGATGCCTCTGGTGCTCTTTCAAACACGTACTGGAAGTCTGTCTTTCTACGCAGCGATTGCTTTAATTGGATCCTGATCTGTTGATGTGCTCGTTGAGGGCTCATTACCAGACATGCGCGTTGAGGTTGCGTTTGCTACGGAATGCTACATATGAGTTGGCCTTCCTGGAGGATGTGGCTCTTGACTCATCTTTGGGTACACCACGGAATGCCAATTTGGCTGAGGCTGAGGCTTTGGAACAATACTGCTCCTTGATCCTTCTTGGCGATGCCTTTCCAACTTTAACATCTGCTGAAGTAGAAGATTTCCTGTCCTCTATGGTCCGGAATCGATTGGAACTTTTCAAAAATAACTTTGCCCTTTGAAATTCGGTCATTTTATGCCACATGTTCGCGTTTTAAATGGTCCTTTTATATGCTTATGTGTCCTTTCGACTTGTCATAATTGACATTAGTTTTTACATATATCTTTGGTTGAGCTTTTGGTAGCAATTTTATATGTCTTTAGGCTTTGAACCACCTTCATCCAACGGGAGGGTTTTGTGTAGCCATTTTAGCTATAGCTACATGCACGTTATTTTAACACACACGGCCAAGCCGCTGTGCACTCTAACCTGGATATATTTTATTCGGCTTTATTTTATTACTGTTTCAATAGCCATTTTTATGGTCTTGTTTTATTTTCTATTTATCTCACTGTTTTTGCCTAGGCCAGCACTCTGTTCTCAAACAAGACATTTTTGCTCACTCTGAGCTTCTTCCAAGGCTACAACACGGTACATTGCCGGTGAACGTGGTAGAAGTTTAGTCTCCAACATTCTTAGAAAATACACATCCTTACGTAGGGACATTTTCTTAGAACATCAGCTGTTTTATTATAAAACACTTCCCTGTCCCTTACTTGTTAAAAGGGAGATTCCAGCCAGAGAAACACAACTGTATGCTCATTTACGAATGCTTTCGCTACAGATGCTAATGCAGACTGCTCAGGTATGGGGGATGATATCTTCCCAGGGGAACCTGAAGGGCAGAATTAGAGCTTAACATGCTGTGCTCTATTATAGCCTAGGTAGGAGTTAGTCTATTGACCATAGTGACAATATGATAGTGTTATTTCTATGCTTCACTCTCCTAGTCACAATTTTAATATTATTATGCTGTGTTGCCCTGGTTATTGCAGCTCACGCTTTGCTATCTAAGATGCAGTCGTTTTATTAAAGTAATTATTGGAACATATACTGCCTCTGTTTGTCATTTATATATGAGACTAAGGTAACAGAGAGAAACGGATGAAACCTGAGTGACCACGGCTTCCCTGAGAAACCAATTATGTCATGCGCTCGGCTGCCCAGTCAACCCTGCCCTTGGGGAGAGATGAGGCACTGAGCTTGCTGCTGGCGGCGATGTCCTGAGCAGCAGTGTTGGTTGCAGCCTCACTGAGCTTGCTGCTGCTGAAGGGCACAGTGTCTGTGGTGCAGGTGAAGGGCACAGAATCCTGGGTGCTGGTGGAGGTGCCCGTGGCAGCGGTGCATGTGGCGGTGCCAGTGGCGGTCTTGTCCACCGTGCAGGTTGGCGGCGACTTCCCTTTCTTTCTCTGGCCCTTCCCCACCTTGGATGGTGGCGCAGCTGTCTTGCCACTCCCAACTGTTGTCCTGGCTGAGCCCTTGGTGGCAGGTGTTTTGGCCTTCTCCCTCCGAGCTGTGGGCAACTTCTTTTGTTTTGGAGGTGGGGAATGTCCTTGGCCTCGCTCCTTGGGACACTGGCTGCCCTGCTGCTTGGCGCACTCCAGAAGCCAGTTACTGCTGGCACCACTGTTCCCGGTGATGTGGTGGCTGAGGTGCAGGGTTGGGACCTGGAAAGATGGGCCCTAGGGGACGGAAGGGGTGGGGGAGGTGAAGGGAAGAGGTCAAAGTTTGACAGGAAACTTTTTTTAGACACACTGGGATGGGTAGATGGAGGGGGTTAGGGAGTGGAGGTAGAGGTAGTGGTTGCAGGAGGTGTTCGTTTGCTGACTTTGGGTGAAGGTGCATGGGCTGGAGGCTGTCGTGAGGTGGATGGCTGTTCGGTGGGTGTGTGACTGCGTTTGTGTAGTTTGGGAGGAGGGTTCACAGACACACTGGGAGAGGACACAGGGGATGTGTGAATGGTAGTGGGGGTGGTGAGTGCATGTGAGCTGTGTGTGGTGATGGGCGTGCTGGTGATGGAGGTAGTGGCTGAAGATGTAGTGCATGCAGGTGTGAGTGGAGACGTGACAGGGAGGGAGGAGGGAGACGTGGAGGAGGGGGACACAGTGGAGGCAGTGGATGTTGGTATGTGTGCATGGGTAGGATGCTTGTGTGAGTGCCTGTGGAATGTGTGGTGCTTATGTTTGCCAGAGCTACCCTTGTGTGTTGAGGTGTGTGCATGCTGGTCTGATGGTGTGCTTGGGATAGGCTGAGGTACAGGGGATTGGGTCTGGGTGGAGGAGGTTGGAGGGGGAGGCTGGACACAGGGACAATGGCTGCCATCAGTGCTGAGGCCAGAGTCTGAAATGCTCGCTGTTGGGCTGCCTGGCCAGAATGAATGCCCTCCAGGTATGCATTTGTCTGTTGCAACTGCCTCTCTACACCCTGGATGGAATTCAGAATGGTAGACTGCCCAACAGTGAGGAATCTGAGGAGGTCAATGGCCTCCTCACTAAGGGCAGCAGGGCTGACTGGGGCAGGTCCTGAGGTGCCTGTGGCGAAGGAGATGCCCACTCTCCTGGGTGAGCAGCCACAGGGCACACGCTGAGGGGCTGCTGGGAGGGCGGTACTGGTGGGGGGGGTGGCGGCTGTACCTGTAGATGCGGTGGGTACAGAGGGGCCCGCCACCGCAAGGGAGCTCCCATCAGAGGAGGAGTCGGTGTCACTAGTCTCAGCTCCTGTCCCCGCCGTGGAGCTCCCCTCGCCCTCCGTCCAACTGGTGACTTCTGAGTCCGTAGTCTCGCCCTCCAGGGCCATGTGGGATGCAGCTCCCTCTTGCTCCGGTGGCACAGCTCCTCTGGCTGATGATGCTAATGCACACAAGAACGGGGAGACCACAAAAAGGGGGGAAAGAAAGTAGAAAGACATGTTCAGTGCATGCAATACCGCTACCGTTGGCGGACACTACAGACACAGCAGCCCTCTGCACTACGCCATGCACTTTGAGTTCCCTAATTGATCACAGGTACATGGGGTACAAGGCCTATGCCCGATTGCTGCACACATGCAAGTCACAGGAGCCTGACTAGGTGTAGATGGCTCTTACCACTGGTGGGGATGGGGTGCCACTGAGCCTGCCTCACAAAGGGTCCTTGCTTACAAGGCCCGCCCTAGCCTAGGGGAACCCACAGCCCACCTCCCCCACCCAGACACCTCCAATGCGCACTGAATCAGATGGATGCGAGTGTACTTACCCCATTGTGGCTGCTGTGATGCCCTCAAGCGCCCATCCAATTCCGGATACGCCACCTCCAGGATCCGGAACATCAGGGGGGTCATGGTGCGACAGGCACCCCTCCCACGTTGGGAGGCCATCCCCAGCTCGGCCTCCACCGTCTTCTTGCTCCAGCGGCGATTGTCCTCCCATCTTTTCCGGCAGTGGGTGCTCCGTCTGTGGTGGACCCCAGGGCCCGGACGTCCTTGATGATGGCACGCCAAATATCCTTATTCTGGTGGGTGCTGACCTACAGGAATAGTACAGGGGAAAAGGAAAAACAATAACCGTCCGGACCATCACAGTCATTGGCCCACATTCCCACCCTTGCCCTGACGCACATCCACTCACCGTCGTTTCATGCACGCCTCATCCCCCCCCCCCATCTCCCATCCATACCACTCCAAACAGGCATTGCCCATACAGCATGCTCACAGTGTACTCACCTGTTTGTCTGGAGGACTGTAGAGTAGCGTGTACTGGGGGAGGACCCCATCCACTAGTTTCTCCAACTCCTCCGATGTGAAGGCAGGGCTGCTTTCCCTCCCCAGACACTTGAGCCATTGTCGCTTCCAGACTGAGGTCACAGCAGCACCTGCAGTGTAGGTCCTCTCCTGTCGAAGATCAGGTATCAAGTGAGTGAACAGAGAGAAAATGGCGGTCACGTCTGCGGCGGTATGTACCGTCACTGCCGGCATACATCGTCATTGGCTCCTGGGACCCATGGGGTCCAATGTTAACCAAGGCAGAATTGCGCCGCGGTCTTCGACCGCCTACTGCGATGGTGTACGACACCGGCGCAGTTACCTCATATCCCCTTGTCCCACATTACAGGTCAGGCAGCCGCCATTTCAGGGGGCCACATAGCATTCAATTTAAGTGCGTCACACATATATAGGCCTTGCATACACACTAAGACAGGCACATAGCGGATTGACAAATGTGAGCAAGAAAGTTGTTTATTTCGTACCTCAGTGTTGGCTGACCCTCTGATCGCTTTTCTCATCCATAGAGCACGTCCGCTGGGGCAGGTGAGGAGATGGCGGCATCCTCCAGTGTACAGACCGCTGGTGGACCTGTCGACAATGGAAGAGCGACATGTAATAGTCACCTACAGACTTGATCGTGCCACAATCCAGGAACTGTGTGCCCAGTTGGAGCTAGACCTGATGTCAGCTATCTGCCATCCCACAGGAATCCCCCCTCTAGTGCAGGTCCTGTCAGTACTCCATTTCCTGGCAAGTGGGTCCTTTCAAACAATAGAGGCCGTTGCATGAGGCATGTTCCAGCCAATGTTCTCTAACGTGTTGTCCAGAGTGTTGTCTGCCCTGCTGAAACACATGCGCAGCTACATCGTTTTCCCTCAGGTGGAGGATTTGCCTACAGTGAAAGGTTACTTCTATGCCCTGGGACATATCCCCAACATCATAGGTGCCATTGATGGGACACATGTGGCCTTGGTCCCCACCGCAGGAGTGAACAGGTGTACAGAAACCAGAAGAGTTACCATTTTATGAATGTGCAGATGGTGTGTTTGGCCGACCAGTACATCTCCCATGTGAATGCCAAGTTTCCTGGCTCAGTGCATAACGCTTTAATTCTGAGGAATAGCAGCATCCCTTATGTGATGGGGCAACTTCAGAGGCACTGTGTGTGGATATTAGATGAGGACATGGACCCTATACAGTGTGAATAGTTGTCTGGGTCTGGGGTTGTCCCTAAGGGTTAGTGTGTGTCTAACAGTTGTCCCTCGACATTTGCTGGTGACTCTGGGTACCCCAACCTGTCATGGCTACTGACCCCAGTGAGGAATCCCAGGACAAGGGCAGAGGAACGCTACAATGAGGCACATGGGCGAACTAGGAGGGTTATAGAGAAGACCTTCGGCCTCCTGAAGGCCAGGTTCAGGCGCCTCCATATGACAGGTGGTTCCCTATACTACTCACCAAAGAAGGTGTGCCAGATCATCATGGCCTGCTGTATGCTGCACAACTTGGCTTTGTGACAACAAGTGCCTCTTCTGTAGGAGGATGGTCCTGAAGGAGGTGTTGTGGCAGCTGTGGAGCCTGTGGACAGTGAAGAAGAGGAGGCAGAAGAAGAGGACATAGACAACAGAAACACCATGATCCATCAATACTTCCAGTGAGACACAGGTAAGAAGACATCACTGCCTCCTACATCTGATTAAATTGTTCGACTTCTCATCTGTCTGTCACTTTCACCCAGTGTATGGACCCTGATTTGTCATTTTCCCTTTCAATTTCACAGATGTGGTTCCCACTGTGTGACCTCTGCTATGTTACCTCATGGACTAGAGCTGTGTGACATAGTTATGTTGACAATACAATGGACATTGCTATTTCTCTCAGTTATTGCAAATACACAATTGTGAAAGCAGAGACTGACTCCAGATTGTTTTGTGATTTAAGGGTGTTTATTTAAGTGCTAAATAGTGGAGGGGGTTGTAAAATGGTCAAGGGAGATGGTGGAGGAATGTCCATGGCAGAGTCCAGTCTATTAGTCTCACAGGTGCATTGTCCAAAGGGGCATAGGAAGTGGAGCTAGAGCAGTTTAAGGATGGACAGGGTGACAAAGTGGGACAGAAGGATGACATTCAGGGTAGTCTCATTTCTTGGTGGGGGTCTTGGCATTGTTCTCTGTCTTTGTCCTGGATCCCCGGGACTGCTTGGGGGGTGGTTCTCCATCTGCAGGGGGTGGGGTGCTGGTGTCATGGTCCTGTGGCGGTGCCTCCTTTACACTAACGCCGGCGGAGGTGGTGGGCAGTTCATCGTCCAGGCTAGTGTCAGGGGCCCCTTGTTGTACCAGAGTGTCCCTCCTGGTGTTCACGAGGTCCTTCAGCAATGGTGCCCAGGGTGATATTGATGGATTTGAGTTCCTCCCTGAACCTCAAATAGTGTTCCTCCTGCAGCCGCTGAGTCTCCTGAAACTTGTCCAGTACCGTTGAGGCATGATTATTGCATCTGTGTGTGCCATGGTGTGCAATGGGTGGGTGACCCTGTACCCCAGTGCTTCCATTCCTAGACCTTGTGTGATCATTGTTTAGGGGACTGTGTGGGTATGTGTAGTGGACATGCATTGGTGATGGGTGTCCATGATTTGTGGTTTCATGCAGGACTTGGTGTTGGCATGTGCGGTTTGTGATAGTGGGACATATGTGAGGAGTTGGAGTGATGGGGTGAGGGCGAGAGTGGGGGTATGTGATAGCATGCAGGGTGGGGGATGAAGTAGTTAAAGCTTTTACTTACCAGAGTCCATTCCTCCAGCTACTCCTGCGAGGCCCTCAGGATGCAGTATAGCCAAGACCTGCTCTTCCCATGTTGTTAGTTGTTGGGGAGGAGGTGGGGGTGGGGGTCCGCCGCCAGTCCACTGAACCGGAATGTGGTGTCTTGAGACCACGGAACGCACTATCCCCCATAGGTCGTTCCACCTCTTCCTGATGTCATCCCGTGTTCTTGGGTGCTGTCCCACTGCGTTGACCCTGTCAATGATTCTGCGCCATAGCTCCATCTTCCTAGCTATGGTGGTGTGCTGCACCTGTGATCCGATAGCTGTGGCTCTACCCGGATGATTTCATCCACCATGACCCTGAGCTCCTCCTCAGAAAACTTGGGTTGTCTTTGCGGTGCCATAGGGTGGTGTGGGTGATGTGTGAGGTGGTGTGTGTTGTGATGTGTGGGGTGATGTTTAGGAGTGTGTGGTGTTTTGTGCGTAGATGTGTATGTGTGATGGTGTTGTGTGCCTCTGTATGCGGATGTTGTCTTTGCTTTGCTGTCTCTCTGGCCTTCTTCAAAATATTTGGTAGTAAGGGTTTGTGGGTAATGTGGGTGGGTGTTTTATATTGTATTGGGTGTGTGGGAGTGGTGTGTGTATGTGTATCAGGTGTGTGTATTTCGATTTGTCCAATGTGGTTGTGTTTTGTAAATGTGTGTGTATTTTGAGCGCGGCAGTGTGTACCGCCAATGGAATACCGAGGTTGAAAGACCGCCGCATGGATTCGTGGGTCGTGATAGTGTGGCCGTATTCCTGTTGGCGTGACAGTGGAGGTTTTGTTATCGCCAGTTTATCACTGACCTTTGGTGTGGCGGACTTGTGTGGGTGTCTAGATTTTGGCGGACTCTGTGCTGTGGGTCGTAATAGCTGTGGCGGAATTCCGCAGCAACGGCGGTGTGTTGGCGGTCTTCTGCACGGCGGTAAGCGGCATTTACCGCCAATGTTGTAATGAGGGCCTTAGTCTCCCACGCCGCAGGCGATTCTGCCACTCAAAATCCAGTAGTCTCATTAGAATAATGAGAGCCTATGCGACACCACTATCCAGTACCCCAACAGAAGAGGCCCCCAGTGATGACAGTAACTCTGGACTTCTGGATCTGGAGGACGTACCTGGCCCATCAGGGACCACTGGACAGCCAGTTACCCAATCACAGTCACAGACCACCACAGAGCCCCCCCCCCATCAGGATCCAAACCCACAGCAGCCACCCAGCGTACCCAAACGTCTGTCCCTAGGACACGTCAATCAGCAGTGTGCCCCCCTGAACAGGGACCCTAGGCCCACCTCAGTGGCAGTGGGCACACCGTTCAGGGGACAGGGGCACAGGCCAACAGGGAAACTGGGAGGACTGCTGTGCGCCAGGGGGAGGACAGGACCAGGGAACCGACTCTCCAGTAGGCACTCTCTGAGATCCTGGGAGCCTACCACCATTCCCAGGACACGATGGGCCAGATCCTAGACAATGTGCAGAACAGGTGGCTGCCAGAGGGACAGTATCAGGGGATCAGTGAGGACCTGCAGGCCATTTAACACCACTCTGATGTCCATAGCAGGGGTGCTGGCAGACATGGCCAACATCACGAGGGAGGCAACAGCACACCAGTGGGCCACTACCACTAGCCAGTCCATTACCAGCCCTCTACTTCCACTGCCTCTAGTGGGCATGAGGCCCTGCCACAGGACCTACAGGGCACCAGCACCCCTCCACCTGCAGAAAGTGAACCACCCCGCAAACATTCCCTGCGACCCAGACAGAAGCCAGAGACACTTGCCAAGACCACTGCCAGGAAATGAGACTCCTGATTTTCCCCCTTGTGTCCCACTCAGTCACCTTGAACTGCCATTGCTCCCTTCCTATGGCCCCTTGGACACTGCACCTGTGCTACAAACAGACTGGAACATTACCCTGGACTTTTCTCCATCATCACCCCATTCCATTGCACTTTCCCCTTGTTAGACTTTTCATCCTTGGTGTGGTCTCCCTTAACTTTTTGCCTCTGTTCCCCAGGTTGTTGATGTGTGCTGGACTCTGATCTTACTGTTTTTGTTACTCTGGGCACTTTACCACTGCTAACCAGTGCTAAAGTGCAAGTGCTCCTATTTAAAATGTGTACGTAATTGGTTCTCCATGATTGGCATATTTGTTTTACTGTTAAGTCCCTAGTAAAGTGCACTAGAGGTGCCCAGGGCCTGTAAATCAAATGTTACTAGTGGGCCTGCAGCACTGGTTGTGCCACCCACACAAGTAACCCTGTAATCATGTCTCAGACCTGCCACTGCAGTGTCTGTGTGTGTATTTTTACACTGTAAATTCGACTTGGCAAGTGTACCCACTTGCCAGTCCTAAACCTTCCCTTTTCTTACATGTAAGGCACCCCTAAGGTAGGCCCTAGGTAGCCCCAAAGGCAGGGTGCAGTGTATGGATAAGGTAGGGCATATAGTAATGTGGTTTATATGTCCTGACAGTGAAATACTGCCAACTTCGTTTTTCACTGTTGCAAGGCCTGTCTCTCTCAAAGGATAATATGGGGGCTACCTTTAAATATGATTAAAGCGTAGATTCCCCTAGAGAGTAGATGGAGATGTGGAGTTTGGGGTCCCTGAACTCACAGTTTAAAAATACATCTTTTAGTAAAGTTGATGTTAAGATTGTGCGTTTGAAAATGCCACTTTTAGAAAGTGAGCATTTTTTTGCTTAAACCATTCTGTGACTCTGCCGTGTTTGTGGATTCCCTGTCTGGGTCAGTTTGACAGTTGGGTTGTTTTTCACCTCACACCAGACAGTGACACAAAGGGAGCTGGGGTGTAACCTGCATTTCCTGATTAGCCATCTCTGCTAGGAGGGAGGTGTGGAGTGATCATTCTCATCTGAAAGGACTGTGCCTGCCTCTGACAATGCAGACTCCAACCCCCTGGTGTGTGTCTGAGGCCTTGTCTGGGCAAGGCAGGATTTCACAAGTAGGTGTGAGTCCCCTTTGAAGAAAGGTGACTTCAAAGACTAAAATGGGTATAAGAAGGGCACCCAAATCTACAGACTTTAGAAACACTTCTGGAACCAAGAGGAACCTCTGCCTGGAGAAGAGCTGATAGCTGAGAAAGAAGTGCTGCCCTGCCTGTGATTGTGCTTTGTAGAGCTTTCCTGCAGTGCTGCTTCTGCCAGAGTAAGAGGGCAAAGACTGGACTTTGTGTGCCTTCCATCTTGTGAAGAAATCTCCAAGGGATTGAGTTAGAGCTTGCCTCCTGTTGTTTGAAGTCCCAGGGACAGCAAAGACTTCTCTCTGCCAGCACCTGGGGTCTCTGGAGAGACTCCTGCTCTGACAAGTGGTGCCCTATCCAGTCCCTGGGCCCTTGAAAGGAAAGCTTGTGGAAATCCAAGGAAATCGACTTCGGACGACTCCGGACCGACGCCGCTGCTGAATCCAGTGACGCCGCCTGCACCCGACGCCGTGACCTTCGCTGGAACGCGACGCTCTTCGCAGGCCCGACGCCGCAGCAGCCCCGCTGAAGTCCGCGACTCCGTGGAAGTCGCCGCACCACGTCGTGACCGCCACTGCTCGAAGTGCACGGATTCAACGTTTCGCACAGACACCGCGATCCCCGATTTCGCGCATCGGCTTGTTTTCACTCTTCACCAAAGGTACTGTACTTGGGGGTCTACACGACTCCGTGTCCGGCGCCGCTGGTGTCGGCTTGTTGGGAACGACTCCGTCACGACGCCGTGTTAACATCTCATCGAAGCATTTTTGTTTCTAAACGCTATTTTTGAGTTTAATCTTTAAAAATTCGTAACTTGACTTGTGTATGTCTGATTTTTGTCATTTTGGTCTTGTTTTGTTTGGATAAATATTTCCTATTTTTCTAAAGTGGTGTTGTGTCATTTTGTAGTGTTTTCATTAAGTTACTGTGTGTGTTGGTACAAATACTTTACACCTAGCACTCTGAGGTTAAGCCTACTGCTCTGCCAAGCTACCAAGGGGGTAAGCAGGGGTTAGCTGAGGGTGATTCTCTTTTATCCTGACTAGAGTGAGGGTCCTTGCTTGAACAGGGGGTAACCTGACTGTCAACCAAAGACCCCATTTCTAACATTGGTGATCAGTAGTTGGGCTTTGGACTTGTATTTGTACTTGACATACAGTAATTAAGTGTACACTACTGTTTGAGTTCAGACCACTACGTGACCACATACTACTAGTCTTGTGATTTTTTTTCTATTTAGACTGTTTTTGCTCTGCATTAATTTTTTTCTCGCTGATTCCTTGATTGACTTTCTTTGGAACTTTATTTGGGAACTTGTTTTTCTGCTTTGGAACTTTACACTTGTTTTTGAATCTTCATCATGTCCCATGCTGGAGATGCATCAGTTGGAGCTGACTTTGACCTTGAGAAATTGGAGAGTTATACCGAAGCTCAGTTGAAGCAGTTCTGTAAAAGTTTTGACTGTCCCATTAAGAGCTCATCCAGGAAGGAGGAGCTGCAAAAGGCGCTGAGGGCCTGGGTGACAGCCAAGAGCACTGAAGGGCACACAGAGGATGAGGGAGATGAGGAGGATGAGGAAGAGTGTTCAGTACACAATGGCACTGTGGGTGGGCCTGTTATGTCCAGGTAGAAGGTCTCATCCAAGGGTCTGACACCTGAGGAGTTACAGGACAGACAGGCAGAAACGGAGTACCAATTGGAGCAGAGGAGGCTAGCCCTTGAGGAGAGGAAGTTAGCGATGGCTCATGAGCTTAGCTCGAGAGAGATGGATCATAGAAGCCAGTCCAGTAGAGATGGTGGCAGCAATCCTACAGTGCAGCCTGAGAGAAGGGTACACATCCCAAAAGACCTTGTGAGGTATTATAAGAGGGAGGATGATATCTACTTGTGGTTCAAGGGTTATGAGTCAGCTCTCCACATGAACCTGGTCCCTGAAGCTCATTGGGGGGCAGCCCTGTGGAAGCATTTTGAGGCAGAGGGGAGGGACACACTGACAGCCTTAGGGGATGCTCAGGATCTCACCTACCCTGTCACGAAGGAGGCCTTACTCACCAGGTATGGTCTCACCCCTGAGCAGTACAAGGAGAAGTTTAGATCCTACAAGAGAAAGGAATCCCAAACATGGTTGGAATGTGTTCATTCTTTTTGCAGGTCACTGGATGGTTGGGTGAAGGGCAGTAAGGTAAACACGTATGAGGGGCTTTACAATTTAATTGCTTGGGAGCACTTGTACAGTTTATGTTTTCCAGAGCTGCGCCAGCACCTCATTGACAGCAAGCTGACTGACCCCCAGGAAGCTGGCACAGGAAGCGGACCGCTGGGAGAGCACCAGGGTCCAAAAGAGGTATGGGGGAGACCACGCCAAGGGTGGGCAGGGTCCCTCTCAGAAGAAAGGGGGGGGTAAGGGCAAACAGGGGGAGTTCTCTAAAGGGCCCCAAACTGATTCCCAGGGTAAGGATTCCCAACCCCCCAGTGAAAAGAAGCCATGGTTGTCCAAAGGGAAGCCAGTGGCAGGTGGTCCCCCACGTAAGTGCTATGCATGTGACCAGGTGGGTCATGTGAGGGGGGACCCCAAATGCCCCAAAAGTACACCGGCACCCACTGGTGCACCGTCCCAGGGTTTGGCCAGTATAGCGCTTGGGGAGGAGTTGGTTTCAGGTGGGTGGGAACCAGCAGAAATGACCCTTGTCTCACTAGGGGACAGTGAGATGGTCCAGAGAAACCCAGTGCCTGTTAACACTAAGAAGTACAGGCAATGGGTGACCATCAATGGACAGAGGGTGGAGGCTCTGAGAGACACAGGAGCCAGTGTGACTACAGTGAGGAGTCACCTGGTGTCTGAAGAGCAGATTGATCCCCGGGTACTTCACCAAGTAGTTGCGGTAGACAACTCTGAGCGCCTCTGCAGAGTGGCGCAGGTTCCCTTTGAATGGGGGGGGTCTCAGGTTCCTGGAAAGTAGTTGTGAGTCCAACCTTGCCTGTTGATTGTTTGCTAGGTAACGACCTGGAGGATTCCCCTTGGAAGGAGGTGGAACACAGGTCTCACTTGGAGATGTTGGGTCTGCATGGGTGGGTATGCGTATCCATCCGGTCTATGGCAGCCAATCGGGGTAGTCAAGAGCCCCTGGAGCCTGAAACAGTGGCCCAGGGGGCCACCAAGAAGAGGAAGGGCAGGGGGTGCGGGAAACCAGCCCCCGAAGTTCCCACAGTCCGGGAGGAGGCGGAACCTGAGGGTGACGCCCCGGAACCTACAGGGGAGCAGGTGGCTGAACTGGGGGAGGTCCCTGAGCTGTCACAGTGGCGACAGGAAGGGGGACCCACCAGGGAAGCATTCTGCACAGCGCAGAAGGAGTTCCCTACTCTTGAGGGACTGCGGCAGCAGGCTGCAGCCCAGGCGGCTGGCGAGGCGCCAGGTACTCACCTGATATATTTTGAGGATGGCCTCCTGTATTGTAAGCCTAAGGTTCCTGAGCCTGGGTCAGCTCGTATGCTGGTGGTACCCCGGTGCTTCAGGGCCTTCCTACTGGGTTTGGCTCATGATGTGCCTTTGGCAGGACATCTAGGGCAGGACAAGACCTATAAGAGGCTTGTCTCCCACTTTTACTGGCCTTTGATGCACAAGCAGTCAGCTGCTTATTGTAGGTCTTGTCAGACTTATCAGGCAAGTGGCAAGAGTGGGGGGAAATGCAAAGCTCCTCTCCAACCTTTACCTGTAGTCAGTACTCCCTTTGAAAGGGTAGGAATTGACATTGTGGGGCCTCTGGATCCCAAGACAGCCATGGGCAACAGGTTCATCCTGGTCTTGGTGGACCATGCCACACGGTACCCAGAAGCCGTTCCTCTAAGGACGGTCACTGCCCCCGTGGTGGGACGTGCCTTGATGGGAGTTTTTACCCGCATGGGTTTCCCCAAGGAAGTGGTATCTGATAGAGGTACAAACTTCATATCTACTTATATGAAGTCTCTGTGGAAGGTGTGTGGGGTAACCTACAAGTTCACCACCCCTTACCACCCCAAAGTAATGGTCTGGTTGAGAGATTCAACCGCACCTTGAAAGGCATGATTCAGGGTCTGTCAGAGCCCTTGAGGCGTAAGTGGGACGTCCTCTTGCCATGCCTTTTGTTCGCTTACAGGGAGGTGCCTCAAAAGGGACTTGGCTTTAGCCCCTTTGAGCTCATCTATGGCCACCCTGTGAGGGGACTGCTCAGTCTGGTGAAGGAGGCTTTGGAGAAAGCTCCTAGTAAACCACCCCAGGATGTATTTAGCTACATGCTGGCACTAAGAAACCAGACTGCCCGCTTCAGGAGTCTCGCTCAGGAGAACCTGGAAGCAAGCCAGGAGGATATGAAACGGTGGTTCGACCAGAATGCCACTCTGGTTGAGTTTCAGCCTGGACAAAAAGTGTGGGTCATGGCACCAGTGGAGCCTAGGGCTCTCCAATATAAGTGGACCGGGCCTTTTGAGGTGGTGGAAAGAAAGAGCGAGGTCACCTATCTGGTAGACTTGCAATCCCCCAGGAACCCTCTGAGGGTCCTACATGTCAACCGCCTCAAACCACACTTTGAGCGAACTGAGCTATCCATGCTCCTAGTGACAGATGACAGGGTGGAGGAAGAGAGTGAGCCTCTTCCTGACCTTCCCTCTGCAGGAGAGAAAGATGGGTCTGTGGAGGGAGTGATCCTCTCCCCCTCCTTGACTGAGGAACAGCAGAGGGACTGTCGCCACGTGTTGGGACAGTTCGCCTCGCTGTTTTCCCTGATCCCAGGAGTCACACACCTGTGCACCCATGATGTGGACACTGGGGACAGTACACCTGTTAAACATAAGGTTTACAGGGTGACTGACAGGGTCAGGGCTTGCATTAAGGAGGAAGTCTCCAAAATGTTAACCCTAGGGATTATTGAGCATTCCAGCAGTCCTTGGGCCAGCCCAGTGGTCTTGGTCCCAAAGGCTGCTGCTCCTGGTGCCACTCCAGAACTTAGGTTCTGTGTGGACTACCAGGGTCTCAATGCGGTCAGCAAGACTGACGCACACCCCATCCCCCGAGCTGATGAGCTCATTGATCGGTTAGGAGCTGCCAAGTACCTCAGTACGTTTGATTTAACATCTGGGTACTGGCAGATTGCCTTAACTGAGGGGGCAAAGGAGAGGTCAGCATTTTCTACCCCAGATGGGCACTTCCACTTCAACGTGATGCCCTTTGGGATGAAGAATGCTCCTGCCACCTTTAAGAGGTTGGTCAACCAGGTGTTGGCAGGACTGGATGAGTTCAGTGCCGCCTACCTGGATGACATTGCTGTGTTTAGTTCCACATGGGAGGAACACCTACAACACCTCTGGAGAGAGTTAGAGGCCCTGCAGAAGGCAGGCCTCACTATTAAGGCGAGCAAGTGCCAAATAGGGCAGTGTTCTGTGGTGTACTTAGGACACCAGGTGGGGAGTGGCCAGGTGGCACCCCTACAGCCTAAGATTGACACGATTCTGGCTTGGTAGACTCCCAAGACCCAGACTGAAGTGAGAGCCTTTTTAGGTCTCACAGGATATTACCGGAGGTTTGTTAAGGGATATGGTACTATTGTTACCCCCTTAACTGAGTTGACTTCTAAGAAGCAACCCAAGAAAGTGATCTGGACAGAGGCTTGCCAGAACGCTTTTGATGCCCTGAAGGCTGCCATGTGCACAGCACCTGTGCTGCAGGCACCTGACTACTCCAAGGAGTTTGTTGTGCAAACAGACGCCTCAGAGCATGGTATTGGAGCAGTACTCTCACAGCTTAATGAAGAGGGCCTAGATCAACCAGTAGCCTTCATTAGCAGGAGGTTACTACCCAGGGAACGTAGGTGGAGTGCCATAGAACGTGAAGCGTTTGCTGTTGTCTGGGCACTGAAGAAGCGAAGACCCTACTTGTTTGGGACTCACTTCCGAGTTCAGACCGACCACAGGCCCCTCAGATGGTAAATGTAGATGAGGGGTGAGAATCCAAAACTGTTGAGGTGGTCCATTTCCCTACAGGGGATGGACTTTACGGTGGAACACCGTCCTGGTACAGAGCACGCCAATGCTGATGGTCTGTCCAGGTTCTTCCGCCTTAGTGATGAGAACTCCCATGAGGTTGGGTAGTTGCTCCCCACTTTTAGCTGGGGGCGACACGTGTTAGACTTTTCATCCTTGGCGTGGTCTCCCTTAACTTTTTGCCTCTGTTCTCCAGGTTGTTGATGTGTGCTGGACTCTGATCTTACTGTTTTTGTTACTCTGGGCACTTTACCACTGCTAACCAGTGCTAAAGTGCAAGTGCTCCTGTTTAAAATGTGTACGTAATTGGTTCTCCATGATTGGCATATTTATTTTACTGTTAAGTCCCTAGTAAAGTGCACTAGAGGTGCCCAGGGCCTGTAAATCAAATGTTACTAGTGGGCCTGCAGCACTGGTTGTGCCACCCACACAAGTAACCCTGTAATCATGTCTCAGACCTGCCACTGCAGTGTCTGTGTGTGTATTTGTACACTGTAAATTCGACTTGGCAAGTGTACCCACTTTCCAGGCCTAAACCTTCCCTTTTCTTACATGTAAGGCACCCCTAAGGTAGGCCCTAGGTAGCCCCAAAGGCAGGGTGCAGTGTATGGATAAGGTAGGGCATATAGTAATGTGGTTTATATGTCCTGACAGTGAAATACTGCCAACTTCGTTTTTCACTGTTGCAAGGCCTGTCTCTCTCATAGGATAATATGGGGGCTACCTTTAAATATGATTAAAGCGTAGATTCCCCTGGAGAGTAGATGGACATGTGGAGTTTGGGGTCCCTGAACTCACAATTTAAAAATACATCTTTTAGTAAAGTTGATTTTAAGATTGTGCGTTTGAAAATATCACTTTTAGAAAGTGAGCATTTTCTTGCTTAAACCATTCTGTGACTCTGCCGTGTTTGTGGATTCCCTGTCTGGGTCAGTTTGACAGTTGGGTTGTTTTTCACCTCACACCAGACAGTGACACAAAGGGAGCTGGGGTGTAACCTGCATTTTCTGATTAGCCATCTCTGCTAGGAGGGAGGTGTGGAGTGGTCACTCTCATCTGAAAGGACTGTGTTTGCCTCTGACAATGCAGACTCCAACCCCCTGGTGTGTGTCTGAGGCCTTGCCTGGGCAAGGCAGGATTTCACAAGTAGGTGTGAGTCCCCTTTGAAGAAAGGTGACTTCAAAGACTAAAATGGATATAAGAAGGGCACCCAAATCTACAGACTTTAGAAACACTTCTGGAACCAAGAGGAACCTCTGCCTGGAGAAGAGCTGATAGCTGAGGAAGAAGTGCTGCCCTGCCTGTGACTGTGCTTTGTGGAGCTTTCCTGCAGTGCTGCTTCTGCCAGAGTAAGAGGGCAAAGACTGGACTTTGTGTGCCTTCCATCTTGTGAAGAAATCTCCAAGGGCTTGAGTTAGAGCTTGCCTCCTGTTGTTTGAAGTCTCAGGGACAGCAAAGACTTCTCTCTGCCAGCACCTGGGGTCTCTGGAGAGACTCCTGCTCTGACAAGTGGTGCCCTATCCAGTCCCTGGGCCCTTGAAAGGAAAGCTGGTGGAAATCCAAGGAAATCGACTTCGGACGACACCGGACCGACTCTGCTGCTGAATCCAGTGACGCCGCCTGCACCCGACGCTGTGACCTTCGCTGGAACGCGACGCTCCTCGCAGGCCCGACGCCGTAGCAGCCCCGCTGAAGTCCGTGACTCCGTGGAAGTCGCCGCACCACGTCGTGACCGCTGCCGCTCGAAGTGCACGGATTCAACATTTCGCACAGACGCCGCGATCCCCGACTTCGCGCATCGGCTTGTTTTCACTCTTCACCAAAGGTACTGTACTTGGGGTCTACACGACTCCGTGTCCGGCGCCGCTGGTGTCGGCTTGTTGGGAACGACTCCGTCACGACCCCGTGTTAACATCTCATCGAAGCATTTTTGTTTCTAAACGCTATTTTTGAGTTTAATCTTTAAAAATTCATAACTTGACTTGTGTATGTCGGATTTTTGTCGTTTTGCTCCTGTTTTGTTTACATAAATATTTCCTATTTTTCTAAACCGATGTTGTGTCATTTTGTAGTGTTTTCATTAAGCTACTGTGTGTGTTGGTACAAATACTTTACTCCTAGCACTCTGAGGTTAAGCCTACTGCTCTGCCAAGCTACCAAGGGGGTAAGCAGGGGTTAGCTGAGGGTGATTCTCTTTTACCCTGACTAGAGTGAGGGTCCTTGCTTGAACAGGGGGTAACCTGACTGTCAACCAAAGACCCCATTTCTAACACCCCTCAATTTCTTAGCACTACAATAAGCACCCATGGAAAAAGCTCGACTGCTAGTATTCCATGTATTGAAAACTTATATTGATTGAAACAGCTACATCCATTGCAAATAAACTGTACATAGTGAGGGCATAGAAAGAATGACCTGTAGCCGGCTGTGGTGATCACATCAGGACATTGTTGTCATGTCACCAACATCTGTAAAATGATAATCCATAGGTGACAGTAAGTAGAGGTAAAAAATAGTGGGTAATGCCATCATGCCACAGCCACACAGAATACACCAATAGTCAGAGAAATGTGAAGTTGCACTGTCTCACCTGTGTGTCATTGGAAGTACTGATGGATAACTGATGTTCTGTTGTCCACATCCTCATCCTCTGCCTCCTCATCCTCACTGTCCTCAAGGTCCACTGCTGCCACAGGGGCATCTCCAGTCTCCTCCTCCTGCAGAAAAGGTACACGGTGTATGAGGGCCAGGTTGTGCAACATGCAGCATGCCACTACTATCTGGAAGACCTCTGGTGAGTAGCACAGGGATCTGCCTGTCAGATGGAGGTACTTGAACCTGGCCTTGAGGAGGTCGAAGGTCCTCTCAATGACTCTTCTGGTTCGCCCATGTGTCTCATTATAACTTTCTTCAGCCCTTGTCCTGGCATTCCTCACAGGGGTCGGCAGCCACAATAGGTTTAGGTAGCCAGAGTCACCTGGAGGTTTTGAGGGATTAGCCACACACTATCCTATGAGGTTAACATCAGAGGCATACACTAACCGGGTGGGGACTGAGGAAATTCGATTTTTAATACGATCGTATCGACCCGCCATTTTGTGGCCCGCCGCCATTTTATGTTGCCTTCACTCAGGCAGCACAGCGAACGAAGTCCATTCTGCCTTTTCTGCTTATTCTGCAACATGGTGTTCAAAACAGTCTTCTGCCTCTATCTTTACAAGGCTGGTATTAAGGTCTGACCGAGTACACTAATCCCTGTCTGGTTTTCTAATCCTTGTTTCAACTATCTGTAGGCTCACACTATTCTCCGCCGATCTTATCTTATCGTCTGGCCTTCGCTGTCCCTTGCTAGTATCCTCTCATTTCACAACTGTCTTCCAAACGCACACAAACTTATCGCACCACATGCAAACTTCGTTGTGGATCGGTTAATGAATTAGTTCAAGGGAGGGGTGACAAACACAGCTGGAGGGGAGGCAACCTTAAGTCACTTGATACTTTGTTCTGTCTTGTTTTCCGACATTTCTATTGACTCTGTTCTATCTTTACATCATTTTTACTGGCTCCTTTCTATGTGTTCTGGGAGTGTATGTAGTTAATAAATGTTTTTATACGGTATATAAGATTGTGCGCCACAAAGTAAAGTGGCAGTCTCCTGAGAACATACCTTGTGTACTTCTTGGACAACTGTACTAGCTGCAGCTAATAAAATCTGATCTTTTACGCCTGACAGAGTGTCCCGTGTCTCTGTTAGTTGAGGCAGGTGAATCCAAGGAGATTTTAGGCGTACCCTGCGCCGCCAGGCCCAAAAGGTTCTGGTTCTTCAACTGGCGCCCAACGTGGGGCGGCTTCAGCGGTACCGGTTCTGCCTGAAGGTCGTGAGGAACCCCGCAAGAAAATTCTGGAGGAATCGCGAGCCACGTCATGCGACCCCTGTATGTCGAAGTGGTCCGAAGGTCTTTTTCAGCGCGGTTACTCCTTCCTGACGGCTACTGACGACTGCTGCCCTGACTGCCGCCCTGCCTTGGCCCTTTCTTTGATGATGTATGGTAAAGCGAGACGATAGACGGGCCTCTGTTGGTGTAAGAAGACATCCTTAGTTAAGTATTTAGTGGGTCGCGCCCACAAATTTTGGTCTTTGTTTTGTCCTTAGGTCCTTAGATTTGGCCATTGCAGTGGCCAAAGCCGAGGGGTAAGTGCATTTGTGCTGTGTAAACTGAAAGTTTTACCCCCTTGATGTTTGTGAACAGCCAGTAAAAATCGTGAGATGTCTGGTCTGACTAAGTTTGGAAAACTTTGTTGCTTTGGTTGTAATAGGGACTCCCAGCTTGAGGACTCCTGTCCGATTCCTTCGGTTGGAACTCCCACATATGAGCTCTATTCTAAACATGGTGTTGGTCCTATTGCCTTTAATAAGACATGGACCCGATATACAAAGAAAGATGGTGTTTTAAAATGGCCAGAAAATGGTAGTTTCGAAACTGATGTGCTAGATAATTTAGAAGCAACGTTATTTAAAAGAAAAGCCCGGCCGGCAATGTTTGACTCTTTTCGCCTTTGGCGTAAGGAAGCCAAACAGAGAGAAATTAAACAAGCGAAACGAGATAGGAAAACACAGGGAATGACGATTATACAGGCTGCTCAGCAATTCAAAGATGATGAAATAGATAATGCAATGGAAATTTCAGACAGACAGCATCGAATGGCAATAGATAAATGCTATCCGACGTTGCCTATCTCTTCCCTTGATAAAAGAAAAGATTTTGAGGAAGATTCCTTAATGTCCCACTTATTGAAATTGCCTCCGCCCTATGTACAAGGTGCTAATGCACCCCCGATGTTACAGCCTGTTCAGCCGCCAGTTGTGCTTCCGCCTGCTCCAGCTTTTCCACATTTGCCTCCTCAAGTATTGCCTATGCCAGCTTTGCCTTTGACTCCTTTGTCTTCTGCTCCTTTGGCAATTCCTAATGCTCCTTTAGTTAATTCACCTAATACCTTGTCCCCTATCCTTATGTCAAATTCTCCATCTACGCGTAAGCGATTTACCGATACTGTCTCTGGTCTCTTATCACCTTTCTTTGAAGCTTTAAATGTGTCTCCAGCTTTTTCTCGAAGACAGTCTCGTAGTCAATTCCCAGACTCCGAAGAGCGAGAAAAATTGGACTCACTTGCTTGTAGATGGATCAAGAAGGGTCCTCAATATAGTACGTCTGATATTATGTCCACCTTTCTGCAATGGAATGCACCTACGCAGAGATATGTTTTTAAAGTTATGTGCGATACTCTCGCTAAAGAATGGGAGGATATGAATTTGGGTTCGGTCCCACAGGATCTGTTAGATGTTCAGGCTGACTTTGACAAAGGACTTATTGTGGGTCCTAAGGTTGAAAACGCTGTCAGAACACTTATTTCTTTCAGATCCCTATTGTTCTCACAGACTTTTCCTGATTCTGATCCTTCAGTTAGGACAGCACTGAAAAACTATCCCATGAGAGAGGTTTCTCCAATATGGAAGGAAGAAGTTGCAGCAGCAGGTGCTAATCCAGCTATTCCTGCGCATTTTCAGCGCATATGGATACATGTCCCCTGGAAAAGGTCTGAAGTTTTAGCACTTAAACAGTCACTACCAGATTCACGCAAAAATCCTGCTGGTTACTATAAAGAGTTGTCGCAAACAGTTGATGCATGTACTATGAATCTAGCAGATATTGACATGTTGATGGGAAATGTAGTTCCACAGACAATATGGGCTAAAATTCGTAGAGAGGATCACGCTCAAGAATTAGGCGGCGATTGGAACGCTATTATTGCCGCAGATAGAGGTCAAGTAGGTGGTGCAAAGCCCGACGCTTTGATCTCAGAACTCCCTGGTAGGATTATTACATTAATGAAAACAATGATGCCTGCTTTGAGAGTTAATTGGGATAAGCTAGCAGCATGTAAACAAAAGAAAGATGAAAGTGTTTCCGATTTCTTTACCCGATTCGAGGAGACATTCATTGATCACAGTGGTCAAGATATGGCTACAGAAGGGGGACAGCGATTATTTGTGGATAAGTTCGTATATAACTTGCTTCCTGAACTATCACACAAGCTAAAAGACTCCGAGAGTTCATGGGCAGTTTCTTCTTCCGCCCAGATATTGGCTACTGCACAATATTATGAAAATAGAGACAAAGAAGAAAGGGAAAAACAAGAGAAAAAGACGAAAGAATTAAAAACTAAAGTTCTCTTGCAACAGGCTTATCCTCCTCGTTATGTTCAGCCTCAGTTTCAACCGCCTCCGCAGTTTCAGAGGTTGTATCAAAAGCCTGAACCATTCATTCCAAGACCTTTGCTAGGTCCCAATCAATGTGCTTATTGTAGGGAGGAAGGTCATTTTAAGAACAGTTGTCCGGCATTGTTGCAGCGTAATGGAACAACATCTGCTTCACGAGGTTGTGGTGGTTCTCAGTCAGCAAATAGAGGTAGAGGTCGAGGTGTGTTAACCCAAGGGCAGCGTTCTTTTGTTCCTCCAAATTCCGGAAATTACTTTGACCAGCAAAATGTTAGGTCTACACAGTATTACAGTGAGGATCAGTATATTGAAGGAGGGAATGAAAGTCTTCATTTTGAATAGGACAGCCATGGACAAAGTAAGGGGGTTACGTCAATTCCAGTGGATCAGAATGGACCTTATGTTAATGTCACTACAATGGGTGTTTCAGAGCCATTTCTTTTAGATACTGGTGCCATGAGAAGCTCTATCATTCATTCTAAACTCCCTGGCGCACCTTTGTCTGGCTTAACGAATGTATCTGTAGGATTTTCTGGCGCCCCTGTTCGCAATCCAGTTTCTTGCCCTTTGCCTGTTTCAATAGGCCCTTATGATTTAGAAGCTCCGCTTCTTCTGACGAATGGTTGTGGTGAAAATCTGTTGGGTTTAGATCTATTAAAAAGAATGCATGCTACGATATATTGTTCACCTTCTGGTGTATACCTCACTCTAGGACAGAAAATGACTAGTCCAATGTACTTATCAAAAGATCAATTCCCACCTGAATTGCTTTCTCTTCCCGAAACGCTTTGGGCTACGGGTCCGAATGACGTTGGTTGTCTTGAGATCCCACCTTATGTTGTTACTCTCAAGCCCAATGCTGAAATGCCACGTATTCCGCAATACAGAATCTCTACTGAAGGTGAGAAAGCACTTCTGGAAATTGTCCATGATTTGATTCAGAAGGGTGTGGTTGAGGAAACGAGAGGAAATATATGTAACAGTCCTGTTCTTCCGGTTCTTAAACGCACTGATCCTTCTCAGCCTCCTGTTTATCGTTTTGTAATTGATCTTCGGGAGGTAAACAAGATTGTCGTACCGCAGTTTCCTGTAGTCCCAGATATCACTGCTCTGTTGACGATGATACCTTCTACAGCGACTTGGTTTTCAGTTATCGATTTAAAGAATGCTTTCTTTAGTATTCCCATCGCCGAAGAGAGTAGAGATATTTTTGGTTTTTCCCTCGGAGGCCGAAGCTTCCGGTTTAAACGCGCACCTCAAGGTTATTGTGAAAGTCCCTCTGTTTACAGTCAAGCTCTAAAATGTCATCTTGATGCCTTTTCCTTACCGTCCGGTGCCGCTCTCATTCAGTACATGGATGACTTATTAGTTGCCGCTGATTCAGAGGAGATTTGCAAAAACGTGACCGTTGCACTGTTGCGTCATTTGTTTGATCTGAATCACAAGGTTTCCCCTTCTAAATTACAATATGTCTGTCGCGAGGTGACTTATTTGGGTCATCTCTTGTCAAAGGAGGGACGACGATTGACCCCCGAACGAATCCAGGCAATTGCACAAATGTCAGTCCCATCCACACAAAGAGAGGTACGTGCCTTTTTGGGCATTACTTCTTATTGTAGACAGTGGATTCCGAGTTTCTCTTTATTGGCTAAACCGCTGTTGGCGCTAACTTTAAAAGATACGCCTCAGCCTCTTCCGTGGACTGACGAGTGTCAGAAGAGTTTTACTGATTTGCGTATTGCTTTGTGTTCTGCTCCTGTATTGGGTACTCCTGATTACAGTAAGCCCTTTACGCTCTATGTCCACGAAAGAGAGGGTTGTGCATTGTCAGTCTTAACGCAGCGTTTTGGAGATCAACAGCGACCATGCGCATATTTCTCAGCTACGTTAGATCTAGTAGCTAAAGCATTGCCTAGTTGTCTTAAGGCGACAGCGGCAGCAGCAATTTCTATTCGACAGTCTGCTGGAGTTGTACTAGATAATACTCTCATTGTTATGGTGCCACATGCAGTGGATATTTTACTAAATAGGACAAAAACGCAGCATCTTACGAGTGCTCGGTTGTCCGGATATGAGCTGACGCTTTTGGCTAGTCACATACACATCAAACGATGTAATACCCTGAATCCAGCTACTTTGTTGCCTCTTCCAGAAGAGAGAGATGTCTCTGAACAGCATGATTGTTTTCTCCGTACTGAAGAAGAGACTAAGGGTAGAATTGACCTAAAAGACACGCCATTAGTGAATCCAGATGGAACACTATGGGTAGATGGTTCTTGTTTCAAGCTCCCGAATGGAGATACAGTTTCAGCCTACGCTATTACTACTTTGCATACGATTGTGGAGACAGCACGCATTAGACATAATTCAGCTCAGGCAGCTGAATTGATAGCCTTAACTAGAGCGTGTGTGTTATCCAAAGGAAAAAGAGTAAACGTGTACACTGATAGCCAATACGCTTTTGGTGTAGCGTTTAACTTTGGGCGTTTATGGAAGGAAAGAGGATTCTTTACTTCCCATGGTACTAAGATACAACATGGTCAATTAGTGACTGAACTTCTTGAGTCACTTACAATGCCTACTCAGATAGCGATTGTGAAGTGTAGTGCACACAAAAAGATTGTGGACGATGTTGGTCGAGGAAATGCATTTGCAGATGAGGTAGCGAAAAAGACAGCCAGAGACAACACAAGTCGAATGTATGTTGCAGGTCCCGCAAACTGCGTAAGAGAAAAGGGAATGTGTGAAGATACAGTAGAGAGTGTGAAATCAATTCAAGGAGAGGCTACGGAGAATGAGTTGAGAAAGTGGAAGGAAAGTACAGGAATGTTAGATGAGATGGGATGTTGGGTTGAATTATCAGAACATCAACGTTGGCTGTTACCAGATGCTTATGTACTACCTGTAGTTACTATGGCACATGGTCCAGCTCACCTAAGTGCAAAAGGAATATGTAAACTTCTGGCTCCAGTGTGGCAAAATGAGGGGATCCCAAAGTGTGCAAATAATGTAGTAAAACATTGTATTGTTTGCTTGATGTACAATCCGGGAAAGGGAACCCCAACTCCAGCAGGTCATTTTGCTCCTCCAACATATCCATTTGAGGTGTTGCAGATCGATTATATTCACATGGAACGATGCAACAACCTCAAATATGTTCTGGTGGTGGTATGTGCTTTTTCTAGATGGGTAGAAGCCTACCCTCTGAAGGACAATACTGCTTTATCAACTGCCAAAATACTTTTGAAAGAATTCTTCCCTAGGTTTGGTTTGCCGCGCATTGTCTGGAGTGACAATGGGAGCGAATTTGTGGGTCAAGTCATGCAAAAAGTTTGTGCAGGTCTTGGCATAAAACAGAAGTTCCACGCGGCGAATCACCCACAGTCGGCTGGTTTAGTAGAATGCTACAATGGAACCTTGAAGCTTAAAATTGCTAAGGTGCAAGCTAGCACAGGACTTAATTGGCCTGATGCTTTACCATTGGCTCTTCTGTCCACCAGAACAGCAGTACACTCTCGTTTGGGGCTTAGCCCTTACGAAGTGATATTTGGTCGCCCAGCTAATGTATGGGGAGTTCCTCGCCCTAAGAAATACTCAGACTTGCCATACCCGATGTTGATTGACTACTTGCATGACCTTACAACTAAATTGCGTGTTCTTCATCAACAGGTTCAGAGTGCTCTACCAGAGGCTTCCACAGACCCAGGTCATTCCATCCGACCAGGTGACTGGGTCTGCACGAAAAATTTCCAACGACAGAGAAATTTGGAGCCCAGATGGAGAGAGCCACGCCTGGTTCTTTTGACCACAAGAACAGCAGTTAAAGTCGAAGGAAAGAAAAACTGGGTGCATGCCGTGCACTGCAAGAAAGTACCTTTGCCCTTGCCTTTCGATCAGTGGGTCCGTAGAGGCATCAGTGACTCTGAAAGTGAGAAAGTTCCGCAATTTGTACCATTCAGTGATGCGCGTCTAATTGGAACACTTTCTGAGAAAGAGGACGACGACATCCTTCAAGAAGCAATACCATCGCATCGTCGCTTGAACACGACAAATCCAGGAACATTGTTTCAAAACCAGACTGCCTCTGGACAGGAACGCTATAATTTGAGACCAAGACCAAAGAACTTGTAACTTTCTCTCCTATGTAGTACTCTATCCCGGTTGCAGGGTCACGGTAGGAGTCTTAGTCACGACCTGAGTAAGTGGCAATAGGCCTGCAGGACCTCACAGTGTCATAGGACGGTAGATAATCGTGACTACAGTGATTGAGGAAGATTGCCGTGAGCATCCACTTAGAAAGATGGAGGCTACATTAAATAAAAGAGAAAGTAAAAATGTAAAGAATAATTGTAAAGAAATATGTAGTCGTTGTAGTATTGCTCTATGCGTCATTATATTGTCGTGTATTCTTTTGGCATCTGTAAACTGGATCATTATTACTCTGCAGCAAAAAGTTGTCTCTTCTCCTACCTCTACATCTTCTTCTACTATCTCTCCGCACCTATTTCACACTCTTCCCCAGCATGAACTCATCAGAAGAACTGAATACTTTAACAATTCCTTCGTCCAGTTGTTACATCAACATCAGTTAGTGATCAATACAACTGACTGTTGGGTGTGTGGACTCATACCACATACAGTAGAAAATGGAATGCCATATTTAGTTCTTCCATTCTCCTATGAAGGTTCCGCTTGGGCTTATTTTGTCATTTTCAATAATGCATATCAAAGTAAAATTAAACAACCTGTCAGTTCACATAGTGTTGGTTCAGATTTTAGTCATAGTTTATTGATAAAGGGAATGGTAGCTATGGCTAAAATCATGGAAAAAAGTGAAGCTTCCATAGATGAAAGAAAAGCATATACCAATTGGAACATAACTAATTACATTTCCAGCCTCAATGATAAGATTGAGCAAGGAAAATCTCCTCCGATACGGGTCATACCCCAACAAGGAAATTTCTGTCTGCAAATAAATGGTAGAACTCCAAACACTGGACAAAGAGAAAGTTTATGTTCCCATACATATGTTTATTCAGCCCTGAATTCACCGCCGTTAGTACCATCTCAAGGTACATACTTCGTTTGCCACGATAGGGCTTATACATGGTTGCCAGCTGATTTTTCTGGTACTTGTTATATAGCCTTTCTTCTTCCCCCTACATACACCGCTCCTGCGAATCATCATAAAAATAGATATGGCAGAGGGATTGTGGATTCGAAAGACACAGCAGGACAAGAGGGAGGAGATTTCCTCAAAGGATTTCTTCCCTTCTGGGGTCCAATGGCCAACAGCAGAAATATAAGGCAATTGGTTCGTGTCGTAGAAACCACCATAGACATCACTGTAGGAGCTTTAAGTAACATTACAGCTGAACTACAGGCTGATCGTCTTATGACCTTGCAGAACCGTGTTGCCTTAGACTTTGTTCTTGCGGACCGTGGTGGAGTATGCAAATTGATCGGATCAAGTTGCTGTATTTTCATACCTAATGACGCTCCAACAGTATACCAAGCTATCTCTAAGTTACACATAATCTCCGAGTCGATTCATCAGGACGAAGGAGATTGGTCCTTTTCAGAGTGGTTTTGGGGATTGCTGTCCAAATGGGGTTGGAAGGTATTGACATTCTTTGGAGTAATTTCAGCTTTTATATTCTCTTGTTGTCTTTGTATGCACTGCGGTCCTGCCGTCTGCAACCTATGTGCTACTGCATGTATTCCCAAACCCAAGTCACAAAGAGCAGAGAATATCAAAATGATGGTACAGCAACAGCTTGATGACCTCATGGCCATAGACATCGACTCAGATTAACATGAGTTTGTGTATCTTGCCTGAGTTCTGGCAAAAGGAGGGTCTGAGGAAATTCGATTTTTAATACGATCGTATCGACCCGCCATTTTGTGGCCCGCCGCCATTTTATGTTGCCTTCACTCAGGCAGCACAGCGAACGAAGTCCATTCTGCCTTTTCTGCTTATTCTGCAACATGGTGTTCAAAACAGTCTTCTGCCTCTATCTTTACAAGGCTGGTATTAAGGTCTGACCGAGTACACTAATCCCTGTCTGGTTTTCTAATCCTTGTTTCAACTATCTGTAGGCTCACACTATTCTCCGCCGATCTTATCTTATCGTCTGGCCTTCGCTGTCCCTTGCTAGTATCCTCTCATTTCACAACTGTCTTCCAAACGCACACAAACTTATCGCACCACATGCAAACTTCGTTGTGGATCGGTTAATGAATTAGTTCAAGGGAGGGGTGACAAACACAGCTGGAGGGGAGGCAACCTTAAGTCACTTGATACTTTGTTCTGTCTTGTTTTCCGACATTTCTATTGACTCTGTTCTATCTTTACATCATTTTTACTGGCTCCTTTCTATGTGTTCTGGGAGTGTATGTAGTTAATAAATGTTTTTATACGGTATATAAGATTGTGTGCCACAAAGTAAAGTGGCAGTCTCCTGAGAACATACCTTGTGTACTTCTTGGACAACTGTACTAGCTGCAGCTAATAAAATCTGATCTTTTACGCCTGACAGAGTGTCCCGTGTCTCTGTTAGTTGAGGCAGGTGAATCCAAGGAGATTTTAGGCGTACCCTGCGCCGCCAGGCCCAAAAGGTTCTGGTTCTTCAGGACCAAGGCTCACCGTTAAGCTACACCTCATGCCTCTGTATTCAGCCCGTCACATTTGGGATGCTAATATTCCTCAGGAAAAAGGTATCATGCACCGACCCAGGATATATAGCATTGACTTGAGAGATGTACTGGTCCGCCAGGCGCACCTTCCTCACATTCATGGAGTGGAAACTTTTATGATTCCTGTACACCTGTTCATTCCGGCAGGGGGGCAAATGCAATAAGTGTCCTGTCAGTCGCACCACTAATATTGGGGATATGTCCCATTGCATAGAGTCCGGCCTTCACTGTGGCCAAATCTTCCACCTGGGGGAAAGAAATGTAGCTGCACATGTGTTTTACCAGGGCAGCCAACACTCTTGCCAGCACAATTGAGATCATTGGCTGTGACATTCCTGCTGCCAAGCCCACTGTCACTTGGAAAGAACCAATTGCCAGGAAATGGAGCACTGACAGAACTTGCACAAGAGCGGGGATCCCAGTGGGATGACGGCTAGAAGATATCAGGTCAGAATCCAACTGGTCACACAGCTCTGTGATTGTGGCCCTGTCCAGTCTATAGGTGAGTATAATGTGCCTGTCCGCCAGTGTAGCTAAGTCCACCAGGGGTCTGTACACGGGGGTATGTCTCCATCTCCTATTCATCTGCAGTGTTAGGTATCGAAGGGACACAGGAGTGAGTAGGCTGTCACAATTTGAAAAACAAAACCACAACAGCAGCAATTACTTATTGGGACAGTGTACATTTCTAAGTATGTGGTAATTTATCCTGTGACAAAGCAATTATAAATAGGCATGTTCACCCCGCATCTGAAATGGCGACCGCCTTTCCTGTGTGGAGGGACAGTTGGAAGTGAGGTAATTCTGCCGACACTGGGCGTCGTGGCAGTAGGCGGTCGTGAACGTCAGTGCAACTCCTCCTTGGATAATATTGGGCCGATACAGTGGCCAATGGGGATCTATGCCAGTGGTGGTGGTGTACACCGCTGCAGACGTGACCACCATTTTCTAAATCATTCCTCACTTGTTTTCTGACCTTCAACAGGAGAAGTCCTACCCTGCATGTACTGCTGTGACCTGTGTCTGGAACCTACCATGGCCCGTATGACCAGGGAAAGGGCCCCAGCCTTCACTTCAGAGGAGGTGGAGCGACTGGTGGATGGGGTCCTACCCCAGTATGGACTGCTATATGGGCCTCCAGACCAACGGGTGAGTACACTGTGGGCAGGATGCCTGTGGCATGGATGCATGGAGATGTGTGTGAAGGCATTGTGTAAGGGAGGATTATCTGTTGGTGGTGCACATGTTGTGCGCTGAGCAATGTGTGTGCCAATGGTGATAGAAACGGGTATGCTGGGCCATGTGTGTGACAGGCTGGACTGTTAGTTTAATGGTGTTCTCCTGTCTGTATTGCCTCTACAGGTCAGCGCCCATCAAAAGAAGGGAATATGGTGTGCCATCACCAAGGAGGTGCTGACCCTGGGGGTCTATAGCAGGCAGAGCACCCACTGTCGGAAATGGTGGGAGGACCTGAGACACTGGGCACGGAAGACTGCGGAGGCCCAGCTGGGGATGGCCTCCCAACAAGAAAGGGGTGCCTGTCGGACCCTGACCCACTGATGGCCTGCATACTGGCGGTGGCCTATGCTGAGCTGGATGGGCGCTTGAGGGAATCACACCAGCCACAAGGGGGTGAGTACAGTGGGTAACATTACATATTTTGGCTGGTGGGGTGGTATCCGGGTGGTGGTTGTGTGTTAGTGGGTGCCCCTATGACCAGGTCAGACATTGAAGCTGGGTCCTCTGAAGGGCAATGGTTGCATGGCAAATACAAGTAATCTAGCTTGTTAGTAGTCACTTTCAGGCGGGGCATTGTGGATCCCAGGTGTCCTGCAGTTGGTGGTGTGTGCTCCTCATCATGCCTTGTTGACTAGCTATATCACTGGTAATGCAGTGCATATTGCGTAGGCCTGTTCCCTGTGTGTGAGGGTGCAGTGTACACCAATGGTAGTGTAGGTGGAGTCATTGACCCAGTGTATCCTTTGTCTCTTTCCCTCCCTTTCTTATTTTGTCATCCTGTCCTTATGTGCATTAGCATCATCTGGTGGAGGAGTAGGGTCACCGGCAGGAGAGGGAGCTGCATCCCACCTGACCCTGGAGGCAGAGTCCAATGACACCAAGGGAACCATTGGGACGGAGGTCGAGGAGAGCACCACGGCGGAGACTGGAGCAGACAACACAGACTCAGATACCTCCTCCGATGGGAGCTCCCTGGTGGTGGTGGACACCTCTGTGACCACCCCAGCTGGAGGTACAGTCGCCATCCCCTGTACCAGCACCGCCCTCCCAGTAGCCCCTCAGCGAGTTTCCCGTTCCCGCTCACCCAGGAAGGTTGACATCTCCTTCACCCTAGGCACTTCAGGCCCTGCCCCAGTGAGCCCTGCTGCCCTGAATGAGGAGGCTATTGACCTCCTGAGATTCATCTCTGTAGGGAAGTCAACCATTATGAATGCCATCTATGGGCTAGCATCCCAGATGCAGCAATACAATGCATTCCTGGAGGGCATTCTCGGTGGATTGGTGGACCAACAGAGATTGATTCAGGTTCTGGCCTCCCCTCTGATGGCAGCCATTGTCCCTGTTTCTACCGTCCCCCCTTCAACTACCACTTCCCAGTCCCACTCCCCTCAACCCCAACCCATCCCAGGCCCACATACATATGAGCATGCACACAAGGCAACACACAAGAGTGGCAGAGGCAAACACAAGCACCACACTTCATCCAACAGGCACTCATACAAACACCATACAGTTGCAGACATGACAACATCCACAACCTCCATCACGTCCTGCACGTATGGGCAGGGTACCAAGGACACAGCCCAGCACCGCAGCCAAACAGTCCATGGGGACAGTGGTAGCATCACCTACTCATGGTGGTAAGGATACCAGATCTCCAACACAGAAGAGGAAGGAGCCAGCACCACCAGGGAAGAAGGGTAAGGGTCCTGCCCCACCAGGGAAGAGTGTGGAGAGTCCTGCCCCACCAGGGATGAGTGTGAAGAGTCCTGCACCACCAGGAAAGAGTGTAAAGGGGCCTGCACCACCTGTGAAGATGGGGAAGGAGCCTGCACCAGCTGTGAAGAAAGGGAAGGAGCCTGCACCACCAAGCAGAGAGGGGAAGAGCCCATCCACCCCTGCCAGGAAGGGTAAGGGATCCACAACCCACGGACAGGAGCAGACAAGGCACTCTATGACAGCGGAAGCTGTCAGGCTAACACCACCAGCACCACCAGCTGTCACGGGGCCCCCACCGCCAGCTGCAGAAGTGCAGCCATCAGGGAGTGCAGGGGCTGCCGGGACGCTCCTCAAACCCCCACCAAAATTCAGCCATTGGACAGTGCAGGGGCTGCCTAGGAGGCTCCTCCAACCACCACCACAATGCAGCCAGCAGACAGTGTAGGGGCTGCCCAGGACTCTCCTCCAACCACCACCACAGTGCAGCCATCACCGCCAGCGGATGCCATGTAGGCCACACTCAAGGGGCTGCTGTGCAAGTTGGTCCCCTCCAGAACCAGTGGGCAAGTCACCCACTCAAGAGACTGTGGCCTTGCACTCCCCAGGACAAAGCAATGGGCATGTTGCCCCCTCCAGAACCAGTGGGCAAGTCACCCACTTGAGAGACTGTGGCTTTGCACTCCCCAGGACAAAGCAATGGGCATGTTGCCCCCTCCAGAACCAGTGGGCAAGTCACCCACTTCAGAGACTGTGGCCTTGAATTCCCCAGGACAAAGCAATGGGCATGTTGCCCCCTCCAGAACCAGTGAGCAAGTCACCCACTCCAGAGACTGTGGCCTTGCACTCCCCAGGTCAAAGCAAAGGGCATGTTGCCCCCTCCAGAACCAGTGGGCAAGTAACCCACTCCAGAGACTGTGGCCTTGCACTCCCCAGGAAAAAGCAATGGGCATGTTGCCCAATCCAGAACCACTGGGGACGTTCCCGTATTCAGCCGATGTGCCCCCTCATGCCTCTGAGGTGCCTTCCCACTTGCAAAATGATGCCCCTGCAGTGTTCACTCTAGCTGTGTCAGGAAACAGGTTGGGCCTTGGACTGTGCCCTGTGGCCTTTTGTGCTCTCATGACTTTGGACTGGACATTGGCCCTTTATGGACATCTGTATATATTTGGTTTGTATGGTAGATTTTGCTATGCTAATACATTGTCGTTACTCCAGCATTATGGTTCGTGTTTTACTATGCTGTGTGTCGTGTGCCATTGGTTTACGTGTGCAGCTGGCTGTGTGTGTGGTGTGGGGTGTCGGGTGTGTGCGTGTGTGTCACTCTCCTTTTCCTCCCACCCTCCCATGTGTGCTAGGCAGCTGTACTCACCGTCGTCGTCTTCGTGGGCGTTGGTGTTCCAGGGGGAGCATGACGTAGAAGATCATCAGGAAGACTTGCAGTTCAGGTTCCATGGCGGCGTGGTTCTTCCCTGTATCTCCAATGGTGAGTCTTTTCACTTCTGAGCTCTGTTTCCGCCAGGCTTTTGATGGCGTTGGTACCGCCCCGGAAAAGGTGGCAGTTTGCAGTGTCATATGGTGGGCGGTACTTTGTCTCCCGCCCGGCTGTAGCTGGCTACCACCCTGGTGACTGTTGTTTCCGCCGTGGCGGTTGGAGTGGTACATTGGCTGTCTATGGGAGTTATCACCGCCATGGTCATAATTTGGGAGTAATTACCGCCAGCCTGTTGGCGGTATTACCGCCACTTTATCACTCACCGCCAGGGTTGTAATGAGGCGAAGAGAATAGCTTGAATGTCAAATCATGGCTTTGGGCATACAGTCATGCTCAATCTCATCAGTACAACCATTCCCATTTTCAACAGGGGAAGATAGCAAATTTGCAGGATTCAACATGGTGCATCTCCTCAAATTACCATTGGGCACAGCGAGGATGACTTGCTCATAATGAGCACAGTAGCGAGATGCTGGGCTTGGTTCAGGTTAACAATATTTCCATGGAGGGGGGCACAAAAAACATTCAGGGGGTGACCTATAACAATGCCTTCACACTGTTCGATGCTAACACTCATGGGTGCAATGGATTTAAGATAACCAGGCAAAGCCGAAGCCACAGGATCAAGAGTGGCAGAAAAATAAGCCACAGGCTGAGTCAAAACTGAGACAGCGCATCCCTCCCTCTCACAACAATACAAAGAAAAACATTTGTTGTAATCAGGCATTCCCAGAGCAGGGGCACAACAGAGACTTTCTCTCAGCTCTGTGAAGGCAAATTTGCAGTTGTCACCCAATGGTACTGGATCAGACACATCTTTGTGTTTCAGCCTCTGTAAAATGCTTAGCCAAAAGGGAAATGTTTGGAATCCGTTGATGACAGTAGCCAACCATTACCAGGAGTATTCTGACTTCTTTCTGAGTAATAGGGGGATTCATTTTGAAAATTGGTGAGATTTCTTCTTGTGACACCTTCCGTACACCTTTTTCAGTGTGGTGACCCAAGTACAGAACTTCTCTTTTAGAATACTATAATTTAGCTGCAACCCTTTTAGGAAAATCCTAAATAGAAATAAACTGAGGAAGATCTTAACAAAGGGTGATTAAGAGCAAAGATAATTTGCCTTCACATGTATTCTGATAGTATGCTGTGGTTTAAATTTCCCTGGAATCCAATTTATGTAGGATGTGGTGATGCTGCATCTGCACCCAGTGAGGGGTCCTTGAAGGCAGATTGCAGTGAGAAAGGTAGGGAGGGATCTCTCAGGGTGTAAGATTGGGTGTGGGATTAGGTTTGGGGTAGGTGATGGAAGTGTGGGCACAGGGTGGGGAGCATCCGGGGAAAACCCATAAAAAATTGTCCTCAGGAATCGGTGGGATCCGGTGAGGGATCATTCTCTGGACAAGTTTTGGAGCCACAGGTTTAAACAAGGGGTGAATGAGGCTGATAAATAAGATAAGAATACTGTCCTGGAATGTTAATGGATTACAAGTCAAAAGTAGGTGGTGGAAGTTATTATAGTAGTTAGGTGATGTCCAAGCTAATAGAATAGTCCTACAAGAAACACATTTGACTAAGGTAGAATGTAGGGATGTTTTCAAACCTCTAAGATGGGCACAGCAAGTTGTGTCAAAATGTGGGTACCAAAGGTGGGGCAATTGTTCTCAAGAAGCACCCAAGCTTCTCAGTTAAGCAGTGGGTGGTAGATGAAGACGTAGGTAGGTAGGTGGGCTGTTGTGAAGCTGGAGGCATATGATTGGGCATACACCCTAGCAGGATAATGTCAGCTAAATTTTGACGATACGGGTCCATTGATAAAAAAACTTTTTTGCTCCTGTTGCAATTCTCCAACCCTTTTATTTTGATGGGGGATTTTAATGTGGTATTGAATTATGACCTGGATAGATCATTGGGTAGTAAGGGAAGAATAAACGATAAATTGAAATTGCAGATAAAATTCATGCTGAAGCAGTTGGGGCTTTATGATGTGTGGAGAGAAAGGTTAGGGTCAATGCAAGGTTATATCTTCAGCAATAAAAAGAATATAGGCATCAGTCTACAATTGATCACTCGGATATTGGAGACTTTCAGGATGTGGCGCATGTTGGAGCTCATTTGTGACAGATTACAGTAACCTATAGGGCAGGGTGCTTTATAGGTAAAAGGCAGGACATATAAAGGTCTGACTTACATGGCCTGGTAGGGGATACCTCCTAAATTCATTTTCCACTACTGTGAGGCCTGTTCCTTTCATAAGATAGCATTAGGGCTACCCTCATATACTATTTGAGTGGTAGATTCTGATCAGAAAGTGGTAACCAGGTCATATTTAGTATGGTCAGAATGGTAATACAAAATCCTGCTTATTGGTGAAGTTGGATTTTATATTATTATTTTAGAAATGCCACTTTTGGAAAGTGAGCATTTCTCCGAACTAAAAATCCATCTGTGTCTCCAATCCACATCTGGAATGGGCTGGTTGACAGTTCCCTTGTGTATTTCACCTAGACAACTACAAACACAGGATACTCAGTCACATTTGTATTCACCTGCATACTGAATGGGTCTTCCTGGGCTGGAAGGTGGAGGGCCTGACACTTACATTTCAAAGGCTAGTGGCCAGCCGTCACACAATGGACTGCCAAGCCCCCTACCCGGACCCTGGCAGGCAGACCTGTACTGAAAAATAGGACCATGTGTACTTCAAAACCACTCTTTGAAGTCTCCCCCACTTCAAAGTCATTCTTGGGTATTTAAACTGGTACTCTGACCCCACCAAATCAAACACTTCTGGATCTGAACCTGCAACCTGTCAAGAGGAACTGCCGGGCTTCCGAAAGGACTCATCTGGACTGCTGCGCTGTAAAGCACTGCTGCTCTGTTGTTGCCCTGTGGGCCAGCTGGCCTCTGACTGTGCTGAGAAGTGCTCTCCAAGGGCTTGGATTGAGCTTACCTCCTGTGTTCTGAAGTCTCAGGGCCAAAAAAACTTAGGGTCAGATGTAGGTAGTTCCGATTTTGCGAATTGGAAATAATTTCCGATTCGCAAAATCGGATGCAGAACGGTGTCTCAGACACCGTCTGTGATTCGCTATGGGGTCGCAAAGACCCACCTCATTAATATTAATGAGGTGGGTCACATTTTGCGACCCCATAGCGAGTCCCTGCACTCACAGGGATGGTGGCCTGCTAAAGACAGCAGACCTCCATGTCTGTGACAGCTTTTTAAATTAAGCATTTTTTTAATTTTATTTTGCAGCCCGTTTTCCTTAAAGGAAAACGAGTTGCAAAATAAAAAAAATACCGAAACCATTTGGTTTCGTTTTTTCAGAGTAAGCAGTGGTTCATTGGACCACTGCCTGCTCTGAAAAAACATTTTGGGCAACATTCACAAAGGGGAAGGGGTCCCAAAGGGACCCCTTCCCTTTTGCGATTGGGTTACCACCAGTGTGACACTGGTGGTAACTGCGAATTGCTTTGCAACCGCATTCGCGGTCACAAAGCAATTTAGCATAGTGATGCAAGTCGCAAATAGGAAGGGGACACCCCTTCCTATTTGTGAGTCGCATTCACAATTTACGAGTCAGTACCGACTCGCAAATTGTGAATGTGCATCGCGATGGGAATTTTGCATGGCGCAAACTGCGATTTTCGCAGTTTGCACCATGCAAAATGCTTGCTACATCTGGCCCTTAATCTCTTAAAGGAACTCCTTGTGCGCATAAAATCTCCACACAGCCTGCCGGAAACGACATGCAGCCCACCTTGCAATGAGAAAATCGCATCACAGCTGAACTGGAACAACGCAACCTGACTTCCAGGTGAAGAATAAATGCGGTGCCTACCTTGCGGCGGAAAATTCGACACACAGCCCTACCGGATTACCGCACTGCTGAACCAGAACGATGCAGCCTGACTTCTGAGTGAAGAATCGATGCAGCGCCTGCCGTGCAACAGAAAATTTTACGCATCGCCGTACCAGATTGACTCAATGCCTCTGTCTTCATTCCGCATGGCCAGGATTTCCACGCATCATCCCTGGGTGTCAAAAAGATCCCCACATTGCAGTGAGGAACGAAGGCCCATATTTATACTTTTTTAGCACCTCATTTGCGCAGGCTGTTGATGCAAAAGCGGCGCAAACTTCCAAAATGCAATTGTATTTTGTAAGTTTGCGCCACTTTTGCCTCAAAAAAATGATGCAAATGCGGTGCTAAAAAAGTATAAGTATGGGCCCAAGTCTTCACAGCGGAAATCGACGCAAAGCCCCTTACATAGTGGAAAGCAATGACGCATCATCTGTGCCCGCCAGAAATTCCAACGCCACCTTGTTTTTCCACGCATCTCCTCCTCTGCGGTCTCCGTGCATGATTATTTTGACGCAAACCAGTTCCTTTGTGCAAACAAGAGACAACTGTTGATTTCTAAGATCTAAGACTCTTTTTAATCTTGCAAAAGTGATATTTCAACTTGTACTTATTGAATCTTTATCGCTTTGACCTTAATTTAATTAGATAAATATCACATGTTTTTCTAAACCTGTGTGGTGTGTTTTTGTGATGTTTCCTCTGTATTATTGCATGATTTATTGCACAAATACTTTACACATTGCCTTGTAAATTAAGCCTGACTGCTCAGTGCCAAGCTACCAGAGGGTGGACGGAGGATAATTTGGATTGTGTGTGACTTACCCTGACTAGGATTTTGGTCCCTATTTGTATAAAGGTGAATACCTCTGCTAACTAGAGACCCCATTTCTAACAACCAGGAAGATATTATGGGGTGCCCACCCTGGGATGGGATCTTCCCGAACAGGTAAAGACAATCCTAATCTCTCCCCTTTGTGATCGCATTGGGTGCACATTGGAGAGGATGGCACCATGCATCTTACTACTGAGACACAACTGCCTGGAGATGCAGCCCCCCTTTCACAGGGGCCATTGGAGGTCTCACCCTTGATGTCATCAAGCCCCATAATTAATGTGGTACCTGATACTTTGGTGGATTGTGATGAGGAAGCAGAATAATTCTCACTGCCCTAGATTTTGCTTCACTGATCTGTGTATGAACGAGGGGAATTCCACAAGGGGGTGCTGACACTGTGCAGCCACAGGACTACCACTGAGGGCCAGATTTATACTTTTTGATGCAAAACTGCGCTAACGCTGTTTAGCCTAAAAAAAAAAGGCGCTGACTAGCGTCATTTTTTTAAAGCCATCCGGGTGTCATATTTATACTATGATGCTGGGTGGTGCAAAAAATTTATTAGAGTCATTTTTTAACCATTGTGCCTTGTTGTAAGGCAAAATGATGTTAACGGAGGAAAAATTACTCTATTCCGGTTTACAACATGTAAACACATCGCAAAACGGAAATGCACAATGTTTGCCCACAATAGCGTCAAAACCAGACCTTAACAGAGAGAACAGTGCAAAGGAGAGCCAACCTGGGGCCAGGAAGCCGGAAAAGACCACAGGGAGACCCCATTCAACCAGGAACCAGCCAGGAGGACACAGACAAGACCCAGGGGAGGGAGAAGAAAAGGAGGAAGTGTTGTTTCAGCACAGAGGAGCATGAAATACTGGTGAGAGAGGTGATGAAGCAACAACATCAACTCTTTGTCACCTCTTAATTGCCAATCAGGAGAGAGGCAATCTAGCAGCAGGTTGTTGATAAGATCAACAGTGTGGCAGAGGTCAGGAGAACTGTAACTGAGTGCAAGAAATGCTGACATGAAAAAATGGCATGGATCAGGGAGGCAGCACTGCAAACTGGAGGTGGGAGTTCAGCACCACAAGAGGACTTGGATGAGATGGAAGAGATGGTTGCAGCGGTCTACCCAGAGGAAATTGTCACAGGAATACAAGGGCAGGACAGCGCTGACTACCAGGAAACACCACAAATGCAGGTTAGGTTGCATGGGGAAAATGTATGGTATAATGACAAAGTGCAAGAAGGGGGAGGCATATAGGCCTCACACAATGCATGTTAAAGGAGTGCAGAGGGACACAATGTACATTAAGCAAGTTGCACCATGCCGACTTAAGCACACATGTACTTGTGCCTTGGTAGTGCCATGCACCATGACACATACACAACCCGGACATATTTTGAACACCAGGCCTAAATACCAAAATGTACATATGCAGCACATGGGATGGATGGCATGTATAATCACTGTGCCACTGGTTGTGACATCACAATATCCCTTGCACGTAGTCACATCAACACCACCAACACGACCAAGACCTCAGAGACCAGGTAGTCAGTCAACACCATTCCTGGGGTTATGTCATAGTGGTGTCCCTTGCAGTCACTCCTTGCAACTGCCTTGTCTCATTGCCCAAATGCTTGTGTGCTGCATCTCACAGCACACAAGTCATTGAAACTGTCCCAACAGTACCCAGGCATGTGTGGGTAGCACCACCACACTGCACATAGACAACACATCCACATGAGGCAGCAATCCCTACATCATGCAGTCCAGGTGTCCCTGGGGGCATGGAACAATGAACTAAACAGGCACTGGGGAATAGCAGGCTGGACCTGTATCATTGGTAACATGCCACTACCCAGACCAACTAAACTGAAGTAGTGTTCAACCACACATCTTGATGCTGAATTGAAATGTGCCACTACAGAAAATATGTACCACAGATAGCAAGCAGTATGTCACAACAGTCACAGGCCGAGCCCACAACTACTCTGACACAACCCTGTCAGACACATGGGAATTGGGAAATAAACACACACATACAACCCATGGAGTATGACTGTGAACATAATGGCGGATAATTCCACATCAATGGGCGGGGGATCGTGCATGGGCAAGTCCGGTGTTGGTAAGACTGCCAGTGCAGTGTACCCTTTGTACTTGGCAGTATGAGTCACACGTTGGTATGGCGGCTGGAAATCTGTCTGCTCATGGTAGCTCTGTGGGGCACTTAGTAAACATTGTTGATGGATCAAATAGAGTCAGTGCCAGTTTTGAGCTGCATTGGGTGTAACGGGACACGCTGCACTCAGCCCTGCAAATCAGACAGTGGAAAGGGCAAAGGGCCAGGGTATGGGACCACCTGCACTGTCCATGCCATGTGCATTGGCTGTGCAGGGGGCACCAAGGGCCACACCACACCACATCACCAACAACCATTTCATGGGGGTTACACCGCCATGCAAAGGCTGGTAGAAATGCGGAAACAGACTTGGAAGGTAGTGTTGAACGTAAAACTGGTCTGGTTTCACAGGACAGATGCCATAGCCAGTCTGTAAGTTGCTGGAAACCTGCCATGTCCAGGCCATTGGCCCATGGGGCATTCCACATTGACAACAGTTGCCACTACCACCTGTGCTGTTGTGGGTAGTCAACTACACAGTGGCATAAATAAAGCAAAGGCAGTAATGGAAACCTAAAAGCACTTCCAATGTGTGTCCATTGATCAACCAAGAACATATATAGTGGTGCTGAGTGGTTGTTGATGTCCTACTGCCTGAAGACAACACTGTATGTATCACAAAGCATCCACAACATATAAATATTTGCTGAATACCACAGCACCCCGAAAAATGTTTATAAACAGTAATTATTCATTGTTTATGAGTCTAGTGTTCAATGTATTTTATCTCTAAAAAAAATATCAATGAAGGTTCACTTAGGTAACAACTTTGTGATTATATTTATTTAAAGAAAGTCCTCCTTGATGTACACTTGTTTCCATTTAGTCAGGTCCATGAAGTAATAATTTGTAGTCAATCTATTGTAATAACAGTCACACATAGTTACTCTTTACAAAGGCAGCCAACACCTGTCCCTCACATAGTGACCTTTTTCAAGGCAGAGAAATCAGAATCAAGTCATCTACGTATGATTTTGGCAAGTTGGGTACTGTACTCTTATCGGTCAGTCAAAAGAAAAAGCTGCAATCGAGAAATGTAGAAGGTCAATTATTTAAAAGTGGTCCAATAACCAAATATTCATAATGTCCACAAATTGAGCGAGTTCCAAGGCTTCCAAATTAATATGTAGTAGGTAGCAGTTCTGCAGGATGAAGCTGCTGGGAGGGCGTTGCTGGTAGGGTGGGTGGCGGCTGTACCTGTTCATGCGGGGGGCACAGAGGGGCCCGCCACCGCAAGGAAGATCCCATCAGAGGAGGAGTCGGTGTCGCTTGTCTCTGCTCCTGTCCCCGCCATGGAGCTCCCCTCGCCCTCTGTCCCACTGGTGACTTCTGACTCCGTTGTCTCAGCCTCCAGGGCCATGTGGGATGCAGCTCCCTCCTGCTCCGGTGCCACTGCTCCTCCGCCTGATGATGCTAATACACACAAGAACAGAGAGACCACAAAAAGGGTGGGGGGAGAAAGAAGAAAGACATGTTAAGTGCATGTAATACCACTACCGTTGGCGGACACTACAGACACAGCAGCCCTCTGCACTACGCCATGCACTTAGAGTTCCCTAATCAATCACAGGGACATGGGGTACATGGCCTATGCCCGATTGCTGCACACCTTGAAGTCACAGGAGCCTAACTAGGCGTTGATGGCTCTTACCACTGGTGGGGTTGGGGTGCCACTGAGCCTGCCTCACAAAGGGTCCTTGCCTACAAAGCTCGCCCAGCTCCCCCACCCAGACACCTCCAATGTACGCAGAGTCAGATGGATGTGACGGTACTCACCCCCTTGTGACTGCTGTGATGCCCTCAAGCGCCCATCCAACTCCAGATACGCCACCGCCAGGATTCGGAACATCAGGGGGGTCATGGTGCAACGGGCACCCCTCCCACGTTGGGAGGCCATCCCCAGCAGGGACTCCGCTGTCTTCTTGTTCCAGCTGCGAATGTCCTCCTATATTTTCCGGCAGTGGGTGCTCCGTCTGTGGTGGACCCCCAGGGTCCGGACGTCCTTGGCGATGGCACGCCAAATATCCTTCTTCTGGTGGGCGCTGACCTAGAGGAATAGTACAGGGCAAAAGGAAAAACTGTAACCGTCCGGACCGTCACAGTCATTGGCCCACGTTCCCACCCTTGTCCAGACGCACATACACTCACCGTCCGATCATGCATGCCTCATTCCCCCCACCCCCGTATCTTCCATCCACACCACTCCAAACAGGCATTGCCCATACAGCATGCTCACAGTGTACTCACCTGTTTGTCTGGAGGACAGTGTAGGTCCTCTCCTGTCGAAGATCAGGTATCAAGTGACTGAACAGACAGAAAATGGCGGTCACGTCCGCGGTGGTGTGCACCGTCACCGCCGGCGTACATCGCCATTGGCTCCTGGGACCCATAGGGTCGAATGTTAACCAATGCAGGATTGTGCCGCGGTCTTCGACCGCCTACAGCGACGGTGTACAACGCCAGCGCAGTTACCTCATATACCCTTGTCCCACATTACAGGTCAGGCAGCCTCCATTTCAGGGGGCCCCATGGCATTAATTTTAAATGCGTCACACATATCTAGGCCTTGCATACACACAGAGACAGGCACATAGCGGATTGACAAATGTGTGCAATAAAATCTTATTTTTCCTACCTCAGTGTTGGCTGACTCGGGGCAGGTGATGATATGGCAGCATCCTCTGGTTAACAGACCGCTGGTGGACCTGTCGACAATGGAAGAGAGACATGTAATAGTCACCTTCAGACTTGATCGTGCCACAATCCATGAACTGTGTGCCCAGTTGGAGCCAGACCTGATGTCAGCTATCCGCCATCCCACAGGAATCCCCCCCTCTAGTGCAGGTCCTCTCAGTACTCCATTTCCTGGCAAGTGGGTCTTTTCAAACTACAGTGGGATAGCATCAGGGAAGTCTCAGCCAATGTTCTCAAACATGTTGTCCAGAGTGTTGTCTGCCCTGCTGAAACACATGCACAGCTATATCGTGTTTCCTCAGGGGGAGGATTTGCCTACAGTGAAAGGTGACTTCTATGCCCTGGGACATATCCCCAACATCATAGGTGCCATTGATGGGACACATGTAGCCTTGGTCCCCCCACGCAGGAGTGAAGAGGTGTACAGAAACCGGAAGAGTTACCATTCAATGAATGTGCAGATGTTGTGTTTGGGAGAGCAGTACATCTTGTATGTGAACGCCAAGTTTCCTGGCTCAGTGCATGACGCTTACATTCTGAGGAATAGCAGCATCCCTTATGTGATGGGGCAATTCCAGAGGCACCGTGTGTGGCTAATAGGTGAGGACAAGGACCCTATACCGTGTGAATAGTTGTCTGGGTCTGGGGTTGTCCTTAAGGGTTAGTGTGTGTCTAACAGTTGTCCCTCGACATTTGCAGGTGACTCTGGGTACCCCAACCTGTCATGGCTACTGACCCCAGTGAGAAATCCCAGGACAAGGGCAGAGGAACGCTACAATGAGGCACATGGGCGAACTAGGAGAGTCATAGAGAGTACCTTCGGCCTCCTGAAGGCCAGGTTCTGGTGCCTCCATATGACAGGTGGTTCCCTCTACTACTCACCAAAGAAGGTGTGCCCGATCATCGTGGCCTGCTGTATGCTGCACAACTTGGCTTTGCAACGACAGGGGCCTTTTCTGCAGGAGGATGGTCCAGAAGGGGGTCTTATGGCAGCTGTGGAGCCTGTGGACAGTGAAGAAGAGGAGGCAGAAGAGGAGGACATAGACAACAGAAACACCGTGATCCAGCAATACTTCCAGTGAGACACAGGTAAGAAGACATCACTGCCTCCTACAGCTGATAAAATTGTAAGACCTATCATCTGTCTGTCACTTTCACCCAGTGTATGGGCCCTGACTTGTCACTTTGCCTTTCCATTTCACAGATGTGGGTCCCACTGTGTGACCTCTGGTATGTTACCTCATGGACTAGAGCTGTGTGACATAGGTATGTTGACAAATTGAATGGACATTGGTATTTTCCTCATTTATTGCAAATACACATTTGTGAAAGCACAGACTGACTCCAGATTGTTTTGTGATCCAAGGGTGTTTATTTAAGTGCAAAATGGTGGAGGTGGTATTAAAGTGGTCAGGGGTGATGGTGGAGGAATGTCCATGGCAGAGTCCAGTCTATTTGTCTCACAGGTGCATTGTCCAAAGGAGCATAGGAAGTAGAGCTAGGGCAGTTTAAGGATGGACAGGGTGACCAAGGGGGACAGAAGGATGCCAATCAGGGTGGTCTCATTTCTTGGCAGGGGTCTTGGCATTGTTCTCTGTCTTTGTCCTGGATCTCAGGGACCGCTTGTGGGGTGGTTCTCCATCTGCAGGGGGTGGGGTGCTGGTGTTGTGGTCCTGTGGCGGGGCCTCATGACCACTAGCGCAGGTGGAGGTGGTTGGCAGTTCATCGTCCATGCTAGTGGTGGGGGCCCCTTGTTGTGCCACAGTATCCCTCCTGGTGTTCACAAGGTCCTTCAGCACCCCTACAGTGGTGCCCAGGGTGGTATTTATGGATTTTAGTTCCTCCCTGAACCCCAAATACTGTTCCTCCTGCAGCAGCTGGGTCTCCTGAAATTTGGCCAGTACCGTTGCCATTGTCTCCTGGGAATGATGGTACGCTCCCATGATGTTGGAGAGGGCCTCGTGGAAAGTGGGTTCCCTGGGCCTGTCCCCCCCTGTCGCACAGCAGACCTCCCAGTTCCCCGGTTTTCCTGGCCCTCTGTCCCCTGACCCATGTGCCCACTGACCCCAGGTACCTGCTGTTCTTGGGGTGGTGGGTTTGCCTGGGTTCCCTGTAGTGGTGGACACACTGCTGCTTGACATGTCCTGGGGACAGAGGTATGGGCCCACTGGGTGGGTGCTGTGCTGGTGTTCCCTGAGGGGGGAGTCTCTGTGGTGGCCTGTGACTTTGTCAGGGGAACCGACTGTCCCGAGGTCCCAGAGTGGCCGGGCTGGTCATCTAGATCCAGTTGGACAGAGCTGCTGTCATCACTGTGGGCCTCTTCTGTGGGGGGAGTGGACATGTCTGGAACCTCCTGTCCGGTGACGTTGGGTAGGGGTCCTGCAGGGGTGTAAAGGCATGATTATTGCATCTGTGTGTGCCATGGTGTGCAATGGGAGGGTGACCCTGTACCCCAGTGCTTATATTCCTGTTTAGGACATTGTGTGATATTTGGTTTTGGGATCTGTGTGGATATGTGTAGTGGACATGCATTGGGGATGGGTGTCCATGCTCTGTTGTTGCATGCAGGGCTTGGTGTTGGGATGGGTGGTTTGTGATAGTGGGACATATGTGAGGAGTTGGAGGATGGGGGTGAGGGTGAGGGTGGGGGTATGTGATAGCATGCAGGTAGGGTGGGGGATATGGTAGTTAAAGATTTGACTTACCAGAGTCCATTCCTCCAGCTACTCCTGCGAGGCCCTCAGGATGCAGTATAGCCAAGACCTGCTCCTCCCATGTTGTTAGTTGTGGGGGAGGAAGGGGGGGGTGCGCCGCTAGTCCTCTGAACTGCAATGTGGTGTCTTGAGACCACGGAATGCACCTTCCCCCATAGGTCGCTCCAACTCTTCCTGATGTCATCCCGTGTTCTTGGGTGCTGTCCTACTACGTTGACCCTGTCCACGATTCTGCGCCATACCTCCATCTCCCTAGCTATGGAGGTGTGCTGCACCTGTGATCCGAATAGCTGTGGCTCTACCCAGATGATTTCCTCCACCATGACCCTGAGCTCCTCCTCAGAAAACCTGGGGTGTCTTTGCGGTGCCATGGGGTGGTGTGGGTGATGTGTGAGGGGGTGTGTGTTGTGATGTGTGGGGTGATGTTTAGGGGGGTGTGGTGTTTTATGAGTGGATGTGTATGAGTAATGGTGTTGTGTGCCTCTGTCTTCTGGTGTGGTCTGTGCTTTTCTGTCTCTCTGCTTCTACCAAATTTTTGGCCGAAAGGGTTTGTGGGTGATGTGGGTGTGTGTTTTATATTGGATTGCGTGTGTGGGAGTGGTGTGTGTATGTGTATCAGGTGTGTGTATTTTGATTTGTCCACTGTGGTAGTGTTTTGTAAATGTGTGTGTATTTTGAGCGTGGCGGTGTGTACCGCCAATGGAATACCGCGGTTGAATGACCGCCACGTGGATTCGTGGGTCGTGATAGTGTGAGCGTATTCCTTATCACTTACCTTTGGTGTGGCGGACTTGTGTAGGTGTCTGGATTTTGGCGGATTCCAAGCTGTGGGTCGTAATAGCTGCAGCGGAATTCCACGGCCGCGGCGGTGTGTTGGTGGTCTTCTGCACGGCTGTAAGCGGGATTTACCACCAATGTTGTAATGAGGGTCTTAGTCTGATCAAAATTCTGTACTATCTGATTCACATAGAGTATGGTTCCTGACTGGTTCATGTTAGAATTCGGTACAACCTGATTCACATTGGGACTCTGAACAATCTAAACTATACTAGAGCTCTGAACTGGTTGATTCACATCAGGAATCTGTGACCCTGAATTTGCAGGTGTACCTGGTACTATCTGATTAGGGGTTTGTGCAACTGGAGCAGTTGGCACATTAGAAGTTACATCACATGCAGCTTCACTCAGTGTTCCTACTTCTACAGAATGATAAGGAGGTGGACAATTTAGCAATATCTGATTTATAAATTCATCATCTGAATCATTCTCATATGTCTTTTTTTTAGGAATCTTTTGTCTGTTGTTTTCCCTGTCCTTTTCTCACTCTCTGGCTTAGTACTTTCTCCTTCTTCACTCTAAATAGTTGGATACAATCTAGTTCCCTCAATGATTTCTGCCCACCAAGCTTTCTGCTCCTTATCACATCTAGCCTCGGAAATTGTCTTTAATGCTCTCTGCATTCTATTCTCATACTTGGTATCCCATTTCTGCCATGATGTGTGTTCCCAAATATTAAGGCCCATATTTATACTTCGATTGCCCCGAATTTGCATACTTTTGTTTACGCAAATTTGGCACAAACCTCACTCCATATTCATATTTTGACGTTAGACATGTTTAACATCAAAATAAAGGAGTTTGCACCATTTTTTGCAGGCGTGCACCTACCTTGAGTCAATGAGATGCAAGCTAGGCATTTCCGTCTAAAAAATGGTGCTATCCCCATAGCCCCATATTTATCCACTGTGCTAAAATGAAGCATGGGTAGGAGGAGGGGCAAGTAATGGTGCAAAGCTTGCATTGCACCATTACAATAAGGGACCTGTGGACCCATTGCCATGGTCAAACACCATGGAATGGGCCCACAGGTGCCCACGCCAAGCCCCAGGAACACTCCCAACCACGCCAGAGGATGGGGGACCACATCCTAGGTAAATAGGGTAAGTATAGGTAAGTATTTTTTATTTTTTTTAAATGTCACTGGGGCCCTAACTTGGGGCCCTGCATGGCACAGTGTGCAATGGCCATGCCCAGGAGACACTTGTCCCCTGTGCTGGTCATTGGGGTGGTGAGCATGACTCCTGTCTTTCCTAAGACAATAGTCATGTTTTTAGTGGTTGTGCACCAGGAAATGGCGCTAGTCTGGTTAGATTCATTTTTTTGCCTCTAACCAGTCTAGCACAATTTTGTGATGCACAATCCCCTCCTTCACTACTGTCACCCCCACCCGGCTAGAGTCTTCTTTGATGAAGCTAGCCCAATTTTAGGCTGGCTTGCACCATTCCTTTAACATGGCGCTCAGCTGGGGCTGTGGAATGGCGCAAGCCGGCGCTATACTTCTTGCAGAAAAACTGTGTCCGTGCAGTTTTGCAGCAAAAAGTATAAATCTGGGCCTAAGTGCTTCAAATTGTGCAGATCTTGGAGGTGGTTTCATCTCATGCAATATGCCTCAAGTTCTCAAGAATTCTTATATTAAAAGTTAATTACCAGGAAATGCTAATGCACCTTCTTTCTCTGTGAAACTGATTAACCACATTATGCAGGAAACCTTTTAAAACAAAGGAAAATTAAAAGGTCAGATTATGATTTTTTGGAAGGAGTGAAGATTGATGCAAAAGATTGCTAATTAGGAAACACAATGAAACTTGTGCCACAACAGGGAACGAGTTGTCAGAATTTTTTTGTCGTAAACAAGAGTGATCTAAGTCTGTGATTTAACAGATGAAAAAGAACGCAGAAAGGAAAAATGTAAAAGTTATGAGAACAACAATGCCGCATAACATTGTTGCTTAGCAAACGTGTTAAAAGGATTATGTAGATCAACTCCTTATTCTTGTTGCAGGTTGGCGAGTGTTACTTGAATGGAATTCCTGAGATTAAAACATGAAAAGGTGACTGAATGAAAGTCATCAGGGACAGAAGTTTATCTTTGAGACATTAAACTACATTCCCTATTCCTGCAAAAGCCAAATTATCCCTAAACCCATTAGAATGCTGTGTGATGTCCAAGCCTTATCTGTCACCAGTACATGATGAGACAGGGATTTGGAGGAATACATTTTGTCCCTGCAACAGCACAGGCATACATGTGAGTAAAATAGCATTCAGTGTAACAGTCTAGACTGGCAACCGAGCCCAAGATTACTTAGTTGCCTGGGCGACTGGATATTGTAAGCTCCATTCAAGATTTGCCCAATTGGAATCGCAGCCTTGCCTCTAAATGAACCAAGTAGTCTGACTATGTCAGTTATGAAAAATGATTCCTTGAAATCTGAGCTAGAATTGGAACTAATGTTTGGGGTATACCTCCACCAAATGAATCACAATGCCCTATGTTAAAACTTCCATGCATCTTGGGTCCAACTAACATACATAGAGCCCCAATATCCCCGTCCTTGCCAAACAACCAAAATCCATTTGAAATCCCTGAGCATTTTTTAAGGGGATAGCACTGCATTCACAGTTTTTATGATTCAGTGTAACTTGCATTGTCAATGTCGACCCAAAGTTTTTCCTGACAATGCCTCGAAGGTGTCTTTCATTCTCTGTGATATTGGGGGGTATTTCACCACATTCTCAAAACCATTGGTGGACAGAGATGACCTCTTAGTGCACAATTTCTGAGCTTTCTAAAAAGCAATAAGGGAACTGCTCAATGAAGACACTTTTACTCAAGCTCTGTATACAAAAATGTTGATGCAGGGCAATAAGCACTTGTTAATGTATAAAACCAATTTCAAAAGACTTATATCAAACACAAACCGGCTGGAGGAAAAAAGGCCATCCTTAAAATGGTTTACAGGCTATCTCAAGGATTAATACTGACAAAAGTTGTGTTGTGAATTCATTGATGTAGGGGTAAAATTAGAGCTTGGGTTAGGTGAATGGAAAGGAAAGCGAAGAAAAACCAAGACCAAAGTATTTGTAATACGCAGTCCAAAGGAGACAATGAGGACAGTGAGGAAGTTGAGCTTGCGAAAATTGGTGGCATACATGGAACCCTTATCAAGTTAGAACAGAACAGGAAACTGTAGGAGGCTAGCCTGGTGTGTGGTGGGTACCTATGGTACTTACACCTTATACCAGGTCCAGGTATCCCTTATTAGTTTACTGTAGTCAGTGTCTAGAAGCCTGGCTGTGGATGGACAGCCAAGGCTTATCTAGGAGACATGCAAAGCTCATGCGATACCACTGTAGTTACGCTTAGTACTTACACAAATGAAAGAAAACACTCAGTGTTACAAAAATAAAGGTACTTTATTTTGGTGACACAAATACCAAAAATACCATAGAGGCTAAACTTCCTTAGGAGGTAAGTAATACACAAATTACATACACTAGTATGCAGAAATAGGCATAAATACACTTAGAAAGAGTGCAATTAGTGAAAATCACAATAGAGAGAAATAGCCCTGGGGGAGCACAAACCATATGCTAAAAAAATGGAATGCAAGAGTCGGTCCCCCACCTCGGTAAGTGGAGTGTGTAGAGGGGAGCTGGGAGTACTACAAAGCCCAAAGGTAATACCACAACCCACCCCAGCGACCAGTAAAGCAGGAGTAAATCACTGTAAATTCCCCAGAACACCCACTTAGAAAGAGAGAAAAATAATGCAAAACTCAGAAGAGACTGCAAGACACCAACAGTGGATTCCTGGACAAGAGGACCTATGGAAGGAGGAGACCAAGTCCAAGAAACACAGCAGAGTCCAGGAAGGGCAGGACCCCCTACCCACCAGACTGAAAGAGCAAGATGTGAGTCCATGGTGAAGACGGAGAGTCAGCATTGCACCCAAGAAGACAAAGTTGAGTACCTGGAGGATGTAGGTGATGTCCCAAGCCGAAAGGAGGATTGCAGTTGGGTTTGCATCTTTGGATCCCGCCCACAAGCCTTGGCACTCGCAAAGCTCGTGATTAGCGGAAAGTGGTGCTGCCGAGGACCAGGAAGGACCAGGTGGACTCTACCCAGGAGGGGAAGTCAGAGGGGGCCCTCAGCAACACAGAGAGCCCACAGAAGACCAGGCGGCACTGACAGGACTCCCACAGGCCGGGGACACAAAAGTCAAAGAAGAGGCCCATGCAGCACTATGGGAAAGGCTCCCATGCCGCTGAAGAACCACTCACAGGGCTGTGCATTGCAGGATGGAGTGCTGAGGCTGGAGCATCAGGATGCCCCAAGATCTCATGGAAAAGATGGCAACAAGCCTTGGCAGCTGCAAAGGATGCTGTGCATGGGGGTAATGTCCTGCGTGGGCAGGCAAGGGCTTACCTCTATCCAAGTTGGACAGCTGGAAGAGAGGACCATCAGGACCACTTCAGTCCACCACCAGTGATGCATGATCCATGCAGCTCAGCAAAGAGGGGATCCGCGCAGCCGGTCGTCATTGCAGTTGGTGCCTGCAGAAGCTGCGGAGTGACTCCTTCACCCCAAGGGAGAGTTCTACTTTCTTCTGATGCAGGGTGAAGACAGGCTGCCCTCAGAGGATGCTGACCGGAGAAATGTTGCAGTTGCTAGAAGGAGCCAGAAAGACAATGCTACAGAAGGCGTCTTGCTTCTTTGTTGCAGCTTGTAGGGTCCTGAAGAGTCCAGATGCTGTTTTTGTGGTCAGAAGTCAAAGTGGAGGGTGCAGAGTATTCCTGCTGGAGTCTTGCAATCTGAATCTGAGGAACCACCCAAGAGAGAAACCCTAAATAGCCCTGAAAGGGGGATTGGTCACCTAGCTGGGTGACCACCTATCAGGAGGGAGTTCTGATGTCACCTGCTGGCATTGGCCACTCAGATGCTCCCAGAGTTCCCTGCCAACATTGAATCCAAGATGGCGAGACCCAGAGACCCCCTGGGGTGGTGATGGACAGGGGTTGGTCACTCCCCCTTCCTATGTCCACTTTCGTGCCAGAGCAGGTACTGGGGGTCCCTAAACTGGTGTACACTGGGTTATGCAAGGACGGCACCAAATGTGCCCTCCAAAGCATTGCCAGTGGCTTGGAGAGGCTACCTCTTCAAAGCCTGGAACGCCTATTTCCAAAGGGAAAGGGTGTAACCCCCCTCTCCCAAAGGAACTCCTTTGTTCTGCCTTCCTGGGCTTGAGCTTCTCAAGGAACAGGAGGGGAGAAACCTGTCTGGGAAATGGCAGCAGCTTGGGCTGCCTGGAAACTGTCTGGGAGGTGGTAGCTGCCTGGGCTCTAAGGAGCCCTCAGAGTGCATGGAATCATACAACCAATGCTCACAATAGCATTGGGGTATGATTCCATCATGCTTGATACCAAACATGCCTATGTTCGGAGTTACCATTATGTAGCTGGACACAAGTATTGACCTATGTCCATTACACTCGTAAAATGGCATCCCTGCACTCACAAAGTCTGAGAAAATGGGCCTGGAGTTAGTGGAGGCACCTCTGCTAGTGCAGGGGTGCCCTCACACACAGCTACTGTGCACTCTGCCCTCTGAGCTAGAAAGCCTGCCATAGGGGTGATTTATAAGTGACCTGGTGCAGTGAAAAGTGTCAATTAAAGGGTGCTTGCAGCATTTCATGCAGGCTGCAATATCAGTCCTGCAGAACCCTTTGCTTGGGCTCCCTATGGGTGGCAAAATATATGCTGCAGCCCATAGGGATACCCTGGAATCCCAATGCCCTGGGTACCTAGGTACCATATACTAGGGACTTCAAATGAGATGAAATACAGAGTTTTGGGAGAGAAAGCATAATTACTGGGGTCCTGGTTAGCAGGATCCCACTGAACACAGTCAAACACACTGACATCTGGCAGAAAAAGGGGGCAACCATGCCAAGAACGGGGGTACTTTCCTACAGAAACTTCATTTAAACTTGTGTTTATATTCTAAAAAAGCAATACACTTTGTAGGGGATTGTCTGGTAAAATCTATGACTCCTAAGGTTGTGAGAGTAGTGCAAGTATCAATGTTGGAGGCTTAGGAAAATTAGAATGCTCTGCAAGAGATAAAACCTATTATCAAGCAAAGATTTAGAATGGTCTGTCAATCAGTGATTCCTGATCATGATTTGGACTCCCTAATGCCCCAGATTTTTTTCCATTTTGATAGTATATGAGGTACTAAGGGACGTGACATTTTGGATTTCAGTGTTTTGGGCTATAGCCATGACATGCTAATCTACTCCTAGTCTGAGGGGGAACACATGCAAGCGTTAAATCCATCCTACAAAGATTATGTGAGATTTATGCAAAGTTAGCAAAAAATAATGTTTTATGTAACCACAATATTTTTTATGGTTTACTTTTAGCCCAACGGGATTTCATATGGGCAGAAAGAGAGTGGATGCAATTGGGAACTGGCTCATACCCACCTGTAATAAAAGATGTGCAAACCTTCTTTGTCAACTTTTACTAAACGTTTACCTGTCAATTTTTCAACAATGTGGCGCCCATTGCTCCATTTCTAAGACAGTATGTGACCTCTAAAAGAATAAAGAAGCAGGTAAAGCCTTTCAAAAGGCAATGATGAGTTTTGGAATAGCCCTGGTATGGAGACACCCTTGTCAAAGTTGATCTAAGCTGATGCTTCCCAGTTTGCTGCAGGGGGAGTGATTGTCTCAAAGAGATATTAAAAATAAAAATATATATTTTCTTCTTTTTTTTTAGCTAAGTAAATTTGTTGTTACTTTTCCCTATACTTTACTATTGTGAGACTCCACGGTCAAGGTGGAAATCTCCCTGTGGTAAAGTATAGGAACAATTTTCAAACTTTATTAAACTTTATAATAAATCAGTAAAAATGTTATTATGTTAAGAATTAATGCAAATTAATAGTATATAGTTATGTTAAATGTAAAACAGCTGAAAAAATGCTACAGCACTATTAATTTTAATTTTAGATTAAATCCCTAAATACTATAATTATATTTAATTATATTTATTTCACTGAAATGTCAATTAAAAAATTACTTCCCACTTAAAGTAAAAATGAAATGCTTTATTATGTAGTAATAAGTATTAAAATCTCTGTATCAAAATGATTAAAAATAATGTAATTACATTTTAATAACAACTATTGCTGCATTAATTTTTAAATTCAAAACAGTTACTAAAATATTTTTTAATTAAATGATTATTCTGTTTTATTCTTATATTTTTTACATTAAATGTTATTTATTTAAACTTTTTGAATTAAATTGTTTGATTTAATTTCAAATTATTTTCTATGGGATGGTTGACAAAAGCATTCACCACCCGCACTCTGTTTCGGCTAGATGCACTGCGGGCAAATGGGAGACAGAGCTGGGCGGAGAAATCAATTATGCTGGATAGGACCAGATACTAGCACATCTCACTGCAGCTACACAGAGAGTACTTGATTCCCAAGAAGATTGAAAAATATTTTTTAGGTTTTAGGGAACCAGTGCTTCCTGCTCAAGATGCTTCCACCTGAATGCAGGCATGCAACACATGTTCTGGGCATTCCCCAGGTTAAATTGCTTCTGCGCTGCAGGAACAGACCATCTGTTCCAAATGCCTGTCCTTCATAATTTGTTTAACTGACAGATCTGTGCTTTAGGAATGTTCAAGTGCTCTAAAAAATGCAAAGCCCTGGTGTGAGAAACTGAGTTGTTGGTCGACTGGGGTGTGAGCCCTGATCAAGCAACAACCACAATCCCTTGCAGTGTGAACCACAAAAAGTACCTAAATTAACCTGTGCTTAACCATAGGTAGCTTGCCATGAAAACAGTCATGCTCAACTTAGAGGCAGCGTGAAAAGCATAATGCAACACGCAAAAAGTATTAAAGTGAAAACACAACTTAATAAAAGTCCCACGCCAACGTAGAAAAAGGGAATACATTTTAATTATTTGAAACCAAAATGACAAAACTCCAATTAGTAGAACTGGTGTTGTGAAATTTTAAATGTTTTTATTCAAAACTAGCACTTAAAAGACCAAAGTGCCAACCACTGACATCTAGTCGCGTGAGACTGGGTCAAAGTCGAGAAATATGGCCAACCCCGATGTATCCATGCGGATACATGAAGTGGATTGGGCCGAGTCTGCACTTACCTTCGGACTTAAAAGAAATTTTGAGAAAAATGTTCTGAGAAAGTAAAGTTCATCAGGGCAAGGCTGTAGGCAGTGTCTGAGGAGGGAATGTCATCGCTGGGGAGACTTGGGTCATAGCCATGGTAGAGATTTCTATGTTTGGACTTAGGGCCTCATTCAAAGCGTTTTGACGCAGGGCAGCACAGGAAGTCTTCTTGCTGTGATGCCCTGTGTCAAATCAAAGGGGCAGAAATGCACTGTATCTGCAAGATACAGCACATTCCTGTCCTTTTCCCCTCCGCTGGAGCATAAATTCCTGCATGGTGCCAATGCACCATAGTATAAGGGTGCCTGCGTTGCGGGAATGATCGTTTTTGTGCAAGAAGGGACACCTTCCTGCACAAAAACAATTATGAGAGGTATTTTCCTCTTTCTGTGTGTGCTGCAAAATGCAGCAGACATAGAAAGAGGTAAAAAAAGGAAGAAATAAAGAAATATTTCCCCATTGCTTCACCCGTATGCCCTTCTGGGGTGGCATAGGCTTTTGACAAAGTCCCAAGTTTACAAAACCTTGTTAATCCGGGAATCCATCAAAATTCTTAGGTATTGCGTGGGGAACACCCATGCAACACCCATGGAAACGCCTCCCTAATGTAAAGTTCTTACTTAAAGGCCTTACTCCAAATCTACAAAGCCATAAAAAGCCATGCCTGCGCTGCCACTGCATCACAAAAAGTGATGCACCAGCAATGCAGGCCGCTTGTAAATAAGCCTCTTAGGGCCAGATGTAGCAAAGAAACATTTTGCGAGTTGCAAATAGCGAGTCATAGCGACTCGCTATTTGCAACTCGCAAAATGTTATGCAGTACGGTGTCTCAGACACCGTCTGCGAGTCGGTATGGGGTCGCAATGACCCACCTCATTAATATTAATAAGGTGGGTCGCAAATTGCGGCCCCATACCGACTATGGGCACTCGCAAACATGGAGGCCTGCTGTAGTCAGCAGACCTCCATGTTCGCGACTGCTTTTAAATAAAGCAGTTTTTTTTTTTAAGTGTATCCCGTTTTCCTTAAAGGAAAACGAGCTGCACTTAAAAAAAAATCCGAAACCTTTAGTTTCGGTATTTTTTCAGGGTAGGTAGTGGTCCCTTGGACCACTACCTGCCCTGAAAAAATAATTTGGGGTCCATTCACAAAGAGGAAGGGGTCCCATGGGGACCCCTTCCAATTTGCGAGTGGGTTACCATCCACTTCAAGTGGATGGTAACTGCGACACCATTTGCGACCGCATATGCGGTCGCAAATGGTATTGCATACCACTAGGAATCGCAAATAGGAAGGGAACACCCCTTCCTATTTGCGAATCTGAAATGCATTTTGCGAGTCGGTCCCGACTCGCAGAATGCATTTCTGCATTGGAAACACACATTTGCGGGTCGCAAACAGCAGATTTTGCCGTTTGCGAGTCGCAAAGTGTTTCCTGCATCTGGCCCTTAGTCTTTTTTGGTGGCTGAAAATATCCGACATGGCAAGGCAGAGGGCTGTAGCCAAAGACAGTTCCACGAGCCGGGTATCCCTTTGGGGAAAGACTGCTGAACAGGATTTGCTGCTGCAGAGAAGAACACAGTGGGAAAAGCCTCAAAGTTATTCCGACCGGCGAAGCACCTCGGGAGGATATGAGAGCACGTTGATCCCAGTCTCCACCTGGTTTTCAAAGCACTTTTTTGCCCAAAAATGTTTAAGTCCTCAGGTTTAGGATTTGGCCATCTAGTCCAGGATTGGTGGGGCACTACCTAGGGGTTCAGGACTCACTAAGGCTGGATCTAGGTGCGATTTTAAGATGGTAGGAGCCTTTTGTGTGCCTGTGGCTCTGAACAGGAGGGCCGCAAACTAGCCTTTGGAGTGACTCTGGTAGTCCTGGGTTCAGATGAAGATGCAGGACTGGCCTTTGAGGGTTCAAGGTAGTCTCCGAGCAGCAAAGCAGTCCTTTTAGGCACAGCAAAGCGGTCTTGCAGAGTGCACAGAAGGTCACAGCAGCAGGCAGTCCTCAGAGTTCTTCTGCAGGTCCAGCCATAAACTAGAGTTTGTATCTGAGATCTTATTTTTATACCGTGGTGCCCCTTTTCTGAATAGTGGGGGACGTTTCTAGATGGTGGCTTTTAAGTGCGTGGAATTTCCTGACTCCTCTACCCTGGCTCCAAGCTGGCTGCAGTGAAAATGTGGAGGCTGAGCACTCTCTATTCAGGTGCAAGTGGGACTAGGCTCTGCTTTGACCACCCCCCATCCTGCCAGCAGAAGGCCCGTCAAGCCACCTAATCCCTCTTTTGTGTGTCTGTGTTGGAGGAATTCACAAAGTCTTGCACCCAGTCATGTGACTGAAGACTGGTTGCAGGCACAAAAGTGCTAAGGGCAGAAAAATGCCAACTTTCTAAAAGTCGCATTTTCAAATTTGCAATCAAAAACCTACTTTTATCATTAAATAAGGTTTTTCAATATAATTGCAACAACACCAAACTTGATTTAGCTACCTGCTCCAGTTGGAAATTACAGCTTATTAAATGTAATACAGAATCTGCAATATTATCGCATGGGAGTGTCAGGGCTCACAAAAGTGAAAAATGAATTTAGAAGTTTTCACTACGAGGACATGAAAACTAAAAGGTTTATGTCCAACCTTTCACTTACAAGCCACCCTGCCCTAGGGGTGACATGTATGATAAAGGGGGATTTTAAGGCTTGGGAAGGGGTTTTTATTGCCAAGTTGACACTGCAGTCTAAAACTGCTTTAGGTTGCAATGGCAGGCCTGGGACATATTAAGGTACTACTTAAGGTGGTGGCAGTGACACAATAAGTGCTGTAGGCCCTTGGTAGCATTTAATTTGCAGGCACTGGGGATATGGTATACCACTCTACAAGTGACTCATATGTAGATTAAATATGCCAAAGAGGTATAAGCCAACTAAACCATGTTGTAGGGGAGTGACCACAAGCACTTTAGCACTGGTTATCAGTGGTAAAGTGCACAGACTTCAAAGGGCAACAAAATCAAGTTCTGCCAAATGGAGGAGGAGAGGCAAAAAGTTTAGGGGAAGACCACTCTATGGCTGACAGGTCTAACACCTTGTTTCCCAGCCTTAGCCCTACTATTAACCATGTGCTACATACCTTGTCAATATAAAGAGATTATAAACTGCTTTCTTCATCATGGGAGCCCTTCCAGACCCTTGACTAGGGTCCAAAGAACAGCACCTGTGAAGAAGTTAGGCAAACAGAAGAGTTTGCCTTCATGTTTTCTTGAAAAGATTGAAACTTCATGCAAACATATTGCTAATTAGGAAACGTTTACAAAAGACCTGTGCCACAACAGATGGTTGTCAGGAGACTTGTGCCTTAAACAAATGTGTGTCAAGTATATGAATTATAACTTGAAAAAGAACAAAGGAAAGGAAGAAGATACATTTTATGAGAACAACAGTGTCATAAAATATATTGTGTAGGTAGCAAAAAGAAGTAAATGTCTATGTAGATTAACTCCTGATTCTTGTTTCAGTTGGTGAGTGACATTTGAAGGGCATCACTGAGGCTGAAATATGAAAAGTTGATGAACGAAAGCCATCGAGTAGAGAGAGAAGTTTAAAATTGAGACATCAAACTATCCCTATTCCCACATATATCAAACAACTCCATGAAAAGGTGTGGACAGCACACAACGGGGTAGTTGCTTGGAAAACCATTCAGTTTAAGTGGTCTGGACACCTTTTTCTCAAACTCTTCAGGAATCTGTGAGTTTAGAATCACCTAGTTGCTGGTGCAACACTGTAAAACAGTGCCTCAAGATTGTACAGCATAGTGTAGCTATTTACTTCGCTACCCTTCACCCAACCTTCATTGACTTGAATGATACATCCACAACATCTTTCCAAGACTACTGTGACTGTTTTGCAATGTACCTTAACTTCTAGTGGTAGTTTTTATATTTAAAACCAAACTTGTGAATGAGGGCTCACTATATGGGATTATACTGAACCTGCTGAGGCTCCTTCAGGCTCAATAGCCCCCCACTTCCCTAAGTTGTGCAAATGCCTATAGAAACCATCCCCCAACCACCTTATTTACTGTATGCTTTTGCACAACAGTCTCATAAGTGGACACTACTTATCTATGTCATCCGAACCTACTTATCTATGTCATCCGAACCTCACAGCTATCTACAAGGTCTCGAGGAATATTAAACTTTGGTTGCCCCTCCTGGGTACCTTATTGCAGTTGCCAACATCGTCACTGGACCTTGATGCCCTCCTAAACCTCAAGTACATTTTGCACTGGCTCCTCTCATTGATTAGCCTAACCTTCCACTGCTCCAAAGCTGACTTTTTTTTTCACTCCAGTGCAGGGGCTGCTGAGGCATGTCTTTCCTAAACAGCCAACATGGTAGCTGCCTTCTTCTCTCCAGCTACTAGTTTCAATTCTTCAAGAGCAAGGGCTGCCTTATTATTCTCATCAGCAGCCAGGGCAGGCTCAGCCCTTTTCCCCTAATGGGCCCACGCTGCATTTTCTCCTCAACAGCCAGGGCAGCTGCTGATCGTTTCTCTTTTTACCAACAAAATGATGCATCTGTTTTTAATTAGTCTTCTATTGAGTATACATTCCTTGAATCTCCTTATATACAGGTTTATGATCAGCAGAATCACACTCATGTCATTTGGGCCTGATTTAGAACTAGGCGGGTGGGTTATTCCGTTACTATGGTGATGGATATCCCATCTGCTGAAATCTAAATCTCATAGGATAAAATTAGATTTGTAATTCGGTGGAAGGCATATCCGTCACAGTTGTGAAGGAGTAACCCATCGGCCGAGTTCTAAATCAGGCCCTTAATCTTTTTTCACTCAGTAGTAATCATATTATATATAAACAATAAGTGTTGTAACCTCATTAATCATTTCACCAAACAGAAAAGACATAATCAACACATCTATGGCTTAATTTGGTGTAAAAACAACTTCTTATTACTGGTGCTCGTGATATGTATGAATCCATATCATGAGACAAATCTTTTACAGAAAAAAAGTGGAAAATCTAAATCTAATTCAGTACACTACAGTACATGTTATTTCGAACCAATCAGTGTTTCATCAGTGCATTCTTTTTTATCTCATGGGGCGAAATCATAATTTTTAATTTGTTCAAAATTTTTTTTAATCAATTTTACGGTATACACCATGGGTCAGGCACCTTTTCAACTATATTTTATGTTAAATTGTGCAGAAATGTCGAGTTCCCCTTGAATTGTGGGTTGATGCGTTTTCAAACCAGCTTACTTTAAGGGTTCTCCTCAGGACATAATACTGGTGCAGTAAATGTTCTCTCCAAACTTACAGGAAGTAATGGGCTGGTAATCTCAATCTTTTGGGCTAAAAATGAATGTGTATATGTTTGCCTATTGGCAGTCTATAGTCTCTTTTAAAGGAAGTCTGCTAGTAGATGAGCAGGCTTACTTACATAAATTAGTCTTTCCTGTGCGTCTTCCCTGTATTGTAAATATATATCTTAGATCACAAAAATGACATAAATTGTGAATGCTGTGCATATTATGTGATTACTAAATTAGAACTTGTTATCCTCACAGGGCAAGCATCATCATAACATGCAGAATAACATCATGGAATAAAAGCAATGATCAAACATGTAAATTACCAAGTGTCACCATATCCAGGGACTCGCTGATCCAGAGTCATGCAGGTGGGGAGCCCATCCTACAATGCCTGCGGAGCGCAGGAGAAGTTTGTGCACCAGCTCCCGTCATGTGCCACTATTAGGCATATGGGGTGGAGGTTACTCTGGCAAGATGCTCCTTGTCGGCGCCAGAGAACACTCAGCATGCACTGGCAGAAAATAAAGCTCTCACTTTGCGCTAGTGAAGGGAAAATGCAGAACGCTCACCATGTGCTAGGTTGGAATTGACTGTGATGGCCGGACTCAGAGTACCATGGCCAATTCGCCCCACCCTTCCAGGGACTTCCTGATCCGGAGTCATGCAGATGGGGAACCCTTCCTACAATGCCTGTGGAGCACAGGAGAAGTTTGTGCATCAGCTCTCCTCATGTCCCACTACTAAGCATATGGGTGAAGGGTTACGCCAGCAAGATGCTCCTTGTCAGCGCCAGAGAACACTCAGCACACACTGGCAGAAAATAAAGATCTCACTTTGCACTAGTAAAGGGAAAATGCACTAGGTTGGAAGTGATTGCGATGGCCGGACTCAGAGTACCATGGCCAATTCTAGGGCAGCCAGTCACAGGAGAACACTTGTGGGCACTAGCACAGTGAGCAGACAGCAGGACAGCACACAAAGTAAATAGGCTGTATGGTGGTTCCTCCTTGCAGTCCAGCAGTGACTAGTGAAGCCAAAGTCAGGGAGCAGCTGGAAGCAGGGCAACAAAGAGAAAATCAATCCAGTGAGTCCTAGATGCCACCCAACAGTAGCAGGTAGCAGGGCAACAGCAGAAGAGCAGTCCAGATGAGTTATTTGAGCAGCACAGCAGCCCATCAGACAGAGGTACAGTCCCAGTTTGAAAAGTGCTCTGAAAACATGTTGATAGACCCCTTGTACTGATACAAGGGATTGTCTTTCATCAAGGGGTGACTTCAAAGTAACCCTTTCAAGTGTACAATAAAACTCTTTCAACCCAATGTTGGCTCACGACTATCGGGGGGTATTAGTCCTTTGTGTGGGGTCAGGCCACTGCTCTTTGAAGTGTAAGTGAGAGCCCTTCCACCCTTCCAGCCCAGGAAGACCCTTCAGTATGCAGATGGAATGCAGTTGAGTGTCAACCAACACAGATCAAAAGTGGATTGGAGGCTGCAAAACACTAGAGTTAGAAGCACAGAGAAATGTTCACTTTCTAAAAGTGGCATTTCTAAAAATAGTAATGCAAAATCCAACTACACCAGTAAGCAGGTTTTCTCACCATTATTCCAAACATACCAAACATTCCACTGCTACTCCTCATAGATCAGAAATTACCACTTAAAAACATATAAGGGAATTCCCAATGCAAAACTATGACAGGAACAGCCCTTGCAGTAGTGAAGAATGAAATAGGCTGTTTGTCACTACTAGGACATGTAAAACATAGAAGTGCATGCCCTACCTTTTAAATATACCACAGCCTGCACATTGGGCTACCTAGGGCCTACCTTAGGGGTGACAAGTGAAGTAAAAGGGGAGTCTAGGCCTTGAAATGCCAGGTTAATGTGGCAGTAAACTATACATGCAGATCCTGCAGTGGCAGGCCTGGGACAGGTTTGAAAGACTACTTCGGTGGGTGGCGCAATCAGAGCTGCAGGCCTACTAGTATCATTCAATATACAGCCCTTGGGTATATGGGATACCAATTTACAAGGGACTTACATATAAATTAAAAATGCCAAACTGGGGTAAGCCAATCGTACCATGTTTTAGGAGAGAGAGAACATGCACTTTAGCACTGATTAGCAGTGGTAAAGTGGCCAGAGTCCTAAACTCAACAAAAACAATGTCAAAAAAATAGGAGGCGAAAGGTAAAAAGTATGGAAATAACCCTGCAGAAAAGTACATTTCCAACACCACATACAACTTTTTAACTAATCAGATCAAACAAATTGACTAACCAGCATTGGCAAATCCTGTCAGGACTTTTAGAAAAAACATAATCTCAATGTAGGAGGCTGGCCTGGCTTATAGTGGGTACCTAATGGTACTTACACCTTGTGCCAGGTCCCGTTATCCCTTATTAGTAGATTAGAGGTGTTCTAGCAGCTTAGGCTGATAGAGGTAGCTATAGCAGAGCAGCGTAGGCTGAACTAGGAGACATGCAAAGCTCCTACTATACCACTTATATCACTTAGGCCCATATTTATACTTTGTTAGCGCCGCATTTGCGCCGCTTTTTGACGCAAAAGCGGCGCAAACGTACAAAATACAATTGTATATTTTAAGTTTGCGCTGCTTTTGCGTCAAAAAGCAGCGCAAATGCGGCGCAAAAAAAGTATAAATATGGGCCTTAGTACTATATCATAAGAAAACACAATACTCAGAGTTACTAAAAATAAAGGTACTTTATTTTAGTGACAATATGCCAAAAGTATCTCAGAGGATATACTCCCTTAGGCGGTAAGTAAATACACAAAATATATACACACAAACCAAAATCAGGTAAGTAACAGTTAGAAAAGTAGTGCAAACAGTGTAGAACACAATAGAATGCAATAGGGAAAAATAGGCCTGGGGCAACACAAACCATATACTCCAAAAGTGGAATGCGAACCACAAATGGACCCCAGGCCTAGGGTAGTGTGTAGAGGGTCACTGGGAATGTAAGAAAATACTAAGGGTGTCCAAGATACCCCACCCCAAGACCCTGAAAAGTAGGAGTAAAGTTACCCTACTACCCCAGAAAGACAGTAAAGTCGAGATAGGGGATTCTGCAAGGACAACAACTGACTGCAAAGCACTGAAGACGGATTCCTGGACCTGAGGACCTGTAAAGGAAGGGGACCAAGTCCAAGAGTCACGCAAGTGTCCGGGGGGGGGGGGACAGGAGCCCACTAAACTCCGGATGAAGGTGCAAAAGGGCTGCCTCTGGGTGGAAGAAGCCAAAGATTCTGCAACAACAGAAGGTGCCAGGAACTTCTTCTTTGGTCAGAAGATGTCCCACGGCTTGCTGGATGATGCAGAGTTGTTTTCATGCAGAAAGACTGCAAACAAGCCTTGCTAGCTGCATGAGTTGCAGTTGAGGTTTTTGGGTGCTGCCAGGGCCCAGGAAGGACCAGGAGGTCGCCCCTTGGAGGAGGAGACAGAAGGGGCGCTTAGCAACACAGAGAGCCCATGCAGAAGCAGGCAGCACCCACAGAAGCACCTGAACAGGTGCTCAGAACATCTGAAGATGACGGTCGACTCAGAACAACAAAGGAGGGTCCCACGACATTGGAGTCCAACTCAGCGAGTTGGGCAATGAAGGACGGAGTGCTGGGGACCTGGGCTAGGCTGTGCACAAAGGAAGTCTCGCAAAAGTGCACAGAAGCCCGAGCAGCTGCAGTTCACGTAGTACACAAGATTACTGTCTGGCGTGGGGAGGCAAGGACTTACCTCCACCAAATTTGGACAGAAGGGCCACGGGACTGTCGAAGACACTTGGACCCAGCTCCTGTGATCCAGGGACCACTCTCGTCAGGATGAGAGGGGACCCAGAGGACCGGTGATGCAGAAGTTTGGTGCCTGCGTTGGCAAGGGGAAGATTCCGTTGACCCACGGGAGATTTCTTCTTTGCTTCCAGTGCAGGGTGAAGGCAGACAGCCCTCAGAGCATGTACCACCAAGAAACAGTTGAGAAAGCCGGCAGGATGAGGCGCTACAATGTTGCTGGTAGTCTTTTTTCTACGTTGTTGCGGTTTTGCAGGCGTCCTGGAGCAGTCAGCGGTCGATCCTTGGCAGAAGGCGAAGAAGGAAGTGCAGAGGAACTCTGGTGAACTCTTGCATTCGTTATCTGGTGAGATACCCACAGGAGAGACCCTAAATAGCCCTCAGAGGAGGATTGGCTACAGAGAAAGGTAAGCACCTATCAGGAGGGGTCTCTGACGTCACCTGCTGGCACTGGCCACTCAGAGCTGTCCATTGTGCCCTCACACCTCTGCATCCAAGATGGCAGAGGTCTGGGACACACTGGAGGAGGTCTGGGCACCTCCCCTGGGAGGTAGTGGTCACTCCCCTTTCCTTTGTCCAGTTGCACGCCAGAGCAGGGCTGGGGGGATCCCTGAACTGGTGTAGACTGGCTTATGCAAGGAGGGCACCATCTGTGCCCTTCAAAGCATTTCCAGAGGCCAGGAGAGGCTACTCCTCCCAGGCCGTTCACACCTATTTCCAAAGTGAGAGGGTGTAACACCCTCTCTCAGAGGAAATCCTTTGTTCTGCCTTCCTGGGACTGGGCTGCCCAGGCCCCAGGGGGGCAGAGACCTGTCTGAGGGTTGGCAGCAGTGGTAGCTGCAGAGAAAACCCCGTAAAGAAAGTTTGGCAGTACCCGGGCTCTATGCTGGAGACCCGGGGATGCATGGAATTGTCACCCCAATACCAGAATGGTATTGGGGTGACAATTCCATGATCCTAGACATGTTACATGGCCATGTTCGGAGTTCCCATTGTGACGCTACACATAGGTATTGACCTATATGTAGTGCACACGTGTAATGGTGTCCCCGCCCTCACAAAGTCCGTGGAATTTGCCCTGAACAATGTGGGGGCATCTCGGCTAATGCCAGGGTGCCACACACTAAGTAACTTTGCATCTAACCTTCACCAAGTGAGGATTAGACATATAGGTGACTTATAAGTTACTCAAGTGCAGCGTAAAATGGCTGTGAAATAAAGTGGACGTTATTTCACTCAGGCTGCAGTGGCAGTCCTGTGTAGGAATTGTCTGAGCTCCCTATGGGTGGCAAAAGAAATGCTGCAGCCCATAGGGATCTCCTGGAACCCCAATACCCTGGGTACCTAGGTTCCATATACTAGGGAATTATGAGGGTGTTCCAGTGTGCCAATCAGAATTTGTCAAATTAGTCACTAGCCGGCAGTGACAATTCTAAAAGCAGAGAGTGCATAAACACTGAGGTTCTGGTTAGCAGAGCCTCAGTGATACAGTTAGGCACCACACAGGGAACACATACAGGGCATACATTATGAGCACTGGGGTCCTGGCTAGCAGGATCCCAGTAACACATAGGCAAAAACAAACATACATACAGTAAAAATGGGGGTAACATGCCAGGCAAGATGGTACTTTCCTACACTCAACCCATATTTGCCTTTCAAAAAGGAAGAAAAGCATCTGAGACCACTTGGTTCGTACAGATAGAGATGGTAAACAAGAGACAAGAAATGTGCTTCCAGCTGTATGGAAGTTTTAACCCATTTTAAGATATCACAAGTGTGGTGAATGCATGATATGTGAACAAGCAATAGAAGGTTCAATATTGAGATACGATGGCAAAACAACAACAAAGAAGACTTTCTCTAATTGTAAAACAAAAAATGTGATCTATGGAGTCCTTTTCTATGCAATGAACTGTATGTTTGAAAAACTAACCAGGAGGTAAGAAAAAGAATCATACAACACAAACCTGAGATTAGATGCAAGGTAGCCCAAAACCCTAGTAAAACATTTTATAGTACAGAAAAATGCAGGAACTTAAAGAGTGGTACAAACTAGAATAAGAAGGGGCGACATTGAAAGGCTACTGCTTTAAAAGGAAACTAAAGCAATTTGGAAATTTGATACTGTGAGAATGGACTAAATGAACAGGCAGAGTATCGATTCATGTGACATGATGATAACTACTTCCTTTCCGGAGCATACAATAAGAATTTTAGCCATGGCAGGCAACACACAGATTCCAAAAATGCACTTTACGTACGTCAGATATGCCAATACCTCTATGAACTTTGTGAGATAACCTCCGTAGAGTAATTTTCATAGGGAAAAGAAAGTAGTCCAAGAGATCTATTTAAATGTAACCAGTGTGCATTGATGACAATTCCCAGCATTCTTCAGAAGCTAAGGGAATGATGGGATTCATTAACTTTTCCAGCCAAGGATGTGCATTTCAGCTCTGCAGATTTGATGAATGGCAGAACTGGTTTTAAGTCAATTCTGGATCATGCATCCAAGAATGCATTTTCTAAAGTCATTTTTCCACTCACGTTATCAAAAATGTGTTTTCACCATTAAATCAGATTTTGAAAATTAAGCAGAAAATTACTCTTTTAGATTTTTTGAGGAGAGATGTACAATTACATAGTTTAATCGCACCGAGGCCTATCCTCTGGAAAATTAGCTGAATCTGCACAGTTAGAAATAACTTTTAGGCCTTTAGTCACCGTGAAGAGGCGTATTTCAAACGTGTATTATGTCACTTCTTTGTAGGCAACCTGTCCCATTACAGAGCACACTTTAGGAGTACATTCTTAAAATAGGTTTCTTACATGGCTAAATCACCTTTCCTTGTTAAGTGTTACTGCAGTTACTGCAGTTTCTTTAAACTGCAGCCTTGCAGCTCAGCTAGTGCACAGTGCTGCTCCTGGCATACATATTCTTTTGACATACATATGGATGGTGCAAATACACAACGCAGCTTACACACCTTCCATGCCACAGGTGAATTTTAGACACCATGTACAATGGACTTATAGGATAGTAAATAGGTCAAACAGGAAATTGAAATACACAGCTCATATTTTAGGGGAGAGCACTTTTGTTTACCACTGTTAGCAGTGGTAAAGCACGCAGAGTTCTAAAACAAGCAAAAATCAAACAGGAAAAAAATGGGGGGGAGTAGCAAATAAAATGATGTAATTCCTTACATGTCCTATTTTCAAGTGCTACAAATTTAGGAAGTTTAGATATTAATGACATCCCTATCTTTAGTGATTTGACCAAAACCATACAATGTAAACAAGTATGCAATTTGGTAGCAGGACTCCTGTCTCCTATACGAAGTCCTGTATCACATCCTACCTGCAAATGCCAAATTATCCGCTTGATTGTTTTATGAAAGACTGCCACTGCTACAGTCTTTCAAGACTCTCTGACACTATAGGCCAGATTCACAAGGCCCTAGTGCCACTGAAGTGTCACTTTTTTTTTACAATCCGGTGGTGCTGTGCAGTGCATCACATTTACAAGGTGGTGCTAAGCCACTTTTTGTGTCTTAAGGCCACCTTGTAAATATGGGCCCTCCAATGCAATTTTCTGCCTCAGAGGGGTGTGCAATGGGTATTGCTGCGGGCGTCCCACTGCAACACCCATTACTTTTGACACTGCCCCAAATTTACAAGAATGCGTAAATCTGGGGCAGCGTCAAATACTAACACCACCCCAGGAGTTGCATTAGCCTGGCATAAAGAGAAGGAATACTTTTATTCCTCCTCGTTTTTGCTTTTTTCATGTGTGCTGCATTCTGCAGCACACATAGAAAGAGCAAAAGGCCATTAATGATTGTTTATGTGCAGGAAGGTGTCTCTTCCTACACATAAACAGCAATTTAAAAATGACGATTTGTTATTTCTATGTGTGCTTCATTCTGCAACACACATAGAAGTGCCAAATCACTATTGTAAATTGTTTATGTGCAGGAAGGGACACCTTCCTTCACATAAAAATCAATCCCCTCAACTAAGGCACCCTTGCACTACGGTGCAAGGGTGCCTGCGTTGGCAGCTAAACTAAGCACCAGCAAAGGGGGAAACAAAGGGGTGCACCTTATTTCTAAAGTGACGCAGCATGGTGCTGCAAATTTTGACGAGAACTGCACTATGTCTGGCCCTATGTCTTCCCTCAATGATGAAGATTTTGTAGTTTTACTTTTCAGTTGGTAGTCACCATATAATCAATGGATATCTCCCTATCCTATCATACTAATCTTCTGGGCACCCTGAGAGTTTAAATAGAACATCCATTGAAGGTACAGAGGTTCCATTGTCTATGGGTTTTAACGTCTGTCCAGAAGCAAAACCCAAAGCTCTGCTTGTGACTTTTTAGTAACATTTGTTGCCTTCTTTAAACGTATGTGTGAATTGGCACCTACATGTGGTAAAAGGCAAAATATGCATCCTGACCTGTGTTTTGACTATTTATAGGAATTGGACAGGACTAACTCTGTTTTTTTAACCTCCGTTATACACATTCCCACATTACTATCTGTGAATTCCAGCGACAACTTTTTACACGTGAAGTAAGAGTAACTCACTTCTAGTACAATGCCCTATCCTGGGGCTTACACTAAATGAAAATCAGTGAGTTTTATTTAACTTTGGTCACGCAAGAGACTGCATAACCTCAACACCTGGAATTGTATGATCATTCCCTCTGCTTGACTGGATAATGGCAATGTTCATTTTCTAAATGGAAATAGGGAGCCTCAGTTCGGGGTTTTAAGGAATAGTCATGTGGAGGTTCTTTGTGATTTGCCCATATCGTTTTGTACTGCTTCCCTTTGAATCCAGTTCATCTGGCACACACTGGATACTGTTTGAATATCACATTTTCATTACCCATAGAGTAGTAAGCACTAAGTAATTTGCCATTGGGTCAATAGGAAAGGCCCTTTCATCTGCACTTCTCTGCAATAATAATATATTTAACAATTCACATATCATAAATGTCCTAAAACAAATGGTCCTGGTTTTATTGGAAAACCAAGATCCCAATGTCCTACAACCTCTTTTGGAAATCCCATTGTTAGTTCTCTCCAAAATAGATTTAAACTAGTACCAACTATTGAGGTTTGAGGAGGAGGCCATTGTCATTGCTATTCATCAATATTCTCTAGACAACAAAGGATATCTCGATGACGAAAACACTCTGGAGTTCAAAGCCATATTTACACCTTTCACATGCATATTTTTTGTGTCTCCAAATAATATCTATTTCTACACACACAGCAATACAACTCCGTACCATAATATAAAAACATGGTGTTACGCCACCTTCTCCCCTTAATCTGGAAATAGAAATGAGGAATGGGTGATATCCCAATATATATCATGGATAGTCCAAAATATATCCCCGATAGACATGCATATGTGATGTTAACATAGCAGAAGATTTCAAAATCTAGCATATATGTCGTCTTGACTAGGGATTGAGATCAGAGGCAATATGGATGTTTTGAGTGGAAATTGTCCACATTCATCCCATTTTCCACCAGCTAAAAAATAAAATGCTGAACTTTTGTAGCTTTAATGGACCTAGACCTAGTTACAGCAGGTGATGCCTTTACTTGAAACTGGTCAGGCAATTTTCTCAATGCTTTCCCACTCATACTACTGGTCTATGACTTATGCATGGGTTCATGAAGAGTTTGCACCCATCCTTTAATGGCTCTGCTATGGGCCTATCAGGTTTGTATCTTGTTAGAAATGGGGTTTTTGGTTGGCAGTCAGGTTACCTCCTGTCCAATCAAGGACCATCACTGTAGTCAGGGTAAAGGAGAATCACCCTCAGTTAACCCCCGCTCACCCCCTTGGTGGCTTGGCACAAGGAGGCAGGCTTAACTTCAGAGTCTAGGTGTAAAATATTTGTACCAACACACACAGTAACTCAGTGAAAACACTACAAAATGACACGACACAGGTTTAGAAAAATAGGTATCATTTATCTAAACAGAACAAGACCAAAACGACAAAAATCCACCATTCACAAGTCAAGTTATGAATTCAAAAGCAAGAAAGAGACTTAAATCCTTAGAAAACAGTGCTAACGCTGTTAGCGTGAAAAAGTACCTAGGATGTGTCAAAATAACACTGCATGGGCGAGTGTGCATCGAAAAAGGCCATCAATGCATTGATTTCTCACTCACAAGCGAGACTGTGCGTCGTTCCTCCTCTGGTTGGGTCGGCATGCGTCATTTTTCCTCTCCGAAGGAGAGAGATGTGTCAATCCGGACAAGGACTCGTGTCCGGGCAGGCTTTGTGTCATTTTTCCGCACCCAGCAAAGTTTGCGTCGAAAATCCTGCTGCATGTTATCAGCAACACCACGCTATGTGGGTTGCGACGTTATCAGTCTCTGTCAGTGGGTCTTGCACATCATTTCTCCAGCCGTGATGCTTGTGGAGCGTAGATTTCAGCCGTGAAGATGGTGGCACGTCATTTCTCAGCTGTGTCTCGGAAGGTGCTTCGAAATTTTCCCCGCACAGCGGTTTGTGCGTGGATTTTCAGTCTTGGTCTGCCAGCTTTACCTTCCAAGGCCCCAGGAACTGGATAGGGCACCACTTGGCAGGGCAGGAGCCTCAGCAGAGAGTCCAGGTGCTGGCAGGAGAAGCCTTTGATGGCCCTGTGACTTCAACAACAGTAGGCAAGTTGAGGACAAGCCCTTGGAGATTTATGCACAAGCAGGAATGCACAACAAAGTCCAGTCTTTGTCCCCTTGCACAGGCAGAAGCAGCAACTGCAGGATAGCTCCTCAAAGCACAGTCATAGGCAGGGCAGCACTTCTCAGCTCTTCATGTCTTCTCCAGGCAAAGGTTCCTCTAGAAACCAGAAGTGATCTAATTTTCAGCGGTTTGGGTGCCCTTCTTATACCCAGTTCTGCCTTTGAAGTAGGCCTACTTCAAAGTAAAGTTTCTTGTTTGTGAAGTCCTGCCTTGCCCAGGCCCAAGACACACACCAGGGGTTGGAGACTGCATTGTGTGAGGGACGACACTGCCCTTTCAGGTGTAAGTGACCACTCCTCCCCGCCCTTCTAGCACAGATGGCTCATCAGGATATGCAGGCTACACCCCAGCTCCCTTTGTGTCACTGTCAAGAGAGAGGTGCAAACAGCCCAACTGTCAAACTAACCCAAACAGGGAATCCACAAACAGGCAGAAGCACAGAATGGTTTAAGCAAGATAATGCCAACATTCTAAAAGTGGCTTTTTCAAACACACAATCACAAAACCAACTTTACTAGAAGAGGTATTTTTAAATTGTGAGCTCAGAGACCCCAAACTCCACATGTCTATCTGCTCCCAAGGGGAATCTACACTGTAATCATTTTTAAAGGCAGCCCCCATGTTAAACTATGAGAGAGATAGGCCTTGCAACAGTGAAAAATTAATTTGGCAGTATTTCACTGTCAGGACATATAGAAGACATTAGAAATATGTCCTACCTTAAACATACACTGCACCCTGCTCATGGGGCTACCTAGGCCCTACCTTAGGGGCGTCATACATGTAAGAAAAGGGAAGGTTTAGGCCTGGCAAGTGGTACACTTGCCAAGTTGAATTGGCAGTTTAAAACTGCACACACAGACACTGCAGTAGCAGGTCTGAGCAATGTTTACAGGGCTACCCTTGTGGGTGGCACAACCAGTGCTGCAGGCCCACAAGTGCATTTGATTTACAGACCCTGGGCACCTCGAGTGCACTGTACTAGGGACTTACCAGTAAATCAAATATGCCAATCATGGAATGCCAATTACAGACACATATTATATAGGAGCACTTGCACTTTAGCACTGGATAGCAGTGGTAAAGTGCCCAGAATAACAAAAACAGTAAAAACAGAGTCCAGCACACATCAACAACCTGGGAAACAGAGGCAAAAAGTTAGGGGAGTCCACACCAAGGATGCCAAGTCTAACACGTGTCCCCCCAGCTGAAAGTGGGGAGCAACTACCCAACCTCATGGGACTTCTCATCACTAAGGCGGAAGAATCTGGACAGACAATTAGCATTGGAATGTTTTGTGCCAGGACGATGTTGCACTGTAAAGCCCATCCCCTGTAGGGAAATGGACCACCTCAACAGTTTTGGATTCTCACCCCTCATCTGCATTAACTATCTGAGGGGCCTGTGGTTAGTCTGAACCTGGAAGTGAGTCCCAAAAAAGTGGGGTCTTAGCTTCTTCAGCGCCCAGACCACAGCAAAAGCTTCAGGCCTTTATGGCACTCCAACTACGTTCCCTGGGAAGTAACCTCTTGCTAATGAAAGCTACAGGTTGATCCAGACCCTCTTCATTAAGCTGTGAGAATACTGCTCCAATTCCATGCTCTGAGGCATCTGTTTGCACAACAAACTCCTTGAAATAGTCAGGTGCCTTCAGCACAGGTGCTGTGCACATGGCAGCCTTCAGGGCATCAAAAGCCATCTGGCAAGACTCAGTCCAGATCACCTTTCTGGGCTACTTTTTGGAAGTCAACTCAGTCAAGGGAGCAACAATTGTGCCATACCCCTTGACAAACCTCCAATAGTATCCTGTGAGATTTAAAAAGGCTCTCAATTCAGTCTGGGTCTTTGGAGGCTCCCAAGCCAGAATGGTATCAATCTTTGGCTGTAGGGGTGCCACCTGGCCACTTCTGACCTGGTGTCCCAAGTACACCATAGAACCCTGCCTTATTTGGCACTTGCTTGCCTTAATAGTGAGGCCTGACATTTGCAGGGCCTCCAACACTTTGCAGAGGTGTTTCAAATGTTATTTCAATGTGGAACTCAAGACAGCAATGTCATCCAGGTAGGCGGCACTGAACTCATCCAGCCCAGCCAACACATGGTTGACCAAGCTCTAAAAGGAGGCGGGGCATTTTTCATCCCAAATGGCTTCACCTTAAACTGAAAGTGCCCATCTGGGGTAGAAAATGCAGACCTCTCCTTGGCCCCCTCAGTTAAGGCAATCTGCCAATACCCAGACATTAAATCAAACGTGCTGCGGTATTTGGCAGCTTCCAACTGATCTATGAGCTCATCAGCTCAGGGGATGGGGTGTGCGTCAGTGTTAGTGACCGCATTGAGACCCCGGTAGTCCACGCAGAACCGGAGTTCTGGTGTGGCACCAGGAGCAGCAGCTTTTGGGACCAAAACCACAGGGCTGGCCCAAGGACTGCTGGAAAGCTCAATAACCCCTAGGGTTAACATCTTGGGTACCTTATCCTTGATGCTAGCCCTGATCTTGTCAGTCACCCTGTAAACCTTTTGTTTAATGGGTGTACTGTCCCCAGTGTCCACATCATGTGTGCACATGTGTGTGACCCCGGGAATCAAGGAGAACATTGAGGCGAACGGTCCTAGCACCTGGCGACAGTACGTCTGCTACTCTACAGTCAGGAAGGGGGAGAGGTTCACTCCCTCCACAGACCCATCTTTCTCTCCTGCAGACAAGAGGTCAGGAAGAGGCTCACTCTCTTCATCCACCCCATCATCTGCCGCTAGGAGCATGAAGAATTCAGTCAGCTCAAATTGTGGCTTGAGCCGGTTCACCTGAGGGACCCACGAAGGATTCCTGGGAGTCTGCAAGTCCACAAGGTAGGTGACTTCACTCTTGCACTCCACCACCTCAAATGGCCCAGTGCAGTTGTCCTGGAGCACCCTAGGCTCCACTGGGGCCATCACCCACACCTTTTGACCAGGTTAAAACTCGACTAGAGTGGCATTCTGGTCATACCAGCGTTTCATATCCTCCTGGCTTGCTTCTAGGTTCTCCTGTGCGAGACTCCCGAAGCAGGCAGTCAGGTTTCTCAGAGCCAGCATGTAACTGAATACATCCTGGAGGGTTTTACTAGGAGTTTTTTCCAAAGCTTCCTTTACCAGACCTAAAGGTCCCCTCAAAGGGTGGCCATAGATCAGCTCAAAAGGACTAAAGCCAAATCCCTTTTGAGGCACCTCCCTATAAGCGAACAGAAGGCATGGCAAGAGGACGTCCCACTTCCGCCTCAAGGGCTCTGACAGGCCATGATCATGCCCTTTAAGGTGTGGTTGAATCTCTCAATCAGACCATTACTTTGGGGGTGGTAAGGTGTGGTGAACTTGAAGGTTACCCCATATACCTTCCACAGAGACTTCATATACGTTGATATGAAGATGGTACCCCTATCGGACACCACTTCCCTGGGGAACCACATGCGGGTAAAAACTCCCATCAAGGCATGGCCCACCACAGGGGCAGTGATTGATCTTAAAGGAATGGCTTCTGGGTACCGGGTGGCATGGTCCACCAAGACCAGGATAAGCCTGTTGCCCATTGCTGTTTTGGGATCCTGAGGCCCCACAATGCCAATGCCAACCCTTTCAAAGGGGGTACTAACGACAGGAAAATGTTGGAAGGGAGCCTTACATTTCCCCCCACTCTTACCACTTGCCTGACAAGTTGGGCAATACCTACAATGAGCATCAGAGTGCCTGAACATTTGGAGCCAATAGAAGTGGGTGACAAGCCGCTCAAAGGTCTTGTCCTGCCCCAAATGACCAGCTAAAGGCACGTCATGAGCCAGATCCAGGAGGAAGGCTCTGAAACCCTGGGGTACCACCAGTACACGGGCTGACTGAGGCTCAGGAATCTTAGGCTCGCTATATAGGAGGCCTTCCTCCCAGTAAATCAAATGTGATCCATGCTCTTTGTTAGACGCCTGGTCTGCAGTCTTCTGCTGCAAACCCTCCACAGTTGGGCAAGACTTCAGTGCCTCACAGAATGCTTCCCTGGTGGGCCCCCCTTCCTGCTGCCACTTTGACAACTCAGTGACCTCACCCAATTCAGCCACCTGTTCCCCTGTAGGCTCCAGGGCCTTCCCCTCAGGTTCAGCCTCCTACTGGACCTTGGGAACCTCTGGGGCCGGTTTCCCACGCCCCTTGCCCTTCCTCCTTCTGGCAGAACCTGGCCCACTCTTTCAGGCTCCAGGATCTCCTGATCACTCTGACAGGCAGCCATAGACCTGGTGGATACACATACCCACCCAGGCAGACCCAACATCTCCAAGTGTGACCTGTGTTCCACCTCCTTCCAAGGGGAATCCTCCAGGTCATTGCCAAGCAAGCAATCTACAGGCATAGTTGGACTCAAAGCTACCTTCAAGGAACCTGAGACCCCTCCCCATTGAAAGGGAACCTGCACCACTCTGCACAGGCGCTCTGAGTTGTCTACTGCAACTACTTAAAGTACCCGGGGATCTATCTGCTCTTAAGACACCAGGTGACTCTTCACTGTAGTCACACTGGCTCCTGTGTCTCATAGAGCCTCCACCTTCTGTCCATTGATGGTCACCCACTGCCTGTACTTCTTAGTGTTCTCAGGCACTAGGGTTCTCTGGACCATCTCACTGTCCCCTTGTGAGACAAGGGTCATCTCAGCTGGCTCCCACCCACCTGGAACCAATTCCTCCCCAAGCACTACACTAGTCAAACCCTGGGACTGCGCACCAGTGGGTGTCGATGTACTCTTGGAGCATTTGGGGTCCCCCCTCACATGACCCACTTGGTCACATTCATAGCACTTATGTGGAGGACCCCCGCCACAGGTTTCCCTTTGGAGAACCATGGCTTCTTCTCACTGGGGGGCTGGGAATCCTTACACTGGGAATCAAATTGGGGCCCTTTAGAGAACTCCCCCTGTTTACCTTTACCCCACCTTTCTTCTGAGAGGGACCCTGCCCAGCCTTGGCGTGGGCTCCCCCATACCTCTTCTGGACCCTGGTGCTCTCCTAGCGGTCCGCTTCCTGCGTAAGCTTCCTGGGGTCAGTAGGCTTGCTCTCAATCAGGTGCTGGCTCAGCTCTGGAAAACAAACTGTACAAGTGCTCCCAAGCAATCAGATTGTAAAGCACCTCATACGTTGTCACGTTACTGCCCTTTATCCAACCATCCAGTGACCTGCAGAATGAATCAACACATTCCAACCATGTTTGGGATTCCTTCTTCTTATAGGACCTAAACGTGTCCTTATACTGATCAGGGGTGAGACCATACCTAGTGATCAGGGCATCTTTCATGATAGGGTAAGTGAGCCCCTGGGGATCCCCTAAGGATTTCAGAGTATCTCTTCCCTCTACTTCAAAGTGCTTCCACAGACCCGCCCCCCCCGATGAGCTTCAGGGACCAGATTCATATGGAGAGCAGACTCATACCCCTTCAACCACAACAGTATGTTATCCTCCCTCTTGTAATCCTTCACAAGGTCCTTAGGAATGTGCAACCTCCTCTCAGGCTACACTGTGGTATTGCTGCCACCATCTCTACTAGACTGCCTCCTCTGATCCAGCTCCCTCAAGCTGAGCTCATGAGCCAACAATAACTTTTTCACCTAAATGGCCATCCTCATTTTCTCCAACTCCAACTGTTGAGCCCTCTCGGCCTGTCTGTCCTACAACTCTTCAGGAGTCCGACCCTTAGATGAGACACTGCTACCTGCCCTGGAGACCCTCCACCCAGACAAAACAGGCCCACCGACAATACCATTGTGAATACTCTGTACCTCCTCCTCCTCCTCCTCCTCCTCACCCTCATCCTCATCTTCTGTGCTCCCCTCAGCTTCCTTTGCTGCCACCCAGGCCTTCAGTGCCTTTTGCAGCTCCTCCTTCCTGGTGAAGCTCTTAATGGGGCAGGCAAGATCCTTACAGAACTGTTTCAATTGGGCCACTGTATAACTCTCCAGTTTCCCTAAATCAAAAGCAGCTCCAGCTGATGCATCTCCAGACTGAGACATGATGAAAAGTCAACAGAAGTGCAAAGTTCCCAAGGCAGAAAACAAGTTCCCAATAAAGTTCAAAAGTCAATCAAGGATTACCACAAAATTGAAGTAGGGAAAAATCCAAAAAAAGAGAAAAAGCAACAAAATCAGAAGACAAGTAGTATGTGGTCACGTAGTGATCTGCACTGAAAACAGTAGTGTACACTTTATCACTGTATGTCAAGTACAAATACAAGTCCACTCCCAACCGCTGATCACCAATGTTAGAAATGGGGTCTTTGGTTGACAGTCAGATTACCTCCTGTCCAAGCAAGGACCCTCAGTCTAGTCAGGGTAAAGGGGAATCACCCTCAGTTAACCCCTGCTCACCAACTTGGTAGCTTGGCACAAGCAGGCAGGCTTAACTTCAGAGTCTAGGTGTAAAGTATTTGTACCAACACACACAGTAACTCAGTGAAAACACTACAAAAATGACACAACACAGGTTTAGAAAAATAGGTAATATTTACCTAAACAAAACAAGACCAAACCGACAACAATCCACCATACACAAGTCAAGTTATGAATTAAAAAGCAAGCAAGAGTCTTAAATCCTTAGAAAACAGTGCTAACGCTGTTAGCGTGAAAGAGTACATGGGTTGCGTCAAAGTAACACCGCACGGGTGAGTGTGAGTCAAAAAAGGCCAGCGATGTGTTGATTTCTCACTCACAAGCGAGACCGTGCATTGTTCCTCCTTCAGTAGGGTCGGTGTGCGTCATTTTTCCTCTCTGCATGAGAGCGATGCGTCGATCCAGACAAGCACTTGGGTCCGGGCATGCTTTGCATCGTTTTTCCGCACCCAGCAAAGTTTGCATCGAAAATCCTGCTGCACGGTATCAGCAAAATCACGTTACGTGGGTTGCCACGTTATCGGCCTCCGTCAGCGGGTGTTGCGTGTCGTTTCTCCAGCCGCGTGCATCGATCTTCCAGCCGATATGTAGATGGAGAATAGATTTCAGCCGCAAAGCCGGCTGCACTTCGTTTCTCAGCTGCGCCTCGGAAGGTGCATCAAAATTTGCCCCGCACGGCGGTCTGTGCGTGAATTTTCAGTCTTGGTCTGCCAGGTTCACCTTCCAAGGCCCCAGGAACTGGATAGGGCACCACTTGGCAGGGCAGGAGTCTCGGCAGAGAGTCCAGGTGCAGGCAGGAGAAGTCTTTGATGGCCCTGAGACTTCAACAACAGGAGGCAAGCTAAGGACAAGCCCTTGGAGATTTCTTCACATGCAGGAATGCACAACAAAGTCCAGTCTTTGTCCCCTTGCACAGGCAGTAGCAGCAACTGCAGGATAGCTCCACAAAGCATAGTCACAGGCAGGACAGCCCTTCTCCTCAGCTCTTCTCCATGCAGAGGTTCCTCTTGATGTCCAGAAGTGATCTAATTTTCAGGGGTTTGGGTGCCCTTCTTATACCCAGTTCTGCCTTTGAAGTAGGCCTACTTCAAAGGAAAGTTTCTCTTGTTTGTCAAATCCTGCCTTGCCCAGCCCAGGCCCCAGACACACACCAGGGGGTTGGAGACTGCATTGTGTGAGAGCAGACACAGCCCTTTCAGGTATGAGTGACCACTCCTCCCCCCCCCCTCCTAGCACAGATGGCTCATCAGGATATGCAGGCTACACCCCAGCTCCCTTTGTGTCACTGTCTAGTGAGAGGTGAAAAGAGCCCAACTGTCAAACTAACCCAGACAGGGAATCCACAAACAGGCAAAATCACAGAATGGTTTAAGCAACAAAATGCCCACTTTTTAAAAGTGGCATTTTCAAACACACAATCTCAAACCCAACTTTACTAAAATATGTATTTTTAAATTGTGAGCTCAGAGACCACAAACTCCACGCCTATCTGCTCCCAAAGGGAATCTACACTTTAATCATTTTTAAAGGTAGCCCCCATGTTAACCTATGAGAGAGATAGGCCTTGCAACAATGAAAAACGAATTTGGCAGTATTTCACTGTCAGGACATATAAAAGACATTAGTATATGTCCTACCTTAAACATACACTGCACCCTAACCATGGGAATACCTAGGGCCTACCTTAGGGGTGTCTTACATGTATGAAAAGGGAAGGTTTAGGCCTGGCAATTGGGTACACTTGCCAAGTCGAATTGGCAGATTAAAACTACAAACACAGACACTTCAGCTGCAGGTCTGAGCCATGTTAGCAGGCCTACTCATGTGGGTGGTACAACCAGTGATGCAGGCACACTAGTAGCATTTGATTTATAGGCCCTGGACACCTCTAGTGCACTGTACTAGGAACTTACCAGTAAATCAAATATGCCAATCATGGAAAGCTAATGACATACACATTTTATATAGGAGCACTTGCACTTTTGCACTGGATAGCAGTGGTAAAGTGCCCAGAGTACCAAAAACTGAGTCCAGCACACAGCAACACCCTAGGAAAGAGAGGCAAAAGGTTAGGGGAGACCACGCCAAGGATGCCACGTCTAACATATCTTTGCACTAATTATGATTGGAAAACGTTTTTCTTTGCTATTCAATCTGCTCAAGACCACCTGTTCTGCAAAGTGAATAAGGTGTTTGAACCAACCATTCAATCGCTTTAAGGATCTGATTCATGTGTATCTCAACCCTGAATTCAGTGGCCAACTAGTGCCCATTAAGGTCTTGCTACTTGACGAAGTGGATTATTTATGAGCACTCAGACACGTAAACGTGCATTAAATATTGATTTTTGTTTGATTTATGAGATATTGGTCTAACGATATCCGTAAACACCTATAGAAGTTATATGTTATAGCTATTAATGTCTGCTAGAACAGATCAAATTATTACTTCTCCCTCTGGACAAAGGTGTAAAGTGTTCCTGTATGTTTGGGCCTCAATTTATTTTGCTTATAGGATGTTAAAACCTATAGTCTATGTCTGTGGAGTGGAAGCTGAGATTTCTGATGACTATCTCCTCATTCAAGATGGTCAATGACATTTGAGGTTTTGTACATTGAATCCTTCATGTTGCTTTAACGAGGAAAAGAGGTCCTCTCCTCAGTTCCACTCTTTCCATGATTAAAACTTGACCTAATTGTTTTTTATTAGAACTAATCTACATCAGCTGAACTCTGTGAGTGGCAAGGTAAATAGTCCTCCAGCCTCAGATCTTCTACCTGCTTATCTGTTCTTCAGTGGTGAAATAATGGGGCAGCTACCTATTTAAAGCAAATGTTGCCAGATGGATTGTATCCTCACTGACACACGGCTATACAATTTATTACTCAATACCTCCACTTAGATCCGTGTATTTTCTGCCACACACGTGAAACAAGCCATGACTGGGCTACTTTGCATCTAAAACACAATGGACTTCAGAAATGTTGTATAGTGCATAGGATAGCTCTGTTTTGGCCAGCACGTTCTCATGGAAATGTTGACGAGAACTCTGTCAGTCCACTGTCATTTTCCTTCTCCCTTATACTTTTTTCAGTCGTCAGTGCACACTTGTGCAATTGGGAATATTACAAAGGCTGTGGATGTGATCTGGTTGTAAGCTAATCGAACTACACAACTATGATACAGCATTTGAAAAGTCAGTATCCGTCCACTGTTGGATCCAGCAACCCTGTGTCACTGAGGGCCAGATGTATGAAGCAATTTTGCATTCGCAAATGGTGCGAATAGCAAAATTTGGCCGTTTGCAAATGCAAAAATGCCTTTCAAGATGTATGAAAGGCATTCGCTGTGCAATTTTAAGGAATCGCTAAAATAGCAATTCCTTAAAATTGCGACCCCATTTAGAGAATCGGAAATTGAGATTCTCTAAATAGGAAATTGCAAATAGGGAATTCCTATTTGCGATTTCCAAAGCACATGAATCAAGCAGTTCCTAAATGCGAATTGTGCTTTTAGGAAATGTAATTACCACCAAATCCAATTTGGTGGTTAGCATGTGCAATTTGTAAAAATGCATTATAAATGCATTTTCAAAAATGACATGTAGCACACACGTCCCTAGGGCATGTATGTGCTTCACATGTCTGCAAATATTTTTTTGGGGTGCATCAGAGGGGGACTTAGGCCCTAGCACCCTGTGGTTTGCATTACCTAATTTGCAAATTCCTAACTGGAATTCGCAAATTTAGAAATGGAAAACCATTTGCAGCTATGGGCCTACAGGCCCATAGGGATGAATGGAGTCGCATTCTCCAATTGCGATTCAGTAACAGCGATTGCGAATTTTAAGAAAACGCTATTACCGGATCGCAAATTTCATACATACCATTTTTTATTTCTTAAATAGCGATTTCTTAAAAATCGCTATTTAAGAAATGCAAATAGGATCTTTGATACATCTTGCCCTTAGTGACAAACTGCACATATGAGCACAGAATCAACACCTACATAAATGTGTGTCTTTTTCATCCTAACATGATAAACCTATGTCTTTTGCTGCCCCAAAGACCCAACAAACTACAACACATTTTTTTTAAATCGAATGGGGGTAAAAGTGTGTTTCTACCTGAACAAAAATAAAGGCAAGCCATACCTAAATTTAAATCGCTGGAAAATCCAACATTTTATTTACTACATTTTTGCGACTACATAAACGCTGAAACATTTTAACACTGAAAAGCATGATGACATCACTTGCTTTTTTGCTTAGCAAACGCAGCAGATGATATTGCACGGCATAAAGTGAGAACAGTAGCAAAGCTGAAAAAAAGAAAATGAAATAAATCTTAACGCAGTACGGGAGATACCCATCAACGAACCAGAATAATGCCTATTGCATTACACGTGTGCGCTACACACAAAAATACAGAAGAAGCGCTTGACTAAGAGAAAGAGCGACAAAGGATGAGCAAGAAACTACAATAAAGTACAATAATTATTCTGAAATGTAGATGCAAATGTGTAAATTTCTACCGTATTTTTTAACTTGCAAATCAATTCTGGAAAGATGTATTTCGTTTTATCAAAATAATTTTAAACCTCTCTTGTTTCATTGCTTGGAAGAACTTTCCCCTTTGCTCCTAGAAGTCTCTCTCTTCCGGCTCTTTCCCTTGATGATTGTCCTGGGCGCGCTCTTTCATTTGGGAACAACACCGTCCAAGCTAACTTGAAAATGTAAAATGACAGTCTTGAAAACAATAGGAACGATCAACGTTGTACAGTATTTCAGAGTAGAACACAGTTTTTTTTTAAAGAATTTGTAGGAATTTGCAGGTTCATTTTGCACACTTGTGATTTCACACACAGCCTGATTTATGACTGAGTGATAATGGAAAGTCTTCCTATTTTTGGGAGGCAGTAAGGTGAATCTGTGGGTGAACTTTCCTCCATAACAGCGACAACATGGGGGAAGAAATAACACCCATTGATTATTCTCTGATTTTAGCACTTACAGAAAAAAACAAGGACATCTCTTTTACCACCTAACTCTAAATCGGGCCCTAAGCACTTAGCCATTAATAAAACTTCATTGAAGCAAGCTAATGACCAGCTTTTTAATGTACTACACTACTTCTTTCCATTACAAAACTGAAATGATCCCACAGCTACGATGTAATAAGCACCAAAAACGCTTTAAACCTGGAAAATAAAAGTGCTCTAAACCTGCACTTTTCTTTGGTGTTTGGTATATTTATTGAGTAGCCTGGTTATGTTTCTTTTGATTCAATAAACATTTTGTCAAAGCACGGTTCGTGTATATAAAAAGCAGACAATCACCTATTGCCACTGTTAACCGTGTGACCATTTACTGATCTTACATTTCAGATCGCTTTATTTTTTTATATCAATATTTGAGGTACAAAAATGTATCAAAGATCAAATGCCCACCTTCCCAACACACACTCAAGTTGTCAATAGCATATCCTACATTCAATAGCATACACCCTGAACTTAACTTCTGAGAAGGAATGAGAATATAATTTACACCCATAGCACTTTGTCTAATTGTGTATATGTGCAGTGCTATTGGCATAGAATGTGTACACACATCACTGATCTATGAGGGAAAAATACCAAATTGTGTTGAATATATTGAATAAATGCGCTTAATTGCCCATTGTGAGTGCTTCCTATGTTCTATTTTGTTTTAGGAGACTTTATCTAGGAAGGAGCCATATACATAGATCAGATTAAAAAGGTATACCATAAGTGTTATAAGAAATTATGTTTTTGACATGTGTGACATAGACACAGTGGTTTTGCTTGTCATATTTCATGTTTGCACGCTGTTGGAAGGCAATGATATGACACTATCTTTCCACACCTCCTTTACTGGCATGGACCTTCCTTTTCCAAGATTATGACATCCTCTGAACATACATGTTTTTGCATTGCTTTCATGACAAAATGGATTACTGAACAATTTATTTCTAGTACAAAAATGCTGCTGGAGCAATACTGACAGTCAAAATATTTTGTTAATATATTGCCAATGATAACCCAAATTTTCGGAGAACATTTCTAACTATTTTTGCAACAGTAACAACAAAAAGTACAACTTTTCAGAACAGAGGTGTCATACCCGTTTCTTCTATTTCAAGTTGATTTACTGAAATTCTGGTATGAGCTTAAATAATTAATCGTATTTCAACTTCCTTTAACAAAAATCACCAAAGACAAAGAGCAAAGCCCAATGACTATTGAAATGACTACCATAGACAAATGTTTCAAAGATGCAGAAAAAGAGATATTCCATCAGTCACTCAGTCTAAAGATTCTCTGCAGAGCGAGACCACCCCATGTTTGCCTTTATTAACTTTTCTCTGGACATTATCATAATGGTTCAACACACTTTCCAAAATCTATGTTTCTACTCACTATGTGAGATAACTGTAAAACTGTGCTGAACTTCTTTAATCTATTCTGTAGGTCCACAGAAGTAACCCATCTTTCAGACCAGCTACACCGAGTGTGCCTTGCAATGGGAGAAGCAATATATTGATCTAGTTCAGGCCTTGCAAATATTCGCTTTGTCCTTAATTTAATTTGACACATTTTTAAAATAGTGGTCAATGTTACGTGATTGATTCCTATGAATTTTCAAATTCGAGTTAGCTTGTCTTGTTTTAAGTCTTACCCATTCTACATTCTATACCCGTGCGTGTGGCAAATTATATTAAAAAAAGCAACACATTTTCTCGCAGATGCCAGTGCTTTTAACATTATACAACTGTTCATTTCTTTGGATTTGCAGGTTTTACCCGCAATGTAACCTTTCTAAAAAGGACAAATAAATTAACATCAGAAATATAAAGGTAATAATGCCATTGTGTTAAAATATCAACACCATGAACCTTCCTTTTGACATGTCCAAGGATAGGGGAATCTGGCAGTGTTTAGAACACACATTGAAGTGTCTGCTAAGACAATCCTGAAGATACACCCTGCTGCCAATCACGAGAAGCAATCTCCCATTCTTTGTTTCTTAGCAGAGGGACAAAAAGATTGTAACATAAAGCGTTGGCCATTTTCAAATCTAGTATGTACACATTTTGTTCATTTTACTACACAATCATAAATTAAAGCAGTGATTAAATAAGCTTACAAAATTGCAATTAAATATAAAAATCACACCACATTATACAGAACATAAAAGTATGAGCACAGTTATCACAGACGAGAATGTTTTTTATACCCTGTGAAAAGAACATCAACTGTCAAACACAAAGGATCGTCATAAAAAATTAAAGCCATGTTAATGTCTTTCTTGCATTCATTTTTGAATCCCCTTAACATTTTCAAAAAATTCTTCCTTGCGCGCAACAGAGAAGTTCTGCAAAAATAAAAACTACAAAATAAATAATAATTATAAAGCATTTGAAGAAACATTACCAATTTTCAAACTACTATGTTTTGCCTTATCACATAGACTTTCTATACAACATAACCCTAAAGATTTTGTTTACTATGAGGTATTTGGAAAAATTGGTAAAAGCACTGCACGGCCTCCATCAGGGCACTAGGGACTCGGGTGAGCTGCGCACAAGCACCAGCAGGAGGGGGAGAGGGCAGGATGCGTGGGTGGGAGATGGGAGCATAGGCAATATATCCATCTGGTCTGTGCATCGCAGGCATGTAATGGCTGAGTTTATGACACCTGGTAATGATCTGAGAGCAAGGGGAACCGTTTTACATAATACAAAAATTAACTCCAAAAAGTGACCTCTGAATGCGTGAAAAATAGTCATGTGAACATTCAGAGGCGGAAAATGGCTGCTTAAAAAATCTTAAGCTTTTCTTAAGTCTGTTTGCAATTTTTATTGGCGCCTTCAGTGTGAGAAAGAGTTGCCTTTCTTTCCTGCTCAATAAAGACGGTGCAAGGGCTTGTGATGTCACAATCTCTGTTTCTTATATTAGGTGTTTATATTTTAAAAGGTTGAACAGAATTCTCGTACTCGACTTGCTTAATCTTGGCAAACTAGTCAACCCAGTATGTACCATTTTATATTTTGTCTGTGAAGCTATGTCCCACAGATTATTTCGAGATTTCCATACTCCCAACCATTTCCTGGTATATCAGAAAACGTGTAACAGTATGTTTATTGGAGTAAAACTATTTTGGAAACTATACTCAATAGATATGTACTCACTGAAAACTATCTAGAATTTCTGTTACTCTACACTTAAATCCTCACCATACCCCTCTCCTATCTTAATATGTTCTCTCTCTTCAAAACCAGTTTGCTCATCCTTCCTGACCATCTGACATCGAATGAAGTAGAACATGCTGCAAGAGCTACCATGTTAAGCCACCTTGGCAACCTCCACTGACACGGTTGGACATGCTTGCGATGCACAGCCCTCATTGATCTATGGATATTAATTGGAGCTTTGGTTTTTCAGCAAGAAAAATGGAAACAGATTCCTTTGGTATTAAAGAAAGGTTAATTGCATGCTTGCTCTGCAAAAGCACCACGGTGAAGAATTATTCCTTTTTTGTTTAATAAGTGGCCTTTCTAAGAGGCTGAGGTATTCATAGAGTATAATGTGAGAGATAAGAGGTCGACAGCGGTTTAACACTTTGGTTCAAGCAAGGCACTCATCCTAGGAGTTTTACAAAGTTTGCAAAATTTTTGCCTAAAGCTTTATTAGTAGTATTATTCATATTATTATTATTTATAATAATAATAATAATGAAGAAAACATTTGCACTGAGTGAAAATGGGGGTAGAAGGAAGGATGCGGAGTGCCCTTTGCAGAGGAAGGCCGTGCAAGGAAAAATCTTTGGTATTCTTTGGTATCATCAATGTGATTAAAATCACGAATGGAAATCGAGTGAGGTAGCGTCTTTGGTTCACACTATAAATAGAAGGTCTTTACACGCCATACACCTGGAAGCAACCATTTCTTACATTTGCTTCTTTGTAGTAAGAAATAATTACCAAATGTATTGTAAAGCTAACCACACCACAAATAACCAGAAGGCCAACACAGTCCACTGGCCTGCCTTCATGATTTGAATGCACCAAAAACACCTAATACAAAAAGGCCAAGTGCTTTCTCTTTGTTTGTTAAATGCATAGTTTTCAAAATCGTTTTGTAGAAAGAAGAACCAATCTAGGAAACTGCCTTCCCGACTCACATCAGTAGAAATGTCCTAAGACTCTTTGGTATATCTAGGTCTGCAGTTTACTTTGCCTGCGAGGACAGGTCAATCTTGGGCAAAAGGCAATATCCCATCTACCTATTTAAACTGGCTAGCATTTAGCCATATTTCACCATAGTAACTATTATTCTGTATATGTGATTAATATACCTTAAATATGAAAACATTCAAACTAATTTATGATGCATTGTCTTTGGTATAGTCTGGTTGTTTAGTTTGCCTGCTATAACTTTACACACTTGGTGTTTCCCATCGCCACTGTTCCCTTCTTTGGCAGTGGAACTGTAGATCAAATTGTCATTGTCCATCAACAGCACTTTCATTCTGCACTCATATAAGATCACACTCCAGTTACTCCATACGTTTCGCCTATGTACATTAAAATGTTCCTTTTTAAGTATGCATTTAAATTGAATGGTAAAGATTCGGGTTATTTTGAAAAACCTTTGGTGTGTATTGCATGTTTGTGTTTGAAGACATCAGAAAATGAAATTTTAACTTCTGTGGTTGATGTTGCCTTATTCAAGATGAAACATAATATTTAGGCACATGTGTTGAAAAGTGTTTAGTTCTACATGGGAGACATGAAATTATGAGGGGACATTTACCCAATATTTTCTGTTCAGTTAGCTATAATGGTTATACTAGGAAAATGACATGGCATAAAAGTCTACAATTGCATGTGTGATTAATTTTCTCATGTGAATGTTGTCTTTGGTTACATCAAATACGTCCTTTGGTCCTTTGAATGGAAACTACGACACTGGAGAACTTAGAACCTTCCTGCAGGTCACTCATCTATTGAACAAATAAACCGCTGATACAAGAAATCATATACATTTTAATTATTTCTTTAGACATAAATAAATAATTTATGATATATAAAATTATTTAGCAAAAACTATCTTTAAAGAAACTGAACTGTTCCAACTTATTATAAGGTGTTGATTTGTCTTTGGTAAAGTAGCTTGAACAAAAATCTGAACTAATTATTAAGTACAGTGCAGCCTGTCACGTCTGTTTTATTAAAATTGTTGGTATACAATGAATAATATGTGACTAATTAAAAAAACATTATTTGCCTACAAGTTCAATGTAACTATGTGCATTGTGAATGTTAAAACATAATCCTAATTCACAGAATTTGGATCAGTGAAATTTTACGCTCATATGGTGTACTATAATTGCAGAGTTTGTATTGGTATGATGATATTACCATAGTCATAGTTTGGGGACTGTGATCATGCAAAAGCAGGGAACCCCTAGAGAATTGCAATTTTGTCATCATCACATAACTCTTGCAGATAGTGTCTCATCCTGGAAATTAATTCAATTTGTCTCCTGTCAAAAAAAGGGGTAAGTGACTTCCAAGATGGCAAAAAGCAGCAAACCCTCCCATACTCCATGGGCATGTAGGTGAAGGGGATTTTTTTTATCTGGAATAATATTAGTAAAGTTACGTGTGGAAACCACATGGGCATTACATTTACATATACAGAGGTTTCTACCTTGTGAACATTCTGCATGTGTAAACATTATGCATCAGAGAACATCAAGAAATCTGTATACATGGCATTGGGATCTTTAATGGTTCCCTCAAGAATCATACATTTGCTACAGATATTGGACTTATCATACAGGAGACTTGTTAATCATATCCTAAACTCACTAGGAAGCACAACACAAGATACAGTGAGCCAACAAAGAGCCTTGACCTCAAAATAATGCCTATTGTATTGCTACTAACTTCATAAAACATTAAGAAATGTGGCAAATGGTAAAGGTACACAGAATACATATTAATGTGTATTCGACTCAATGGTTTCGGCTACCTAACAGCCTGAGTTTTTGTGGTGCCTATTGGTTTACATATCTTTGGTCAAGAGCTTGAATGTTATTGCATAATGCATTGAAACTAAGGCCTTGCATGTGACGTCAGGTGCTTGACTTTGGCAGCACCTGATGTAGCTTGGATGTGCCAATTAATTTGACATAGATGCATTTGAGCATCTTTGTGTTAACTTTGGGGCCATTGTGCTTAGGAAAGCCTATTGTTATGTGGGGCTTGTTGCCGAAGTCTGAAGACTTCAAAGTCAGGTATTGTCATATTGTTTACGACTTTGAAATCATATAAACGTCTGGGGCAATTGTCTATCACAGTTTGGGATTTTATTTTCTTCCACATGAAAACCTAAAAATGCCTGTATGAAAAACTATTTCTGTAACCATCTATGATTATGAACTATATTAGTTTGTACAGTTTTACTTTTAGCACAATGAAGCCAGAGGTACCACTTAGTCCTGCATTTCCAGTTGGGAAGAAAGCCAATGTTATATTGAAATGGGCTGGACTAAGCTGGATAAGAGTTTGCTTTCTCCATTACAAATGTGACGAACATCTCAATCCTCTTAATGTAAGTGCAATAGTGTGTAATCCACTTGCAATAAGGTTGATGGAATAGCCCTCATATGTGTGGTGGAGTACACATCCACCAAACTCTAAATCACGCCCTAAGTTTGTACATTGCCTCTCAGTGGATCTTTAAGCTTAAGTAGTAGTATGTAATAAACAGTTGTTTTGGACCTTTTACATTTTTAGGAGTTACTAGGCAATTTGCTGCATATGACTGCTGCCCAGTTTCCAAACTAGTTTCATATTCCCCTCTACATATACCACTGTAAACAACCCTGCACCCAGATGGTCTGTGCAGGAAATGAAAACCATTAGTTTCAAAATTGAAACTTGGCTTTGCCACCATGTAATAGGTCTATGTCAAGCTCATTATAATTATGCGTATTATTGACATTTTGTTTTAAGGTCTTGTTGAAAAACTGTATATTTCACACTATTGAAGTGGAAGCTGGTAGGATACTCACAGCTAAATTTGAACTGAATTCAGAAGGACAATTGGCAGTGGTATTAAGAATAACAATGCCACAGCATACTGCAACAGAAAATATAAATCACAATATAAGTAGTCTTAATGTACAGACTTGTTAGCATAGAACATCTTACCTTACGTTTAATAGCTACTTGTAGAACAGAAATAAGGGATTTTCTGATGGATGGCAAAAGTCAATTTTTGAATAACGTATTAAGATTACCCGACTCCAAGGTACTCAATTTATCAACCTCAGAAGGAGGAAACGATGTGTCAACCTAACCAGGATTCCAATCTGTGACCTGCAGGTTACACACATGTGCCAAATTTTCTGGATTATTTAAAGAGTCATTATCCCATTCAAATGAAAATATTGGTTGAGCCTCTCCTTTCAAAATGGGTGTTTTGAAGAATTATCAGTAAGCAACAGCCCACTGTTGTTTTATTGGAGGCAAAGTTACATGGAGAATGAACTGTAAATTAAAGTAACACTTCTGAAATTGTAATCTCTATTACTTAATCATGTATTAATTAATCTAGAAGTCTGGTTTTAATGCTCTAAAGAAAATAATTTCTGTACCAAAATACTAGCATGCTTTGATCATATATTTTGATAACACATCCTTTTCTTTTACAATTTTATGGTGAAATAAAATGATGAATTATTATTTGGATTTACTAACGTGGACATGTCTCTTACTACTTTTTTTTAGTTTACAAAATAGTTGACATGTTAGACAGTTCCCACCAAATCTATGATAATGACTTCATACATAATGGAAACTGAATTGAGTGCCATGACGCTTTTTTCTTAGAAGCCAGACTTCTATGTTTAAATAATCTAAATGACAAGGGAAAAACTAGGACAAGAAAATTGCTAAAACTGTTACACCAAGAGATACATTCATTTTATATTTTTATATGAAAAAAAAGAAAACGTAAGCCTTCGAATATCAAAGTGAGAGGTGCACAATGTTGAAAAGAAAAAAACAAAATGCTGAATTGTTGAACCAATATTTTTGATCTTGAGCCAAAAAAGAAAGGGCTTACCCACTTCTATATGTGCTAGAGGTGAAAATAGAGGTGTGCCATCACATTAACAAAAGAAATTATGTGAATTGTGAAAACGCACACAAAAGTTAAGGCTATTGTACCCGCTGGGATAAATTTCGGGCCAGTAAAATAAATCACTGATAACTACTAGCATCCATGTTCAATCACTCCCTTCTACGTTCCAGATATTTTGAGACTGGTAGATGTGTCATTACTCTAAAAAAAATAGGATCAGGACAGTAGTTGGGCAGACATGTATCAGGCAAACAACATCAACAGTATGGGTAAAGTATAGATTTTAGATTGGTTGAAATCTCTGAAAACAGTGAGCAACTATTCATGTGTCAATATTATTTATCATGATATTTTACCAGGTAGATCTCATATTTTGATCAGGATTAAGGAGATAGAATCACATACAAGAACGGAGAGATCGAGATCATCCATGTGTCCTTCAGTAAAGTATTATTTAAATGGCTTCTGCACAGGTTGATCTGCCTCGTTAGTGGGGAATTGGCTATGTAAACGTTGGTACAGAGATTGAAGACTTGAGTTCTTTCGGAACAAAACGAAGTGACATTTGACTTGTACCAAATGCCAATCTTTGGTTTAGAGCACTTCAGAGAACTAATATAACAAAGTATTCTATTATGATACAAGGTCCTACTATGGATTTCATACCCCAAAGGAAGTAGAAAATACCTGCTTCTGAATAAGACTACAGAATGAACTTTGAGGTGGCAACTCGGATCCAGTGATATCAGGCACAAATATATGACTTTTAAATGAAGAACCATATGAAGGTTGTTTAACAAAGAAGAAACTATTCTTACTGTTTATACTAGCAGCAAGATGTGCTGTCACCTGATGAGTGTATGCGTAGGTGGCTAGACTTGGGAGGCAGGCGATTTGTTGTGCATTTAGGAATGCAGTAGCTAGTCATTATACATGTTTGTTACCAGACCAAAAAGTGTGGCTAATAGGGAGCTTTGAAGATATGCTTAGATCAGAGAATATATGTTTCATGTGTTTCAATGAGAACTAAGGTGTTTAAAATGTGGTGAAAACTGAAAATGGAGGGATAGTGATCTTGAGTGCTTTGTTTTCACATAGATGGTTAACAATTTCATCCATGTCGGCTGAAAGTGTAAACCAGGATGATAACTTATTCTGCAATGAGCAGTTTAAAAGACCTGCCTCGAAATCAAGCATTGTATATCCTCCCATCAAGGGTTTTTGACCATGGCTCAATATTTAGGCATGTGCGTAGATTTTTTGCCCACTTTTAAAAGTCACTATGATGTAATTTTCCATTAATGCAATTGATCTTTGGCCACTTGCTGACTCCTCGTTTTGTAGTGCCAACTAAAGGAATTTTCGGCTTGTCCCTGCTCTCTGATTAATGAAGATTAAGTGTCAGGCTAATTTTACATTTAAGATACGTGTAGGGTGTCAAGGTACATGAGATGCTCCATCGCACAAAAATGAATGGTGCAGTTATTGGATCATAGGATGATTGTTCTTGAAACACATTCACTCTTTCCTTCGAAATCACGGATTAGTCTAACTATTGCAAATAACTTGTACATCCGGTAAATGAAACGGACCTACTCCTACCACTCTAAATATTTTGTGTAAAAATAGTTTTGAAATATTAAAATTGTTGCAATAAAATACCTGCAATGAAATATTCATTGTGTTCTTTGGTTCCTAGTTTACGTAGATATTTTTCTGCTTAAGGAATTGTGTTTGGTTTTGGTTTGAACATCCCTTAACAAACAAAGAGAACGCACTTGTTTGGGTGCCATTCAAAGTTTCTTTGTCATCAGTTTGGATTTAGATTTTGGTCTTCAATCACTAAATCCAAATTACACAAGAGTAAACACACCACCATTCAAATGAACTCAGACGACTCTAAAATGCTTTTGGTCATGCTCTGCCTCTACCCATTTTGCAGACCAGTTTTGACCATGTCCAATCACTGGTATGTACACAGTACTGATACACCATACACCTTCATGGCATCCACGTGGAAATGAAGAGTCACATTTGGAAAGATGCCTGTTCAATGACGATAAATCACTATGCTCCAAACAACCAGACAGCCAAGTACAGTGAAAATGATGATGGATGAAGGTGCAGGCCCAGTGTGATTTTTTTCCATTGTTTTTGGTAGTCGTCCTTCTCCTACTAAAGTGGGTGTCTCAGTACAAAGTCATAATGTAGGTGACTAAGTCTTTGGTTTCTTTGGACTTATAAATAACATTTTTTCAAATAGTTATCAGTTTAAACCTGCTATCATGAGGTCCTATTCTTTGTTTTAAAGCTTTTCCACCGAGGTTTAGTTTGTGGTTATTCCTTCATGCTTTGGTACAAGTGCTTGATGAAGATGATGAATTGCCTGAACTGGAGTTTCCCTCGTCTTGCCACTTATCAAGGCTTCTTCTCCGTGCATTCATGAAGAAGTTGCTGACGGTACTCAACTCCAACCCCAGTTGCTGGGAAATGGTAATTTGTAATTCTTTGGATGGGCGCTTATTTTCTTTGAATATTGCATGTAGAGTTCGACGCTGGACATCTGTGAAGACCAGCCTAGGCTTTTTAGGTGTATTCCCTCTATCCTTCACATGCTCCTGATCTTTCCTTTTGCATGCTGTGGACAAAACATATTAGGTCAAATTAGTACAGATTAGGGAAATCAGTGTTTAGTAAGTGCAAAAATAAAAATAGTTAAACGAGAGAAAGAGTGAGAAGGGAGAGAAATGTGAAGTCATTTTAAACACGTATTTAAAAATGCCCACTTTTAGATCATAGGACCATATTGTATTATTCGTTAAGTAAAAGTCATACAAAAAATTATGAATGTCCCTTAAAGTAATTTGTCCTCAGCCTCTTATAAGCAAATGAGAGAACAGTAGTTACTGCTTTATCTATGCCAGTGATTCGCGGTGTATTGTCAAACAAAGAGACCACATGGCATTATTGCCCATTGATTGTCCTGTGTGTCTCCGGGTGGCATTTTTTGACTACAGTGGGATATTTAACTTCATATTGATGGCTCTTTCATTTTACATTAGTTGCACAAACGTTTCTTTTCAGCACAGCACGAATATACTACGTTGAGAAAATTGTCACTCACAATGTTATATCCCTAGATGTAGTACAGCACATAATTTCATTTCTTGGCATGAACGGTTGGAAATTTTCTTACATTATATCTTCAACTATCCTCACAGTGTTTGCATGTGTGATTTTAGGATGTGTGAGTCCACATGTTTGTGTGTGAGGCGAAAGGTTTGCTTTTCTTTTTTCCATGTTTCAATGAAAAAGACAAAAATAAAGAAGTTTTGTAGAGATTTTAAAACATTTGATTTTTCGGTCTTAGCTCTAGATGCCAGTAATTTGCAAAGAAAATGTGCATTCCTGTCTTTATCCTAAGCAAGTTTTCGCTCGTTATAATTCTATACATATATCCACCCTGTAACAACACATTTCTCAAGGTACCAGGGTCAGATGTGGATTTATTAGACAGATGAAAATCTGCCTCAAAATAAACACCATAAAAGCTCCAAAATCCAACATTACAGATCTGGAAAGTACTGACTGGACCAAAGCAGGACATTTTGAGGAAATAAGTTGCATGAATTCTGTCTACGAAAAATTATAAAATCCTTCCCACATTGCGGGAAATTCCCCACATACTCAAATGCACTCACTAACAATTGTTATAGTAGATTCACAAGTACGAAAGGTGTGTACTGGATGGGTGGTAATATCCACTGTTTTGTTACAACTTACAGCTCTATGCTGCTCAAATGTGAGGATAGGAAGATTCCCTCTTTTCGAACATTATATAAAAAAGTGTATGCCAAAAGTCAAAATTAACAATTGGATATCAATGAAAACGAAATTTCATGCTAGGTGGACACATTAAAATATTGTCAACTGCGTTTTTTCCCTCCACAAAGGTGTTGTGTTATCACGTCATGAAGGGAAAGTACCTTATTGATGTTAAGCATAAATTGCTGTCTATAGTCACAACATACCAAGCTTTGTACATGTGTATTCTCATCATGTATCAAATTGAAATAGATATAACTATGCCCATCTAAGGAGAGTACACATATGAAAACTTGCAAATTCAATATATTGAATGCTAACAGACATTTTGCGGAGACTAACAAATCAACTTCATAAGATTACACATAAGCTTCCACTAATGTATGGGGACTCATTTTTTTTCTGTTGGTCATTATTGCTAAACTGAATGTTTTACTTATCTGAAAAAGTTTTATTTTGTGTTTATACTCTGGTATACCTTTAGGCTGCACAAGTGTAAATAAGTTTCAAATGAAGATGTGCTTCATGACTTTCTGAAGTGAACCTTTCATTGACAATTTCAAATGTAGGCATCAATGCCTTATGGAAATAATAATGCTAATGAGGAGGAATAAGCAAAAGAAAACCCAATATTGAGTAATACTATTTATAACCTTTGGGTGTCAATTTGAAACGTTAGGATATTACCAAATGAGTCTAGGACATGTGAGTTTCTGGGAACAGGAATTTTAGAACACTTTCATATGAAGAGTAACATCTACCTTTTCAGAACAGCAGTTACAATGGTATCCTAAAGAGTGTTGTAATTTTTGAGTGATTAAGAAGCGTATTAAAATACACATTTACCAGCCATTTATGTCATAAAGACCAACTATAGATTCTAAAAGGAGACCGCATCCAGTTAATGGAACAGGTGGCACTTAGGCAGCTTGTGAAGTGCAAGGTAGAAGTCTTACTGGATTGTTCTTATGGACTTTTGTGGAGTTAGCACACTTCACATTTACCTTAATGAGGTTTGTTGCATACACACTTAGAGTTCATCATTTGAGAAGACCATTACAGCTTTTGTGGTGTACATTCATTACAGCAAGGGTAAATAAGACTTAGCATATGTGGTGGGAAAACATTTCAACAGCCTGGGTTTGTTTTTATTGTTTTATAACCCCCTACCTTCTAAACATTCATAGTTAAAGGCTTTACTAATGGACACCTCCTACCAGTGAACTATGAACCGTAGACATTTGAGGAAAACATCTGTGTGTCGCTTTTTAAGGGCTTGACGCGCTGCTACCAGGCATATGGAACATCCAAGTAGTAACAGTAAGGCCTAGATGGCCATATTTAGAATTGTCTTAATATACTTTAAAGAAATATAAAAATAAATATTGCACATAAGTACCTGACACTGGCTCTTCCATATGGTCTTTAAATAGCAGCGAACCTTTAATAGAAATATGGTAAATATTTATACCAGTCATAGGTTTCCATCTCCCTAAAGGAGAAGCATTAACAACTTTTTCAGTCAGCACCTGAACATCAAACACTAAAATTCTAAAATCATAAAGTGAATTTAATTAACAAAGCTGTGTACATCATATACTATAAATTATAACAATTGAAATGCGGTCACTGGACTTGACGTTCTCGGCTTATTTGTGCATTGTTCTATTAATAAGTGTATTATAATACATTAATAAGTGCATGTTACAAACGAATCGTTTTCTGTTCTTATTATTTACTTAAATGCTTTCGGATATTTTTAAAGCTCAGCCACGCAACTTCAAGTAACAAGAAATGCTCATCCGATTTCGAATGCCAGATTATTGATGCATAAAGAGAACTATGGAGCTCTGGTGCCATTTTCGAAATGATTTTTGTTTCTATGTGTAGGTGTTGCTGCATAAGGATGGATGAAACACTGTAAGTCTCTTAGAGAGGGAAGCTCTATGCTGCTAACTTTTTTTACAATTGTAATTCGTTTATTAAATGCAGTGGGAAATATATCATTGCAGCAGATGTTCACTTCTAATCTGTTACTTATATGACTACGAGCAGCAACACTGAAGGGCCGTGACAGTTGTAATTCCTAATAAACCGAGTCATAGCAGTGCCTAAACTTGGTTACGCAGTATTTATGCACCTAACTGAGGTTTGGGTTTCCAATTAAGGGACAGATGGACAAAGGGGTGGTGCATAATTTCCTGACTCTTAGTGCACGGCAACCTTGTGCCATCGGTTCAATTATGGTTGCAGCAAATGTAATGTACCCTCTAGCAGAGCGTATTAATTATGTGCTTTTAAGGCACAATCTGGGTAAGTCGCTACAGTTCATTCATGTAAATGAGGAAGAATGTCCCTCTCAGTGGACAGAATGTGAGAGGGGAAGTCACTGAGAAACTGATCCTTGGTCAGGCAACTCTTCAAGACCACAGGGAACTCAATGAGATGGGTCGTCCGCATTGAACAGTGCAGTTTTATCGAAACTGGAGAAAAACATATTGATAAATTCTGAAATAAACTGGCGAAAGAATCTCCCACACATATATTCCAGACTATCAAACAAAATTCCAGATCACAATCGTGATGAAAAGAGATGTGGCACATGTAGAAACTGGCTTAAACTCCATTTCTTTACAGCAGCATATAAACAATATTTGATTTTTTCACTTGGACCCTGGACCTACCTGGTTTAAGATTTACTCTGTGCAAAAGATTAAGTAAGTGTAATAAGTCAACATTAAAATATTTCCAATGGACTTGTGTCATATTGGAATCATTACAATATGTCACTCCTTTGGGTGACCGAATGCTCTGTGAAATCTGCTGCAGATGTCCTTTATATATATATATATATATATATATATATAATAATAATAATAATAATACTAAAATGTGCTAGTGTCGCTAGAAAAATTGTGGAACATCCCTGTCTCTCAGGGAATATCAACTCTTGCATAAATTATGCCACTAGCCGCTTGCGAAGTTTTTCACTAATAAGCATCAAAGCTTCCAGAAATGTAGCTGACATACCAGACGGTGTGATTGCAGTCCATGGTACTTCAATGGCTCAGCTGAGTTGTCCATGTTTTAAATATATGACATGCAGTGCTGAAAACCTTCGCTGACTGCAGACAATCACACACAGTGTTATTTAAATAAGGATTACAAATATTAATCCTGCCCGGCAGTCCTTTCCTTCAGTTAAAAGTAATTGAAATTATTCAGCATGTTTCTCTACCTACCTCCGCAGAAGTGGTGGTGTCTAACAGTTTGGTGTTAGGAGTGCATTCATTCACCTCAACAACCACATGCTGTACCTTGGATGCCAGGTAAACACCCAGTAGATCTGTAAACATCCAGTGCAGAGTCGTCTGGCGCTTACCACAACATTCAGGTAATGAATGAATAAATGCAAACAATGCCAACACACGTCATAAACGCAGACGCACCACACAAATACTGCACCAGCACACTTGCAAAATAAAAAGTACGGAGAAATTCGAGCCCTTGCACAAATTAAGGTCTCACAGTCAGCACTTACATAGCAGCCAATAATCATCCATAAATTTCAAATTGCCTGCACATTCTTCAAAACACAAACAATTGTAAAAATGCAGATGCTACTCAACGTCCTCCCAACATGGGCGTCAATTCACCAAAATGCCAGGGGTAGCGGAAGCCACACTACATACCACTGGACCTTTACTTTCACTCACACACACATGCTTACACAAACACACATATTCACACATAAACATTCTTCCGGTCACATACACATGTTGTACTTAAAAGGATGTTTTACTTACCACAGCTGCCAGGGAGGGTCATATACCAGTTGGGTACGCTACATTTTTATTACACTAATAGTGAATAATAGGTTATTCACTATTAGTGTAATAAAAAACAACAGAAAATGAGGTAAGTGCAGGCACAGCGTTCATAAGGACAAGCTGCTTGATGATTTTGCCACCTCTGAGGCCAGGGGTCACAAAGGCCGTGCTATTGGCTGCAAGGAACACAACATTAGTATGTTTTATTTACTTGAACTCCCCTTGTAAAGGGATACTACATGTATCCAGGACTGATTGTGCCTCCCACTTAAGTAACCGTTTAAACTTGTCCCAGGCTTGCCATTGCAGTCTGTGTGTGAAGGTTAAGCTGCCATTTCAACCTGGTAAAATAAACTTTTTGCCAGGCCTAAAACTACCTTTTTAATGCATATACGTCACCACTAGGGTGGGCCTTAATAGCCCATACAGTAGGAGCATGTACTTTTAAAAAGTTGGACATGTACCTTTAACTTTTAATGGTAGTGAAAACCTCTTCACTACTGCAAGGCCTACCTCTCCCAGGGAATAAAACTGTGTCGCCTTATTACATTTAATACGTTATAACTTCCATTTAAGAGCAGGGAAACAGGTAGAGTTTTGTATATAAAGAGTTCTAATTAAAAACACTCTTCAATGACAAGGATGGATCTTTTATCACAATTCTGAAAATACCACTTTTAGAAAGTCAGCATTTGATTGTCCTAGCCATTTGGTGCCTGCAGCCAGTCCCTGGATGACATGACTAGGTGTAGCTGACAGTTGGTCTTTTTAGATTGCTCCCAGATAGTGAGGCAAAGGAAAGATAGGTGTTGGCAGGACGGGCCACTCTGACTTAAGGAGGAGAAGGCAGTGTTACCTACCACACTTGCACATCACAAAGGTCTTGCCTGAACACACTCACAAAGGATGTGCCACTAGTCTTTTGTGTTCCCAGACAAGCTGGCACCAGGGCAGGTAGGAAGGAGAAGCCTAACCCCAGAGTGGGGTGGAAACCTCCAGAACCTTCTCTTATTACAAAGTGGGCACTAGGTATAAATAATGGACCCTCAGTCCAAACTCTTCAGTAAACATCTGGACCTGTGAAAAACTCAGAAGAAGGACTGCTGTGCAGTTTTGCTGTCACTCTGCTGCCCTGAACCTCCTGCCTGATTGAGAAGAAATGGGCCTGCATCTTGAACACAGGACCAGCAGAGTGACTACAAGGGCTAATTGGCTGGCCTCCTGATCAGAGCCTCAGGGACAGAACAGGCTCCAACATCTTCAAGCCCAGCACCTGGACTCCACCAGCTGTGAGTTCTGTCTTCCCAAGTGGTTTCATCACAGTCCTGGACTCTTTGGAGTGGGCTTAAAGGTGCCCTACCAGCCCAACTGTGGAACCGATGCTGTGCGAATCATTGTCTCCCAAAACCCTGCATCGGAAGAAAAATGTGATGTATCTCCTCCTACGACTCCACGCTGGAATTGCTTCATGATACATCCTAGACACGACTTTACACTGCAACCCTTTGGAACTGCCACTGCCCGGTGCATCTCCACAGAAGTACCTCACATCGCAGCTTCCCAGAACTGCCCTCGTGCGATGCAGCACCACACAAGGATCTCGCATTGCCCATTACAGCTTCCAGAAACTGCTGCTGTGTAATGAATCTACATGCCACAACCGCGCTTCACTCTGCTGTGCGACACATCCTTGACGCAGGAGTCCGCATTGCTTCTCAACCAGGATTTTTGGTACTTTGTTCAGCGGCTCTAATTGAGTCCCTGTAGCCATCCCATGCTCCATTATGGTTGGCCTGAACTTGTGATTTTGCCCCAGTCTTGCACGACCAGGTCACCACAAGTGGTGCTTTGCGCTTTTAGCTGCTATTTTCAAATAAATCTGTAAAATTGAACATCTCCAGTTCTATTAATTGGATTATTGATGCTTTTGGGTCAAATAATTTATTAAATTACACTCTATTTTTCTAAGATGATTTGGGATTTTTCTTGTGTTGTGTTTCAATGTTATTATTGTTTGAAGTGTGCATAAATGCTTTACATATTGTCTCTAAGTTAAGCCTCACTGCTCTGTGCCAAGCAACCAGAGGATTGAGCAGAAGTTAATTTGGATTTGCTCATGACTTCACCCTGGCAAAGATTGAGGTTGCTACTTGAGAAGGGTTTCACCCTTTCCCAACCACCAGCCCTATTTTTTTTTTTTTTTACAAAGATTAAATATACTATGAATAAAGAATGGTAGATAAAGTATAAATAGCCTATTGGGCAAAACTGATTAATTACATTTAGTATAAACTAGATATTGTCATATGGTGAAATAACATATTTCCATTAACTGCATATTCCATGATTTGTATTGTAGTATACTCTCAGCCTAACCGTAGACTATGAGAAGCAGTAGGGCATAATTGGCAAATCAATTAGTGTGCACTGTTTGCTAATGGTAGTTTCGACAATGACATGCTCCTGAAGAATAGACTCCGAATATTGACTGATTTTAAGTGAAAAAACTAGTGGCACTGTTTAATCAAATGGCTGTAGTTAATTGATTGCTAATTGACTGCTGGAAACTGGGGCAACTCGACTTTTCTATTAACTAACATGTAAAATAAATTTACACTTTCCAAAAATTCCTGCAAGTGTGGCTTTCCCTACAAATTCAGTTTGACATCATTTATATTTTATTTTTGTCCTTTCTCAAGGCCATCAGCTGTGGATATTACCTGCAACAATGTCAAAAACTAAAAAAGGTGTTTCTAATAGTTTGCATAATACTCTTAATATTAAAAAAAGTACAAATCATTTACTTAATATCTGTGGACTGAAAGTGTCCTAGAATCCTTTAAGCGTCCGTTACACGCTTGCAAGAGAGCTGCAGCCCACCTGCAGTGAGTGGGGACATGGGATTCAGAGGAATAAAATCTATAAGTGATAAGTGCTGAGGTTTAGAGAATAAGTCAGTGGTCTAGTGTTTGTCTAGCGTATGGTTTGTAGGAAACAAGTACAGAAACTATATTGGATAAGGTGAGTAGAAATGCAACCAGGGAGAGAGCGCACAAAGTTTGAGCCCCACTCCTCTTAGAGGAGAATCTTGTTCATCGCTCACTTTTTCAAGTTACCTAGGTAGCAGACAAGTGTGAGTGCACTAGTGTCTCACATTTAGGACAAAGCAAGGGCTCTGTCCCTTGCATGATTCAGTGAGTGAAGCATTTTGAAGAGATCTGTGTGTAGCATGAAGGCCAAAAGTTTGAATCCGGGACTCACCTTTCATGTTTCTGGGAACAGGAGTGAGTTTATCTTTCAGGGCCAGATGTAGAAAGCTGTTTGCATGGTGCAAACTGTGAAAATCGGGCTGCAAAATAAATTTAAAAAATGCTTTATTTAAAAAGCAGTCACAGACATGGAGGTCTGCTGACTTCAGCAGGCCACCATCCCTGTGAGTGCAGGGACTCGCTATGAGGTCGCAAAATGCGACCCACCTCATTTATATTAATGAGGTGGGTCTTTGCGACCCCATAGCGAGTCGCAGACGGTGTCTGAGACACCATTCTGCATCAGGATTTGCGATTCTGAAATTGTGAGTCGCACCGACTCGCAATTTCAGAATCCCAAATTCTGACATTGATACATCTGGCCCTAAGTTCGGTAATATCCATACCTGTTATTCATAGTGCTGAGCAAAGACAAACCTTCAGTAGCAAGCTCTACATAAAGCTAATATATTAGCATTATGACATACGGTTTATGCCGCACATAATTATATGCTGTTGCACAATGTTGATGCTATTCATATGGGTATCAACTCGGTGATGGAAGTAGAGCCTTTCTAAGTAAAGCATAATTCCCAATCCTGCTCAGGTTCATAATTTTTGTTGCCAATCTATTTACCAATTTAAAACGGCTCTTGATCCCGTTAGTGGGAATGCAATCAGTGTATAATAAAATCATAATAGTATGTAGTTAAACATGTTCAGAGTCTGCACATGAAAGCTACTCACCACATTAATACATTGATTTCTGTGTTCAGACACTTCTCGCTGTTAATTACTATTCAGAGATCCATCAGCATTCCACCAAAAACTGAATAAACACTGGCAAAGCTAAGCAATCTCAATTTGCAAAAGGTATGCAGCTACCTCAGTTGGCTTTGCCGATGCCAGATGCTTTTAAAATACGACACTATTGGAAAACCTAACAGCAGTGATGGGCTATCTTAAAACTATAGTAAACATTGTTTTCTACACTTTAATGTATAAAAAGCATTGTTTTCTATGTTTTCCAGATGGATGCCACATTGCATGATCCAATGAAATAACCCATCATGAAGGCCACCTTGAAAGAACAGAAATCAGTGATTCCAGACTCTTAAGATGGCTGCCACACTGCCTGTCTTAACATAGTGATGCAATGTGGTGGCCATTTTCAAAGTATGAAAATAGCCTTTTCAACTGAAGGCTGAAGCCCGCATGCCATTACCACGAAGGCTTATCCACGCTTGCAGTATTACCACGCATGCAACATTACCACACATGGCTTTACTACAGATGCCTTTACAGCAAATATGCCTTTAGCACACATGCTATTACAACGAAATTCGTTGTAAAGGCATAAATGGTAAAGGCATAATTGTTGTAAAGGTTTTACAGGTAAATATATATATATATATATATATATATATATATATATATATATATATATACATACATACACATATATGTGTTCTTCATTAAGTTCCATCCTACCTCCAGGGCATAAACGCTGCACCGCAGATTCATCCTTAATTTTCAATTTTGTTTTATTTTTGTTCAATTAAAACCTCCATAAAGTGCATTCAGTTCAAGAGGAAGGGGAATAGGGACATATATGTATATTACTTAAAAAACCAAAGGTCACAGGGTCATTATAGTTAGGTTATGAATTTACTCACATAAAACCATAGAAATTCAGTAGTTATAGTTAGAATTATTTTAAGTAACTATAACTAAGGTAACTATATATATAAAAGGCAGAGTTATGTCGAAACACGTTCTTGTTTCCCTTTAATGGAAGAAAGAATTGCTGCAACTTCACTCGTTCTTGGATTGCATGTCTTCCTTGAAGTAGGAGGAAAGTGTTGAGTTAAACGTTCGGTGGTGTGCATCACATTTCAGGCACCACCAGCAGTTAGGTGCAGAGAGGCAATGCCATCGAAGTGATTGTGTGTATATATATATATATATATATAATTAGGGACAGGTCATTTTTAGGAGTTAGGGTGGGTATGAGTTTCTGCTTGGTAGGTGTTTTTTATGGTTTAGGGTACTTATGGGTTTTTGGAAAGCAAGGGAATTTTTAGGTTTTAGAGTGGGTCTGAGTTTTTGGGTGGCAAGGGCATTTTTAGGTTGGGTTTGGGATTTTGGGTGGCAAGGGTATTTTTAGATTTTAGGGTGGGTATGTTTTTTTTAGTTGCAAGGGTTTAAGTCGGGTATGGGTTTTTGGTGGAGAAGGGTTTTTTAGGGTGTAGGGTGGGTATGGGTTTTTGGGTGGCAAGGATAATTTTAGGATTTAGGGCGGGTATGGGTTTTTATGTGGCAAGGGCATTTTTAGGCAAGGACATTTTCAGGCTTTAGGTTGGATATGGGTTATTGGGTAGCAAGAGAATTTTAGGTTTTAGGGTGGGTATGGGGTTTTAGGTCCAAAGGGTTGTTTTTTGGCTTAGGTTGGGTATGGATTTTTGGGTGACAAAGGGAGTTTTAGGGTTTATGGTAAGTATGGGTTTCTACACACAACACACAGACACATACTTATTAATGCATGCATGTGTATATATTAATATAAATAAATATAATTATAGATGTATATCCACTTAAACTGTGACCACACATATGCCTTTACAACAAACTTTTCACTGTAAAGGCAGGTGTAGTAAAGGCATATTAATGGTAAAAAGTTTCAGTTGTAAAGGAATGTTTCGTAAAAATGGATTCATTTGTAACTACCACAGGGTAAATGCATGCATGGTAATGGTATGCGTGGTTCTGTCATACAATCACTGCAGGAGAACATGAAGGGTATCACCAATCCAGACGTCTGGCATCTGGTGCACTGGTGTACTAGGAGGGCGAATAAAGAGACAGGGCGGGTTAGGCTTAATGAGCGGGGAAAGTGTGCAAGTGCCTTCTCTCAGATTAAGCAGGGGAAAGAGTCTGCCATGCACTACCATGGACTGCTAAATAAAAAATAAAATGGGGGAAGGAAAAATGGGAAAAAAGTACTTCCATGACGTTGGCTATATCCAATAAAAACCAAGGGTAAGCAAGCTATGTTCTATGCGTGGAGAAAGAACAAATTAGGAGGAAAGTCAATATTGAGGAGTAGGGAACTGAGAAAGACAAGTAAGCCATTGAATTATGAGCAAGGAGCCAACCAAAAGTGGTCTATGCAACATTGTATAAAATGATATATGCAACAGCAAAAACAACACAGGGCAGATTCATTAAACAGTTTTCATCTATTATGTTCATACTTCGTAAATAAGAGCTTTGACATTTTTCAACCATGCTTGAATTAGCACATTCATGAAAATTGGTTTGGGGCAGATTTGAGAGTACATGTGGGTAGGGCACCATGAAAATTAGACGAAGGTCTCTAAATTCGTAGGTGAGTATTTACATTCCACTTGCATGGAGTTTTCCATCTGGGAAACACAAGCAAATTTGCTGCTGTCAGGAGCAGGAGTGGATGTGTTTTTACACATTGAGAATGAGGAAGGGACGTTCGTATATTTAAAGGGCTGCCTGGGGAATATACGATGGAACAACGCATGCTGGAACCACGCCCGCGTTCTTACCACAAATGCCTTTACAATGATTTTTTGTTGTAAAGGCATGCCTGGTAAAGGCATGTGTGGCACGACATGCATGGTTCCAGCATCTGAGCCCCCCTGACCTCCCAGCCCCTAAAACAAAACTAACCAGACTGCCACCCCTGCCCCTGAAAACTAAAACTACCCCACCCCGCTCCTAAAACTACTCTGACCCCCTCCCCACCCTTAACACTAAAACTACCCCGACCCCCCACCCCATCCCTAAAACTAAAACTACACAAACCCTCCAGCCACCCTCTAAAAACTAAAACTACCCCAACCTCCCACCCGCACCTAAAACTACCCTCACTCCGCCCCTAAAACTACCACGGTCCCTGCCCCTAGAAACTAAAACTAACCCAACCCCCCACCCCTCCCCTAAAACCACCCCTACCTCCTAAAAACTAAAACTACCCTACCCCCCAAAACTAAAACAACCCCTAAACTACCACGACCCCGCCACCCTGCCCCTAAAAACTAAAACTACCCCACTCCTAAAACTACCCCCGACCCCTGCTCCAGCCCCACTTACCTGACCGCGTCATCTCCAAATCCTGGCTCCCTGGTTATGGCAGAGAAAAAGAGAGAGTTGTTGTTCACGTAAGCATTGTTCCGCTTTCGTGAACAATGCAGTTGTTGCTGCAGGGTCGTGGTTCAGGCTGTTTCCCCTGCCTGTGACTAGTCTTCTGAGTGGGAACAATATTTTCTCCATGAAGAAGGAAAAAAGGAGTTGCTTAAGCAAAGACATTTTTGTGTTACATCTTTTGATGTGAAATTGTTTTATAAATCAATGTATTTCCAGGATCCTTTAAAAAAGGTCCAACTGCTTAATATAAAAATTTGTGAAATAGGTCAAAAGATACTCTTTCTCTCAATGTAAGAAGAAAGATGCATAGAAGCTGTGGGGGGGACTAAGGAATTCAGTAGTCCTACTGCATGATCAGTCCTAACCATTAGGAATTTTAGGGCTTTGCCTACGGGTCAGCCAGAAAGAGGCTTCATCAAAGCTAGTTAATTCATATTTCGAGCTTGCTTAGCAAATTAAGTCTTCCAATATGCAATGTGTAGTGTGTTGGCAGTCACTGATGATACCTTAAAGTGTGAGCATGAACCTATAGAGATAATCAACACTGGTGCTCCTACTATATTATCTTGTGCCCGATTATTGTTCCTGTGAAATTGATAAAGGCCACAAATGAAAATGTAAGCTTTTTGCTTTTTGAAAAGTATTTAACTGATGTGTTGTATATTGGTTTGCTGCCCTTTGCTGAAATAAACAAAAGCGGAGCTATTTGCTAGCCACAAAAGCATAGCAAAAGGCAACTGAAATGAGTAGCCTTAAAATAAATGTGAGTCATTCATAAACCATTTTGTGCAACCAAATGACTTAGGCCCTCATTAGGACTTTGGCGGTCGAGGCAATAGTGGCAGTAGTACCGCCAACAGTCTGGCGTTACATAGCGCCATATTATGACATTGGGTGTTTGGCAAAAGCCAAACCGCCAATGTAACACACCGACTGCCATGAAAGCAACGACTGCTGGGCTGGAGACTGCAGTCTCCAGCCCGGCAGCCGTCACTAGGCCGCCCACGGCAATATGAGCCCACCCACTGCCATGCTTTCGATGGCCCTTGTACCGCCAGGAAAACCACTGTGGCAGGCACTATCAGTGCCAGGGAATTCCTTCCCTGGCACTGATAGGGGTCTCCCCCGCCCCTTCCCCAGAGTACTCCCCCACCCTCCCCCTCCCATCTCCCCCAACATAAACACACATACACACACGCAAAACACACACATACACACACGCATACCCACACTCACCCACGCACACACATATCCACACACACTGACATACATACAAGCACACACGCATTCACACATCACAACATACATGCACACTCGCATTCATTCATGCGCACACACATCTCACATGCCCCACACTCGCATGCACGCACACAGACACAAACACACACAAACCCACACACACACACACAACTCCCCCAACTCCCTCTCCTGTCGGAGCACCTGACTTACCTGCATGCAGGGGGTCCTCAGCAGGAGACGGGACGCGGCACTGCTGCCAGCAGCAGCGTCTGCCAGCGGATCACCGCTAGGCTGTATCGTGTCATGATACGGTCGGCGGCGTTCTGCTGGCGTGGCGCTGCCCACCTTACCGCCGTCAGCTGCCATGACCATAACCGGAATTCCGCCAGCCTTCTGGCAAAATCCTGGCTAAGGTCATAATATGGTGGACAGTAGGTAGCCACAGCAACTGTCCTTTGCCGGCAGTCGCCATGGCGGTAGGCTACATTTACTGCCATTATCATAATGAGGGGCATAGTTACTTAAAATATGTTATTTGTGAATGCAAATTAGGATAATGTGAGGGCAGATGCATTTACCAATACAAATAAATTCGCCAAGTGGCTTAAAATTCTGCAGTGGCAAATGTGGTGTGGGGTGCAGGGAAGTATATGTGTGGGAGGGGTTAAATTACTGGATGACTGAAACTTGTACTACTATGCAAATGCTATGGGGGTGTCTGTGATTCAGTGGTAATCCTTATTTGTTATAAATGAATCCCATGACACTAATGTTCCCAAACATATAGATTTTTTCATAACAGCAGCAGAGTTACAAGTTATATATATTCATAATTTACTAACAGATCCAAGTAAAACACTTACTATTCTCTGTTTTAGCATGTACATCCCTTGGTTATTTAACATTTTTGACTCCTTCGGACAATCAGATGCTTCATAGTACTGTTGTTTCTTTTGCTTTAAAAAATATTTGTGTTTTTTAAATCGGAATATATAATAAGTACCCCAAGATAGATTTTAGAAAAAGAGTTGTTTATATGCTGCAAGCGTGACGATAAACAGTGCGTCCCTTTAATGTCCCATTAGAGTATGAATGAATCAGGGTAATGAACTTATATTTGAAAAGAATGCACCTAATACTTTTTTTAATTTTTTAATTGTTTCATTTTTCATTTTCTACTATTAGTTCTAAAGCTCATTTAGCTAGTATATTTAATCATTCTCGTTTTTAGACTCTCATGTTACACTGTTTCTTTTTCATTTTTTTCTTTTTCTTCTTGCCTTTCTTTGTGCTCAATGTTTGTTGCATTGTGTTCATTGTTTCCATCTTTTTTTAAACATGTTTCTCTAGTGAAGGAAGTCCCTGTACTCAGTCCTTTTTCGGTCTTGCCTACCAGACAGTGCAAAAGTCTGTTGGTGAAAATACCTTTGTTTGTTCACAGAGAGTTTAGAGCCTGCCAATTGCTTATCAACAGTTGGCTTTATCGTAACTCTTATTTGGTTGCTAGTTATTTGTCAGCTTGTTAGGACTTTACTTCCTCTTCTTGTGTTTGTCCCTGCCATTGAGCACAGGCTTATTACTTATATCCTTCCAGTGTTCACTTTTAAAGCACTACTATATTCCTTTTTGTCAAGCATTCCACAAGAATGCATTTGTTTTCCAGCTATCTACCTCATGTACTGGTCTTCTCCGCCCTCCACTGTGTTTACTGTTGTTTTTTTCACCTGTCTACTTCTCCCTGCCCCCCATTGATGTGCTTCCCCTTCTCACATTGCTTTCTCTGCTGTGTGCTTCCCCCGACAGCTCCACATTTCTATCTCTCGCCTGTCTTCCCCCCACCCACAGTATTGCTTCACTCATTATGACATTGGCAGTCTTTTTGGAAGACCACTGTGCTGGTGGCTGCCAAAATACCACCAGTGTTGGCGGTCTCATGACCACCGTATCACGAGTCAGAGACCGAAGACCACCAGATTACAGCCACAAACTCGATACCGCCAGGCCGGCCGAGGGTGGGTGAGAGGTGTTTTCACTGCCAGCACCATCATGCCAAAAGGACTCCCCCCCCACCGTATTACGAGACGTAATCGGTATGGCGGTCCCTGCATGGAGATGAGATGCTGGCGGTGGTAACGTTGACCTCCATCCCCTCCCGGACGACCACCTCGCTCAGACAGGTGGGTGGACCGTCCAGGGGGGGAGGGTGTGTTGTGTGCATGTGTGTGGTGTGTGCATGTATGTGTAGTGCTATGGGTGAGCATGAGTGCGTGTGTGTATGTATGTATGTGAGCGTGGAGGGTGTATGTGTCTGAATGGAAGCAGAGGGGAGAGGGGTGTGTCAGGGTGCCAGTGAGTAGGTCTGTGTATTAGGATGTATGCGAGTAGGGGTGTTAATATGGGTGCACGCGAGCAAGTGGGGGTGTATGTCAGGGAATGTGCTGATGGGAGTGCATGTTTGTCAGTGTGAGAGCGAGTGAGGGTGCGACTATGTCAGTGTGAGAGTGAGTGGGGGTGTTTGTATGTATGCATGCGATCGGGTGGGGGTGTTTGTATGTATGTGGGTGTTTGAATATATGCGTGCATAGAGGGAGAGTGTGTGCATGTATGTGAATGCGGAAAGGGGGAATGTGTGAATCAATGCATCCGGTCGGGTGGGAGAGTGTGTGCATGTATGCGAATGTGGAGAGGGGGAGTGTGTGAATGAATGTGTGCGTGCGTGTAATGGGTTTGGGGTGTGAATGAATGCGGAGGGGGTTGGGGGTGAGCATGAATGCGGAGGGGCTGGAGGGCGAATGAATGCAGAGGGGGTGTGAATGAATGCAGAGGGGGTGTGCATGAATGTGGAGGGAATGTTTGTATGTATGCATGTGGGAGGTGTGTGGATGGGTGGGGGTGCGTGCGCCGGCGACAGGAATGGGGATTTCTATCACCGGGTGCATTACCGCCAGGGTTTTCGTGGTGAGGCAACCACTGCGAAAAGCCTGGTGGTTTGCTGCCTCCTAAAGTGGTCTTAGGCCTGCCGCCAGCCCAGAGGAGTTCTCCTCCGTCTGCGGCGGTCCGACTGGAAAGGTGGGACTGGTGGCGTTGTGATGTTTTGGCTTCAGCCAAACCACAAAACTCCTAATGTGGCCGGATTTGTCTCCGGGTCCGCGGCGGTTAGACCGCCACCGCAAGTTTGGCGGTCTCATGACCACCAAACTCATACTGAGGCCCTATGTGTTGCTTCAGTGCTCCCACCCTACTTGTTGTTTCCCTCACTTGCGCATCAAAAAAGAGAAAAAAATATGGTTTTGCACTTCTTTTTACTTTTATTTTATTTACCAAACAAACTCGGATTACTAAATAAAAAGAAAAAAGCACCTGTGTCATTATGTAGGTGTGTGCACGCATGCAGCACACAGCTACGAAGAGTGACAGGTGAAGACGCTACAACACCTTAACCATGCTGCACAACATCGGGGATGTTATACAGAATCGCTATAAACCACTGACAAAGCCAGCAGCGCCCAAAAGGGGAGACTTATTGGCTTTCAGCCATTTATTTTTTTAATTTTACTTTAGAAGTGTTACATTTCAAAGTAAAAGTTTCAATATGGGTAAGTATAATCTTTTAAAAAAGATGAGGAGATGGATTCGAAGAGCAAAATAATAGGTGCTTATTGCTCTGCTATGAATTTTAAAATAAGACTTATCAGCAGTCCACTTCGTGCATGTGTGGTTATTGAGCCAGAAAACCACATCATTTGCTTGGTGTGAACTCTGCACAATGCAGAGCCATGATCAACCATGGTCCACAGAAATGGAAAGTCTATATTTCTAAAACATGCTATTCCTGCTGCAAACTTTCATGGATTATTGGCCCAGAATCTGTTCAAAACTTCGAATGTTTGCATTTACTGCACCTTTTTCAATTCACACAAGGAGTTTGTGAATGATTCTTTCATCCGTGCACCGTTCTTTTGCATAGTTAAGTTTCCCTGAGGGTTCTCTTTGCATGTAGTTATGCCAAAATGAAGACAAGGACTATGCCATCAGAAAAGTGAATGCATAAAAATGGGGGAAAGACTCATGCTTATCAAGAGGTATTGTTGAAAATCTATTGCGAGTGGACAGACTTAGGTCCAGGTTCGAATGCTACTCAAGCCCTTTGACCTAAGTAACTGCATAGTTTGCCCCAGCTATACTGGGATACCTCCCCTTTCACCCGAACATTATTATTATTATTTTTTTTTTTTTTTTAATTGGAGCTAGTTGTAAACTCAATTTGAAAAGTATACAAATGTTCATTCGGTTCAGTTGCCAACCATTTGCCTTTGCATTTACAGTTGTCATATAACCTTTAGTTGCATTGCTAGCCACTCATTAACTACCACCAAACATCAGCATGTTCATTTTCTATATTTTGAGGTACCGCACGACTCAGTTTACAGGTGCACCTCTTTGAGAACATTTATACCTGCCTATGTCTTGGCAATTGGCTTGTATAAATAAGGTACAAATGAAGGAGTGACAGCGGAGAGAAAATGTTGGCAGGTCATGATCAGATTACTGTCTTCTTTGACAGTATAAATAATTATAATTAACAAGAACACACATCAGCAATTTGCTTTGAAGCAAAAAGTCGTTTTACTGAGAGTTCATCAGAGAGACAATGAGGAAATGTATCTGCAAAGAAACTTTGAAAGGATTAGGAGATGGTGTGATGGTGAGGCACAGTTTTATTCAGAGTTCTAAGTGTGGAGGATGTACATGGAGTGGTCCACAGTGAGTCACTTTCTCTCTTTCTTGTGCTAGGGATGTGCAAAACACTGGGCCAAGACCCTGACCTCGGCCCACCTCCGGATTTTCATGATATTTACTGTTATTATTGGTGATCATATGAACTCAAGTGGTGAGTCTCCTGCAAAATGTGTAAGTCCAGAACTGTAGTGGGCCTTGCACTCACTGGAAGAATACCTCCTTGGCTTGTAGTGCCTGATTCGGCTGGCTTCAAGGCTTCCGAGGAACCGTCAGGACTTCAGTTAGCCTTCAAAGTACCTCACCATTGATTCATGACCTTGTAAAGTGTTACTATGCTTATTGGTTGGGAGCCTTAGTATGCATGGTGCGGAAACCCACTTCTGCTTCAGTGGTGTCCAGACAAACTAGGAACAATATTTTAGGGAACCAGTAATTGGTTGGAAAAGTTCATTTGACCTTCTTCCGTGATAAGTCAATGCTACTGTGCGATTCTCGTAGTCCTAATTAGGATTCATGTCAGCTCCTGTTAGAAGAGTCGGGCTAAGTAACCAAACGCGATTTATTTGTTTCAACCTAGGCACATCCACTTCAAGTAAAGTAAAGCCCTTGTTTCGGGAAGATCTCCAATCAATTAATGAGCCTGTTCGGAATGTCTCTGAATTTGACTGAACGACCTATGATTCAGGAAGGGACCAAATAGAGTTTACCAATAAAGGGCCTTTTACAATTCGGTCGATAATGCAAGCTAATTTCCTCCAGCTTTTCAGATGGTAATGTTGGGAGTTTCAGGATCTCAGCGCCTTTTCTTCTTTAGAGTGGATATTCATAATTAATCATTATCAGCGAAAGACTAATGGGGGTTGACCCCACTTCCTTGCTGATCACCTGATTGATGAAGCAGCAGGTCCAGACTCCTGCAAATATCATCGGAGACGTTTGTTTATGTGACTCTGAAGCTGAAATTTGTAGATTTCAACAAAAAAATATTCTATGTAAAAGGAATTAACAGTTAATGAAAAGTACCACTTATGTTGCAGAAGATTGGCAGATAGTTTGCAGACGTTAAATAGTCGCCTTACAGGTGATGATTGCTGTATTCAAGTGTTGAACAGGTGCTACTGAGGAAAAACTTTTACGCAGGTGGTATTTACGTCAAACAAAAGAACACAAATGAGAAAAAAAATCTGCCACGCAATGCACCACATTATTCTACATAACTTGCCTTTTCTTGGTGCATAATTTAGTCATCCCTAATATATTGGTCCTCCATTCCTGCATAACTTCAGTGGCTCTAAATATTATCGTTTGTGTGGCTTATGGCTAATCAAATAGGACTCCTTTCAGTTACCACTTCAAGTATTAACCTCAGAAGGATTCCCCTTCTCTTTGCAGAAATAACAAGCATTTTCAATGCAACGGATCTCGCATTTGTTCGAGTTAGAGCTATTAGCGTTGTAAAGCAAAAAAAAACGCAGAGCGATCGCGCTATGTAAAATGCAGCGCAATCGCTCCGGACTCCAGGCTGAAAACATAGAGCCTCGTATGTTTTTGATACTTTACCGGTGCTGTGTAGGTGGGCTAAACACCGGAAAAGGCATGACGTATGCATGCCTTTCACAAATGAAAGCAAGCGGATTTTAAAAGGCAAGCCCACGAACCAATGTAAGTGACTGGCGTAGCATGGGCATGGTTAAAAGCCCAAAAAGAGATTACAGAATGGACGGAGCACTTTGCGCTCGCCCATAAAAAGGTAGCAATGCAGTTAGTTCTGGTACCGTGCATACAGAAGACATAGGGAAAATACAAGGCTTGTCTGGTTAAAGTTAAACTAAGAACCCACATTGTGTCTATAACTTTTCCTCACAATTTTACAAAAAGCTGCAGTTTGGGATTATATTTAGTGTACTTTTCTGTTAGCATAAATAAGATGCTACCACGTTCAGAGCACGCATCTGTATTTGAGCTCTGTGCATGCCACACAAAGAGTCAGGCTTTCCACACATGTGGTTAGTGAATGGGACTGCCACTGCACAGAAAAACAGATCAAATGTTTAGAGATCTGCAGAAATGCAGGATGAACCCTGCTTATGTCTGAAATAAGCTTTTCTAAGGTAGTAGGAAGGTTTGAATACATTCTTAGGCCCAAATGCTGCATTTTAACATCTGACATTAAATGTCTGGGTACTGTAGGATGACAAAAAAACAGATGAGTCACTGCCTCCCACATAAAATCCAATGACACGTTGTGTCCAATTCTAAACCGTACTAAGTTTACTAATCGCCATGTATTTGTGTGACCAAACCTTGTGTACTTGTAATTAGCATGACACCTTCTCCTTGAAATTGTTATTTGCTGCTCACGCTCCTAACTTCAAAACAAAATAATATGTTGTCTAATTAAAAAATGAATCAACCTGCAAGTTTTCAAATGAGTTGATGTTGCAGGTTTACATTAATGTGATGAAAACCTTTGTCATCTTTAAGCACAGAATAATGCAATTACGTTTCTGATTTATGGTGATGAGTGCAGTTTATTAGATTTAGACAAAATCGTCCTATTTTCAACAATCATTTGATTATTTGCAACGCTCTATAATGCCATTCTAACCTCATTGGAACCTTTGCTTTCTAATGCGCATCATAACTTCCCAGTGCATCGTCTCACGTTAATGTTTACTTTATGTAGCTGGGTCCCAAGTTAACTGCATTGCTGTAACTTGATAATAATTTGTCTGCCGTTTGTAATTAGAATTGAATCACTTTAATTGCACTTTAATTACCCCAATGAATTGAGAGTGTGGTTAATAGCAAAAAATAAATTGTCCTAATGGGAGTTTTAGTGAATACATCAATATTTTAATCACATTACCCACTCCTGTTGTACTACAATTCAATTCGCATTTAATTATACTTTGTGGACACTGGGTGGCGCTCTTCTTTCCTGCCTGTAGTCTGCAACTTAAAGACATGCACGTGCCATGGTGGCTAATTTCCATGTTGTCAAATTTTTTGAAAGAATTAGTTGCTGAAAACACGAAATTATCCAGGCCCCAATTCTGTAAGATTTAAACAGAAAATGCTTGAAATGTTGCTGTATCCGGGAATTGTTTCCAAATATTGGACTATCAATACTTAGTTTCTCATTCATTTGCTTTCTGTGTTAGTGTGTTTCGCTCCATGGCATTTTTACATTGTATGCTATGCATTCATTTGCTTTTTTGCAAAACACCGGCTTGTGCCCTGAAGCCATTTTGTAGCGATGACGACGTAGAAGTTGTTCTTCAGAAAATCACATCATTTATGCCAGAAAAAGTAATTTCTAAAGAGACTACGAATTTATGTGAACATTGACGCCCGAGATGCAATCAAATCTAAACGGCATTCCGTAAGGCCCAGCCCCTTTTTTTTGGGGGGGGGGGGGGGGGGGAAGGGGGGGGGGGTATCAATGGGTTAAAGAAGAAACAAGCTAGCCTCATTGATAAGGCGTGTTCCATCTTTTTAGTCTGGAATATCGTCATAATTTGCTGGTTCCTAATGTCAGGTGAAGGCTATCCAGAGCTGGACGCCCAACACTCATTCTATACTGATTTACCTCTGTGAGACCTGGGTTTATCTGATCAGAGGGACCAGGTTAGCTTTGCTGGATCTCAGGGTTCAATTATGTATGCAGTAGGGAAAAAGAGCCTCTAAATACTCTGGGCTGGGCCCTCCAGTGTTTTTAAAACAGCACAGAGTATTTTTAATTGTATTCTCTGTGTCATTGGTAACCAGTCAACAGTCTTAAGCACCAGGTTGATGTCAGTCGATTTACTTAGACTGAGACTAAACTTGCTCTCTGGTCCCGACGGCTTGGCAATCTCTTTCTTTGCTGCTTTGGCACAGTCTAAGCAATATTCCAACCTCAACAGCGCCAAGGCCCTTTTTATTTTGGTGCAATACAGTAGGATGTTTTAATATTTATTGTTTATCAATGAAAAGTATGCACGAGTGACTCGTACCAAGGTGAGGGGATCTGTTGTATGATGGTGGTGCACGACAGGTACATGACAAGTTTAGAAACATTTAGTAGAAAGGTAAGATTTACATGTTGTGCTGCTAATTATTTTGACATAGTGTGCTGGTGTGACTGTCTGGGAACTGCTTCTGTTTTGGGAACAGCTATACTTTTCTGCAGTGAATCGACTGTATCATTTCTAGCTCATCCAGTAAACTGTAAGCCATCAAACAACTGAGCTGTACATCAACCGCAAACAGTACTTCAGCCATTATGCTATTCATAAAATGTTTCAAATGTGCTTTGGACAACAAGACTAAAAGGGTCCATGCTTTTTGTGAAACACTCAGGAGTCAGCTTGTGCGTCACATACGAGGTATAAATAAAAATAAAGTAGAAATAACATCCATTTCATCTTCTCCTGTACCACAAAAACTTCAAGGAACTGAAAGTGCTATTCTTTTTCAGCACTAGCTTGCTGCCTCGCCTGAAAAGTATGTTCATGGGGATGTATTTTAATTGTAAAAAATATATTAGTTGTTCATCCTTACAACAAGTATGTCTGCCGCAATGTCCACCAAGTTTCACAGAATGCAATTGCTCACTTATTAGAAGCAGTGGTAATTGTGGTAGTAAGAGCTGGAATTGCTAGCTTTAAAAGGATTACTTTAATGGCTTAATTTCATGGCTTCGTGTTACATTTTCTGTAATTATAATTTCATATAGTGAGGCAACATGAGTGCAAATCATGATATAATTAAGGAAAAATAAAATTAGGGAATTTACCCATGTAGCATTACTCTCACATCTAGAAGAAATGTTCAACTTCTATGAAATTTAGAATTGCAGGAGTTCCTCTAGAAAACTGCAACAATTATTTTTCTAGGAGAACCCATGTCACATTAACTAAAACGTTCTACTAGGTGAAAGTTTCTGCAACGTATTGAAATGTTTGCTTCTCCACACACAAAATATGTATTCCTGTGGAGAAACCACTTTCTGTACGCCCCTATTATTTTCTTCTTGGTGCGGCCAGTCTCGCATCTATTCCCCACTAAACATGGAGTTACGCTACCGTTGTCAGGATTAAGCTTTTGTGCATTTGTCGAATTCCTACCAAGAAAATACCTGTGGAGATGTCCAACTATTTACCTTTATTAACAATGCAAGACTGTGCATGTGACATATTTGTGGAGCAGATTGTGCACAGATAGTGTGAGCTTAAGGACATGTGGAAGGATACTTGTATCTGTCTTTATGAATCATGCTATCATGTGTTGCTTAATGACTTTAACCAGCTTGTTTTTTTTTTTTGCTGCCTTGACAACATATTTATTAAATATGAGAGGTATGAAGCAGCTGCCATTTAAAACACTTTTTAACAAGAGAAAACCAGGGAAGGTTCCTCCACTATGGCTGAGGAGTGTCGCCCCCCTTTCCCCCTCCCCCACCAGCAGCAGATGCAAATCTTTAAAAATAAAACAATAATAAACAATGCTAATTATTGTTTTATTTTTAAAGGGACGGGCCATGGGGGGATGACAGCCATGGAGGGGAGTGCACAGAGCACTACCCTTAGTGCTCATGTACGTTTGGCAGGTTGTCTCGGGCTGGCCAAACTCATGTGCACAGGGTTCTCTCCAATCCGGCACTGTGTTGCCGGGTTGGAGAGAGCAGGCCCAGGCTCCCACTGTGCCTTGGAGTGCCCAGTGAGGGCGCTCCAGCCAACCTTAAAGCATTAAGATTCTGAGCAGCATCCAGATTGGCCGCAGGGCAGGGTGGGAGCCTGAGCCTGCATTGTGACAGACATCGGTGGTGCACCGGTGCACAGATACGCTTAAGGTACTTTCTTTTCATATATAGATATATATATATTTTTATTTTTGTTTTGTACCCCTCCCCACCTTCGCCCCACCACTTTGCCCAGTCACCAGTCGTGACTGGAGAAAACCCTTCTTTTAAATATTAAGTAACCCCTATGTAGGCCTTGTAGCCCACAGCGCAGGATGCACTGGATTTAAACATAGGACAAGTAGACATTTAAAGTTAACATGTCAGTACAGTGATTAGCATCTAAAAGTTAATTTCGCTGTAGCAAGGCTGACTGTTCTGCATCGGAACACTGGGATGCACAATTACATTTCATTATCTTTATGTAACTTTATTCGATTTTCTAAAAAAAAATCATACAAGTATACAAAACAAACACCGAACGTCATGATCAACCATTACAGTATATCTCCAAAAACAAAAATCAAGAATACAAGATAAAAGGATATATAAAAAAAACATCCATTTACGCTACCATATACTTAGACCAGCAATACAATACATTAAATCATCATTGTCTCAATCTTAAAATTAGTTAAACCTGACCAAGGAGGGGTAAGGGCACCATAACCTCCAAACAAAAATACTGGCTAGTGTTAAACTAAAGTCTAGAGCTATAAACACCTGCCGGTAACCATGACACATAAAAACAGATTTTGGGTGCAGATAAAAGCTGCAGATATAAAAAGGCGGGTCTAGCCTGTCTCAAGCCCGTTGATAACAAAAGGGGCCTTATACATTTATGGCAGAGGGAATCTTAGGCAAATAAGAACAATGTGAAAAGTGTTGCAAATTGAATTGTTGTCACATATACAAGTTGGTAAATCAGTTGACTTGCACTGTGTACCTTTTAAAACAGCAACTGATGAAATATACCCAATCTCAAATAGGTCAATAGACGTCGATGGTGATTTGACATCTAAGGTTCAATTCCTTGTACAGACTTTACCATAATGTACTGTCACATCGACTGCTTACTTAATGCAGTTGCCTCTCTCTCTCAGCTGCCACCCTGATGAAGAAGGCCTGCTTCAGCCAAGCAAGATCTTCTTTTACAATACCCACAGGATCGGAAAATAACTCTGGCCTACCCAGAGTATTAAAATTAGCCTTTAAATAGTGCAACCATGGAGCACGTTGTCAAGATTCAAACAATCCCGGATAACTAGCCTATTGAGAAGTAGCTCCCCCTTGAGCCACACTGAGCATCACAATAGAAGGGGACAATGGCAAATAAAATCTTAGATATAGCCCATACCCAATTTTTCATGTACAATCTCAGCACACTTGAAAGGCCCCTCATACATTTGTTTTCCACTACCTGGATTGGAATGGTAGGAGCAGAACCCTATATCTCACAACCAAAAATGGCCATGGGGATACACTTTCCTCATGTACAATCTCAGCGGAGGTGCCTTGGCCCACACTTAAAAGGCCCCTCAGAAATTTATTTTCCACCACTTGGGTTAGAATGATAGAGGCATAACCCCATATCTCACAACCAAAAGTGGCCATGGGGATACACTTTGCCTTAAATATATCTATCAGTGTCCGAATTGGCTTCTGTCCAAGATGACAAGAAAAATCACTAAGGCTAGGGATGACACTCTTGAAACACCCTGTAGTTTGCTTTTTCAAGGGTTGCCAACTAAGGCCAGAATCCAGTTAAGTAACATTTTCCACCTTACTCAACCTCTGCTTGAGCCTAAAATCTTTAAGTGTTGGTGTTCTTGGGGCCTACCACCATAAAATGATTTTTTTTTTAATTGGTTGTCAGGACAAGACTGTCCATACAAACGTAAAAAAAAAGTCTTGCAGGTGCTGAAGACTTCTAGTTGTGCATGTGAGCAGGACTGCATTGCATATAAGAGAGTGGGGCTCATTCTTCCACCCATTCTAGGGATGTCCAGATCTTATTCTGATAACACCCCCCTCCGAACAATGAATGTACATAATAAAAAGAAAAGGCACCAAGATGCAGCCCTGTTGGACTCCTCTCTTTAAAAAAAAGTGCTTAGTGCATCCTCCATTTTTCCTGTATCTTACTGAACCCATAAGACTATTATGGAGGGCTCTCAAAAAGGTAAGGACAGCGGGTTGGACCCCATGGACCTCAGCTCAATCCAAAACATATCTCCATTAACCTTATTGCAGGAGAAGCGGCGATCCATAAAGGCCAGGTTTACTAAACCTCTTTTTGCTTTAGTATATTTGGTTATAGAAAGGAGTATATTAAGACCAGGTCTAAACCCATACTGAAGGTCATACAAAATGTAGTGCTCACCGGCCAGTAGGTCAATCTCTCCAAAATGACCTGATGAATGATTTTAACCTCAACATTGATTAACAAGACTTGCCTATAACATGCTGGGTCAGTTCTGTCCCCCTTCTTAAACACTGGCACTATCACTGAATGGCGGCAGGTCTCTGGTATAGAACTGTTGATAGCCTTGTTAATATGGAGAGTTATAACAGGTGCCCAAAGATCCACTAGAGATTTAAACAGGTCCCTCGGGACCCCACTGGCACATGTAGCTTTGCCTGAAGGAAGTTACTTCATTCTACTATAACCTCGACCTATCACCCTCTTAAATAATCAAAGAAAGAGAATCGGAATGCTCAGAATAATTTAAGGCTAAGAAATTAGTCTTCCAAACATGGGCCAGTACTGTGACAACCTGGTCTGCTACGCATTAAAAAAATTTTTTTTTACTATTTTCCAAAACTTGGAAAGGCTTTCTCTGGGTCTTTTTTTTAGAGCACATAGAAGGTCCTTACCAGCCCTTGTGCAATTCCTATCAAACCATCTGCATGCTAAAACAAGCCCAGTCACCGTTGGCTTGGTGAGCGCTAAATTAATGTAATCATGTATCTTATCAAACTCCTTTAAAAGACTATGCTTCAAGACCTCTGCATCCAAACATATCAGGAGTTAAGATTGACAGGAAGATGCCAAATCAGCATTACCTCATCCCTTTTTAGTTTCTGCTCCTGATCTTTCAAAATGGCAGGGATTTTGAAAAAGGATCGGAATCCCAACTCCTTCTTATCCCAATAAAAAATTCCAGAAAGGGGATTATGGTCACTTTGGATATTCCAGTCCCCAGAAAAACGGATCAGAGAGACAAATAAACTAGCTGAGACAAAAATGTAATCAATAAAGGACTCTGCCCAAACACCTTTAAAAGTCTGAACACCATTTTCTAGATGCAATGCTTGTGTGCTCAAGAGGTTGACTAGATTATAATCTAAAACCAAGATGTTCATAAATTGCGCCTGTGCAGTGTGTTTAAGATGGACTTGGTCATCTGCCGCACCCTCGTGGTCATACATGCCGTACAAATAAGAATCCCTAGTTTAAAATCTGCGGTTATCAGCAGTGCTGTGTATTGGGGCAGGCAAGAAGAATAAAAAAACATTTAGAAACTTGGCAAGATCCATCAATACCTCAAATGTTCCTCTCCCATGAATGGCATTATATGCATTAATACATAAGATCCTTGATTTATTTCCAAAGGAGAAAATTAACGCCAAGGATAAATGGAGAGTTAAACATAACCACTTACATTTTACAATTCATATCCAGTTTAATAAATGCCAGTGGACCCCCACCTGCTCTCCCCGCTAGAGGATGGAATAGCCACGATAGTAAATGTAGCGTAATTATCTAAATATCAGCCAAGCTGAAGTATCCCATGCCTCCTCAAGATTAATAATGTCATATGTATTAAACATCATAATCCGGTCAGGGTCTCCAAATCTCCCATGCACACCTACCGTGTTCCAGCTTAATACTTTATGCTCCTTCCAAGAGATGATAAACCGCGTGGGGCCATTTTTAACAGCTTCAGGGCCCAATCAATCAATTCAGACTACTTTAAAGGGGGAACATTAACCAGAAATAAAAGGTAGGGGCGCAGGCTGGGGGGAGTTGAATAGTAGCATTAGAGGGGCTAGATCCCAGAGGAGACCTAGATGAATCAGACAAGTCTCTGGTCTACCCCCCTCTAGGTTTGGGCCTTGTGTATCTACTAGAGACCTTCCCCCAGCCCGCAAGTTAGAATCTCCATTCACTGTTGGTTGAGCCCCCTGTGCTGACGATGGAGAGCAAAAAGGATGGGGTAGATTATTATTGCCAGCTGTGACTGGCCCCAGTATGTGCCCCGAAGTTAGGGGAGTAGGAGACCCATTATTACAGACTTTACTGAAACAAAGTATGGCCGGGGAAGGGTGTTATCAGTGCAGAAACATGATATAAGATGTTTTCTGACTGCCCCACTATTGTTCCCAAAGACCCCACTGTGTCCTCCAACTTAATAATTCTTACATTAAGTATTTCAAAAGAATAGAGAATTCTCGTTTCCAGTTTTCCCAAAAGGTCATGTATTAAACAATTCTCTGGGGTGGCTCTCTATTGGCCCCTTTTGGGCCCTCTTATGGTTTTGCTACAAGCGTGTGGTTTATAAGGGAGGAACTTATTGCTATTAGGCCTAGCAACCTCTATCCCCTTCTCCTCTAGTTTGTTTTACGGTTATAGCCTTGTAGATGAGAAGAGGTAATCTTATCTTGCTGTTCCTGGATATTTGAACGATGATATGGGGAGACTCCAGGAAAGTACCTGACAAAATTGCACTTTGGCCTTTAGGGATACAGTCCCCAGCTTCCATAATAGAGTCAGTCTCCCGATGAGTACTGATTATTTGTTCTTTTACACTCGAAATGTGTTCGGAAAGAGCACCCACTGTATTATTTAAAAAGGAAACAATTGTACTGATAGTTCTTGGGTGCCTTTCGGCAACAATAATCACTTCCAATTTTCTCTTCCCCATTGTGGAAGTAAAGGAAAAGGGATAAACAAATTCAGAGGAATGGGAAATTCAAACAAAGTCCAGGATATTCACTCCCACACATCTATGTAAAATCATAAAACTTCAAAGGTGAAAAGGAACAAAGAATTGTGCCACCATGACCCCCTCCTAACCAGCATCAAGCAAAACAATTCCACAAAAATTCCACAAAGTTCCTCCCCAGCTGTACACAGAGTTTGTCAACTGTGTGACAATTAACAAGTAAAAACACACCACCTAATAAGCACTAGACCAGAAGCCCTTTGTCTGCCATTTGAACTGCCCCAAACGTTCAACCAAGCAGCAGTATCTTGCTTAATGGGAGCCGGTCGGGCAAACAAAGGAAGGCCAGCTGAATCTTTCTGATCACTTTGGGTCCAGTAACAAGCAAATAGTCTTAGGTCCCTTGAGCCCTCTATAAGTCATTAAACGTCTAGATGACACTTCATTCTGCAAAGGTAGGTGGCTTGGCTGATGACTGGTGAAGATGGGCCCGAGCACATGCCCTGGCATGTCCCGATGGCATCCCTCACCATGGTTGTCAAACACACTAAAAAGTGCTTGTGAAGTCCAGCCCCTCCCCATGGTGTCGCAGGCTGGTAGCTGAAGTTCTCCCCAGCAGTGACAAAGGTTGCAGGACAAAGTACAAAGAACGTGCGCCCTACGTGACAGTAGTCAAACGTGATTAAAAGCACTTTAGAAGTCCAGCCCTTCCTCCTGACCTTGGTGTTGCAAGCTGGGAGTTGCAATCCTCCCCAGCAGTGACAAAGGATGTGGGGGGGGGGGAGGAGTACAAAGCAAGCGCGTCTCACGCAGGGGTAGTCATACATGCTTAAAGGTGCTTGTGAATTCCAGCCTCTCATCCTGGCATTGGTTTTGCAGGCTGGGATTTGCAGTCCTCCCCAGTGGTGACAAACAATGTAGGCAAAGTACAAAGAAAGCACAGTCCATGCTGCAGTAGTCAAACACACTTAAATGCACTCATGAAGTTTAACCCCCTCCTCCTGGCCTTGCATTTGCAGGCTGGGAGTTGCAGTCCTCCCCAGCGGTGACAAAAGATGCAGGCAAAAGTACAAAACAAAGCGCATCCCTATTTAATGATGCTATCTGCAGTTAGAAAAGCCTAGAAATGTCATTCCTGGACTCTTGAAATATTTATTAAAAGCTTAGGGGGTGATTCTAACCTTGGCGGGCGGCTACCGCCGCCCGCAAGGCGGGAACCGCCATGCGGCCGCCATGCGGCCGCAATAACACGGCCCCCATTCCAACATTCCCGCTGGGCCGGCGGGAATGAGGCCGCAACACAGGAGCCGGCTCCTAATGGAGCCGGCGGTGTTGCGGCCGTGCGACGGGTGCAGTTGCACCCGTCGCGCTTTTCACTGTCTGCTATGCATGGGCAGTGCAGGGGCCCCAGGACACCCCTTACCGCCAGCCTCTTCCTGGCGGTGTAAACCGCCAGAAACAGGCTGGCGGTAAGGGGGTCATAATCCCCAGGGCAGCGCTGCTTGCAGCGCTGCCCTGTCGGATTATCACCGCTGGGGGAAAATCGTCAGGACACCGCCGGCCCCGGCGGTGCGACCGCGGCTTTACCGCTGCAGTCGGAATAGGGAACGAAGCACCGCCAGCCTGTTGGCGGTGCTTCCGTCATTCTTGCCCTGGCGGTCCAAGACCGCCAGGGTCAGAGTGACCCCCTTAATTCCCTGGTGATGATGGATTTTAATAAATAGTAACTTAAAGGTCCTTTTAGAAAGTTATCTTTTCTCTGATGCTAGTCTTTTGGGACCCAGTACAAGCTGGGGCCAGGGCAGGAGACAGGAAATTCCAGGGGTGAAAGCCTCTGGCATCTTCTTCTACTTCAAAGTGGGTATCCCTAAGGCCCAACTCTTCAGTTCACCTCTGGACCTGTGGATACTACAGAAGAGGAACTGCTGTGCTGCTTTGCTGCTGGAAGTACTGCTACCTGGTACTTACTGTGCTGCCCTGCTTGCTGAGGAAGAATACTGGACCTCCACCCATGCCAGGCTGAAGAGACTCCAAGCGTCAGCTGACCGACCCCCAGGGTCATAAGACGCTCCAGACTCCTCAATGTATCTGCCCGGCTGACCTGCTGCCTGGACCTGCAACTGGACCTGCCTGAGCCCTCCTGGACAGTGCTTATGTGAGTTCCTGGGCCCCAAGAGGTGCCACACAGGTCCAGGACTCCTGGAATGGTATCTGTGGAGCTCCTCCTTAAAGAAAATGAAAAATCCTGATGTTTTGGGCTTTTCACAACCGCAAATAGCCCTGTTAGTGCTGAACTGTTAAAGATAACTCTTTCAAGAGGGTTAACCTGCTCCCTGCATCTGCCTGCACTCCACTGAGGCCGGCCTGAACTTGTGACTTTCCCCTGGTCTTGCATGACCACTCAACCGCGAGTGGTGCTTTATGCTTTTAGCTGCTATAGTTACTGTAAATCTTTGAAATTGCAATCTCCTGTTCTACTGATTGGATTTTTGTCATTTTGTCTCAAATAATGTAATACATTTTACTGTATTCTTCAAAATTGGTGTGGGATATTTCTTGTATTGTGTTTTCACTTGATTGCCAATTGAAGTGCTGCATAAATACTTTACACACTGCCTCTAAGTTAAGCCTGATTGCTCTTGTGTCAAGCTGCCAGAGTGTTAAGCACAGTTAAATTGGGGTTTGCTTGTGACTTCACTCTGACAAAGAAAGTGGTTGCTTCTTGAGTAGGGTTTCACCTCTCCCAACAAGTAACTCAATTTTCTACAAGTTGACATCTGCACAGACTGCAAGAACATTCTGTTTTCCTACATGGATTGATCAGCATATAATTTAGTTGAAAAAAGCATTGGTAATGGAAGTTCAGTTTTTAGAGTTTTTACACAACAGCTGAATACCTCTACTGGCTCGGTGCAGCCCTTAGAATAGGTGTAGGCATTTTATTTATTTGCACTTATAATAGGTACAAAGTGGCTGGCAACCACTATTGAGTATGACCACATTCTATATAAACTAAAATGGGCTCCTTGACAAAACACCTTGAGCGCATACTTTCCATGTGGTGGCACCATCCAGTGTGCTTTAACCTACCTGACATAAAATGATGTGGCTAAAGTCATTGCACAAGGGCTAATGAAGAGTTGATAAAGAGCTTCTAGTGAAAGACAGGCTAGTTCCTGACCAATCAAAGTGCTTGAAAGCCGTGGTGCCGCCAGCACATTCACCTAAAGTGAGTGAATGTTTGCAGGCCCAAGACTTGAGGTCTTTGTAGGAGACTTTACACAAAGCTTCTCAAGTTCATCATCGAATTGCTAAAATGATTGATTGGTCCGGTATGAAGCGGAGATGAGAATCATAAGAAATTTGCACCATGTGCTGTTGATAGAAGTGCAACGTGTCTTTGAGTGACATTTTGTTATTTCAAATGGCCAGTGAAGACTTGGTATGCTTATGCAACCAGAAGAATTCCGAGGGCCATTACCTTTATCACAATGTCCTTGGGAACGCCGAACCATAACCATTAATGCAATTTTTAAGTCTGAAATGTCATCCAATTGAAACTATGACCAGCGATTGATCTTAACTTGTGAAAACGGAGATTGAATCTATGATATTGTCTGTACCATCGAAAGCCTAAGGACAACTTAAGGGACATTTCACTACAAAAAAATGCCAACATGAACCTAACTTGTCATAGAATACCACAAACTGGCACTTAACGTTGGCAATGCACCCTCCACACTGGGTTCGTGTCAGAGCCCTGGCCTGCTAAGCACGTTCATCCTCTAAAACCAAATGACATTTGAAACCTCCAGTTATGATGCTTGATTGGATAGTGAGGTTGTGTTCCATTTAAGTTCTGTTGTTTCTTTTTTGCTGTTGTTCATCATTGATCTTGATGCAGTTTCTAGTCATACAATCCTCAGTGCTTTTAGATTTACTTTTGTCCTGGCTTTTAGCTCAACTGTTTTACACTGTATATGTTGTTTCCTAAATACCACTGCCCTCTTGCAGGAAAAAGCACTGAGCTTGGACATACATACTCTTGAAAGGCCAAGGGTATCTATAAACGTATTTGGCTTGCCACTGTCTCCCACCGCTCGATGTGTATGCTTTACAAGCTCTACTGTTACATTCCTATCCTGAGAGTAGCTTCTTCACTGCTACAGAACCCTTTGATGGGTTGTTTAGAGGGCATGCATTGCTGGCTAGTGTCAGACCTGTTTCCAGAACCTGGTGAGATGGCATTTCATCGATACTGTCTGGAAAATATGCATATTTTAATATATTTGCATATGCAAATTCTACACGTCTTACAAATATAAAATACTGCATTGGTGTTCTTTTACAATATAAATGTGTGAAGACGTTTGTATAAGAACTATACTGTTACATTTTCTAGCAGCAAAACGTGTATTTTACTTTACCTTTTACAGACCCAAACTGACACTTCCTTAGTGTGAAACATGTTAGATAATGTGCCTATACCTGTCACTGATACTGTCCACTGACAATATTAACACATTCTTATAAATAAATCTATGCTATATGTTTACAAGAGGCCACACAAACAATGGCAGAGTATGTCTCCAGTGAAATGAACCCGTTTCAAGGTCAGGCACTGGTGTCATCACCATGTCACAGAATGTACAAATGTGACGGTCGTACACTGCAGTTCGCCCTTTTAAGAAAGCAAACAAAATTGTCTAAATGTGGAAGTGAGAATTCGACAAAAGTACAGCAAATTAATTCCACGAGGGGTATTTTTAAGGTGTAATCACACACACACAAAGACTTCAATAAAATCATTATATATTGTGCACTAATTATCTATTGCAGAAGGTTGGGCGGAGATCGCCTGGTAGCAGTATAAGCACAAATGCCTCAAGGTTACTTCTTGTGTGTCAGTCTGACATTTTTCTTTGACCAATGTAACAGAACACTTGAATACATTGTAAACAGCAGATAACATCTCTTTGGCTGCACGATTATATTCATACACGCATTACATTTTTTTCTACCAAATGCATTATGTGTTAGTTGATGGGTAGCTAACTCGGTGTTCCCAACTACAGAGTGAAAAACACGGGAGCAATGTTCAAAATGTGGATTTACACTCTTAAACGGATTTGTTCACACAAAGTTTTTTTGCTTGGGTAAGTCAAGCTATGTGAAAGGAAAGCCGGAATTCCATCTTGGAGATTCACTTTGAGTTTCTATACACCATATGTTTGTGGGCTGTCCCAAAGTTTTCTCTGAAGTGTGTTGCCCTGAAAAGTTTGGAACTTTACTCCTGGCAAGGGCAGAAGTAAATATCGTTCCAGAGTGGGGGTGAAACAAAATCACCCTCGTAAGTACCTCTATGTGCAATTCCCACATTAGAGGAATTTGGGGCCATATGTACGAACACTTTTTTCCCCATAGACACAGAATGGGTAAAAACCTTTGCTACATCTGGCCCTTGGAGCTTTACTCCTGACAAGGACAGGAGTACAACTGTATCCATGATGAGATAGAGTAGCAAACATTCCCTAAAATAATAGCAGGCTCAGGAAAGAGATTTTCGGGCGGAAAATTTCTACCCTGGAGAACAAAGAAGGGAAAAATGCAATTGGACATTTATGATGGCACTTCCTTGTGTGCAATTGTGCTAGTTGGAATAGCATATTATCACATATTTTTCCAGAGGGTGCCTGGAACGGCTATCTGACAAGGCTTTCCAGGGGGAAACTGGGACTCCTTTGATAGTTGCAAAAATGAGTACACCTACAACATCGCAGGCCTCCAGGTGTAGGTTTACTCGGAGCTTTTAGAATCACGCCCAATGTATGCACCCACACATCCAGAAATCAGAAGTGTGGAGGGAGTTTAGATTCGTTCTGTTACAAATCGGACACACAGGACACTTTTTTGGAACGTTGTAAGATATTAAAGTGTTGTTTTAAAGTTGTGTAAACTTAAACATTTTTCCTGAACATTGCCTCAGTAAATGCATTATACTCACACAGGTGATTAGACTGGGAGCTTTGGGATGGAGGGTAGCCGAGTTTAACCATGGAGTCCGCAGGCAACTGTCCAGAGTGCTGAAACACCGGGTCTGCTGGTACCAAGGCTAGTTTTGCAAAGACATCAAATATTTTCAATGCCACAAAACGACAATATTTTTACATATACATTTCAATTACTTTTTTCAAACTAAACATGGTGGTTAACGTTGCAATGTCTACACAATTAATGTTTTAACACTTCCAAAAGAACGCATGCAACTCTAGTTACTCGAAACATGCCAAACAGTTACAAACACGTCAATCTGGTGTGCTTCCGATAAAATCACTAGTATGTCTCTAAAATTATTTTTCACATATTGCATGATTAGACTGTAAAACATTTGGAGGCATCGTTGTAATGCATGTTTCATGTTAGGAAGCTTTCTTAAAACTACTTCAAGTGTTTAGTTAGTAACAGTTTTTCCCAACAGTGGTCAGTAGGTGGCGAACGCCTTCAAAAAATGCCATCAGCGTTGAGCACACCGGTGTGACTAGCATGCAACAATGAATATGTCAAACGCTTAACACTATCGGATTCGTGCGGAGGTCCGCCACCCTTTCCTAAAAATAGACATTCTTAGAGTACTGTCATTTTTTATTTGATTTTGGTTCCCTTGGAAATTCAAAACTCTAGCAGGGAGCACATTTGAGAACACACTGCATCGCTTTAAATCACATATAGGCAACAGAACAGGTCTACACGAGCTCTATTTGGTATTCTTTTAAATATAGGCTTAATAACATTAAGATTGCAGTGGAATTTGTGTTTTGAAGTAAACGGATGTGCTCTAAACACGTGTTATACACTATTGATGCACTTTTGGCAACGTTAAATTGTAAAGGTGGAACTTGTTCATTCGCGCTTTTAGCATTGTCTGCGTTTCATGTTTTGGGGTGGTATTCACCTAGTCTTGTCTCCCAGCTTGGTCTCTTTTCACTTCCATCTCTGAATAATCCATCAACTCCTTTTGCACTACAGACTCAAAATCTTATGGGCTGCTAGGCCCGACCATTGCTGGATTTTTAGCTCGAGCCTACCAGCCAGCTACCTGGTTGTGATAGACATATTCTTATTAAATAGCTTGCCTTCCTCTTCTCGTTTCTCTATAGATACCTCATTCAATACCTGCTTCGCTTCTGCTCTGACCCTTTCCCCTGAACTCGGCTGCAGGAGTCCCTCTGGGCTCACCAATCGCCTCCTTCTTCCTTAATATAAAACCTTTTACCACTTCAGGTGCAGATTTGCTCCTATACTGCTACCACTAAGCTGACGGACAATCACATTTTGCTGACACACCAAAAATTCATCACCATGAGACTGTTGTGCCCTCTGCCAATGATTCCTAGAGATTGCTCATTTGATGCAGGTAAATCCCCTCAAGGTCAACACATCAAAAACCTAGATATGTGTAAAATGGACCACATAGCACCCAACGTCTCTGAGGCCAACAGAGCTGCACCCGCCTCTTTCTCCATCACTCTAAGTAAGCACCCTAAGTGTGTTCATAGATATGAATATCTCCTTGCTCCCTAAGGTAAATGATGCTATGAAGGAATCATTTTACATAATGGACATAATGGAATGCCAGTGTCAAATCTTCTTTTACCTAGGGTTCCAGCAAAGGATACAAGCCACCATGAACCACCGTCCTCTGCTGTCTAAAGTAAACCAGCAGTATATATCTCTCAGCATTCCGACAAGTGATTCAGAAGCTACAGATGATCCATGATATACCTGCTAGACAGCTCTTTGACCCTAATATCTGGTTGTGTGTTTCACCAGAACGTCTGTCTCAGCACTGGCTGCCTGTGGCTAGATGTATCACCTTTAAAGATATGTGCATCTCTCATCATGTCATTCACAACTCAGGACTCTATTTCCTTCAGCAAAAACTCCACGCCCATCACAAATTCAGAGCTCTTCTTTCCAGGGTGGCTCCACTCCTCTCCTCTCCATCCTCTGTTCAATACACCTGGCACTGGAAGGAACTCTCTCTCTCAATCCAGGCCACTAAGATATGAAACAAATGTCCTACTTGAAAAGAGTAATCAGCATCTATTTTGAAAACCGAAGAGCACTAAAAGCCTTCAAAGAGCATAACTTCTCTGTTATTATTAACCCCCTCCAAAAAAGACAGTGTCTACCTGTATGAGTGCGTGCACTATCACATCTCACTATACTTCATGATCAAGCACAACAGCTCCACTGCACCACATTAACGGCAGGTCTCCAAACATCACGCACAACAGAAGGCAGACCACAACCAAAACCGTTTTCAACTGTGCGCTCCAAGAGGGCACCAAGAACCCCATTACAAAGAAGAACACGTTGTTACCCTGCTGGAGACATAAACCGCTAAATAAATGGGACAATACGACACATTCCAGGTGGAAGGTGCAGACCCTCATTACCACAACACCATTGGAGTGTCATAAATGTGCTCAAACACCTCCGCATGTAAGGTGTTGTTGAGAAGAAGCCTTGACAGGCAGAAGGTGTGATACATGATGTCAGGGCCCTTGGAAGATGAAATGCGACTGCACAGCATAGCTCTCAACTACTGAAGTGCAAACTACTAACCTTTCCCTATTCCCTCACTTTGGTGCACGCGAACCACCGAATCTGCCTTTCATGCTATGCACCGTTAATGTCCTGTTCTACTACACTTTCGTTCAAATTCTTAAGGCTATGAAAACTTATAAATGGATTACATTAAAATAAACTGCTCCCAGTCATTCCACCTTAAACTTCTCGACCCATGTCCAAACACCAGCCATACACCCACTCCTGCCCCCCTGATCGACTGGTACTGAAGATTTCTTTCTGGACATCTACTAGTTGATCAAAAGTTGATTCCCCCAACTCTCCTACCAAAAACAGATGCTCCTCTTTGGAAGCCATTTAGTGAAATGTACAGCTTTATGCTGAAATCCAGGCTGGTGTCCTTAGTTCGTGATTTGGGGTTACTAACATATGGGCTATGTCCCGCAACAAAATCTGGGGCATATTTACAAGCCCCTTGCACCACCCTAGCTTAATTTTTTTATGCTAAGAAGGCGTTAAGGAGGCCCCCACTGTGCACCATATTTACAAAGTGGCACAATGCATGCATTGCGCCACGTTGTAACCCATTGTGCCACATTATACCTGTGCCAGGTATAATGTATGTAAGGAGGCGTTCCCACACAGGGAGGCCCAAAAAATGGCACAGTGAAATTGGCAAGATTTCACTGCGCCATTTTTTCTGTCATTTTTAATGCCTGCTCAAGGCAGGTGTTGAAGTGATGCTCCCATAATGGCCTATGGGCCTTCCTGTGCTTTGCCAGACTAGCACCATAATCTATGAAGCTAATCCAGCAAAGCGCCACAACATCATCAAAAGTTATGACACTAGTGTGCTAACGTGTGTTACAGTGCACTGTATAGTAAATACAGCTCTACCATGGTGATGTTAGTGGGACACAGGGCAATGCCAGAAAAGTGACGCATCAGAGCTGATGTGCCACATTCTTGTAAATAGGACCCTTAGTTTGGTGTTAACAAATAACTTATTGTGGTAGGTGGTAAAAGGGGGGGACAAGGGCAATTGTGCAAATTATGTTAGGGGCTACCTCCACTAACGAAGTAGTGGCAGACTCCTAGGCCTTAAAAACATACGAGGAACTCCAGAGCGTGAGACACCTTCAGTTTTTGTATATTTTATTACATTATATTTTGATATGGCACAAATTTAATCCAAGAGGATGTTACAGTGCTTTATATAGAGTAATCAGGTGTGATTTTTTAACCAAATACTTTGCATAATGGAGATTGCAGATTTAATTTTCCCATTAAGGTCGCGAGCTTACAAATCCCAATATGCAATGTGCTTATTTTAAAAGTCTAGCAGGAAATTTCACACTCGACATAGAGTCACTTTGCAGCTTTCCTCGATATACTATTAATGATATATTTTTGACCCAAGCAAATTGTTCTCTCATTTCGTGTAATTAGTATGTACGTTATCAAAGACAATCAAAAGATTGGACTTTACAGATTTCACACAGATGCTGTTCCATGTCAGGTGTGAGAGTCTGAATTTCTTTATTTACATTTTGGTTTATGTAGTCTTAAATTAATAGTGGGATTTCGAAACTACACGTATCAAGATGCAAAACTAAGTCAGTCTACCGGTCGTGGGAACATTCAATATCAAAATTAAGGTAAAGTCAGTTTCCTTGGAATTATCAAATTTCCTATGGCTGTAGGAAACACCTACGTTTTTGTTTCTACATTGCACAGAATGCATTTTAGGAGGTTTAGAACGCTTCAGATCTTGGGGTGCACGGCATACACTATAGCTGCCAACAAGCACGCCATGAGGTGACTCCCATCCACTCCTATTTTACTTTAGCCACTGGCCTAAGCAAGTTAGGACTTTCACGCCCACATTTTTTGAAATATGGGGAACAACTTCACTACAAGTCCCGGCATGCTCCTTCCTGCTGGCTGAAAAGCCAGGACTGCATGAAGTCACTTTCGCGATACTGTTTCAGTCTTATGCAAACAGAACAAGCCATACTTCATGTTCTGCTTGTAAAATTAGTATTTTGCAATATGATCGATAAATGCCGCTGCGTGTAGAGTAAAACTGGACTCCAAAGGAATGCTGTTTACCTGTAGAAATGCGAGTCGAAAATAACGCGTACCACAGTCGCTGAGCTAGACAAACATTAACAAAAAAGCAAATGAACCTATGTGCTAGCTGGTTATAAATCACCTGGCCCAAGGACGCCGCCAACAAACACGGGCAGGCCCCGGGTGGGGGGACTTTCTCAGGGTGCTGGGAGCTGAGCTGCTATCGCCCCATCGGCCTGCTTATCAGGCGCACAACCCCAGACTGCTGAGGCTGCTAACTGGCACAGCAGATAGAGCTGAAACAATGCCCTCAACCACGCCCCGGCCATTAGGGAGCGCTGCGACCGGCGGCTCACAGAGACTCGAGATGAACCAGTCATTGGCGCTGATGGGAGCGAGAGCTGCAACCTGTGAGAGACCCGGAGGTCACCCCTCGCAGGCAGATATGAAGCCCTCCTGCAAATTAATAATTACAAAGTAATCACTTCAGGCTACGTGCTGGAGGACTAATTGCTTTATGGCAGCAACGACTTAGAATTAAGTTAGTCTAGCTACAGCAAACTGTACTTGTTTTTATTGGAAATTATCCCTCCTATCTCTGTCGAAACACCCGCATGTGCAATGGAAATTGTAAGGTGTCGCTATCTTTGACAAGCCTTGGAAAAGCTGATAGCTCTTCGTAGGCTGTCCGTCTTTTTGCTTTGCCAATGTTTTTTTAATGTTGTGTTTTCTGTAAAATGTTATTGTTGGGGGAGTTATTGGGCCCTCATCACTCTAAAAAATAGCCGAATAGGGAAAATATTTTTGGGAAGGCACGCATTGCCGTAGTAATCCTGGCACTGAATGGGCTACTTTAGTAAAATCAAATAATCTTGTCTAAATAAATAACTAAATAAATATGTGCAGGTTACGAAATAACAGAAGGGATGCCGAAACTTCCATAGGATCTCTCTCTCTCTCTCTCCATATACATTGTCAATATACATTAAAATGTAGCACACCTTATTGCACATCTTATTCACAGTGCAAAGCTACCAAAGGGGTCCTTGCTGGGACCCCAGCCGTACTGCTTTTATAAGGCCATGGAGCTCAGGAGCAAGTTGCAGCATCCATTTGCTATTTAAGTAGCATTTTATTCGTTAAAATATGCAGACCTGCTCCATTTTATGATCACCCTTCCCTTCCTCACTCCATGCAATAAAATTCTTAAACTAAAAAAAATATTTATCGTTTTGGGAGAAAATAGTTCCAACTTTTTCCACTAGTTCCCCCTTGACCCTATACGCACAATGTTTTTCTTTATTTGTGGCCAGCCTTGCTTGTTTTATTTTTGTAGCACAAGCGCAAAGGGCAAAGGTGTGCGGAGTGGGTGCCTTAGTTTTCATTTTTAAACTATGTTTCTTTGTTCCTCTGCCACCTGACTAATGCAGATACTTTTTATGGGCGAGCGCAAAGCGCTCAGTCCATTCAGTAATCTCTCTTTGGGCTTCAAACCACGCCCATGCCACGTCAGTCACTTACATTGGTTCGTGGGCTTGCATCTTAAAATCCGCTTGCATTTATTTGTGAAAGGCATGCATACGTCATGCCTTTTCCGGTGTTTAGCTCACCTACACAGCACCGGTAAAGTACCAAAAACATACGAGGCTCTATGTTTTCAGCCTGTAGTCCGGACTACTTTATCTGTTTATTTTCCATGCAGCGCAATCGTGCTACATTTTACATAGCGCGATTGCGCTGCATTTTTTTTTCTTTACACCGCTAATAACTCTAACTCGAGCAAATGCGAAACCCATTGCATTGAAAATGCTTGTTATTTCTTTGTCTTTGGTCGGTGCTGCCTTGTTGTTTTTGGCAGTACTGATGCTTCGTGCTAAAGTCCTCATTTGGGGGGCTAGATTTGTCTTCAGAGAGATTGAGAAAAGGCTGCACATAGGCGAAGGAGCTTTGTCTTTGGTGCTTAGAAGGCAGAGACCCAGATTTACATAGAAATCATGCAACGCAGGGCAACAAGTAAATATGCTGCACTGTGTTGCTTAAACTGGAGAGAGTAGAACAGCACCTTATCTACTAAAATGTGGCACTGTTCTGCTCTCCCTGTGATTACGCACTTTTGGCTGCCATCTGCCAATGCAGTCACCCTTGTGCCATAGCCAATGGTGTCCCTGTTGGGGCAAGCATAGGTTTGTGCTGGGAGGGGCCCCTTCCAGTAAACTATGCTTTCATGTGTTTCCCACATTGTATGTGTGATGTACAGTGCAGCACACATGGCAAGTTAGAAGAAGGAGGATAAATGAAAGCATTCCTTCTCGTTACTCTTTCCTCAAGGAGCCACAAATCCCTGTATACAATTCTTTGTAGAAATTGATTTGCTTCAAAACCCATGGTTAGTTACATAGGAATGACCATGCACTACCCATGGAACACCATTTTGATGCAAAATAAAACAAGTTATTGCATTGCGCAGCATTTAGATATTATGGCATGTGGAGTGAGAAGGATACAAATGCCTTGAGATACCCCAGTATACAAATGCCTTGAGATACCCAAGTATCCCTTTATTATTGGGTATCACAAGCAAGGTTAAAAATATGAATTATATGTGTTCCTAGGGGAAATTATACTACTTCATTCCCCTTCCATAACTCCCTAATATCTAAAAGTGCTCCCCGAAATATGGTTGAAACCATCTTGGTTTTAGGAATTATGATGAGACGTGATGATGAAGCATGACACTAATAGAGTGTGTGAGGGTCTAAAAAACAACTGAGCAATGGTCCTGGAATGTGACTGCATTTATTCCAGGATAAGTAACAAGGCCAGAGTGGTGGCACAGGATAGCTTAATGTGTGTAGTAGGGTATTTACAAGTTACTAATAGCTACTGAAAGTAGCCACCACAGTTGGATCCATAAGGCATCTAAAAGCCTATATTACAATGGGAAGAACAATACATTTCAGGTGCATTACAATGGAGGTGGTACCAAAAATGCTAAATGATTATCAATGACTTTAAATGTATGATTTACAGATAAAGAGATAGATAGATGGATAATAGCTGCTCACCATCAGTTTCAACAAATGCAAACAAAAACACTCAGTTTGAATAGAATTTTTTAGCATTTCTGTCATCTGGCCCAGTGGCCATCAGGTGATGACTTTCGACCCAAATGAGGGTCTTTTATGATAAATACATGTGTATGTGTGTCTGTTGGCATGGATATACAGGTACAGCATTTGTTGATGTTTTCATTGTGTGATATGAGTTTGAGGGTTTTTATGTAGACATTAAAGAGGATGGGAGACATAATGGGGGTTGTTGGATGGGTAAGAGGCTAACTGTTGTGGCTATGAGTCAGAGATGTGTTTCCGGGCTGTGAATTAGTTACTGTTGGTCAAATGTGTGAAAGACGGTGGGAAAAACAAGGAGGATTAGGATAAGGAGTGGTCTAGATATAGATTGTGTGTTGTTGATGGAGATCGAATTTTGTTGTACAGCGCTTGGCTTCTATTATTCACTGTGTTGATGTATTTATGTAGAGATGGCTCTGGCTGAGGTGATGACGGCTCTGGATGCAGCGAACAGGGCTTTAGTTCAGCGAGGTTTTGGGTTCATTGGCCTGTCTCAATTTCATTCCTGTCTTAGTATGGTTTGCTTCTTTTCAGAGAGATTTTAGGTGTATCATTGACCCAATGAGTTCTATGTGGCTTTTGAGAGTTGCAGATGTAAGAAGAGTGTGTTGACATCTGATGTACTCCGGATGTCTTTTGACAGGTTAAGGAGGTTTAGTTTGAGGCATCCTTGGGAATGATTTTGAAATTGCAGAATGTGCATTTTTCCTCTTTTGAGTTTTCCTCCGCCGTTTGCTGAGGAAACCTGTGCCAAGATACGTCCCGAAAGGAAACATGATATAGAAGGTGGGTACAACATCCTGGCTCCTTCATGAGTATGCCCACTCCTGATTTCACCACTCTGTGATTTGGGGCAACATGGGTATGCTGGCCTGGGAGGTGGCTCTTGAATGGAGTATGTACACAGTAATAGCTCCTGATTTAATAGACCTGTTGTTCATGTCACTGTGGAATTGAATAGGGGCAGACACCTACATATTTTGCACACAGCCTCTAAGGGGAACCAATACTGCAGCATTGGTAGGGATTACATTTTGGAAGCAGCAGCAGAATTTATTTTTGTTTCACACATTTACAAAATATAATGTATTTATTTATTTCATACACATCCTAGAAGGGGATCAACAGATGCCTGCTACGATGCCTGCTATAAGGATGACTTTGAGATTGTCCGGGTCTTTTAGTAAAGAGCACATTTTCAGGTTCACACTTACAATGGGGCAAATTAAACAGCAAGTTGCACAAAGGAACATGCCTTTGTGTAGCTATTTAGTAAACGTATAACAATGGCAACTAGATAAAAGTGTCTAAATGATGGGTGCATGCAGAAACATAAAGTGGCCCATTTTCCTAAGGGAATGCCAGTTAACGTTGAAAGACAGTGATTTTATCCAAAAGACAAAACTGTCGCAAGATGTCAAACTTATCGGGCCCATTTGATACCATCAGTTGCTTGAGTATTCATTTACACATTGCATAATGTATTATATTTGGACAGAGCAATGAACAGATTACAAAAACAGCTCGGCATGGCCCACAGGCATAAATAAACAATATATGCTCGCTTATGTGGAAGAGTGACTGTATTTTGCTCCGGAGATAACAGTATATAAAAGTTGCCCCAAGTCAACTGTGAGTTGCTCAGCTGGTTTGGTTATCCTTTGGTACTGTTGATCATTGTGGAGAGTGCTAACTCCAAGTATCAAATAGCAAAGAATGTACATCACGACTATTTGAAAAATTCATGCATGCAAAATTTTCAAGTAAGGTGGCCATATCACTAAAGACCATTATGGATACTTTCTCCAGTACTGTACATTTCATCAGCAAGTCATTAACTTCAGGTATGTTAGTCTAAATAGGTCAATGGGAGGAAAACAAGGCTACAAGGCGATGAACGCATTAGGCTAGCACATAAAAGTCCGGGATGGTATACAGCGTGCATAGTGACCTTGAGGGAGATGCTCACCCTATTATCAAGTCTTGCCAGTTTTTTTTTTTTTAATAACGTGCAAAACAATTTGCCTGGGCTCAATTAAACACAGATGAAGAACTAACAATGATGCTGGTGAGTCTCTCTTTCGAAGACTACATTTCTCAGTAGGAATAAATAGACAAAAGGCTGGCAAGCGGACAATAAGAAAGGCTTTGTGGATAGGAGGCTGCTAGCTTTGCAAACTAAAAAATCCAATCCTCTTTAAAGGGAGCCTTAGCAGTGACAAGTCCTCAGTAATCTCCAGTGCTACTCCACCAATCAATCAGTGTCAGCCTGTGGGACTAAGGGCAATAACTCATCAGGATCACAGGGTGTCAGCATATCCCTTGATAGACCCCCAAATAGGGATGAAGGTCTAGAGTCCCACCTTGGGGTCTTGTGGTGTTTCAGTGTACCCCAAGTAATCAATTGTCCCACAAAAGGCTAGGGTAACCACTCCATATTGTTCTGGACAGTAAGTACAGTCTTGATTTTTCATTTGAAAATAGGTGTGTGGTTGCTTCCATTGACCTGATTAGACTTACATACCGGATAGCAATGATTGGTAGATTTAAAGCCCAGGGCTGGAAAAAGTGTTGTTGAAGAGATACGGTGAGATGGACATCCTGGGTAGGGCTGAATGACCAGTGGCTACATTTGAGAGCTTGCCATAATCATGGGTCCCAAGTTGTCAACCCGGGAAGGATGAAGCCCACCTCATAATAGAGAGCTTGTCAGGAATAGGCATACTCAGAACCCTGCTCCAGAACCCTCATGAAGGGCTGAAACCGCAAAACCCAGTCTTACAGAACACTTCAAAATCATCACAGTTCATCCCTCCACAGCTCCCAAAAAAGGGCTGGAGGTCTAGAGCCCCAACTCTCAGACCAAAACAGTATTAAGAGTTTTAGAGCATCCCTCCATAGCCCCTTGGAAGGGTTAAAGTACTATGCACCCATCTTCAGTGCTAGTTCTTTAACCATTCTTTCTGTGCTAGCTAGGAACCAGGAGATTGAGCTTTTTTCACCCATTCACACCCACCATGAATGAATGGCCCAAACTCGACTCTACCACCCCACCCTGAAAGTGGCCTGGTAATGACTAAGAACCTTTCTGCAGTGATAGATGGACGAGTTCCAGTGCACTCATTGGGAGATCCCCAAAATAGCTCAAGGACCAGTGACTCATCCTATGGAACTGATCAGGATCAATAGATGTTTGTAATTTGTGTGCTATTTAGATCGAGCCCACTACACAGTGCATGTGCTGTCTGTTGTGACGCATAGTGTGGCTTACCAAGTACATAGAAGGGCTTAGAGCACCACAATTGCTAATCACTGGTTGGTTTATCACTCTCATTTGTCTGCTCCTTATTGGTGTCCCAGCTTTTCAGTCATGTGTCCGTCTCTTTACAATCTCTTTGACAGGCTGGCATTGGCATTGCTGATTCTACTTGTTGCTTTTCAAGCACTTCTTTTTTCTTTTGCGTAAAGTACACCATTAGCATTTGTGTGTGTTTCTGAGCCGGTTCCCCTCATGTACGTTTTTCCCCTTGCACTCTGTGTTGCTCTCTGTTGCCTGACTGTTTCTCCCCACCCATTCCCTCCTCTGTTTGCCCATGGGCTTATCCCCGTTGCTTCACCCCATCTGCGCCCTCTGTGTTGCTTTCCCTCAAACCACATTTTGCTTTTGCTTGAGTCCTCCCTCTATTTGCCCTTCATCCCAACATCCATCATTGCTTCAGTGTACTCTCCAACCCTCCCTGTCTTGTTTACCCATACCCCCACCCCCTTGTGTTGCTTCCACCCACCCTAAAAATAAATGTTTTTTAAAAATATTATTTTCTTTTTAGTTACTGATCCAACTCATCTTGCAAATAAAAAGTGGAAAAAAGTGCCAGCATAACTTTGTAGGTGAGTGCTTATACAATAACACTGGCGACCATGTTAAAGGCTTTTTTTTTACTTTAGCCATGCTGCACAGAATTTGGATCCTGTGCAGCATGGCTAAAAACCTGTGACCGTTGGTGACTGTTAGAAATGGGGTCTTTGGTTGGCAGTCAGGTTACCCCCTGTCGAAGCAAGGACCCTCACTCTAGTCAGGGTAAAAGAGAATCACCCTCAGCTAACCCCTGCTTCCCCATTGGTAGCTAGGCACGAGCAGTAGGCTTAACTTCCGAGTGCTAGGTGTAAAGTATTTGTACCAACACACATAGTAACTTAATGAAAACACTACAAAATGACACAACATAGGTTTAGAAAAATAGAGAATATTTATCTAAACAAAACAAGACCAAAATGACGAAAATCCATAATATACAAGTCAAGTTATCACTAAAAATGCAAAAAAGAGTCTTCATGTAATTTTAAACACAGCGCTAAGACTGTTAGCGTGAAAATGTACCTTAGGTGCATTAAAAATAACCCAGCACGGGTGAGTGTGCGTCAAAAAGGGCTTGTGATGCATCGATTTCATTCACGAGCAAGACCTTGCAAAATTTCTCCTTTAGTTGGGTCGGCATACGTCGTTTCTTCTCTCCACAGGAGAGCAATTCGTCGATCCGGTCAGCACTCTCGGGTCCGGGCAGGCCTTGCGTCATTTTTACACACCCAGCGGTGCTTGCGTCGGAAATCCAGCCGCATGATGATCCGAAAACCACGTAGCGTGGGTTGCGATCTCACCAGCCTCCGTCAGCGATGCTGTGCGTCGTTTCTCCAGCCCCAGGCATCGATCTTCGGGTCACGTTGCAGGCGAGCGTTGATTTTTAGCCACAGAGCCTGCAGCGCATCGATTCTTCAGCCGCAGATCGGAGTTGCGTAAATCTTTTCCCCGTACACCGGTCTGTGCATGGATTTCTTACTCTTGGGCTGCCAGCTTCTCCTTTCAGGGTCCCAGGAACTGGATGGGCACTTGGCAGAGGAGGAGTCTCTCCAGAGACTCCAGGTGCTGGCAGAGAGAAGTCTTTGCGGTCCCTGAGACTTCTAACAACAGGAGGCATGCTCTAAATGAAGCCCTTGGAGAGTTCTTCACAAGAAGGAAGGCAACACAAAGTCCAGTCTTTGTCCTCTAGCACAGGCAGAAGCAGCAACTGCAGGATAGCTTCACAAAGCACAGTCACAGGCAGGGTAGCTCTTCTTCCTCAACTCTTCTCCAGGCAGAGTTCCTCTTGGTTTCCAGAAGTGTTCTAAAGTCTGTGGTTTTGGGTGCCCTTCTTATACCCATTTTGCCCTTTGAAGTAGGCCTACTTCAAAGGAAAGTCTCTCTTGATTGTGAAATCCTGCCTTGCCCAGGCCATGCCCCAGACACACACAAGTGGGTTGGAGACTGCATTGTGTGAGGGCAGGTACAGCCCTTTCAGGTGTGAGTGACCACTCCTCCACTCCCTCCTAGCACAGATGGCTCATCAGGAAATGCAGACTACTCCCCAGCTCCCTTTGTGTCACTGTCTAGTGAGAGGTGCAACCAGCCCAACTGTCAAACTGGCCCAGACAGGGAATCCACAAACAGGCAGAGTCAAAGAAAAGGTTTAAGCAAGAAAATGCTCACTTTCCAAAAGTGGCATTTTCAAACACACAATCTCAAAATCAACTTTACTAAAATATGTATTTTTAAATTTTGAGCTCAGAGACCCCAAACTCCACATGTCTATCCACTCCCAAAGGGAATCTACACTTTAATCATATTTAAAGGTAGCCCCCATGTTAACCTATGAGAGGTACAGGCCTTGCAACAATGAAAAACGAATTTAGCAGTATTTCACTGTCAGGACATATAAAACACATTACTATATGTCCTACCTTAACCATACACTGCACCCTGCCCTTGAGGTTACCTAGGACCTACCTTAGGGGTGCCTTAAATGTAAGAAAACAGAAGGTTTAGGCCAGGCAAGTGGGTACACTTGCCAAGTCGAATTTACAGTTACAAATTGCACACACAGACACTGCAGTGTCAGGTCTGAGACATGATTACAGAGCAACTTAGGTGGGTGGCACAACCAGTGCTGCAGGCCCACTAGTAGCGTTTGGTTTACAGGCCCTGGGCACCTCTAGTGCACTTTACTAGGGACTTACTAGTAAATGAAATATGCCAATGATGGATAAGCCAATTACATACACATTTTGTAAAGGAGCACTTGCACCTTAGCACTGGTTAGCAGTGGTAAAGTGCCCAGAGTAACAAAAACAGCAAAAACAGAGTCCAGCACTCATCAACAACCTGGGAAACTTAGGCAAAAAGATAAGGGAGACCACGCCAAGGGTTAAAAGTCTAACAGTGACATATGAAAATGCTGGGCACTGCATGTTCATAGTATGCACTATATGGGCAGGTTTTTTTTTTTTTTACATAGTGCACTGTGCGAACCCAGCCCAGAGATATTGGAGAGCTTAACAAGAGCACCAGTTACTTTACATTATTTATAAAACTCATACATAACTTGATAACAAAACTTTATAAAGAAAAAAATGTTTCATTACTCAGTAGCAGCCTGCAGCACGTCTTTGTTGATGTTCTCCAGTCCGTGGCTCTGAGCACCAGCTTCCAAAGCCACTTCCCTTAACCAATCCAGATGCTGGTCTCATGCTGTTAATAATGTTAAGCAGCATGAGAGAAGTGCCAGGATTGGTTGAAGTAAGCTGTCTCTGCACTCCTACAGACCTGTGCCTGCTCTCCACCCAGGTGTCTAATGTATCTCAGGTTGGAGAGGTTTGAAGTGCGCATGTCGGGCTGGCAGTCGCAAGACAGCTGGCCAGACTAACATGCGCAGAGCAAACTGGTGACCACTCCTCCCTGCCGCCAATCAGCAGTAATGGCCCATTGGCCCTGCTCCACCTGCGCACTTGGCTCAGGCTACCAGAGTAAAAAATGAAATTCTAATAAAATCATTTTATTACCAGTTTATTTTTCACGCTTTCTGCGCTTGCAGCGGAGGGGTGGAGATGACACTCCCCCACCCTTATGGAGGAACCGGCACTGCTGAAAACCATTGGCAAAACTGATAGGGCAAAAAGGCAAGACCTATTGGCTTTGCTAATGCTTCTTTTCTCTCTGCGGACCCACCTGTGATCCAACCATCCGACTTCTTTTTCTACAATCTCCACTTCCCCTAGAGACTGAGGGGACAAAGAACCTAGAGGGTAGGGGGTGCTGTGACTGAATCCAGAGATCACTGGAGAGCTGGTAGGCCCTCCCTTCGGTCCTGGGGAGGAAGGAAGGGCCTTAGCACCCCATACAGCAAGCTCCACCTGCCACTTGTCATCTAAGAACTTGTAAATCCTTCAGAAAGGCCGTTTTAGCTGTGGATGCAATTTGGTAAATAGCCCAGGATGAATGGCTAAAAATAAACGTAGCATAAGGGAGGGTGTGGGGGCGGGGGATTTCCCGGTTAATTTCGAAGTGCCCGCCTCTGTTTACACATCAGCATCAGCTGGAGCGTATTTTCGCCAATTAGTAGGCCGATCACACGGCCACAGCCGTGCCGGGAAATCAATAGTGCATGCATTTTAAGCAGGCGAGGCTCACAGCTCCGCATTCGTTACAGTCAAGACGGCCCCTCTCTCACACACCGGCCCGGCACATGTGGCGTGTAAACACCACCGTAACAAATGAGGACAGCGTGCCTGCCCTGCTGCGTAGCTATTTTCAGAATTATAGAGTGCGCGTTTTTAACAGAAATGATTACCTCGTTCTTCAGGGCAGCACACAGTCTCTTAGCTCCCTACACCAGTTTCATTGATGTGCAAATTTCAGTACATACTGTGTGCACACTGTACGGCCACTTAAAAATGCAGTCGCAGCCTCGCCTCCACATTTGAACCCCCACATCCACATGTGCATACAAAGAGCACACGTGCAATCAGTAGGCAGCAATAAATGTACATGCAAAATATATGCACTAATAAAAATACACTTTGGTAAGCCACATTCAACGTGTACATTTAAATGAGCTGTTGGTGAGTTGTGCTTAAAAAACGTAAAATGGACAAATATGAATTCTTATTTTTTTCTTTTATGGTTTTTTCCAATTCGCTTCCGAGTGCATTATCCAGTAACTCAGAATTCTAAGTGCAACCTCTCTGATTTAAGCACAGAGCTTTGGAGAGCTTTTTGCAACTGAGTCAAAGTGCGGGGGCGTTCAGTGGACGGAGGGTGGGGGCACTGGAGGGCACAGGTTGAATTCGAAGATTTGATAAGTCTATTTGCGAGCAGTTTCTCCTACACAAAGCATAACGGTGCGAGTGCAGAGTTTAGAGCTTGGTTTACCTGTGAGCGAGGCGTGGGGGGCTGTTCAATAACATGACCCAAGTTGATCCAGAAGCACATGTGGTAAACATTCTGATATATGCATGTTTCAATGTTAAGATCAGTTGAGATATTTGTTCATAAAATTCAACTTTCCATTTAAAATTATAGCCGAGGTTTTAGGGAACACCGTGGTCCCGCCTTAAAAAAAAAGGTAACCATTGTGTGTCCATAAACAAAAATCACACGCCTTCTACGTCTGCACAAAGCTACCATATAATTATGTTCTGCCTTCATATGTGTTAGTCGGTTGGACGACATGGTGCCCTATTCCTTAGGCGGAATGTTTCTGTGTGGTGGGGTTCGTGTCTAACGGTCTTTCTTTTTTTTAAAAATCATTTTGAGGATAATTTGACATTCCGTCTAAATTTTATATTGCAGCTGTCGAAATAAAAGACCCACAGAGCTGAATAGGGATGTTATAAAATGTTCCCCCCGACAATGGTATGATGTTCTTACTCTGTTTAGGTACCACTCTTTCTGTATCTGTCAGCTGCTGCCTCTGTCGGTGTCTTTTCTTGGCAGGTCTCTCGGTCTGTGGACGCCAGTGTGTTTTTTTTTTTTTTTTTTTTCCTCTCCCTCTCTCCCTCTCTCCCTCTCTCCCTCTCCCTCGCACCTCTCTACACACCTCTTTCCCTCTCCCCATCTCTTTCTATTTGTGCCTGTCTTCTCTCTCTACCCCTCTAATACCTCACTCGTTTTCTCTCTTGCTCTTTTGCTTGGCTGTGATGACTATAGTCCCACCATCCAGACTCTCTGCTCATGCAGCTGTCTCCATCAGTCCATCCTTGTTGTCATCTACTTGCCAATCTCGGTCTTGTTTTCCAATGAAAACAAATGAGTCAATCAATACCTGAAGTTCTTCAACATGTGCGATGCACTCAAACTGTACTCATTTGGTTATTTTTCATGTACAAACAGTCTCAGAAACACCGGCTACCATTTTACACCTAGAGTGATATTCTGAGGACCCAGACTTCCAAATACCAAGACAGACAGCTTGTGGTAGGGTGCATTCTGGGATGTTGTCTTTTCAGCTGCCCCCATCTCTGCATGCACTTCCTTTCCACACAGAAGACAGGTTAAAAACCGAGAATGATTTTACATTGAAAAACGTGGATTGGAACCATGAAAGCTTCGGCCAAATGCCTAGTCCTAACTCAGTAATACATGAAAACAAGTCCTCCACATTCTTTCATTACACTACTGCCCACGTGATAGTAATCATTGTTTATTTGGCATGTATATTGTAATGCCATCTAGTAATAGCTTCCTAATACATCTATTAAACTTGAATGACTGGGCACTAGAGCTTGGTATTAAGCATTAAAGTCTAATCAGCTGAGTCCAGAGGTCCCTAAGGAAACAGTGATAGATCCATGCCAGACGTTCAGAATATCCACATTAGATACACTGTCACACAGTTAATCTAAATGGAACACACTTCCCTATCCTGTGGTTATCCTGAACATCTGGAATAGATTTTGCTCTCCTCAGTACCGTGCCCTAGATCTTAGGATCCTTCACTTCCTTCTTACACAAGAGAGGGTAGAATTTAAAGCCATTTATTTCATTCCAAGGCAGTTAACGGATATGCTAAGATTACCACGGGGAAGCATATAGAGTTATACAACATCAAGAACATTTTCATCTGTAAATGTGCATTGGATTCTCCAGAGGCCATTTGGGTTCCATTGCCAGCTAATGGCTATTCAAAAAGACTTGTTTTTTTGCCCATTGAGTAGCAGGCTTTTCTCTTTTAATGCTTTCTTTGTTCCTTATTGGCCTGCTCTAAAGTACCCCGAAGCTTCTACAGTCACCTTAAAAGTAATACATTGAAGAAAAACTAAAACTTACTCTGTGATACATGTATGTAATTGAGCGTGTTCCTGGTCTAGGAACAGAAACAAAACATGGGCAATAATATATTACAGAAAGGCTATGGTATCGTCTTCATGCATCACACAAAGTGTTTGGTGTTGTTTTTGATGCAATACTCAGTGAAAGGGAGTTGCCTGCAATGAGCACACGCAAGTCGAGCAAAGTGTGCCAAATTGTACACATGTATAAATCCTCTGTAGTATAAAATGTAGATGGTAGCAAATGATTTGCCACAATGTGAATCAGCTGCAACACTTTCAAATGAGATCATGTCAAATTAGTGACATTTGACCATATGTAAATCATTCAGATTATTGCTATCAGAACAATCCAACCTACAGCAGTAGAAACTTAGTTGGATATTGCAAATCGTTTGCCAAAGAGATCCTAGACTGTGGTAAAGAATTATACTATATTTATTATGTACTGAAGTAGCAGAACAAACAAGAAAAAACATAATTGAACTTTGCAGATTTCCTAACCACAAATCATCCATGGACCCGTGCCTGAATATTACTCTCAAAATACGTTTTCACCACGTTATCTTTTTTTAATACATATCGGGTGGTTCATATATGTGTGCTTAGATTGTAAATAAACTCAGCAGCTACTAAAATCTAAAACCTCATAATGTTATCATGAGCGGAATGGATGAACCAAAAGTAAAGATAAAATCTCAAAAAGAGATGGAATACACAAAGAAACTTAAAAAGGTCCAAGAAAGAAACATATTTTTGAAGCATACTATATAAATATCTTATTGTGTATCACAAGGCTGCTTTCACATAGGGCCTATACGTGGCAAGACCAACACATACAATAATTTATATTTGCAGACAGAACCAAACATAGTATAATAGCCCACAATGCATGAAAGGTTAAGTATTTGAAATAGCTCTTTGATGTTCTTAAGGAACGTATGTCTTAAAGCAGTTATTTTCCAATGAAAATGCATTAGCATACTTACATTGAGGCAAGGGAGCATAACAGTGCACATCCCTTAGCTTTATTCTCTGTGCCACACATTTTAGAGGTGTGTAAGTGAATAGGTTGGATTCGCACAAAAACTTTATAAAAACATTTTTGGCCTACCCCAAAAAAGGTGCAATCTTCTGGAATTATCAAGATTAACGTACGATAGACTAATTTTCTGTGTACTTGATTGTACTGATAATGGCAAATGAAAAATTAAATTACATCAAACAGCTATTATGACTGAAGGGTTCTGACGTTATTGTGTGAAGAACATGAAAAACATGAAAATGTGTACATTCCCCAAACGCATTGAATGTGACATTGCTCTGAGTCTGAACAGGAGATGGAATTGTCACAAGAAGTATACACTTTGCCTGAATATTCCATGGGGTTACTTGACCAAATAACACGTGTTATGTTCAATGTTATTGATTCCTGCATGATTGCAATCATACTGGTTGTGTGGGATGTACAAATATCTATATCTGTTTTAAATTCTCTACTACCTTTAATAAATGGTTCAACTCATGACTGGTTCCTGTTGATAGCCCAAGGTGTTGACTCTGGCCCCTGTGGCATTTAGACATTTAGCTGGGTGCCGGTAAGGATACATGTTATGAATGTCTACATGTGATGCAGATTTTACTGATAAATATAAAGCATCCAAGTGGGTGTCATACACTGGTTTTAAGCTTAAACCGACAATAGAACCACTCTGTGACTCTATCCACATATTTATCTAATATCATTCATTATAACAATCTGAAGACAGTGTAAGTCATGGAAGTGTAATGTGAAAGAAGACTAATTGAAATGAGCGGAATGTTGGGACAAGTCTGTACAAGTCTGGCCAGCTTTATACTTACTGGCAAAACATGGTTATCCATTTTATAGACATTAATAGCTTAGATGGGCAAGCTCTAACTGAGTTTGACAGTGCTTTTGGCTTGGAATTGAGTAATTCCTTTGCAGAATCGAAATTACACATACCTCCAGAAAGGTAAACCGATGTCCAAAGTGTGCTATTGTTCTTTTTTCACAAAGCCTCAGCACAAAGAGGCACTGTTGAAAACCAGGGCAGAGGAAGATAACAGCAAAGTGAGAATGCAATGGCATCTAAACTCTAAAAAGTCTGTAACACACCATCTAGTTTCACTTTATCTCCAGGCCTGGGCAAGAAGTTCTGAAAATGTTCTTGTTATTTTTTCAGTAGTCGGCCTTTAAGATGGTATGGAAGAGTCATTGCTTACTTCCATTAACTTTGGGTGTCTGATAGAAGAACAGGTCAGGTGAAAGTGTGTTAAGACAGAGCCAGTTTGACCACCCCTGAATTGCTGTAATTCTGAGAATAGTTCAGCGTTGCACAGAGTATAGACCTCATGAACATTCATTAGATTGACATTCCTACATTTTTTTTTTAATTATAGTAAGAGGAAGTGGTCCTTATAATTCTGCTTTCAGAGAAAGGTCAGCTTTTGAGGGATTCTTGATTAAGTGTATTGAGAAGAAAGTGACTGGCCTACCATATGTGTTCTGATAAAATCTGTACCTATGGAAGCCATAGTTCTTTGTATTGTGAGGATTTCATAATTTTTGTCCTAGTCTTCTCAACTAAATTATGTTTTTTTTGCAACTGTCAATCTGAAGGATTATTTTGCACTAGACCTACTTATCTGCAATGCATGAATTTGAAACCGAGGTCATGCTCTGTAATAATGTTTTGTGATTTATTTGGGATACTGAGTTTTTCCTTCCAAAATGTATTTTCAAAAATGTCCATAACTTTCTAGCTAAAACACTGTCATTTACTTTCTTACAACAGAATAGCTTTCATTTTTACTTAAAGGATAGGTCAAACAAGTCCAAATATTTTAGGCTAAGGTTTCAGAAGAATTTTGCAATCGACCTATTGACAGCTGCTTTTTTGTTATATAATCTTATAGGATTGTTTAAAAGGTAAGTCATCAGGTCATTCCGTTCTAAAATACAAATATAAGCAAATGAGCTTATGCAGTCATTTTTGTGTAAGTAGATTTCCATTATTGTTTTTTTAAAGTTGATAATCAGTTATTTTGACACAATCTATGTCTTTAGCATAAAACTTTTTTCTGTAACACGTGGGTGGGTTTTGACAATAAGACCAAGTCAACATCAGAAGGGAAGTTTGTTATATATGTATCCAGAACACTTCAATGCCTTCTGTATCCACTGCAATGCTACATTCTGCAAGGACTTGGTGTTGGATACAATCTGTTTCACTAGTTCTTTCTTCAATTCTGTGCTATCATGGTACAGCCTTTCAAATCGTGGACTTAAAATACTGAATGTAAATCCCACCTTGCAGTGCTTCTGCTACTTTTGTCTATGCAATAATGCCTCTCTTTGTGAGATTTAAGACTTTTATTAAGTTTGTGCGTGCCATGAACAGTTGAATAATTTATGCTTATAAAAATTGTTACAGTTTTGGGTAAAATGTGTTTGATGATGGACACTCCATTTATAAAATCTATTTTAATGCTATATCAGGGGCTTGTAACATTGTGACTTCGCAAAGAACTATTCATTTTTTTTAAAATTAATTTTGAAAACGATTTACCTTCAATATTGACTAAACAGGTATAATAAAATATCTGGGTTGAGCATTTGTTATAAACAACTGCAATAATGCATCTTTTAGTGGAATACACGACTACAGACTATGATAGAAAGAAGAGGATCCACCATGTGGCAATGTAACATTGTATTCATGGAGGTACAAGGTTATCTTTATTCTGCAAAATTCATATTGGCATTTATAAGTCTGAAGCTGCTTTTCAAAAAAGGATATATAGGCTCACTAAAATATATTCCAATAGCCAGTCCAAAATATGTATGTGATCTGCTGCTTAATACTTTACCAAACCCTGCTGATACTTGACAACAATTGTGCAAAAACTATTTGAACAATGATTATGTTCCCGCTTTGTTGGTAATGCTTTCTGCTTCCCTGGCATTTGTTTCCTGAATCGTAATGTATATTAATGTTATTTTTTGTTTAGTTCTATATGTGGTATACAGAATGGTCAGCCCTTTACCTAATATTAAGGCATATTATGATTGTTTTACATATATTGCCAATGGGTGGTACATCAATTAGTAAGGATTTCTACATGAAGGCTCATTGATAATCTGAGTCTTTAAACATAACATTTATGCATGAATACTGTGTTTTTTCTGTGATAGTGGCTTTTGGTCTATCGTCAAATGTTTTATATGCTGGCCAAAATTGTACTCTGTTGTCACATTCGGGGTCGTTTTTGTTTACTCTTGAGTGGGTTATTGCCACACAATACCATCAACACAGTCTTTTTTATAGGTCCTTTGACACACCCTTGTTCTTATTATGAAGGAGAGACAGCATTCCTTTTTCTATGTGATTTTCACATGGATTGTTCATTAGTATTGTTAACAAAGAGGTGGAGTGATTTTCTACTTCTTGTATAAAGGTGAGTAGCTATAAAATACCCCCTCTTTCAAAAATGTATTTGTTCTTACGAATAATGGGTAGGGTAGGTACTTCACCCCCACATAGTACCAAACAACATTTTTCTTTGTCATTAAATCTCTATGACGTTCACACAACCAATGCACAGCTTCCAGACTCCTTCATGCACATATTAATGAATTAATGACCATGCTTATGCTTAGTGTCTCTTTGCATGGCTCTGTCTTCCACTGAACATTTTACCAATATATTTAATGGCAATGTTAAATGTGAGTCAATTCAAAGTAATGCATCTAGGTACATCATTGCCGTATATTTAGTAATCTGGGAAATTGTATAGTCCAATCATTATCCAGTGATCTCTGTTCATCTATGGATTTGTGGTCACACATCTTCAGTCATCATGCATAAGTTTCGTATCAATAATGAATCCTTATACACACACCTTTACCCATGGTTCAGATGTCTCTAATCATCTGTGAATCTGTACTTTTCCTCTCTCTACCAGCCCCAATTATTGATCACTTTTCTCTTGCCATTTACAAATATGTTTCATACACCTACAGTCAATATTGATCGACTGAGATAATCGTTGTTGCCATCTGGGGTAAGGTGATGAAGTCAACATGAGGGCAACTTCTCTGTACCTGCAACATCTTTCTATTGCTTTCAGCACAAAAAAGTATTGGGTAATTTTATGAACCACTGAAAATTAGGGCAACTTACCGGTAAGTAGATAAGTCAATGTTCAGTTATTGTTCTTGTTCAATCATGTTTGCGTGTGCAAATGAAAAAAATTACTAAGGACATTCCAAAACCATGAACCAAGGCAGTAATCCTTGAAAAAGGGAAAACATGAGAAGTGAAACGTGTGAGCTAAATCTAAATGGTTAACTGTAAATGTGAATAAATCATAGGAATGGAATAGGCAACATTGTATTTTCTATTTGCATTCATGTGCAACATTGTGTGATAAATATTTATTGTACAGATACTTGTTACTACGTGAGTAGTGAGTGTGAGCACCATAGCAATAATGTTTACATTAAAGCTTCAAAGCTAGGGCAAGACAAGGTCATATTTACTGATAGTGCATTGATCTATTGGACCTATTTGGCTTTGCTAAGTGATGGGGTCGCTGATGAATTGATCTCAAAATGCATTCACTTTTTTTCTGGTGGACCCTGTACTAAGTAACCCTGGTATACATATAGTGCCAATGTCATATACATGTGCTATCATAGTGGATGGAACTGTGAATGGCATAATGAATGGCATTATCTGTTAGTATTTGAAATCATTGCATACTAAGTATGAATTAATATATGTGCCTTCCAGTGAAATGCCTTAAAACCAGAACAAATGGTGTTGGTACCTGGGAATTGCATACAAATTAAAAGTTCATTTAGTAGATCTCAACATTTTTCAGGACAATTCCGAGAAAAAAACACGAATCAGAAAACAGGATTTGCATTTGCTGCATGAATAACCCTACTGGTGAAATGTTTTCTGTAACCTTGACTCCTACTTTGGCCTTTATGTCAGCTTAAATGCATTCTCCTTAGCATCCAAAAGGGATCTGGAATTGTGATCAGACACGACTGTCAATTATTAACTATGCTCTGCCAATATCTTCAAAGTTTCCCACATAAAACTTAAGCGCAACCATACAATAATCCAAAGTGTACCACAAAGCTAGTGACATTCAAAAAACATAAAAGATTATCAGCCGCACTAACCTCTACGGACATCCAGAAACCTAATCAAGCCCATTTGCCTTTGCCAGATAAGAATGTTTTCAATTACTCTGCCAGTACTTTCCCTAGGTCTTCTCTTGGGCACATTTCAGTTTGCCTCGCAATCATTCAGAATCCCTCCCCTCGCCTCTCTCAGTCCAACAAAGTGATGCGATACACCTATCACGGGCTAAGCTATCGGATACATTCCCTCTTTTCATTTATTTTGCCCCAACCATTAGAACTTTCATAAACTTCTTGGGGGCACCCCTGTGGTTCGGTTTGATCACCAAAGGCAGTTTGGACTGTGCGGTGTGCTTCGCACATGTACACCTCAAACGAAGAAGTATGTCTACTGGCCCACTTCAGATAATTATTCACTACTCTTTGGTGTGTGCTGTGCCACTGCACATCACCAACCCTTTTGCCACAGATCTCAACTTAACTGCATGTCGCCAGTCCTATCTCCTGTGCATCTGAATTCAGACATCAGAAGTTCAGTACACACATTTTTCATCGCCTCTATTTTTTTATTCAAATTTCTCACATTTGTAAATGTGTTTCCTACAAAACAATCATATTTCACTGGTCTCTAATAACAGTTAGTTATGTATAACGACAAATGTAACTGTGACTGGCAGTACCGCTGACAATATTATGCAGTTGTCCTCCATTTTAAATCATCCACAGTTTGACATTCCAATGCATTTCATCATTTCTCGCAGTCTTAAAATCACTATTCGCAACTTGGCAAATGTTATACAAAGGGGAGGATAAAAAAAATGTTGAGGGTGCAGAAAACAGACATGCTAGATCCTTGTCTCAACAGCCAGTACTGTGCGGAACTTGTGAAGGAGGCATCTCTAAACACTGGCACACTTTTCAGTCAGGGTATTCTAGAAGCACAGGCTTACAGGTGCCAGAGGGTCGGAGGGGGGTGGGGGAAGAGATTAGCGTGTTGCCTAAAACGATCCATACATTAGAAATGTTAGAACTTGTTTTTGCTTTGTTGCTAAAGAAAATGCCAGGGACACTTTATGTATCAACCTATATTCTTCCAAATTGTTGCCTCTGTGTGTGCATCTATATCAGACCCCGAATTATCCATAAATATCCATTAGTAGTTCTATAATAGACCTCAAATCAACTGTGAAACTATATTTGTAGACCCAGAATGTGCCTCAAATCACCAATAAATCTACATTTGTTCACGAAAATACACCTCATACTGTCGATGAATATGCATTTCTACAGAAGCAACAGTCCAAAAAACCTATCTGGTTGAATCGTTGCACACCTACAAAAAAAAACATCAAATCATCCAGGCATGTGTATGTGTACATATGTAATTTGCATCAAATTGCACGTGAACCTATATTTAAAGACTAGTTTTACACCACAACTCGTCTCCGAATCTGCATGAGTACCACCCACATCCTCAGGCCAGCTACAGATCCTTAATTCTACATTAACAATACACTTTTCTCAAATGAACATCTCTAACAGTAGGCATATACATTCCCCTAGAGCGTCCTGCCGTCTTTTTGCACACATGTAATAAACATGATATAACGTATGATCGTTTAACTGGCTACCTGTAACACGTCTCCAATCAATTCCATAAAAACATATTCATACACCAATAATACAACACCAATCCTTAATGAAACTGTATTTGTACACCTATATCCACGTCAAATCACATTTTAAGTCTCCAATTGCTCAACATTAATACATGCCTCAACATTTTGGACCTTCTTTCCAAAGGTTAGATTGGCTACTCTCCCCCTTCTCATAAGTGAGCAATGCTGTCCTGTGTATTGTGTTTCAGTTCTGGCCTACTATCATAAGAGGAACTGCATCTACTATTCGGTCAAATCATCTCTTGTGGCAGATACCATAATATAGTGCTCTGCTTAGGGTCTGTCTTACCCTGTCCTCTTCTCATAAGTCCAGCTTCAGGTATTTTGGACCATTTCCTTCTTATCTTAAGAGGTGTCAGCTTGTGTGTGTTGTTTGGGCTCTGTCTACTCACAAGATATTGCCTTGCATATTGTATTTGGGTCTAGACCGGTCCTTTTGTGTGTGGCATTTGAACGCTCTCCTCTTCTTTCAAATGGGCCCTTTCCTTGTGTGTTTAATCTCTGTCCTCTTCTTTACAAAATGTCTTACCTTGTGTGTGTTGTCTGGGCCCAGTCCTTTTGTTCGTGGATGGTGGTGTCATAGGTATTGTGTATTGGCAGTGTCCGCTGTTAGTGAATGGTGTTGTATTGTGCTTCATGTTTGAACTCTGTCCTCTTTTTATGAATGATATCGGTCTGTGTGTTATGTTTCCACCCTGCCTTCTTTTCATGAATGGTGCTGTTGTTTGTGTTGTGTTTCAACTATCTTCTCCAGTTTCCAGAAGATATCTTATCTGGTGTGCCATCCTGCCAGGTTCCTGGCACATCAGTGTGACCTAAAAGTCATTTTCACTCACTGATACCAGCGAGAGTGTGATATTTTAGTCATTCATTTTTTGTTATATGATTTGTTTAGTTATTGGCACAACTGAATCCAAAATTGTATTTAAAAAATAACCACTGCTATTTAAAACTCTTCCCAATGGAAAACGGAGAGCAGAAGCACCTTTTAAACACACATTTCTTTCATCTTTAGGTTTTGAGGTGGTTTACATGCATTGGGTGGTTGTATTATCTATTAGTGTTACCAAAATGGCCTCCAGCTTACAAAGCACATCCTATGAAGGGAAGGGTCTGGGGTCGGTCTAGTGGGTGACAGGACCCCCTTGTTACATTCTGTTTAACCAAGTACAATGGAAGGTATCTGTTTATAAGCACGCTGTGCATTTGATCTACACCCATAGACTGTAAACATCACATTTGGCAGTTATGCCGCTGTTTTCACGTGGCTGAGGCTGTAATTGTTACTATAAAATAGTCTGCACATTTATCTAGCTCTACTCTGGAAAAATGCAGAGTCGGAAGAAAATGAAAATTAGACTTTTTGAGGTGCCAGTTCTAAATAAAATAACAGATCTCATCATACTTTTATATATATAAAATTTACGTTAACTTTTCATCAACAAAAATATTCCATTAACAGTTGTACATTTCTAAACCTGGTAAATTCAGGTGAATTAAACACCAATGTTACAATGGCGTCCAAAACTACACACTCAGACAAGATCTGAAATGGATCCGTAATTACTAAAGGAAAATTAAAATAAGAAAACATGAAAGCACTTCTCAGTTGAAATCCTTAGAATGCAAATTCAATTTTGGTAATTACACACGTGTCACTCTTAGCCCTACAAGGGTTAGCAGTGTAACAGAACCAATTTGCAGCTGGGTTATGCAAATCTTTTATGTTATTGGCCTGAAATACTTAAATGAGATGGAATAGTGTGGAGTAAGTGGTTCAAAGTTACACAGTGATAGTGTGGATGTGAAGCAAGGATTATTCGGGGTGAAATTCTGCCTCCAGTGAAGGTATTATGAATGAGAAACGTAAGTTAATTTTTATCTATGGGCCTATTGTTGCACGTCCTTCAGTGAGGTATGCTGGTAGACATTCCTATTGACAGTTACACAAGACACAGCAACTGGCATATGGTCAGGACCACTAGAATTATGTGATTCTGCCGCTGAGGTGTTCTCCCAGTGGGCATAGATTTACCACATTTGCCACATAATTTATCATCCGCTGAATATTCTGCAAGATGTTGCTGCCCAGTGGATGGTCCTTTGCAATTGTTGAATAGTTACCTTTCAGTAATTTATTGTTGTATTTGCATGTTAAATTGATACTAATGAGGTGAATTGTTTGCCTTGGCATAGTTAACATGCACAAATTGCAAAATAATGAAGTAATACTATCACAAAATGTAGTGAACATTGCAGCATAATTAAGTTCTCATCTGCAGCATAATTCCAGCAGCCCTTCATACAGTGTTTTGAATAATTGCTGGACTACTAGGAAGAGGATTACAGTTGAATCCAGGTGCCTTTTGGAACTGAGTTGTGGGATCCTGCAGTACGTGCTTGTTTCTATGTTTGTATTAGAACTTTCTTTTTTTACTGTTTCTGTTGGGCACATAGTATTTCTGACGCCCACTTTGTTACAACCCATCCAGTATAAACAACTGTGGTATACTAAGAGAAATATATCCCAGGATAGACCTCTTTTCTTGCAGTGTTTGATAAGGGGTGCTGGCAGAACTGGGGTGACTGTAAATTCGATTCTGTTCCCCTCACCTGTGCCACCGAGGCAGCACTGTCTGCTATTCAAAATTACTACTTTTCAACCATTCCTAAAAAATACTTAAGCGGTGGGGGACAGCCCTGATAGTGACTCCTACTGCTTTGGTTTGGAGGCCCTGCACTACTCTTGGCCCCTAGGAGGGTGATATTTAATGGTCGAGAAACCTACTCCAGCTACAGAACGTGTGGACCTTCGTGTGCCTGTATACACTCCCACGAGTTTGGGGCGTGCACATATGTACCCACTGCAGGTCGGCCAATCAGAGAGCGGTCTCGTCATAAAGCGAGGATCCCCCAGTCCTTTCACGTTTGCATAGTGATTTCTTGTAGGATGGAGCACAAGGACGCTCCGGCCGTGCCCACGCTTCTAACAGGGCACGCCTTGCAAAGCATACACGTTAGCTGCACCGCAGTCTAGGGTTTAAAAGAGAAACAAAAGCATCTTCGAAGTTTGTGCCATATGATCAACTTCTTCGGTTGATATTTATCGTAAATTCGTATGAATGTGTATTAAGTTGCCAGATAGACTTAGCGGTTTAGTCGATATTTAGTGTTAACGCATGGCTTGATGCAGTAACCACCAGATGGCGCTGCAGTGAAACCCCGTCACTTTTTTTTCCTGACTTGACGCTTATTTTGTCAAAAACCTTCACAAATAATCGACGAGTTGCAAATATATTGAAAAGAGATTTAAAAAATAACAGGTTTTAAAATGCTATGACATGGCAAAACACTGGATAGTCGCACATCGTAAAGGATAAAAATAACGTGTTGGACACACTTGTTTTTGTGATTGTGTGATATATATCACGCACACATCTTGCAGACACGCGCTTACAGAGTTGCGTCTTTTGTGCAGTGTACTGCTCTCTTATAGTCTCCTAGAAATAAAATAAAGCTCTTTCAGAACTGTTACAACAACCCTCCATGATAATACAAATAACGTCTTATGATGCGGAAATACGGCATCTCGTGGGAAAGCTCCAGCACCGAGCGGAGTTACGAACCCGGGCACGTGCGCAGCTGCCTGACAAGCCCCGGTGTTTGCAATGTGCGATAGGCCTGCCTACGTTGAATCAGAGCCGGCATTGTGAATTTTGCGGGCCTTAGGGTACTTGTGGCATGCCTGCAGACATCGTCGGGTGCAATAGTTGTTCAGACCATAGGGTACAGGAGTTGTGCCCACCTCAAGGTACATGGGCATGGCTGCGGATCTCAGGGTACGAGAGAGGACTGTGGGCTCAGGAAAAATGAGACCTGACTACAGAGACTGCCGACCCAGGTGAAGGTGGGCATGGCTGCAGGCCTCAGCGCTGTCAGATTTCCACGCACACGTGCCTGCAGGCCTAACAGATATGTATGATGACCGCAGGAGACAGAAGGCATGACTGCAGTTATGAAGGCAGATTGGCATGTCTTGGGGGGCGCTTGCAGGATTACGATTTGACCAGAGACCTCATGGTACAAGGGGTCTGACAGCAGGGTACATGTAACATAATTGTGGATCTCCGGTTTCAAAGGGCATACTTGTTGACTTCATGGTAAACTGGACATTACCGTGGAACTGAGGTGTACATGGAACATGACAGCAGACCCTGGCACATGTCATTAAAGACGACATCTGGGTCTTAGAAGAAGATGGGTCTAAACAAGAACATGGGTAAAACAGTATTGTCTTCAATGTGTTATTTAAAACATGCACACTTGACGCCACAGCATATATAAAATGAGTCTATTTCTAGTGGCCTCTCAGAGGACTTCTGCCATTGTCATACAAAGAAAAGTCTGTGGCGGGCATAGGGCCATGCTCGTGTTTTTAAGTAGGGCCAATTGCCCTGGACAAAGAAAACAAAGATGTTATTGGCCCCAAGAGAGGAGAAATGCAGGCTCCTGTCGCAGGGTATGCCAATATATCTAATAAATATACTTCCTTCTGTGTAGTAACCCACGACCTGGCCTGGATGCGGACACGGAAGAGCTGTCCTCGTCCTGAGACACGAGCGAGCACCAGCCCTCAGACCTGGAAGCCAGGTGTGATGACATCCGCAGGGGATGTACCAGCGCGCCATTATTGTACCCCAGCAGAATATTCCCAAACAGGCTCCGTCACCAAACAAGGCAGATTACAAGCCAACGCTTTCCTATTGGTTGTCTGTCCCTTCTGTTAATTATGGGCGATCTTCTTGTTTTCCGGTTATTGCGTCAAAACCTGCCGCTCAGAATGTTTATTATACCTGTGTATCGCTCGGAATGTGCATCGAACATTAGTCTGCTGCTCAGAATATACACTTTACTTGACTATCCATCGCAATTTGCACAATTACCCACTAAGTCTTTCACAATGTGCATTCAACCTGTCTATGCCGCGGATTGAGCATGAACCTTAGTCTGACGCTCAGAATGTGTATTACACCTGTTTAGTCCCAGGAATGTGCACTGAAATTTACTCTGACTCGCAGAAATGCGCAATACATCCGTCTGTCCCTCTGAATTTGCATTGAACCTTAGTCCATTGGAAACTTTGTTCCTCAGAATGTGTATTATACCCGTCAATCCCTTGGAATGTTCATTGAACCTTAGTCTGACGCTCAGAATGTGTATTACACCTGTTTAGTCCCAGGAATGTGCACTGAAATTTACTCTGACTCGCAGAAATGCGCAATACATCTGTCTGTCCCTCTGAATTTGCATTGAACCTTAGTCCATTGGAAACTTTGTTGCTCAGAATGTGTATTATGCCCGTCAATCCCTTGGAATGTTCATTGAACCTTAGTCTGCCGCTCATAATGTGCATTACACCTTTCTAGTCTCAGGAGTGCGCACTGAGCCTTAGTCAGTCTTTCAGAATGTGCATTATACCTGTCTATCCGCAGGAATGTGCACTGAACATTATTTGCCGTTCAAAATGTGCATTACGCCTTTCTAGTCCCAGGAATGTGCACTGAACCCTAGTCTTCCGCTCAGAACGTGCATTACCATTTACACGTCAGCCTCAAAGAATGTGCACCATTCCCCATTTAACCGATTAGAATGCGAATCTCTTTTTTTCTGATTGAGCATTGTAATTAGCCTTTCAGAATGTGCTGTATGCCTCACCTTAACTCCAGGTGTGCTTTATAATGTGTACCTTAGTTTTCCTTTCGAAGTGTGCATTACATGCCAATCTGTCTTTTAAAATGTGCATTATATCCCAGTCTTCCTTTCAAAATAACTACTATAAATAATTTTTCGAGCCTGTTTTTTTTTTTTTTTTTTTTTTTTTTTTTTTTTTTTTTTTACAATATCGTATTTCTTAGACTACCACTCAGAATGTGTACTGGGCGCATTCAGCCTTTCAGGACAAGTATTATATGATAAGCCATTTTTCTGTATTTTAACATATGGTATGGCTCAGTCTGCCTTTGGTAAATTGGTACCTTAGTTTTACCGCCTGAATGTGCATCTTATTTTGGGTTGCGTTTGCAATGCCGTATACCTCAGATTTCCTCACACACCATGTGTTATGCATGTGCCTGCTTCACCGACTGTGCATTAAACTTGGGGCCGCATCGCAGATTGTATTGTATTTTAGGCAGTGTTTTAGAATATTGTATGGCTCGGGTGGCCTCTCCGCGCGCGCACAGTACCTCAGCATGCGCGTTACGCCTCCGTCTCCCCCTCGGAGGCGGAGAGCGCGTTGGTCTGTGGTTTTTCTGTCTCAGGTGCATCGGGCGCAGGCAGCTCGGGGTGTTGTGGTATTGATTAGAAGTCATTGATTTGCAAATCACCACGTGCTCCCTGCTGTACAATATTTACCTCGGCTTGTAGTTGCCCACTCAGGAGATCTGTCCGGTCTTATTTTCCACAACACTATTTGCATCTAGGAAAAATTCGAACATTCGGGTTGCACAGAAAAGTGCAATAAATACGCGAATCATTTCTTTTTACATTTTTTGTATCCTTGCAGTCAATTCGAATTGAAATCGAAAAGAATTTCGTTCGAGACTTCAACGAGATTTCGCTTGTTTTTTCACACCGCTTTATTGATTTAATTTTCCGTTTTTCGTTTGTCCGCGGCCGATACTCTGTGCGTTTGTGAGTTTATCGTTGGAGTTTAGGGGCAGGCAGGCGAGGCAGGTAAATGACGGGGTCCGTAAGTGACAGCGCTAAAAAGTTGTAAAATCATGTTCTCAAATTTTTTCGGATAGGGGCCAAAAAAAACAAGAAACTGACAAATGACCAGTAAACATAAGACAACCTACGTTTGACATTCGGCCACTGTGTATCTCCCGGAATATACAGAGCGTAAAAAATGGAAAAAGGGCCAGACCCGGGTCTCAGACCTCTTGGTGGCAAAGCTACGAAATTTGGATCCATGTCGCATCTTAGCCTACTATAAGTTCTTAGTAACAAAACTGCTTGTGTGTAATGCGAACAAAAATATATACCTTTTTTTAACACAGTACGCAATTCTTCTTAAGTCTTCAATCTAAATGATAAAATAAATGGACAGAAGTGATCAGTTTCCTGTTTTCATCTGTCGTATTTGGAGTGCTTTCTCGAGGCCTGTTGTCGAATACTAAAAAAATTTAACGCGTCCTATGTTTATTTTTGTAAAATTCCTTGACGCTCATTAGTGTTCCACTGTGCGCTTGTTAATGCCACTTCTGCATCCAGATCTGGACGTCCATTATTGCCCTCTCAGCAACCAGCACTAGGAGCGCCCTAATGTCCTTTTTGCAGCCTGCTCTGAGAGCTCATTAATGCCCTCTGCAGCCAGCACTGGCGGTCATTAATGCCCCTCTAACGTTAGCATTTGACGCTCATTAATGCCCGCTCTGCAGCTTGCTCTGGGCGCTCATTAAATCCCCCTCGGCAGCCAGCCCTGGTCTCGGGCTCTTCTCAGGCAGCGCCTGATCCTGGAGGTGGTTTCTTTTATCGATCTATGTAAAATATATGGAAATAGCAGCGACAAACGGCCCCGCAGTACACTCTGAGAAGGAGCCGGGCCCATCTCAATGTAGAATTCGGAAAGCAATATGCATGCTGCGCGTTTCTCTAAGGACAGACCGTGGAACTTGGGAACTCTTCAACCGACTTCCTTTTAGCAGCCAATTTATTGTGCAGAACTCTGTGGGTCTGCTTTCTTAATTCACATAGGTTTCTCGAAACATAGCAATACCCAGCACGGCAGTTTTTGCTCCAAATGTGGCTGGGAATATACTTAATGAATTAGAAGGCGCGTGTAGAAAACATTAGAGCTGGCGTAAGATTTGTAAAAATGGTGCATCCCTGAGAAAGTACTTAAAAGTGTCTACGAGAATGAAGGGACAAAGCTTCTCCTGTGGAGTGGGCAAAAGGGACACCGGCTCTCGCCTTTACTTTTGTCTATGAAATGGACGAGTGACCCCGACTCTGGCGCGATAGACCGCCTGCGGCCCCAGGGGACGAATTAATTGAGACCTATCAGTTAATTAAGGAGCCCTAGCCGAGGGAAGCGCAATCGTAATCAAAGCGTGTGAGCCCCAGCAGCAGTTTACAAGACCTACACACACGCGCACTCACACACACACACACGTTACAGCGCAGAGGATAAGGCAGGTGCACACAGCAGTCTGAGGAGCAGGCTCGTCTCTTACAGCTCACCGATGTGATAATTGGAGGGCCGAGGGGATATAAATACAGTCAGAGTGAAGGAAGGACTGCTATAGATCGATAATTAAATCGATAGATCAATACGTGACAGAAACATACATAACCCTATGTATATGAGGTTAAAAATAGGCGTGCGAACAAAACGTAACGTAGTACTCGCAGCTTACAGGCCTGTCCCTGGCAGGCCTTTTGTCTGAGGCAGGCAGGGTCAGGCTGCCCTGTAAGGCAATCTGGGAGTGCCAGAAGGGATGGGCTAACGGGCCAGTGTGTTTGGCCCATTTCTGGTCTGATTTTTATTGTTGATTTCCCTCATATTACCACGAACATTGCCTGCAGCGCGCACAAATACGCAGCCTCACATACCTTATAAAGCATGTCTTTACAAGTTCACATCTGCCCCAATTTGCCACTGTGGGATACATTTTTTCGCTTCTGGTTCGCTAATAAAGGCACTCTTTTCTATCCCAGTCGCAGGTCAGTGGTCGATTTTCCTACTAGGTTTCGGGAGTGAGAAGAGCGTGTGTGGGTGAAACCCGGAGTGGCCTGATCTCGCCACTCATCCTACACATCTATACCACTCTATTAGCTCCTCGAAGCCAGCATGCCTTAGGTAAACAATGCACATTGTATAGCACCGCGCCCGCACTGTCACAGACACAAAGAACCGCCCCACACAGCTTCCCAGCACCACCACCTAGGTAAACAGTGTAAAATGCACTGCACGGCTGCGCGCGTTCACAGACACACAGCCTCCCTCTCCACCCACCTACCACACGCAGCCAGCACGACGTGGGTAAACAGTGTACGATAAAGAGCACAGCAGCCGCGCTGTTACACGCACAGACGGTCGCCCTGGGCACCCACCCATCCCACGCAGCCAGCACGACCTGGATAAACAATGTACAATGTACCGCACGGCTGCTGCACTGTCACAGGCACACACCTCGGCCCTCCCCACCCACCTATCCCACGCAGCCAGCACGACCTGGGTAAACAATGTATAATATACAGAACGGCTGTGCACATAGTTACAGGCAGACACAGCAGCCCTCACCACCCACCTACCACAAGTAGCCAGCACGACGTGGGTGAACAGTGTACAATGCGCTGCACAGCAGTCGCGCCCAGCCGCTCTCCCCATCCAGCTACCACAGGCAGCTAGCAGGACGTAGGTAAACAGTGTACGATAAAGAGCACAGCAGGCGCGCTGTTACACGCACAGACGGCCGCCCTGGGCACCCACCCATCCCACGCAGCCAGCACGACCTGGATAAACAATGTACAATGTACCGCACGGCTGCTGCACTGTCACAGGCACACACCTCGGCCCTCCCCACCCACCTATCCCACGCAGCCAGCACGACCTGGGTAAACAATGTATAATATACAGAACGGCTGTGCACATAGTTACAGGCAGACACAGCAGCCCTCACCACCCACCTACCACAAGCAGCCAGCACGACGTGGGTGGACAGTGTACAATGCGCTGCACAGCAGTCGCGCCCAGCCGCTCCCCCCATCCAGCTACCACACGCAGCTAGCAGGACGTAGGTAAACAGTGTGCTGTGTGCAGCAACTGCGCTGTCGCACAGTCAGGGCTACTTGACCCAGAGCCCCACGGCAAGAGAGGGGTCCTTGACGGATTGTGAGATTATCTGAAGCCTCTCAGCGGGGCTGCGCCCGAAGCCGCACCAGAGCGAACCGTCTCATACACTCCTTTTGGTGTGCAGTTCACAGGGTATGTGAACACCACAGCACAGAGCCACAGGCCCGTCGGCGGCATAAAAGTGGACCCCTACCAATATACACTTATAACACCTTGTATCGGTCTCCGTATACATTTTCCATACAGATATAATTGATAATAATATCATATGTGCACTCCACAACCGATAAAAAGGCGCCAGCGCGCAGGCCTTAAAAAATACAAACGGTCTGGCTGGAAAGAAAAGGGCAATATATCAACATACGTGCATTTCACTGTATCAGCTGATTTCGTGCACTTCTCTATCAAAATATAATTAATTAAAACATATATAGGCATAGAAACAATTTGAAACAAAAGTAGTATTGAAAACAGCCCTCCGTCTGCATGCATGTTTCCCACAGTCTCCTGCAGTCCTATTAATTTCTATGCATTAATGTCATTAATTAAACATGGTTGTACACGTGTAGCGCTGGCGGTATAGGCGTGCAAGAAAACTGACCTAACGCAAAATGCGTGCTTTCTCACAAATTAGGTGGCCCTTTGTGAGAGCTACATTGCAAATGGACTGGTGCGCGAACTGTACTTGGCGAATAGGCCTGTTTGCTCTTTTCGCTGTGTGTGTGTGTGTGTGTGCATGAGTGTGTGTATGGGGTTGTGGATTTACACGGTCTACCTGTCAGAGCTATTGTTTCCTCCGCTCGGCACCGTGAGATCGACACACAGCTTTACGGGGCGGTGTTTTGAGCGGCCGGTTGTGCTGGAAGCTGCGTGTATTGTAAACACGGGTATTGAGAGTAATTGATAAACAAAGAGCCGGCATCATCGATTGCCAGTGACTATGGGATCGGAGGGGGCGCGCTCTGTGCATGGATCCATTGATCCGCGCGTGGGGGGGAGCGCGCTTGGCCCGCGCAAAAGGCAAGCACATTCCTCGAAGCACCCTGGCGCTCACCTGCGAGCCTGAGCGCGGACATTCTCTGGAACTCGGGCTCCTGTAGCCACTTCCACATCCTGCGGAAGGTCTCCCGGCCGGACTTGAGCTTGCTCCAGGGCTTGGGGTTCCTGAGCAGGTCGGAGAGGGTCCCCTGGGAGCGGCACAGCACCCTCTGGGCGAAGATGGCCTGGGGGATGCTGTAGCGCTTCAGCTCGGTGGTGATCCTCTGGGCCACGTCTTTGGTATTAATCTCTTCCATTTGCCCTGAATTGTTTCCGTTGCTGGTCTGTGAGCCCCCCAGGGAGGGGTTTTGATCCCGGGGGGAACCCAGGAGCTGTCCGTGGTTCTGGGCGTTGAGGTGGGCATGCGGATGATGGGGGAGCCCGTTCAGGGGCACCATGCCAGCCGAGGGAGGGGTGAGGTGTTGCTCTCCGTGCCTGGACAGCATGGACGGGTGATGGGCTTCAAATCCATTGGGGGTGAGCATCTTCTCCGAGGGCATTGTGGCGCTGGGGTGGGCATAGTGTGGCAGCCCCTGCTGCGAGTTGTGGAGGCTGCCCAGTCCGGAGCCTGAGAGGGGTGAGAGGCTCTGGCCCATGCCAGTGACATCCTTGTGGTAGGGGGTGTAAAGGTTGTTCATGGACGCCAGAGCCCGCTCGTCCCTCATCAGGGTAAAGCTGCCGCTGACGTTGCCCCCCGGGAGGCGCTGGTGCGGGTGGTGCGGGTGGTGGTGATGGTGGTGGTGATGCGGAAACTTGTCCGAGACTGTGGAGATGGGAGGGAGCGGCTGCAGGGGGGTCAGCGTGGTGTAGGTGCTGCTCATGCTCATTCCCGGGGGTGTATCGCACGCCATGGTCATGGTGGGGTGCAGGGGCCCCGACAGGTGATCGGGGGGACGGTGGTGGTGGTGGTGGTGGTGGTACTCGCCGCCCTCCAGGATAGAGGACATGCCCATGGCACGGGGATGGCCAGACAGGTGGCTGCCTCGGTGCCGGTGGTGGGGGCTGCCGGTCATCACGTCCTCATGCCCGCCGACCCCGTGCAGCTCCCCCAGGGTTTCCATGCTCAGCTGGCCGTTCATCGTGGGTGTCCAGGCGGGCAGCCGCCGGACCGCACATCTATGAGGCGATGTGCAAGCCCGCCCCTCCTGCCCTGGGTAGCTTCCAGGGGCTCCCCCGGGCAGCGGTCAGGCGGCTGCCCAGCTCCCCCGGCACGACTGGGATCCCCTCGGGTCCTCTGAGCAGTGTTCGGATAGCTCCAGGGATTCCCAGTGCAGTGCCCCGGCAGCAACCCGGCTCCACCTGCGCAGCCCGGCGGCAGCTCCCTCCTGTGCTATGTATGCTTGCTGTTCCTCGGTGCTCGCATGCGCCTCAAGCCCCCCGCTCCTTCAGAGTCGCTCCTGCAGCCTGATAGTGTCCCTCGCCATCTCTAGCCATGTCTCACTCTTCCAATGGCTTTGGCTGCCGCTCTGCAGCTGCTGCCGCCGAGGAAAGCCGGCGCATGCGCACTGGCCAAACCCCGCTGCCTGTGACATCAGCACTGTGCATATTAAGGGGCTGCGGCCCGAGGGGCTGAGCACAGCCAGGACTCAGATCGGCCTCCGGGAGCAGCCGCCCGGGACTCGGGCCACTGTCAAGAGACACAGCGCCTTACTAAGACCAAAAATAATATCAGCAGGAACAAAAGGAGTGGACTGCGGATACACTGGAGAGACGGAGTGCAAGTCTATGAAACACACCATCGCAACGGAATACACTGGAACGTATGCATTGCACTATATGTGACCTGTACCTGTAACACAGACGTACTGCTATAGTGTAAGGAGTTTTGCGCCCACACATACACGCCCAGTATGTGGGCGCACACAGACACACGAACAGGTGCATACATAAGCTACACACAGGCGCGTGCACAGGTGACATATTTCCTTTTCACTGGCGTGGGTGATGGGATGCATGAAGCACGTACTGAGACAAGCAGGTAAAAAGGCACACACGCGGCAACATGTACATAATCCATCACCACCCCCTCACCGCAACCCACACACGCACATATGACGCAGTGACTAAGTACATATGATGACAGGATTGTGGTGTATTTTCAGTTAGAGTGTTAAATAAATACTGCCACTGTTAAAACAATAACATGTTGAAGAATTACAGCGGGCGAGAATGCACACAGCTTCAGCAGATACCCCCGAGTGGACGGTGGAGGTGTTGGGGGCGGGGGAGAGGGGGGCAGAGAGCCTGTAATTAAGCCCGCTGGCACCTCCCCTTTTGTCACTTAGCATGTACAGCGACAGAGCCTCCTTAAGCTGACTTTTAATATTTGCTTCCGGGTTTCCTAAAGTCAATACGCCAATGAGGACAATCACAGCTCCCTATTTAGTCGAATCACAGCTCCCTATTTAGTCGACCACCAAATCCAAGCAATTGTGTATGAAATTAGCAGAGCTCTGGGCCGGGCAATTCGACCTTTCAGTGGCAAGTGAGTGTGAGGGGGAGGGGGAGGGGGCGTGAATCCGCATTCTACCTAAACACCCAATCATGTGGACTCAATGGGAATCCACATTGGTAAAAGAAAGGCACTGCGCTAATATTTATCAGTTTACGTCTGTATATGTTTTGGAGCATTGTTAAATAAAATGCTGTTTTCATTTTGCGCGTGGGTTTGTTTGGAAGGGGTGGGGATGAGAGTCTTAATGTGTTTTTGTAACAATCTGGTTCCCACTCTCAAGAAATAAACCACAGGAGGAGATTTCTAACTTGGGGAACCTGCTGCAGAGTGCAGACTCTGACAAAGAGACACACAATGGCATTTAAAACACCCGGCTCCTTCTCCAGCTGGAGCGGCTGTGCTGAAGGAGGGGGCATTGGGGGCTCGGGCGAGTTCTGCTGGTGTCTGCAGGGGCCGGACGCTCCCGCAGCCTCCGCCTGCTGCTAGGTAGCAGCTCCCCGAGACGAGGATTTGTGTCCGAAGAAAGGGCAGATGTGCCCATTGTTCGACTATTAACAAGAAGAGGCCGAGCACGCACGGGGTCCTCCTGCCAGGAACTGAGAGGGGGAGGCAGGGCTGGTAGAAGGCTAAAGAGTACTCTGTGCGGGGAGGGGGCGTTAGATGAAAGTGCGGGCCGAGGGCCAGTGCATGAAGGCTAGGCCGAGGCTTATTTCACAGGAGAGGAGACTGAAGCGTATGAGTGCGGGCCGCAGGGCCCCAGTACAGGGGCTCTGGTCAGATCTGTATATCACGGGAGATTGAAGCGTTATATGAGTGCGGGCTGCAGGGCACCTGTAAAAGGGCCAGAGGGGGTACGGGCGGAGCTTCACATCGAAGGCTTGAAGGCGTTATAGGAGATTGTGGGACCGCAGGGCCACTGCACACAGGGCAGACGGAGCAGGGCTAAGATTTATTTTACAGGAGAGGCGTTATAAGGGAGTACAGGACTCCTGGCCACTGCACATATGGCAGTGGGAGTAAGGCTGAGCTTTATATCACAGGAAAGGCGCTAATCGAGAGTACAGGCCGCAGGGCCACTGCACACAGGGCAGAGGGAGTAAGGCTGAGCTTTAGCTCACAGGAGGGGCGTTATATGAGTGTACAGGCAGAGGGGGCACTGTATGGAGGCTTCTGAGTAAGGCTGAGTTTTACATCATCATCAGACTGCGCATTACAGGCCAGGGATTAAGTGTTATATCCAAGGAGAGGGTGGAGGGGCACAGTAAAGAGGACCACCAGAGGGAGAGATCGCGCATTAACTTTATGCTGACGAGAGACCGGAGGGCACTGTACCGAGGGCCTGGATGGGACGATCCAGGGTTTGAGGTTTACACTTCAGGCGAGGGTGGAGGCACATATTACAGAAAACCGAATGAGGAAGGTTAGTGTGTGAGCTTTATATCCAAACATAGGCGGGAGGGACCCACTGAAGTGGCCCAGACACGCATGGGGACTGAGCATATTAAAGAGGAGAGGTCGGAGGAAAGTGGTGGAGATGGTGTTGGGAGGGCATGGTGAAACACCAGTGTACCACAGACTGGTGGACACAGGAGACAGGATAGCGCTGTCCACCTTAGGAGACAGTGGCGTGACATTCTAGGTAGATACCAAATCACGGGAGGAAGGGTTGGGAGTTCGTTTTACATTCAAGGCGAGGGTGGGTGGTGCAGAGGTCCCCCAGAGGATGGGTCAGGGGTCTTAGGAAGGGACACAGTACAGGTTGCTCAGTGAAGGATGCGGAGAGTGGGCTTCATATCTCTGACTATACAGAGTGGAGGGGTGGAACATGACATATAGGGTCTAGATAAGGAGGGCTTCGTGTATAGAGCGTGAGTCTCTAACCTTTTCTGTAATGAGAGCTACTTCTGGTTTTAAAAAAAGTCCAAAGCTACTGAGTTTGATCATTGTAGCAGTAACAACCACATTGAAAAGGACCACAATAGGGACCACATGCTTCAAGATTAGTGATCTCCTAGATGTATGTCACAGTATTCAGTGACAAAATATCAGTCAACATTTCGTATCCAGAATACTGATTACATAATATCATGAAGGTAGTCATACATTGGTAAGCACAGGCACACTGTCCTTTGCTCTATTTCAACACATCTTGAAGATATATACGCATACGTAAGTATTCTTAAAACATGTGTTAAGTAAAAAATGTGGAATATACATACCAATTGCAATGTGGGGTACAGCTTTATCAGTATAAAATGTTTCTGCGTAACTAAAGAAATAACAGCCACAGCAGAAAGTGCCAGCTGCTACAAAGTGAATACGAATAGCTACAAATCTCCCTAACATATCAGGAATTATCATTCAATGAGCAACTTTAAATATTTTTCAAACATTTTGTTTTGCGGCATCAGAATATCTCTTTATTAACATACACATTTTTCTATAAACTATTTCCATTATTTGGGGTAAAGAGATTCCAAGAAAATCTTATCTATTTCACACACGATGTATGACTTATAGAGTGGGGCTTGGAAAGTGACAAATCTCTGTGGTATGTTGCAAGTCCTCTAGTCTGTCACAGTTTGTGCGTGTAAGTATGGCGTCACCACTTGTTCGGCTGGCAGCACTCGAAAGGTCTGGAGATGTGTAGTACTGCTCTCTTTGATTAGGCTAGATCAGGCTTCTCCAACAAGTAGCTCATGAGCTACTGGTAGCTTGCTAGCTACCTGTAAGTAGCTCTTCTGTGTGTATCCTAGGCTACTAAATTAGAAATTTTTGATTGGTTGAATAGATGTATGCCTAAATGTGTGTATTTAAGACAGTAAATGTGTGTGTTTTCAGAAGTCATAAGCTGACGAGATGAGAAAAACGCAAAATAGCTGAATTTTCAAAACATATTTACAGTTGATATTTGAGTGATAAATCAAATGACATTTAGGAGACTTATTAGAACTAATATTGCCTTATTTACTTTAGTGCCTGCAACTGTGCCTGATGCACTGAGGTGATCACTTCTAGTAATCTTACATATACTGGCTACTAATACAATGTTGTCTGATGTGGTCACTATCACAACACATAATATTAGTGGTAAGGGATGATTTATACTGAACATAAGTAGCTCTTATTACAGAAAAGGTTGGAGACCCCTGGGCTGAATCCTTTGAAATAGATACTGGACTTCAGGAAGCTGCTTTCAAAGGTCTGGTGAGCTACCAGTAGCTTCCAAGCTACCAGTCGGCAACTGCAAGATAGAGAGTCCAGTGAGGAACGATTAACAAGTCAGCATTATACCCAAGCCTAGAATGCTGTCACCTTGTGTGGAAGGCACTGAAAGAACAGGCTGGGATGTGTTGGGGTAGAGTGCCATTTTATGGAGTGGTATGGGGAGATGTAATTGTGCATATTGCTTCAGAGAACTGGTTTCCATTGAGGGCAGGGTTAGTGACAGCGCTTTGTGTCTACTCACTGATGGAAGGAGGTGGATTGGACTTTCTTACCAAGCATCTGCTCTGAAAGAAGCAAACACAGTGCCTCATTTACCTGTTCCAAAAAAGGAGAAGCAACCCCAATGCAAAACCTGGTCTCCTTTACATATTCTAGAAGAGGAGAAGCAAACGCAGAGCAAATCCTTGCCTCTCCAAAGTCTAATCAATTTTCGCAGCCAAGGAGAAGGAATCATCGTGCAAAGTCAGCCTCCTCCATGTAGCCTAGCCTTGGAGAAGCCCTTGCCTTCCTCACACACTTTAGAAAAGGAAAAGTAAACAGTGCAATCCTTTCCATCCTTCACTCATTTTAGAAAAGGAGATGCAAACCCAGTGCAAACCATTACCTCCTCCACATTTACAAGGCAAGGAGGAGGGAATAGTGGAAACCCTTGCCTCCTCCATGTAGGCTTGCTCCTTCAAAATTTTAGAAAAGGAGAAGCAAACAGTGCAAACCCTCATCTCCACACATTTTAGAAAAGGGGAAGCAAACACTGGGTGAACCCTTGCATCCTTCACACATTTTAGAGAAGGAGCGGCAACCACAGTGCAAACCCTTACATCCTCCACATATACAAGGCAAGGAGAAGGAAATAGTGAAAACCTTGCCTCCTCACTGTAGCATAGCCAGGGAGAAGTAAACAGTGAAAACCCTCATCTTCTCCACACATTTTAGAAAAGGAGAAGCAACACAGTGCAAACCCTTACCCCCTCCACGTATACTAGGAATGGAGAAGGAAACGGTGGAAACCCTTGCTTCCTTCATCTAGAGTAGCCAGGGTGATGCAAACTGCGTAAACCCTCGCCCCCATCACACATTTTAGATGCGGCTACTCAAACACAGCACAAATCCTCATTCCTTCCACATAGCCCAGGCAAGGAGAATAAAATAGTGGAAACCCTTGTCTCCTCAATGCACGGTAGCCAGGGAGAAGCAAACACACCTTCACACATTTTAGAAAAAGGAGACGCAAACTCTGTTCCAAACCTTACCTCTTCCACCTATTCTAGCGAATGAAAAGCATACACGGTGCAAACCCTCACGTCCTACCATTCAAGCCAAGGAGAAAGAATCACAGTGACAATACAGGCACTCACCACTTATTCCAACCAGGGGGTAGCTAGCATGACTGGAAATACTCGCATTCTCTATATATTCTTGTCAAGGCTGCGAGTCGTCCACGCGCTCATTTGACTGATTTGTTTATGTCAATGACATTACCCATCGCCGTTTTGTCATGTAGTGTAAAATAAAAACACTTATTAAAAACACAACGACGGCGCACGCCTTTCACTGAGCAGTCAGAAACAAAATTTTGGAAACAGCAATTGTCACGGTAAAAGAACAAACTCCTCGAGTTATCGACTTGTAATCACTGTCAGTCAAAGCAAAGACCGATGCTTTAATGTGTCCCCAACCTCATTTTTGGAACACGATACGATAGAAAAGGTATTTTTGTAATATAAGATCCCGACTTACTTTTCACTTTTAAGATCCTGATGTTTACGGATGAGGCGTATAGCCACAAAACGTTAGCTTGGTGAAAGAGAAACAGAAAGGGGATGTTGGCTATTTACATTTAGTAAATACTAATGTGTGGAGAAATAAAAAAACTTCTGCTAGAATGCGTGCACCTCAACACCCAGGCAACTGGCGTTCATTCAGCCTCCGCTGTCGACTGCCGCGGAGAGAGCCGTTTAAACAAATCATTTCGGCGCTGCAATCAATCCTGGTTTGTGTAGTTAAGCAGCGCACATTTAACAGGATAATCGTTAGCTCCGGGAAGTCTTTATTGGACTTGTAGTTACCTGAAGGGTCTTTGAACAGAACACCTACCGCACTCTCTCTTTCAGCGCTGCCGAACTGAGTTATTCATAACATGATGCGCCTAAGTAAATGCAAACAGCGCGTTCTGCATTTACACGCTGTGCGTTAATTACAAGCTCAGAAACTGGACGTGACGCGCGATGACGTCACGCCACTCAGCTGCAGCTGCTCAATATCCGGCCCCTGAACGGAAATACATAGCTTGTCGAAGTCCGCCAATTCCAGCCTTCAGCTTGGACATTTTAAATATCGTGGTTGTAACCCTGATTTAAAAAGCAATCAATTAAAAAAAAAAAAAAGACTATGAAGGTAAAACACACTCTCCCACGGAGATTAACAAGAAAACGAATGGGAGTATACGTGTTGTATTTTGAAGAACACCCGAGCTGAAGAACACGACTTTAGAACACCCACGTTTATTTCAACACATTCTAAATGCTATTACATTTTGAGAGTATTTAGAGCTTCCTTTTCCTGGAATTCGAGGAGTTTGGAGACTGTTTATTGTGTTATATCTGTATCTTTCCCCAAGCTCTCCAATGACACACTGTGTAGTCTTCGTATGTCTTTGTTATTTGAGGTGAATGGTTGTCCGTATTCGGATAATGTCTTCACCAGTGCGACTTTTCCAATTCTTCAAGGGGATCCGTGTGTCTGCGGTTTGCCTTCAATCACTATTTCAGTCGGTGTTTTCCTTTTTAGCAAATGCTTGGTTGCACCCCGAGTGTTTTTCCCAAGTATTCTCGGTTTAATTCTTTGAACTTTGTCGGTGTTATAATTTCCACCCGCAGGTCTCTATTTTATGGGTTCTGGTAGGGGCTGTTCTATTTTATTTTGGTGTCTGCACGTGCCTAGACCCAGTAGTAGAGGTTTTGGAGCCCCACAAGGACATAACTGGTGCACTGCAGTACAGCCCTTCCCTATTGGTGAAGAGGGGGAGGAGTGGCTGTCTGATGACCTGGGCTCCTAAAACTGTCCGGTTCCTCTGGGTGGTTTTCAAGGACCAGCTCAGAGGGAGCGTCGTAAATGCCCAGTCAGGGACAGCATACTGCATTTATTACACATAGACAACAACGATTCTTCAGTTAGTAAATTAAAAATAACTAAGGCTTTACTTGAGACCTTGAAATTATACTTCAATAAAATTAAGACTGAATTTAGTAGTCTGAGAAATGGCTTCTCGATCCCGACATCTAGCAAGCCCAACTCAATGTTTCATCCTTCCGAGGTTGATATGCTGCGTACCATTACGTTACTTAATGTTTGAATACTGCACCTGATATCTTTAGTGTTTACAAAAAAGGAATACGCCATTAAAGGAATATTAACAACCAAGAACAACAATAATAGTAAGTATTTCTTTTTAACATTGTTTTTCTAAGTAAACAGGTGTGTTGTGTCAACATTAACAAAAGCAAAAGTTTTCCAATTAATGGAACTTATAGCACAATCATACTAACGATAATGATCCTACCTCTGCTACTACTAATAATATATGATTCTAGCCCCAAGATCTCAAGAGACATTGCACAAATACTTTTAGGGGTATGGATCTGTTATGTGGGTCGCAAACCGGTTCTCATTATGGTCCACAGTTAAAAAATGCAATCCGTTTTATGGTGCAGAAGACAGTTCTTTCTCATGGTCAGGAACTCTTTGAAGTTTGGGTTAGGTAGCTTTGGTCACAAATATCCTAGCCAAAATGGAGAATAAACGATTTGATCATTGTAGCAGTTTGGAGTGGCTCCACCCTCAAACATGAATTTGTAATTGCCCCTAGGAAGATCCGAACATTGGGACAATGGACCTCTCAGTCGAGGTTCACAAGCGCTGGTTCTGCTGCACAGTTGCTGGCCGCTTTCTGTATCTTTGCATATCCAGACAAGGCCAGGAGAGAGCATTAATGTGGCTTGGGGAAGCTTTGTGGTACAAAGGAACAAGCAAGTTGGGTCCTGTTGGGTCAGCTGACATTGATGAGGAGTCCACAGATGGTGAAAAAGGGGTCCCAAGTTTAATAATAGGGCCACTCAGTTGTGCAGGCTTGCCTGTTTGCCCATATAAATACTGCTATGACCTTCTTACTAAAACTTTTCGGTGGCAGTAGCTGCTATATGGGTGGCAAAGGGGTAAATGCTTTGGCGATGAATTGGCAATGTGACACAGGACACACTTTTATTACCTTGGTGGATAAAGTGATCATGCAGATGCAGGTCAACACACTGTTCCTTCCAGACAAACGGAGCTGCGATCAGGGGCACACATCTCCCCCTTTGAGTCTGTGGGAGTATGAGAGCAAAGCCAGCAAGGCAATACATTATGGTGACTTTTATATAGATGGAGGACCTTCAGGAAAGCAGGAATTTTTTTAAAAGGTAGACTGCCTATCTCTGTGAAGGATGTCGAGTGCTGTCTTGTTCTCTTCTGGCCCATCACCCATCCACATTAGTGAACGCAGTGATGAAACAAATGGGAGAGCAGAGAGTCCTAAAATTATAAAACACTCTGCACATCTTAGGGCCCCCAGGATGGGATGTTGAGAATGGGCATAAGGTACAAGGTGCAATTCCATGAACAATACATTTCATAAACTTTCTGGAGTCAATAACAAGGCTTTTTAGTTATAGTTTAAAAGTTTTATTTCATCATAAGTTGTCAGTTTTGCTTTATCAGTCAATTACGATTTACAGAACATTGCATAAAGTGTGTCCCACAATCTATCCCTATTCTAATGTTCTAACTCAGTAAAATCAAAGCATTTCAGTCAATGGATAGCAAAAAGAACATATTTTAGAAGCCATCTAGTATGCAAAGCTATCATTACTCACAATGAGCACTGTAACAGACTTCTGATAGGAAATAGTCTAGGCAGAAAACAAATCTGTCTGTGTCAAAAGCTTTGAGAGACATAGAGTCTGGGTCTGAGAACAAATGGCTAAGACAACAATTTGAGTTGTATCCTAAAAACAGTCTCTCTTCATTCAAATCCAACCTCAGTCTCTCTCATGTTCTTTCCCTGGGAATTGTTTTATACATTAAACATGAATATTACATTTTAATAAATTTGCTTAATGTAAGACATTAGACAGCCAATCAGGAGTCACAGATTCTTAAGAAGTGAGCATTTTCTGTTAAAATAATAGCTCTTATCAAAGAATTGTCTAAAAATATGACACATTATGATTAATTCAACATTAATCTGGATGCTTTGGCATATTTTCTCACATGCTTCACTCTCTGAAAAACAAGACATTAGTATAAGTTTTATGCTTATTTGTGTTCCATCATTTCCATTCTCACACGACTTCACACCATAAGACTATTCATAAAGAAGCATGTTTCAGATTAGTGTAGCAAGTTTTAAAATTCCCATACAGGTCAGCGGAATGGAAATAATTAAATATAGCTTTCTTTGTTATAGAAGGATGTTAGCGTCATACATAGGCCATGCAAAGGTTGTTATATAAGCATTTCTGTTCAATTGAAATATGCTGTAATTTGCCAACTTAGCAAATCAAGCAAGTTAAACAAAATGCGAGTCATGCAAAGTATAGAAAAGAAAGTTCACATTTAAATTCGTCTTCTGGTTAGGACTAGTTTTCACTCCTCAGTGTTATTTAATTAATGGATTTTATTTTTTATTAAATCTTCAGCAACTTTCTCCCTTTGAAGGCTTGGGACCATCACAAATTCACAAACAAATTAATTTGTCAATAGTTCACTTTCATCTCCTTCATCAGCATCTCGTCTTTTCCCTTTCAACTTTAATATTTTTTCAATCTCTTATATTATTCATTCACTCTGTCACTCAATTCCAAATCTCTTTTCATTTTGTATTCATGTCTCTAGTTCTTTTATTTATCAATACCATGTTTATTGCTTTGTATATTGCAAATGTAGAAAGGAAGCAAGCTACTACTATTAATACAGGAACTAAAACTGTTTTAAGAATTCCTTCATTTATTGCACTAAGCCAACTAGCTGGTATCTCCTTTTGCAAACTCTACATTCTTTATACTCTCATCAGGTACTTATGTGCAACAATTGTAAATTTTCAGCATCTTTCAGACCATGCCTTTCTTGGCTAATACAATATCTAATGTGGAGAATGCCTGCAAAATCATGGATCTAACTGCTACAAGTGCAGTGTTTTTTCTAGTATAGCTCTAGAGATCCTAGTTGCTAACCTGTCAATTACTGCCAAAAGGTTTCTGATTTCTCATCATTCAAGACTTCTCCTACGGCAGGTATGATTGCTCCAAATATTTTTCCCATTAACCCTGTCTCTTCATTCACACTGTGTATATTTCTTTTGTGTGCTGATGTCACTGTTAATGCATTTGAGCTCTGTATGTGATACGTCTTTAGAAACATTAAACCTAAATAACAAATACCCTCCAAATGAGCATACAATCTAAAATATGCATTCTCTCCACAAACAAAGTATACCCCAGGTATTGTGGAGCCATCTTCTTGCAAACTTATTATGTACCTCCAAACAATTCAAACACATGCATCCTATTAGTTTCCTTCTTCCACTAATTCTTCTCTTACACAGACTTACTTTCCCTTTATGCCCTTTATCTAGTTTAAACTTGGGACAGACATTTTCCTTACAAAATCATCCTCTTCTTTTCTTGTACGCATGTTTGGAAAATTGCTAATTTCTTTCTTCTAGCATTAAAATAAAAGCTTTTTCTTATGGACTGATTAAGCATGTTAGATTTTTCTCATGAGCTTTAACAGTGTTTACAGTAAGAAATGGTCTAAAGTAATGCCATGCTGTCTTCATTTTCTTAGCTTGTGGGTGTAAATTCATGCTTTCCATTAGTGGACACCTAGAAAGTTACCATATCAAAGTCTGAGTAACAATGATGTTGTTGCCTATATAGTAGACTTACGAAGATACTAGAAGAAACAGCATAGGAGAGTGGAAAATGCTGGTCGGAAACCTGTTCCTCTGCAAAAGATGGCATGTGTGCACAAACGTAGCAGTTCTCAACCTCACTAGCCTTGATATATTCTTGTATTTTTCTAGAGTAAACATTCATTGAATAATCTTCATTCATATAATCTACAAATTATGTCTTCAGTTCGTCTTCATCTACAACTAGTTTAAGTATTGCATTTACATATATTAATAAAACTTTCTCTGTGCTAGGTGTAAAGTGTATAACTAATACTATTGCTATCCCTAAGTTCCTAAAAATACTTTTCACCTCGTTCTATTGGCATTACATATGTTGTCTCTAAAATTAGATCTGCTCACAACTTCCTGTTTGCAACAGCAAATTATATCTTGTTAAAGTTGAACAATATCTTCTTCAGGTAAGTTTTTCTCTTTGAGTTAGTCTTTTTCTTTTTAATGAATTTTCTTTTTCTTTTCTTTTAGTCTTTTAATCTTGTTAAAAATAACATCTTCATATAGACAATCTTCAACCTTACTCTGTGTTCTTCTAAAATGTTATCCCTACTCTTCAGCTGCTCCCTCTGACTTCTGTACCTTTCCTATCTTCTTTTTCAATTAGTTTTATTCATCCATTTATTTCATAAATAGTTCAATAACATTTTCAGTTATTAAAAATTTGTGTTTTGAATTTGCAAGTGAGTAGTTTCTTTGCAACCAAGAGCTTCTAAGGAGGCCCTGCAAGTTCTCTGCTCCATTCAAGTAGATCAGCAATTCGAACGTTCAAAACTTGGCTCACAAAATATGTCCATTCAGGTGACAAATATATTTAACACGGTACTCTAGATATTTTTGATCTTCTGAGTGTGTTTGTTCTTCTTCTGTGCCACTTACACCACTTGACTCTACTTCTTCTCTTATTGTCGATGGTACTGATTCAACTGATGCCTCAATCTTGATTTCTTTATACTGTAAGCTTTTGGCCATTTTTAGTTGTCTGAATAATGTTTTGTCTCTATTCCGGAACTTTTTACTTCTCCTGGATCATCAAAACTTTCTTTTTGTTCCCAAACAGTTCCAGAAGTTACTTCATAAATTTGTGTTACCAGTTCTTCTTCAGTGCCACTTTGTGAGATGTCCTGCAGTTGGACCTCTCCACCTGCCTGAGATTTTTCACCCCTTTCTTCTCCTTGCTTTCTCTGATCACGGTATCTTCTCTCTTGAGTTTCTTCACGTACAACATGCGGTGGTACATACACCAGTGCTGTTGGTTCAGGTTCATAGAACACTTTTTCTTCCTAAGGATCTCTTGTTCTCTGGGTATGTGACACATGCACACAGTTTATAATTCCAGCACATTTTACGGCTGTGTTTGTGATCAGAATCATTTGATAAAGACCTTTCCAATGCGGTTTTTCTCATGTGCTTTTTTGACTAAAACCCAGTCTCCAGGACTACGGTCATGGCACTGCTCCTGGTTAGGATGTGCAGCAATAACGTCAATCCTGTGGAGAGACAGAACGTACCACATCAGCCAATCCCTTACAGTAAATGAGTACCATGTCATCTGTTGTGGCTACAAGTGCATTTGCAGGAACTGCAGGTAATCACATTGTTCTGACCATTAAATTTCATGGAGCAACAAAGCAGTTTTTCCTGTCAGGCGTATTTCATAGATTTATTAACACCAGAGATAAAGTATCAGGCCATTTCAGGGAAGTGGAGGCACAGACTTTTGCCAATCTTGATTTAATTGTACTATTGAGTTTCTCCACTATGCTTGAAGCTTCTGATTGATAAAAGCAGTGGAGCTTCTGTCAACTCATAGTGCTGCATGCAACATTTTTATTATCTCACTGTTAAAGTGAGTACCTCAATCTGACTCTAGAGAGACAGTCATGACATACCTTGGTACTAATTTCCTCATTAGTAAGTTTGCTACAGTCAGACTATAATTTCTTCTAGTTGGATAAGCTTCTACCCATCTTGAGAAAATGCAGACAATTACCAAAACATATCTCAACCCATTGCAAATGGTTATTTTGATGAAATCCATTTGCATCCAGTTGAAAGGACCTCCTGATCGTTCTACATGACTCAGTGTAACATGTGTTGATTTGCTCACATTCATTTGCTCACTTATCACACATCAATGACACAATTCTTCTTCTTGAGCTCTTACTCTGGGATTAAACCATAATTTCACAAAGAAGCAAATCATGGCATCCCTACCTAGGTGAGTTTGGCCATGAAACTGTCTTGCCATTGGAGATAGCAGTCTGTCTGGCAATACTGGTCTTCCATCCACTGACGCTCAAGAATTGTATTCATCTATTCCACATCCTGCTCTGATCAAACCCTGTTTTTCAAGCTCTAGTGCATTTTCTTGCATTCATCTTAATTCATCCTAATTGTCAGCCATTCTCAACACCACAGAAACAATATTTTTTCCTGTATTTTCATTTGTAAAGGAGCTGTTAAATGTGCAAGCCACATTTGCACAATAGTGTGCCATTTCATCAGCATACCTGTTGTAGACAAAGACATAACTATTGTCAATCCTGTGCTCTGCACACTTTACAACAGCAATTTCAGTGGGGAGCTAAAGAGCTTCAAGTAGGTTTCTGACATTTTTCCCATTTATAATGGGTGAACCGGAAGAGATCATAAACTCTCTCTGTGACCACAATTGTCTAAAATCACAGACAACGCCAAATCTATACTAAATATCTGTGAATATAGTCACTCTCATTTGTGCTGTGAAACTGCAATCTTTGTTAAGGGGAATTAGTTGTGCAACCTGCGCTGAAGGAACTCCTTGAAGACATGAAGCTTCTATCACCTCTTGACTTGTGCAGACTGCATTAGTTACTCTTGAGGAACCTTCATTTGTTCTCAAACCTGAGTTGTCCCCATATAGAATATGATCTGGACTTATCAAAGGGTCACCTTTTCTCTGGTCTGGGTTTAATACATACGTCCATGGCATCAAGTAAGTCATTTTCAATGTATTTTTTTAAAATAATTTTTATTGCTTTTTATAACAGTGCAATGATGTACACTTAGTAATAATATACTGTTCTGAGATCCCCAACTTAACTTGACCCCTCCTCCCCCCCCTTTTAACACAAGATTGTTCATAATGGATCTTTTGTTAGCAATTCACATGTAAAAACAGTTGGTTCCAATGCATACGACATATAAGTTATGGGTATAGAAGACTGTTCAGTTTCAGATTCTGAGGTATTATTTTCTTCTTCTGCTATGGAGGCGTCTATATTTCTTAAGTTTTCTAGGATCGTATTCCATTGTGAAATATCGTCTCTGGGTCTTTGCCCGTGTACGGCTTCTTTTAACAGCACTGATCCCTCGGCTTCTGCCCATTTCTCCATTGCATTTTGCCATCTAATCACTTGGGGGTCCACTTAGTCCTTCCAATGTGAGGTTATCTCTCCTCTGGCTAAAATCAAAGCGAGGTCCATAAATGTGTTGGTTATTTTATGAGCTGGTGGTCGGGTGAAGTCCCCCAGCATTGCCACGATTGGGGAGGGGGATAACTGCCTCCCAGTGCAGGAGGTAATTTTCTTAAAAATCTCCATCCAATAATTTCTGATTGAGGGACATCCCCATAGCATGTGTAGCAAATCTGCTGCTGGTTCAGTACATCTAGGGTAGTTGGAATTGGTTGTACCATACATTTTCGATATCATTTGAGGGGTTAAGTATGCCCTTCGATATATATATACATTTATCAGCTTAAATCTTGCGTTTCTTGACACGATGTATATATGGGATGTTATCCTGGTCCATTGTTCATCCTCTATAATAGCCATTTGCCATTTGGTTTTAAGTTTGTCTAAGGATAAGCATGCATTATTTGATAAAGATTTATATATTCCTGAAATCACTCCCTTCTGTTCCCCAATTGAGCAGAGTACATTACAGCTCTCATGTGTAGGTGGTTCAAATATACCTGTTCGCCATCTCTTATTAATGGCTCTGGTGATTGTATTATGTATAAGGAACATTCCAGGTGGGAGTGCAAATTGTTCTTGAAGTTCTGCATACGTGCGAAGTTTCCCATTTTCATACGTCACCCAATTTTGTAATATTATGTGTTATTAGTTTAGCGATGCCTGTTATCATCTGATCTCCAGTAATGTATGTCAGGCTTGTTATGGGGCTTCAGGTGTGTATGGTGTCATGTTTCGGGTGCGTTTTAAATGTTGCTCCCAGCAATATCTGGATGGCTCCCATTCCATAGGAAGGGGCCTCTTCTTCTTTTTCAGATTCAGTAATATCCCCAGGATTTGTGCTGGTGGGCAGTTCAATGGGATCTGTAAGTCCCCGGGTATTGAAGGTTCAGCAATTATTCTTGCTAGCCATTGTAGTTGCCCTGCCCAGTAGTAAGTTTCCAGGTTCGGGACCGCCAGGCCTCCTTCAGCAGTGGGCCTCTGGAGGGTATGTGGCACGATTCTGTGTCTGCTCGAGCCCCATATGAAACTTGTGACCATAGATTCTATATTTTTAAACACAGATTTTGGTATTAATAGTGGAATGGTGGAGAAGTAGTAGAGCAGTCTGGGCAACACTATCATTTTGAGTAGAGCGACTCTACCGGAGACTGTCAGAGGGAGTGTCCTCCAGAACTGCATGTTCACTCTGATCTTCCCGAGTGCGCTATGTATGTTCCCATCTAATAAGTCATTTGTGTTATGGTTATGAAACGTGTTCGGGGTCCAGGGTAGACCTTTGGTGTCTATAGGTTCTACAGTGCCCTTAATTGCTGGGAAAATGGAGGACTTCCTCCAGCTGATGCGGAGGCTGGATGCTGCTCCGTATGCCTCTAACATGTTCATTGCTCCCGGAAGATCTGCCTCCAGATTCTTAAGGAAGAGCTGCATGCCATCCGCGTAGAGAGCAATATGATGTGTCCAGCGATTTACTAGGATACCCTCATAGTATCCTCGGGTTCTGGCCATTTGGGCCAGCGGTTCTACTGCTACTGCAAATAGAAGGGGTGATAGTGGGCAACCCTGTCTGGTACCTCTACCTTTGGGGAAGGAGTCGGACACCGTTCGACCTGTTCGTACTCGTGCCGTGGGGTTGGTGTACAATAGCTTAGTCCAACGGACAAAGCCGTCTCCAAGCCCCATCTGTAGCATGACCTGCTCCAGGTAGTCCCATCTCAAGCTATCAAAAGCTTTCTCGATATCCACCGATATGATTGCTGCCTGTGGTGCAGTTGGAGGTATGTTATTAAGGACCAATAGGAGGCACCTAATGTTTTGTGCCGTGCTGCGTGATGGTATAAAGCCCAACTGATCTTGATGGATCAGTGAAGTCATGTGCGGTAATAGCCTATCTGCTAATACTCTGCTGGGAATTTTATAATCAAGATTTAGAATGGATAGCGGGCGGTATGATCGGACATCCGCTGGTGGCTTATCGGGTTTCAATAATGGGATCATTATGGCTTTGGAGGTTGATTGGGGCAAGTTATTATTATTCCACGCTTCTGTATATAAAATGCAAAGTTGTGGAGCTAGTAGATCTTGGAATCGTAGGTAGAACTCCATTGGGAGTCCGTCTGCTCCTGGTACTTTACCTCTTGCCATATTTTGGATTGCTGATTTGACTTCTGCGATCGAAATAGGAGCTGCCAGAGTCTTACAGTCCTCAGTCCCTAGCTTTGGGAGATTGAGGGTCTCCAGTTCCCTCATTTGGGTCTCAGTTATCTCATCTATAGGGGGCGTGTATAATGCTGAGTAATAGTCAACGAAGCTCGCGTTTATCTCCTTCTGTCCAAATACTCTATGACCTGGAGTGTCATCAATTTACATTATAACCGTTTGTTGCGAGTGGGGTCTGGCTAACCCAGCCAGTAGAGCTCCTGACTTATCCCCCTCTGCGTGTTGTCTGCTTAAATAGAGTTTGTAATCGAATCGGGACAGTTTAATATTCACTTCAGCTATCTTATTTTTAGTTTTGAGTGTTAGGGAGGACAGGTCGGGTTGCGTAGGGTAATTACGCTCGAGTTCTCTGAGGGAGTCCTCTTATCGCTGGAGTTCCCTTCTAGTACTTTCCTAACACCTACATTTTCACTAATACATTGGCTCCTGGTGACTACCTTGAACGTTTCCCATTCTATAGTTCTAGTGGTGGCAGTCCCAGCGTTTTGTTTAAAAAAAATCGTTAATGTTCTTGTGTAAGGCTTGCCTAAATGATTCGTCTTCTAAGGTGTCTGCCCTCAAACGCCAAGTTGGTATTAAGGGTCTCTCTCCAGTCCAAGCCAAGGAGATCATCAGTGGGTTGTGGTCCGATATGGTGCGGCTAAGATATTCAGCTGTTACCACTCTACTATGCACTTCCAGTGATACCAGTATGGTGTCAAGCCTTACATGCAGGGCATGTGCTGCAGAATAATATGAAAAATCCCTAATGTGTGGATTGAGGTGTCTCCAGCAGTCTGTTAGGTGCCAGTGTAGCTGCCTTTTTTTGAATATATGGGCCATTTTACATATCGGGGACTGTGGGAGGGGTGGATGTGATCTATCCAGGTCAATGTTGGTTATACAATTAAAATCACCTCCAATTACCTTTGGGCCTGTCATGAGTGGGCCTATATTACATGATACCCTGTCGAAGAATTTCCCTTGGTCTTGGTTTGGGGCATATACCCCACTGACGGTTATCTCTTTCCCTTCCAGCCTCCTGGTGATCACCACATACCTCCCCTCGTTGTCTATGATCTTGTGTAATACTTGGAAGGGCACCCCCGGCCAGATCCACAATAGCACTCATGAATGCTGTGCACGTAGTTGCGAAAATTTGACCTCTCCACCTTTTTTTCAGGGCATTAACTTCTTGTTCTATTAAGTGTGTCTCCTTTAAGATAGCTATATGGATACCCATCCGTTTAAGGTAATTGTGTACTTTGTATCTTTTAGACATATTATTTAGGCCTCCAACATTCCAAGTTAAAATTTTATATAGTGTAGTCATGATCTATTTTAGTGGTGTAAAGTGGGTAGAATCCTTGTTCCTGTCGCAGTGTTTGGAACCATAATAATAATTTCAATGTTTTGGATCATGAATTGCTCGGGTCATTACCTACTTGTGTTTTTAGTACCCCTAGAACTAACTTAATTAACTTGTTTCCCAACTCTCGTTCCCCAGGACCGGCGCTTACAACTCCTCCCGTCCAAACCATATTAACTGTCTTAATTAGTGCCCTATAGGTGGGTGGCGTGGCAATGGGGAGAGCTGTCACCCCGGGCCGCTCCCCGGGCCCTTTCGTGTTATCCCTATTGCCCAGTCCAGTATGCTTAAGTAGTTTCATTGGGGTCTGTGTTGTGTGCTTTTTTACTTAGTTCTCGTATTAGTGTTTTGTAAGGTAGGTCGGTACTCACCGGGTGGTTCTTCCTTTCAAGAGAGAGGTCAGATTATCTAATCCGCTGTTCTCTGCGTCACCGGAGGCAGACTAACAAGGGTGTCTTGTGAGCACCTCGAGGAGCCCCCACTGAATGAGTCTATGTCCGAAATATTACCAGAGGTAGGGGATAGCAGTGGAGCCCCCCACTCAGTGTCACCGCTGTGTTTATGGCTTCTCTCATCTCCTGCCGGGATTGGTGTTGTGGAGGCTCTATCTCGGTGATCCGTCTCCTGGATCTGCTGCGTTTTCCTCTGTGTACACGGGAGGATCGAGGGCCGGTTGTCGGTTTGGTTACGTTCCGGGATTCTAGCCAGTCCTCTACTGATTGTGGAGATGGAAAGAAGTGTGTTGTATTGTCGTATTCTACTCTAAGCCTGGCCGGGAAGAGCATCGCGTATTTTATACCATTCTCTCGCAAGACCCACTTGAGTCCGTTGAAGGAAGCCCTTTGTGCTTGTGTTCCCCTGGTGAAGTTAGGGAAGATCATGATTCTTTGGTTCTCATATAGGACTTCGCCACGTAGGCGGGACTGGGCTAGAATATGGTCTCTGTCTCTATAATGTAGCAGTTTTGCCGTTATTATCCTCGGTCAGGCTCCGAGAGGAGGTGGTTTGTTGGGTATTCTGTGGGCTCTCTCTACTGCAAAAAACGCCGTGAGGCCCTCTGGTGCTACTTCCTTTCTGAGCCACTGTTCTAGGAAAGATTCCATACTAACTGCTGATGACTCCGCTCCTTCTGGAATGCCAATTATTCTGAGGTTGTTCCGGCGGGCTCGGTTTTCGGCATCTTCAGCCCTGGTTTCCAGTGTTTTAACCCTTGATGTGAGGTCCATAAACTCTGATGATGCGCTTTTTTGCGTTGTGGCCATGATGGTAATAGTTTTTTCATTTGCTCCTACTATTTCTGCTAATTTCCTATGGTTGTCTCGTAGCAGTGAGAGGTCTATTGTTAGGCTGTCCATCTTGCATTCCAGCGCTTCCCGGGATTCCTTAATGGCTAGGAGTACAGTGTCTAGGGTCGTCACTTGCGCTTCCTGGTTTTTTTGTGGGTCTGTGTGCTGTGACTGTCCATGCTGTCCGGTAGTTAAAGTTCCATCTTGTTGATGCTCTTCTCGCTTTTTAGGCTTCCCCATTGTCAGAGCAGGGAGATCTGCTGTTCCAGAACGGGTTTGTTCACACAATTTCAATGGGGTCACTTCTTGGTCCAAACACCCGGGGGATCAACTCTCCCCTATCTCCAGCTGGTCTGTCCGTGTCGGACAATCCCTCTTCCCTCTAGGGGTGCCAAGATTTTCCCGACCGCTCCTCGCGCCTGAGCTCAGTGCTGTTGTTTAAATGCCGGTTCCCCGATGAGCTCCGTCCGCACTGCCGGAGTCGCGCGCTTCACCGAGTGGGCCTCCCCCCCTGTCTGCGATCCTCGGTGATTCTCATGGTACTCACCACAGGGCCGGGCCGTTTTCATCCAGTGCGGCATGATGCCTGGTTCTCTTCGCTCTCTGCTCGCCCTCCACTGCCACTCGGTTTGTGTTCTCACCGCCAAACACTATCACTGTGTGCGTCAGGTAAGCGGTTCGATGTTTGCAGGGGGGTACCTCTCTCCAGCAGGCCTGTCCGAGTAGGGCAATCCCTCTTTCAACTAGGGGTGCCAAGATTTTCCCAACTGCTCCTCTCCTCGTGGCCTAGCTCAGCGCTGGTGTTTAAGTGCCGGTTCCCCGATGCGCTCCGTTCGCACTGCCGGTGTCGCACTCCTCACCGAGTGGGCCTCTCCCCCGTCTGCGATCTTCGGTGAACCTCATGGTACGCACCAGAGGTCGGGCCGCTTTCATCCTGTGCAGCTTGATGCCGGGTTCTCTCCGCTCTCTGCCCACCCTCTGCCGCCACTCGGTCTGTGCTCTCACCGCCATTCACTGCCACTGTGCGTGGCAGGTAAGCGTTTCGATGTCTGCAGTGGGGCACCTCTTTGAGTCGGGGTGTTTCTCCTCCCCGGTGGCGCACACGGTCCCTTCCTGCCTTTGCAGCTCCTCAGCTGGGGTATCGCTCGGCCGCATCCGCCATCTGCGCCTTCGCGGCCGCAGGGAGAGCAGGGCATATCTCTCCGATTTCTCCTGCGTTGCGGACTGGCGGTGGGTCCACTATATGCTACAGGTCTTCCGATCGCTATCCCTGTTGTTTTCGGCAGCAATAGGGTTCTAATTTTTGCTAGTGTGATGTTCTGGCCCAATTCGCGGCCCGGGAGCTCCACACTAGGCGTGTTGCTGAATCAGCTGCAGGCCACGCCCCCTAAATCATTTTCAATGTAATCAGATTGTTTTCCTTCGGGAATGGGATTCAATACTTGACATCTTTTCAGTGCAGTATTGCTTCCTGTGAAGATCTACTGCTCATAACATGTTAGTCTTGAGTTAGTAAGGTGCTGTGCTTTAGTTCTAGTGAGCAATACCTCAGCTGAGTAAGGGACCATGAAAATTAAAGGCAATCCTATCACAATTTTCTCACAATTTTCAAGGCTTATGCTCACTGCAGCTACCGCTTAAAAGAAACCAGTCACAGCAGTGGCTACAGGATCAAGAGTTACTGAAAAATACGGCACAGGGTTTTTGGTGTCTCCATAAATTTGAGTTGCACTGCAGAACAGTATAAGATCATTTGTGTAATCTGGCATACCCAGTGCTGGGGCACAACATAGACTTTCTCTCAACTCTAGAAATGTTCTCATGCATTTGTTGTCCCATGGAATCAGATCTGACACATCTTTGTGTGTCAACATCTGCAAAGGTTTTTTCCACAGTAGCTAACCATTTCCAAAAACATGTTGACTTCTCTCTGCGTTTTAGGTGGATACATTTTCAAGATAACCACCACTCTTTCTCTTGACACTTTTCTTGTTCCCTTTTCAATTATATGTCTCAAATATTGGACTTCTTTTTGACAATACTTCAGTTTGTTTGGTGGCACCTTATGTTCATTCTTGGTCAAATGATTCAACAATCGAATGGTGTCAACTTTGCAATATTCTTTTGTTCTTGATGTGACAAGTAAATCTTCTAGGTATTGCACCTAGACCGAACTTTGGGGCCGAGTCAATTGTCCCAGATTCTTTTTCAAAAGTTGGTTAAAAATGAATAGACCTCAGTGTACCCTTGCTGCATACAACACCATGCTAAACATGAAAGAGAACAGGCACTGACTGTCTTTTATACAATGGAATTGAGAAGGAAGCCTGGCAGAGGTCAACCACAGAAAACCATTCACCTGTGCATGAAAGTTGATAAAGTATGGTGGCTGGATTTGGTACCACAGGACAACATTGGATTACAATGTCATTCACCTTTCTTAAATCCTTCACTATCCTGAATTTACCATTTGGCTTTTGTAATCCCATAGTTGATGAGTTGCATGCACTCCCAATTATTTCCCTCAAAATGCCCTTCCTCAATATGTTATATATGAAGGGTGCCTATAACTTCATGTATCATGTGATAAAGTGGTGTTCCAGAAAAAAATGCATCTAGATTTACGTTATATTTTGGCTCGTTCAACTCCTTTGATTAGTCCAATACCCTTTCTCATGAAATCTCAGCTTCTGGATTTACTTTCTCAGTTAAATCTGCAGGTACATATTTTGTTGTTAATGCTGGATAGAACAATACTGTTTCTTGCTGAACAATTTTAAAATATACATCCTCATCAAGCATCTGAAACTCAATTCCTTTTGTGAACAATAAACGGTGCAATTTAACTTGCACAGTAAATCTCTCCCTAAGAGGTGACAGGACTTGAATCACACACCACAAACGGATGATTTTCTTCAAAAGATCCTATTTTTAAAGGTACGTCTTTTGAAATTGGATTAGTCCTTTGTTTATTTTGATCTCTTTTTCTGAGAGGGGCAGGTCTGGTACTTCTACTGTAGAAAGGGAAGTTTCTGTGTCAATCAGAAGTGAAATTTTGTTGCCATTTACCTCACCTTCTACAAAAGGTCCACTTTGGTCTTCCTCTAAAACTGTGCCAAGCACGCAATCTACCTCCTCTCTCAGGCACTGTCATTGTGACATGCTTAAAGGTAACATCTCAATGTTATCAAACATGGGAAACCGTTGGAGTGCATTTTTATTTTGAACCTGCATCACATTCTGATTCACTGTAGGTAACTGGTTCTGATTTAATCTTGCATTGTTTATATTTGGCTGTAAAATAGAAGCTTGTGGCATGATGTATCATTTGCGTTTGATTTTGCAGCAGCACTTGTATTTGTCTCTTGGGAGCATTTGGCATTTCCATTCGACTTACTCCCTGCATCTGATTATTAACAGTTCTCTCTGGATTGAGCCCCCAGTCACACCTCCAATGCCCCACCCTGTTGCACAGGTGACAAGGTGTCATCTTCTTTAGCGTCACAACATCAACACCTGTACTCAGATCAATTGGAGCAGCTGTCCCTCTTCCTTGAGACACCATCACTCCTCTCTGCACACCGTACATTACTGTTCGAAAATAATCTGATGAATTCCATTCATCTCTAGAACTACACCACCATTCCCTACAAATTGGTGCTTCTGAAAACCTCATTGCACAAACTTACTCTGTGTCAACATAAACATTTCTATAGTCTTGCACTGATTCATTTCTTGCTCATCACTGCAATACTGTGCATATTTCAAAATCTCATCCAAAGATTTCAGCTGACAACAAATCACATTCTGTTGTCTGTTCTGACATATCTCAGGTCTCAAGCCAAGCACAAAGTGCATAATGAAAAATCCCATATCTTTTGAATCAAAATGTATCTGTCGTGTGTGCTGCTGAAATGCTTTCTTTCCTCAACCTTTCATAATATTCATGCACTGTTTCCATAACCTCCTGTTGCAATCAATTCAATTTTAAATAATTCAAATCCTTAGGTGGAATTCTACATTTCAGAAATGTAAGCACCTCATCACCACAGGTAAAGGTGCATTTGTAGTATGATCTCTTGCTGGTTCTGTATATGGCAACTTAACATCAATCTTACATTCTGTCCACAAGTCACTCAGAGCCACAATATCAAATAACCTATTCAAATCATTCCATAACACCTTTGAAATCTTAACAAATCTCTCAACGTGTGTGTACCACTGCAGTGGACTTTCCCTTACCATTGGAAAACTGTTAGTAAATGATGCAAGGTTGCTCCTACTCTAAGGGACATGTATATACCGTCCACCTGGTACCTCCTTAAAAGGATAAAATGCAATTGCCTCTTTCATTTCTGAATGTAATGTTTGTTTTCTCTTCTGCCTCCTTTACCTGTCTCTTTCACTTTTCATGTTTTTGTGACCATTTGTTTTCAGATTTGTCAAATTCAATCCATTTGCATATGCATTTTATTAATTTGGTCAGATTAATTTGCATTCCTGAAGAATGCATGTTTTCAATTGATTCATCATCTAATTGCAGCCAGAAACTTCTCTGTAATTGTATGCTTTTAGAAATATCAACCTCATACTTATTAGCCAATTCAGTTAATCTGTCATGAATAGTTGCAGCTTTTCTTGTAACTTCTTTACACAAATAAATCAGTTCTTTTTCATGATATTGGTTTATGTGTTCAAGATCCAAAATCCTCTAATAATTTCTTCTAATTCTACTTTCGATGTAGGTACATTTAAAGGTCTCTTCCTTTCAGGAGCTGGGCCGGTTTCTGAACTTGAGTTAGTGGTTGGTCGTTCTGTAGCCTCAACTTTCACACAAGTTCTGGCAACTTCTTCAAATAAAGCAGGAAATAATAAACCACCTTCTAAATTGCTTTTTTGCACAAAATTACAGTTTATGTTGTGTAAGCAGATTGCCTTCCCTCTCCTAGAGCTTGAATAGGCTGTGGTGGTGTCCATACTACAATCTGTGAATGCTGTGATGTCAGGATAAACACATTTAATAGTGTAACCTCAGTTGGCTGCTGAACCACTGTAGCTGAAATATGAAAAATCCGTGCAGGCACTGTTTGCGGTGTAATATTATCAGTAACCCCAGTAACTGAACCTCAGTAACTGGAGCATCTATTTGAGTTACTGTCTGAGCTGTAGTCATTGGTGCTGGAGCACTTGCAATTGCTTGCTGAGTTACAGGCTGTGCAACAATCAGCTGAGTTATTACCAGCTGTGGTACAACTGGCTGAGTCAATACAGATTGTATATTTGCAAACTGTACTGCTTTCATCGGGCTAGTAATTTGTGATTGAGCTCCATCATTTGCTATGGAAACCACAGATAGCGACGGACTTGTAGCCTATAATTCTCGTAATATGTCATCACCCG